>NC_134700.1:227147887-227835387 GCF_043290135.1 Rhipicephalus microplus
TTCTGCTCCGTAGCTAAGTACCGGCAAGATGCAGCTGTTATATACCTTCCTCTTGAGGGATAATGGCAATATACCTGTCATGATTTGAGAGTGCTTGCCAAATGTGCTCCACCCCATTCTAATTCTTCTAGTTACTACAGTCTCGTGGTTCGGTTCCGCGGTTATTACCTGTCCTAAGTAGACATATTCTTTTACAACTTTAAGTGCACCATTACCTATTTCGAAGCGCTATTCTCTTCCCACACTCTAAGCCGAAATTCGGCAAAGTTGGACTAACTGCAGTCGTTAAACCAATGGACGAACGGTTCGTCCAACAGGGACTAAATGTGTGACAATGCGTGTCTTGCGCAAACGCCCGGCAATGAAGGGCCCAACGGGGAGGGCAACTGCGCCGCGATCGCCTCCTGTCGATGCTGCACTGCAATGCTCGGCGTGGTCGGCGATCATGAAAACAAGTTAAATAGGCTATACGCCACTGTGGAAGTGAAGCACTATGAAACGAATAGAAGATGTTATTAGAGGAAAGTAGTACAACACGCTGTCAGTGCACACAGCAAGTGCCCTCGCGTTTCCACCAACCATGCCGGCACGGGCGAGCCGAAGCCAAGTGAAAGTCTCCGCAAACACGGGCAATGCCGAGAACTCGCTTTAATGTGCTGAATAAGTTCGAACTACGGTGAACACTGACAATGCTAATAAAGGTAAGCTGCTCATCAGCGGTCGTGTACCCAAACAGTGACCACAAGTTCAAAGCGATATATAGGAAAAGTGGGCTTCGTACGTCATCGGTATCAAGCGGGCTGCCGGTGTGAGTGCATTGCCGGCACAAGCGAAGGAAACGTCGCGTACAAGTTCACAAAAATAGTAGCTCAGGCAAACTTATGTCTTTTTATCCATGCGACAATCGTTATCAAAAATCCAACGTGTAGGCGATCGCGGATACGACTAATCGTGCGGCCAGCGGTACACAGGTTGTGCCTTAGCAGCAAGATGAAAGAACCGTGCCTGCGAACGGTCTCGTCGCTGTAAGTATACAGATATCTACATCTCCCGGGAAAACACCGCGAACATGAGACACTTACCTATTGTTCATTCGTGACAATAAAATAACGACGACGAAAATTCCACGCGAGCCGCATGTTGCGATCGCCGGTGGTCGTTTAGCCGTACTCGTCGTAAGCCTAGCGACGCCGTCGGCAAGCCGACACGGTATGGCATCGGCGGGGCGCCTGCGGCTGATTCGCCAGCTTTCCCGCACAAGCGCCGCTGCTATGTTTGTGTTTGGGGACTCGTGCGCCAGCACACTGTAAGCAAAAACTATCCGAGTTTGGGGTTTTTGCGGCTCATGACCTCTGAAAACTCTCTTGCGTTTAAAATTACTACCTCGTGTAGGAGTAAAAGATGGTACATGACACAGTTTTACCACCACCTCTCAGGCAAGTAGTAAAAGGATGTCAAAATCTAGTTTTACCACTTAGGGAGTTTTCAGTCACGTGATTTTTAACCTGCGTTTCAGTGTTTATTACCACGCGACGGCAAGGTGCAGCTGCTTCGGTGGCTTTTGCCCCATTGTGACGCTCTCCTGAAGGTACGCGAGGAGCACAGTTTTTTTTTTTTTTTTTTGGCATCGCCGTGCCTCGGGATTGACATCGAGTCAACGCACTTTCACTGGAACTGGGGGCAGCATAAGCACAACAAGCGTGAACAGCATTCTGTGGACGAAAAAGAAAAAAAGACGGGGGGGGGGGGGGTCTCAAAAGAAGAAAAAAAAAAGAAAGAAAACCTGCTCAGGAAACTTGTCCTGCATATTTTCGCAAATTGTTAGCTTTTGCTCGGCGTTGGCCTTGGAGACAGACGGTGCAAGAAGCTGGGTATCTGTGTGTCTGGTTGGGCTGATGGATCTCACGTGTTTCCTACATCGTCAAACGACCGTGCGCTTCCGAACGCCTCCGAACCTGCACGTCGCGGATATCTCGCTTCCGAGCCGAATCGCGAATATCGGCCAGTGGTAACAAAATCAATCTGGTGTCATCGTCCATGCTTGCCTACTGGAGAAGCAATAACCAAAATGCTTCACTCTGTCGTCTGCACCGAGCCGCGGCCGCCAGTGACCAGTGGGAGTGTGTCGCCGGGGCAGGTGAAAGAAGCATCGCATATGTTTTGTTCCACAGTAGGCGATGTCTGCATGAGTAAAGTGCTGCCCGAATTGCCCACCTCATGCACCAACTGCTCTCAAACATGTAGCGCAAAGCCTATACGAGGCAGACGGGACCAACAAGC
The DNA here is from genome assembly GCF_043290135.1 of Rhipicephalus microplus. NCBI lineage: Eukaryota > Metazoa > Arthropoda > Arachnida > Ixodida > Ixodidae > Rhipicephalus > Rhipicephalus microplus. The sequence continues at coordinate 227,150,168 of NC_134700.1, forward strand.
GGCTACCGGTGAGCACGAAGAAAACCCGGACGGTGGTATTTACACCGCCCCGTCCCCGTAAGATAGTGGCCACGTGTTCATTTGTGTCTGAAACGACGACGAAATTCGCACAGGATATGTGTTCTGTGATCGCCAGCTGTGTTTCTTCGGATAGCCGTGCTCCTCAAAAAGGCCTAGTGCGCCGTCGGTAAGAAGCTTGTGTGCAGGCGTGCACCACTCCTCTACGCCTGTTGTGATGAATACGGGCTGCTACTGTGTTTGTGCACCGTCGCTCAATGAAAATCATTGAGCTACCATGGTTTGTGCGTACTTAGGTATATTTTGTGGACTTGTGCATCAGCAGTGCTAACACGCGTGGGGCCATGAGCCCGGTGTGCCAAGTAATTATTGGATACTCAAAAAGGTGAGATTGGGTAGATTTACAATAAAAGGTTGGTGTGACATTTAGTGTCCTGCAGCCCACCTCAAGTTTACGCTTGCACCTTCAACTGTTCTTGTTTATCGATGAAAAAAAAAGAGCTTTCCTACTGGTCCTACAGGGTCGGTCAAAAAGTCGTGCCTATATATATACCGGACTGTCAAAGTGTAGTTGAGCAACGCGTGCAGTCTGTTCTAGTGGTGTATTATTCTGCATTTGTTGTGTGTGCGTGTTTGTCTGTATGTGAATCTATGTGTCACCAATTCTGCCGTTCAATAAATTCAATCAGTTCTGCTATTCAATAAATTTGTCGTCTCTGGGCGAATGCACCCGTCAATTTTTATTTTTTTACCACCAGAAATAACTCCCAGTAATAACCTCAAAAACCTTGTGAAGGTAGTAAAAATTTACTCCCTCTATACTCGCTGAGAACCTCACTGGGGTAAATATTTACTACTCTCCCTACGTTCAAAAACTCAGTTAGCACGAGAGTAAATTTTTACCTCGGTAGTAGGTGGTAAAAAAAAACCCAGGAAAGGTAGTGCGCTAGAGGACAAATGGTTTACCCAGTTTTTGAGGTTATTTTAGGTCATTTTCGTTTAGTGTGCACTGCGAACGCTGGTTCGGCCGACATGATCGAATACCAGCTGATAATTCGTATTCTCGGGCTGGAGGAATGTTGAAGATTAGATGGATCCATATTATAAGATCGATGCGCATCGGTGCTACGAATAAGCCCATGTATATTTTCGCGTTACGGTGTCAACATTTATTGTTTTCTTAAGCCGAGTAAAAGTCGCCCACTGGCACTAGATGGGAGGTCAAAATACTGTGCTATATATACCCGAGAGTCTGTTCTCTGTAGTACAGCGCAGGTAGTCAGTGTTTGCGGTGTTTTACTTTGAAATAATAGTGCGTATGTATGTGTGTGTGTGTGTGTTGCGTGAATAACATACTATGATCTTCAGTGCTGATTAAATTGGAATAAACATAAAATATACTGCACAAACGCAATGTCGCCATTTTATTTGCCATTGGTCCAGACGGTTCAACTGTTAGTCCCGCTGGAGCATTCTACTGGGGCCAACATTTAAACCAAGTGGAGTAAGTGCTTGAGGTAAGCACTTGCAGTTACTCCCGCAGTTAGTCCAAAATTGGTTCAAAATCTGTGGCAGCGCATTTAGACCCCTAAAGGACCAATGGCATACCCCACTTTAGTCTTTTTCGGCTTAGAGTGCAGGTTGTTGTACATTACTTTCGTTTCCTGCAGATTAATTTTAATACCTAGCTTTCTACTCTCCTTGTCTAATTTAGTAATCATGAATTGCGATTCGTCGCCAGAGTTACTCAGCAATGCAATGTCATTGGTGAAGCGCAAGTTACTTAGGTACTGTCCATTAACTCTTATCCCTAACCCTTCCTGTTCTGGGCCTCTGAAAACCTCCGGTAAAAATTAGGAGGAAGAGAGGTATCGAGTTCGCTCCTTTAGAGGAGTAACTAACCTGCCACACCCACCGCACCATTTTGGGAGTAACTGCGAAGGCTTTCGATGTATGTGCAGACATTTGATTATGCACAATGCATCACATTCAGAAATGAATTACGGAAAGCACACGGGATTAATGCGCGACCACTCAGTCATGCAGCATGCGCGTACGCTAACCACTACACTACATCATGATGCGGCACCTTTTGAAAGGAAGCAGTCTTTTGTAGGCACTGATGCGTCGTTTGTGCATGGCCCAAACATTCCTGCAGTTACTCTGAAAAAACAAGGGGGGGGGGGGGGGGGCTTTACTCTACAAGGAGAAAAGGGACCCTCCTTGCCCTGCCGTGTGCAATTTTTTGCACGAGTTTCGTCTTTTGAAGGAGCAAGGAGCCCTTTTCGAGATAACTGCGCAGTTTGTTCGAAAAAAAAATTACATTTGGGAGATCATATCCCCTTGTCTAACGAAACCCTTCTTTATTGGTATTCAGTCGCTTTCTTTAGAAGCACTGTGGTGGCAGTTGATCTTTTGTAGATTTCTTCCAGCATGTTTATAGCCTGATTACTTGCAAACAAACCGACCTAGCACCACGTCATAACGCAGTTGGAAGGACGACTGCACTCTGCTTGATTCCGGGGTTTAGTGCCCGGACCACATGCGTGTTCAAGGACGCAGAAACTTTGGCCTGTCTGTCTGTCTGTCTGTCTGTCTGTCTGTCTGTCTGTCTGTGTACCACACGATTCAGCCATGCAGCCAAAATGGCTGCGTTTATACTTGTGAACATTCCCGATCAAAAAGCAAATATTATGCGTATCTAAGGCAACTAAATATAGTTATAATTTAATATATGAGTATTAAATTATGTCTTCCTTTACTATACAATACATAGACACTGAGGACCCCAGTGTTTTTACGTGGCGCTGAAAATGTGACGGTGCACGAAAAAAGCAGGTGCTTCTTATGCGGCGCTCAAAATGCGACGTTATATGCACGAAAACGCGCTCTACCTACGGTATGGTGCTGCCACCTTGCAGTGGCCTTGAGTTCTACACAAGCTCATGTTTCCCGACACCATTGTCAGATGGCGTCGATATCTCTATTTTATTAGAGATACTGTATATGCTAGGGCTGAGCATATACAGTAACTCTATATTTTATCAATGCCAGCCAAATGCGGCCGATCCAACATAGAGGAGGTGCTGTCTGAGGCAAGGCAAAACTAGAAGGCGGCTTGGTCGGCAGAAGACTATCGTCGTTTAACAAGATTTTGATTGGATTGATATGTGGGGTTTGACGTCCCAAAACCGCCATATGATTATGAGAGACGCCGTAGTGGAGGGCTCCGGAAATTTTGACCACCTTGGGTTCTTTAACGTGCACCCAAATCTGAGCACACGGGCCTACAAGATTTCCGCCTCCATCGGAAATGCACCCGCCGCGCAGCCGGCATTCAAACCCGCGACCTGCGGGTCAGCAGCCGAGTACCTTAGCCACTAGACCACCGCGGCGGGGCTTTTGACAAGATTTGTTTCAGCAGCAATTTATTAGTTAAATACTCATATTGTGTACGTATTATGCTGTCACGTGCGAGCGTAGATAATTCTTTCCCGAATCCCAGAAGGTGACCTTCAGCCAGCCACTGCGCACTTTGTATTGTGAGCTGTTTACAAATGCCACGAGCGATCCCGCCGGCAATGTCTTATGCAGTCAAACATTCCTTAAGGTTTGTTACTTTAGCGACGTGTGTACACTTCATAAAATGTTGAACCTATGATTTCCTCTTCTGCGTTTTCTGCCGAACCCTATATTTCGACAGCTATATATCATATTCCAGTTTTTTTGTTGTTTTTGTTGCTGTTGTTTACAGCATACAAATAAAAGAAAGAGAGTAGGTGATATTCTGTTGTGCGGTGCACTCGAGCATATCGCGCATGCGAACGGTAGCTGCATCAGAGCAATCCGCGGGTGTATTTCGGCTGCTGCGCTTACACCGTTTGCATTTCGCTCGCTATCCACGCACGAGACGACGCCCAATAGCTGCCTATATGTCGCGTACGTAGTGTAAACATATGCATCGGGCTTCCCTCGAATAGATGCGATAACAGGCGTACGTCATTGAGAAGGCGCGCTGTTGCCCGGGTGCTGTCTGTCCGCGCAGTTATCTTTATTTTTTCTCCATCTTTCGCGCGTTCATTCTGTGTGACTTTCAGTGCGCACCGGTCGCTGAGGCAACTCGCGGTTTCTCGTGAGAGCGTAGATGGGCGCGAGATAAGCGTCGCCCATATTACGCCACTCGACTCTCGCCTTTCGTTAAAAAAACTTGGAGAGAGGAAAAAACAAAATGCGGGGGCCGCGTTTCCGCTGCGAGAGAAGAGCTGTGTCAACACTCCTTTGCGGCTGCCGTAATTGCACTTATACCCACACCTGTCACGGCCGCTGCACCGCTGTGCATATCGCTACGCGAGAAGCAAAATATGTATGTATGTATGTATGTATGTATGTATGTATGTATGTATGTATGTATGTATGTATGTATGTATGTATGTATGTATGTATGTATGTATGTATGTGTTGATTGATTGATTTGTGGGGCTTAACGTCCCAAAACCACGATATGATTATGAGAGACGCCGTAGTGGAGGGCTCCGGAAATTTTGACCACCTGGGGTTCTTTAACGTGCACCCAAATCTGAGCATGTATGTATGTATGTATGTATGTATGTATGTATGTATGTATGTATGTATGTATGTATGTATGTATGTATGTATGTATGTATGTATGTATGTATGTATGTATGTATGTACGCATGTATGTATGTATGCATATATGTATGTATGTATGTACGTATGCATGCATATATGTATGTATGTATGCATGCATATATGTATGTACGCATGTATGTATGTATGTATGTATGTATGTATGTATGTATGTATGTATGTATGTATGTATGTATGTATGTATGTATGTATGTATGTATGTATGTATGTATGTATGTATGTATGTATGTATACTTGGCTGAGAAGGTGAAGTGCTATTTGTGCCCAAAAACCACCAAAAAAGAATCAAAATAACTTCTGAGTAGGCACAATACGCTCTTTCACACGGAGGTTTTCAGGTCGACCAATATTGGAGCAATGTGACACGACCGCCCTTTCGCTGCGTAAGGATCATGACTTGTGATGGCTTGTTAATTAACTGTCAGTCATCAATATTTTGCCTAATATTGTTCACTGCAGTCCTACCCTTGCTTATTATAGGCTGCCAAGCTGTCATTGTACGAATTTTCCGACTGTGTAAAACTATGGATACGTTTTCTTCGTCACATGCTTCTAAATGTACTACGTGCATGCGCTTATAAGGAAAAAGAAAAGTTGCCATTTTCTGCGCATATTTGGCAGACGTGTCGTATTGCGTACGAAACGTTTCCGGTCTGCGTTTGCGTGTCTCGTGGAACGAAGGAAAATCTTGATCGTGGCCACGGACGCATCCTGTCTCTCAGGTTTCCGCTATTTTTTCCGCCGCTCAAGCCCGGAGAGCATATAAATAGCACAAATTATGGTGAATCTGTGTACGACAAGAGACGGATACACGAGGCGTCTCATGCGAACTCGCCCGCATATACTTCGAGGCGTCGAAGGATGCATAGATATTCTGGAACCAGGGAAACGTTACGGTTAGTTTTGCGGTGCAATTCCTATATATGTATAGTACACGCTATAAAATGTTTTTATTACGCACACGCTATAAAAATATGCATATACAACATATGCTTCGCACAAGGGAGGTTTCTGAAAACATTCTCGTGGCTAGGTGTGCATATGGGCTGTTTAGAATCGTCCACATATATCGGACGCGTGTTCATTGACCAGATTATTTGGTGAGATCCAACCTTAAAGCTTGAAGGTAATTAAATAATTTAAAAAGCATCTCTTACGGCATCAGAAGATAGGCATACGTTTTCATCTTAATGTACGTTTTATGTACATGCGCGTTGAATATGACAAATAGAGTTGCTGTCTCATTTTTTGCTTTTTAAAATTTATTTTAATGAAGATCAGTCATTAAATTTTATTTCTCTCTCACCATACACGTGAGGCACAACGTTTTGTCGCCTGTCTGTTGTCTATACTACACGTCTTCTCAACAGTGAAATAATAATAATAATAATAATAATAATAATAATAATAACAATAATAATAATAATAATAATAATAATAATAATAATAATAATAATAATAATAATAATAATAATAATAATAATAATAATAATAATAATAATAATAATAATTGAATTTGACATAAATGTGAACGAGAAAAATCTGTATAAATCTTCAGTCAGGAAACCCACTCGCACAAGCGCAGAACTGCAATGACATCAAGGGACGAACAGCGACAACGAAAACAACAAAACACCGTGTAGTTGTATCCAACCTCGCAAACTTCGGAAGAACACGCATTCCTCCGCGGGGAATACAACAGTTCTCCTAATGTAGACTCCGAACACATAAGGATGCACGGCGGCACAAAAAGCCGAGATTCGCTCATTTCCAGATACATGTACACACACGCAGACGCGTGGCGCGAAAGCAATTACACTTGTTTACCTCAGCGACCGTTTTATTCGTTTCTCCTTTACGTAACATACACGGGCAGTATACGTCGGGGGGGGGGGGGGGTCCTTCATATATAGTCGTCCCGTTTTTTGGGGGGAGATATTCCTGGTGCACGAATTAAAGCTGTCACCTTCGTACAATCCTTCGAGTTTATGTAATTCGTATTTCATTCTTTTTTGTTTCGATCTAATCCTCACGTGGTGTACATACGAGGAACCCGTCATCAACTCTTTGCTGCTGTTTATTTTTTCTCCCTCGAATACAGTCGCCCCGAGAGAATCGCGCTGTCTCGTTCCTTTTCTTCCATCCTCCCGGAGCGCGCTCTTTATTGATGAGGGGCCGTATTAAATTAGCGCCGCTTTTGTCTCGCCTCTGCCTGCGCGTACGAGCGTATACACTGCATTCCACGACGATATTGCGCTGAGCGAAGCTTCCGGAGTTTTTTTCTTTTTTTTTTTTTGCAAGACGCGCGTCGGACGGGTTCACGCGTCAAGGCGGAATCCTCCCCCATTCTTCTTCTTATTTATATTCACCGTTATTTATGAGCTTGTTTACTGCTTGACGTTGGAGGGTGGTTTTTCGTCGACGCACGTTTCTCCCAATTACTGAACACTTTGCTCACCTTACAAAGAAGGTTTCCCCCCTTATACACAGCCTGAGGCGATTTGTTTACTTCCGTCGGAAAGCTTTTTTTTCTCTCTTTTTTCTAAGCTCTGCTTTGTTTTGACCTGTTTTTCAAGACCGGTGGGACCCCCCGTGCAGGAAAGTTCACTCCTTCCTTTTTTTTTGTTCGTTATTTGTTCGTTTCGGAACCCTGCTGTTCATTACTGATTGCTCCAACATTGGTTCATTGCTGATGATGACTTCGCAGTCACGAAACAGCAGTGGAAGAAATAGAGAAAAATAGGTTTTTATGCACAAGCAAGGGGGGAAATACTTGTCGAAACAAAAAAACAGCCAATAGCTTTTCCTTTAGCTACGAAAGAGGAACAACTGCGACCGTGGCATAACAATAACAGCACACACACAGCTGTGCACAGAAATCCCCTTCAGGGGGCTTCGAAGGACCCCCTCCCCTTTTAGGTGACTACCCCCCCCCCCCCCTCTCGTGCGCACGACTATGAGTACTTATACGATAAAGCTGCTTCAGTGGGTTTCCAAAATCAAGCAAATGTTGCACATATCTTGCTTCTTCTTGAGTTTGGTGCTTGATTTATTATTGTGCTAGAAGAAAAATTGAGGCCTGTGTTTGGAAACACAACACCATTTTTCTGAGAGGAACAATTATGATTAGGTGCAAACCCACATAAAGAAGTAGTAAGGGCATCACCCGATGTCCTATAGAAAGAAATAAAGCACTGTAAAAGAAGCAAATAGTACTCGTTCTCACCTTTAAATTTTCTTTACCATTCATTTCATTTTCTACGAACGTTAGATTCAACGTTCTTTTGATAGCACCGTTCCACGTGATGAGCGTTGCGTGCGTCGTTGCTAAGCCTTCGCGTAGCAGCACGCGCGGCCCCTGTCTATACGAACAACGGCCAGACGAATGGGCCGTCTAATTACTCGTGACGCGAGCGGCCGGAATCCCGCTTTACAAATAGCGCACCGGGGCCGAGGCTTTTATACGCGCAGAGCACGGCCCGTGCTGCTCACGCAATCTCGACCGATCAGGGCCACTCTTAATCAATGTCCGTCCTTCTTTTACTACGCCTTTCCTTTCCTGCGTCTTTCTTTTCTCAAAATCCCTCTCCCACCATTGAGTGAACAGCCGCGACTGCATAATGCAGACTCGACGGCTTTGCGGCGGTGTCTTGGGTATCCTTTAAAGACCACAGCGCGGCTTAGAGAACTGTCGCCCGTCATCTTTAAAAAGAAAAGCTGGCGGATAATTGCTCCGTCGTTTCGCGCGCCAATGACAGTCGCCCTTGAAGGAACGCGTGACGCGGACCCGATGTGGCATGCTCCGGTGGTTCGAAACTCGGCGCCGACTCACGGATTAGCGCCGCTGCTTGAAAACATATTTCGCATTAAAAAAAGGGGGGCGAAGAGGGAGGAATTAAAAGAGTTTAATTGTATAATTCACGCTCTTTTTTTAGATGTGTTTATAGTCTCTTCTTTTCGTGCCACAAGTGTAAGGGCGGCGCGGAAGTTACCGTCGTGGTCCAGAGTTCCGAAATAACACTGGCAGCTGGGATGCTTTTCTATACGTGCGAAGACCAATCTCAGTTTTAGTTCATGGCTTTTGCACTGTCCGTCTTCATTCGCAAACCGCGAGAAATCGAGGATGTGGCAGTTTTACGAGGGAACCAAACCCACGACCTCCGGCTGCGCTAGGGCCCACCGCGGTGGTTTAGTGGCTAAGGTACTCGGCTGCTGGCCCACAGGTCACGGGATCAAATCCCGACTGCGGTGGCTGCATTTCTGATGGAGGCGAAAATGTTGTAGGCACGTGTTATCAGATTTGGGGGCACGTTAAAGAACCCCAGGTGGTCGAAATTTCCGGACCCCTCCACTACCGCGTCTCTCCTAATCATACGGTGCTTTTGGGACATTAAACCCCACATATCAATCAATCGATCCGGCTGCACTAGAGCATGCTGCAGAACACCGCAATGAAGACGAGGACGTTGCCTATATAACCGCCAGTATCTAGTGGGTGGGGTGACATTACTCGCCTCGTAAGCTGCAACATACATACATACATACATACATACATACATACATACATACATACATACATACATACATACATACATACATACGTACGTACGTACGTACATACATACATACGTACATACGTGCATACATACATACATACATACATACATACATACATACATACATACATATACCGAGTGTAGCCGATAAAGTGATGTTGCCCACAGTTTAGCTATGTGTTCGTCGTGTCGCTCTGAGAAGAACAAACAACAGCAAGTAAATAAAAAAAAGTTACAACGTAGCACATACAGCAGCAGAGCAAGCGACTATGTAACTGGCATTTACTCTGTCGGAAAAGGTTAATATCGCTGCTTTCTCCCGAGTCCTCGTTAGCCGGATGTAAGCTTTTTAAATAACACGATTAGCTTCCTTTCTGACGCTCCTGGTTTCATCTGCGTCTACCCTTTTGCATCTTTCAATTATTCTCTACTTTTTTCTATTGTTACTTCTCTGTTTCTTCAGCTGTCGGTGCCAGGTACTTTCTGTTTCCTGTCCAAAATGTGCGTCTTTTTTTCAAGAAACGCCCCGCCCCGAACTCTTCACAAATGACGCCGTACTAGGAGGAATGCGGAGGTGCGTAGTGGTAAAAGAAAACTGTACAGGTATAGGAAAAAGAAGAAGGTGGAGCGGAAAAGTTTCGAGTCGCCAAGACACGCATTGCGCGGCAGCAGCCGGTTTTCCTTCTCTCCCCTGCCAGCAGCCATTTCTATTCGCGCGCGCGTACAAATTTCTTCGAGAAGCCTTTCATTGTTTACGAGCTACCCTCACAGACAATACGCGCTAACTCGGCAAATGATGTCGAAGGAATGAAAACCGAAAACCACAGCGAGGAATAGAGATGTCAAGAGTCTTTTTTTCTTTTTTCCTCAGACGGAAATGTGCTCGTGGCGTTTGAGTCGCCATGGTCTATTGATTAACTACGATGGATTTTGTTTGCGTTAGGAAAACTATCGCTTGAGAAGCAGATCGAAGTAGTAGTATAGTGTAATCTGTAGCAGTCGTAGTCGTTAACAATGGCGGAAGACGAAGAAATGTGATCGTGTTTCGTCTTCTCTTATGCGTGCGATATTGACAAAAAAGGTGAAAAAGAAATCGCACGTGCGGGCTTCGTGAAAAAAAAATTCTTGGAATTTTGCTTTTGCTTTTTTTTTTCAAAATCTGCTTGAATACATGTTTGATATTATGATGTAGGTTCAATATAATAGTAGTGCGCGTGTCATCAGTAGGGCTCAAATTCGGAGCCCCTTACATCGCAATTAATCGATCGATTAATCAATCAGTCATTCAATCATTCATGCGCACACAGACACAAAGAAATAGTGATAAATAGGTAAAAATAAGATAACAGAAATGTCCAAAAAGTTCAGTGTTCCCGAAAATTTGCTCGACATATGAAACGAGCCTGAGACAGGTGAACCATGAAGTGCTAACAATGTCGACAAAAAAAAGAAAGGAAGATAAAAGATAGAGAACAGTGCGCATACAAAATTTACATTGTTTAGATATCCTGTTTGCATCTAGAAAGAGGTGAAATGCTAGAGCTCGTGATGTCAGAGAATAGCGGGTCATCTGAATTTCCGGAGCCCCCCTGCGACGTTGAAGCCCAGATATAGCATTATTATTATTATTATTATTATTATTAGTATTATTATTATTATTATTATTATTATTATTATTATTGTTATTATTATTATTATTATTATTATTATTATTGCTGTTGTTGTCGTCATCGTCGTCGGTTAAGCATGGCATGTATTTTACCATTACTGTTTTATTCTAACTTTCAGCCTAAGTGAGCTCCATGGCATACTTTTGAGCACATGAATAAACAAGGACAGAGCAACAAACAAGCAATTAAATAAACAAACAAACAAACCAATAAATAAATAAATAATAATCCAAATAACATTGGCCACGAATCCTTATTTTAATTCTCCAAATGAGATCTCGCGCTAATTTCGCTCACTTACGGTTGCAGTGTAGATCGTATTCTATGGTTTCAGTTCAAACCAACGATATATGCGTTCTTCACCACAACGGTTCAGCCGATATTTATCGTTCAACAAGTGGAGCACCTCCACACGAGCTGAAATCACTTGCGGACGTTTTTTTTTTTTTTGTAGTTGAGCTGTGAGTGCTCGTTGGCTACGTACGTGATTTTTCTTAACGTGCGTACTCAAGAGGATAGCGTATGACATATAAGTGGAGTAGCCAGCGCTAACGTAAATCTTTGCATAGCCCTTCCAAAAACTGCCTATTATATGTACACGCCGTGATGATATACGGGTTAATTTCATCAATCAAGTGTTTCTTAAAGTGCGCCCAAATGTAATCACGCGGTTGTTCTTGCATTTAGTTCGCAAAATGCGGTCGCCGGGGCCGGGATTCGAACCCTCGTCCCCAACTTATCAGCAGAACACCCTAGCTGTGGAGCAGCACCTCTTTTATAAAACATAAATGATGCGTTGCCTAAGTCACGAACCAAAATTTACTTATAAGAAACCAAGACTGCGAGAAAATAGTTCAAGTCACGAAAAATAGCAACTGCATCACTGATCGTGTTTCATGCTTAATTTTGATCGCCACTGAACAATCTATGCGACAACATAGATAACAGAATACTGATATCTTTACGGCTTCCCTTACTCGGTGATTGCCGCTTTGAATGAAGTAATTCTGTTTCTTTTATATCAGCCAGAAATGTTGTCTACGTAGCCTTCTTTACTGCGGTAGAAAAAAAAAATATATTCAGCGTTTGACGGAGGCGGCCTAGAAAGCAGAGCGCCGCTGGCGTCGCCATCACTGCGCGGCCGCTGCGATCGTTGCTATACGCCCCCTCTCCACTGCGACCGTGTTTCGCCGGGCGACCGTCAGACGGCGAACTGCGTCCAACTCGGCAGCGTGCCTCAGACGGTTCGCGTAGGGGGAGCAGTGTGCGTAAGCTGCTTTCAAGCCGGCGTCGAGGGAGCCGGCAGTCAACGAATCGTGTAGCCGGTGAGCGGTTGAGGACCCAGTGCAGTTGTTTGTCTCGTTGCTGTGTCCGCCGGCGTCGCCACCATGGCCGTCAACGAGGCCGAGAAGACTCAAGTGAACGAATTGGTGAACGACTTCATGCGTTACCAGCTAAACCGGCGCGGCGTTCAGTGGAATACGTGCCCGCCATTGCCGCGACCTTCCAAAGTGTCTCTCGTACTGCGGACGCTGGGGGATGAGTTTGTCACCAAATACCGCGAGGAGTTCACTCAGATGTGTGGCCGACTCGACATGACTCCCTCCGTGGCCCAGACGGCGTACACAGACGTGCTGAACGAGCTCTTCAGCGAAGGGATTACGTGGGCACGCATCGTGGGTGCCTTCGCGTTCAGTGTGGAGCTGTCGGCGCTCTGCGTCGAGAAGAACTGGTCCGAACTGGTGGACAGCATCGCATCCTGGTTGTCCTCGTACGTCTGTACGAGGCTTCTTCCCTGGATAAAGGACCACCAAGGATGGGTAAGTGGAGACCTGACGGCCCCATTTTGCGAGACAGACGCGAGCCGGTGTTTTCCAATCCTCGCTCTGACGCCGCCGGCAGTTTGTGAGCCTCCGTTATTCATACTACTCTGTTGCCAATATCTAGTGTGATTCGGACAATACCACAGTCCCACTATTACTGCATGAGCATTAGTGCGAGTGTGTCTTCGTTAAGGTAATGAAAATCGTTGGCTTCAAACATAAGTGGGCCACAAGATGGCTACTTGCAGTACGGCCAGATTTTTCACCGCACAGATTATTATCGTTAGTGGAAGCGAACTTCATATCTTGCCGCGTTGAGCCCCATGAACGAGCCATGCCTTAAATGAACTAGGTCAATCATTTTTGTTCGCGCTAATGTTTCAAAAAGTTGACCGTTTTCTCTAACTAGCTTGAAAGCTGGTTTCTGCCTCGTGTACGCGATTCTTCTTTGTGCGCTGCTCATGTCAGAAGCAGAAGTATTACATATCGCCTTATAAATTTGGTCGCTTCCCAAACTCGGGCGCTTTTTGCCCCATTATTTTGCGGCAGTTCTCGTAGAATGTAAACCTTTGCAGAGCGTGTAGCGAGAACGGCCATTGTTCATAAAGGTTTTTCCCACAAAGCCTGAATGTAACCCAGTTTTCAGTTATGACGTGCCCGTCGTTGTGCTAACTACAAAGAACTTTGGCGGAGGCGGTAAATTTCCACTACAGCAGCTGCCCTTATTATAGTTGTCGGCCGTCTGGTCCCCAGTCCAAGCCTGGTTTAGCGGCTGCTGTAAGCTGAACTGCGGTTGATTACTAGTGTTACAGTGCTGTATAACATTGAGACAGAGTGTGCTGTAGCAACACCCGCGCTTAGTGGCAGCCTAGCGATTAGCAGCTCGGCGAGAGCCCGCACCCCAACGCGAGTAGCATTCTTCGGCCGACTCGCATCGTGCCCAGCAAAGCAGTCAATGGGAGTGTCGCCTCTGAGCCTCACTTCCGGCTCGTTCCGAGCCCTTATCGCGTCCCCAGGCAGTGCCTCCCTCCGTCCCCTCCGGCGGCGTTTTTCTTGAGGAGTCTATCTAGCGGATGCCGGGCCTCTCACTGGCAAGAGTACTGCCCCTGGAAGCGCTTCGGTTTTCTCCCCCAGGGACGCTCTCGTTGCTCAGGGAGGTTATTCACGACCTGGCATTTAGAGAAGCAGGAATGTGTGTTCACATGACCTGTCGTAACAGGACTGTTGCGAATGATTTGGTTCGTTATGTTTAGCCACTTTCTCTCGAGGCTCGATGGACGAGGACGAAACGACCGAGATACAATAAGGCAGGCACGAGCGCTGACTTATAGCAGTACATTTTGAGCGTCCAAGCGATGGTGTCCTCTTTACCTCTACAGCTACAGTGTTCTTGCCTGCTTGATGTGTTTTTATCAATATATTCCATTGTTATCCAATATTATTAATTATATATATATACTGTTGGAAGTCAGCGTTCGTCTGTCTTGTTGTGTCACGATGTTCTCGTCCGTTTCGCGCTGAAAAAAAAAAAACACTGGCTAGCGATCTGTCGTTTTTAGTCATTTGATACATGTGCGGGTGCTTGCTGTAGTCACGTTGCTTAAGCCACCGTTTAGCGCTTTTTCTCCTGCCTTGGCGCCCTATACCGATGCTCGCGGCCTCGAAGAGGTGGATCGGGCAATACGTGCGTAGCGCCGTCTTTCTTGCCCTACTGCGCAGCGAGCGGCCTGTTTTTTTCCAGAGCTTCGCCAGACCGAGGCCAACCCGACCGGCCGAAAATGGTCGTGGCAGGCGCCTCGCGGAAAGGGCATGCAGTACTCGTCGTACAGTTGCTCGTGGTGGCGTGCTAACCCAATTAAGTGACGCGTTCGATTAAGCGTTGCGGCCTGCGCTCGATAACCAGGCGGCGCTTTGTCGAAGAGCTGCCCTCTCTGAAACGGCAGCACTTGTTATGCTTCAGAAACGGCCGCGAAAAGCTCCTCCGAGGAGTGCCGCGTCATTGGTGTGTGTTTCCGACCGCAGCTGTTCAAACGTCCTTGTAGCTCGACGATTTCTCTCTCTCGACAGTGGGCGACGTCAACACGTATTTTTTTTTTCCGCGTCGTTTATCGTGGACAATATGTTGCTCCCTTGTCAACCTTGTGGTACTGGCCAATTTTGTGTGGCTTTCCTGTGATAAAACGTTGTTATCGATCTCTCTGGCGCTTGCCCGTCTGGGTTGGTTTCCCTTTCGACGTCATCGCACAAACCGAGTTTTCGGCACTTTCCCAGAAGTAATGTTGGTTTAGCTTCATCTTTAACGAGCGTTGCGATGATCACTCGTACAGTTTTTTGTTGTTCGTATGAAAAATCGATGGTTCGCTTCGGCCACTCATCTTGTCTTCAAATTTCCCACCATCCCACGATGCTTGGTGGCAGCCCTGTACGCATTGAGTCGGGAAGCGCATTGTTTTGCGGCAACGCTGTTGGGCTCCCAGAATGCTTTATTCGGTATCTCCTGCCCTGCAGGTCACCGCTGCGTCTTCGCGTTTGTGCAGTGTAGTACACCGTCAACGAAGTTGCATTCATGTACGCTACCGACAAAGTGCTGACCAATAAGCTTCGAAATGCGCTAAGCAAGCGACCTTTAGGCATATGTTATCGTTGTGTAGCCGGATCTATAACCACATGTACTAATTGTACACATCGGACTCCAGGTTGTATCGAAACTGTGCAGATATTTCATCTTATTCGCCAACAACTCAACTGCAACATCGTTGATTGATTGATATGTGGGGTTTAACGTCCCAAAACCACCATATCATTATGAGAGACGCCGTAGTGGAGGGCTCCGGAAAGCTGCAACATCGTACTGAGCTGTGCAGTTTCATCAATAACTAGGGCACCAGGCTCTGAACAACGAACCTGTCCGCAGGTCATGGCACGCGTAAATGATTTCACCTGCGACTATAGCTTCGCTTATGCAGACACGCCGTGTCCTGTTGTGTAATTGCGATTACTGTATCTTCATTGGCACTTTCAGCTCACCCTCGTGTCAGTGGTTACTGTTTCCAAGTAGCGTCTTTCTCCAAACGCCTGATCAGATAAGAAAGCCAGATAAGAGACTGCGTCGGCTAGAAGTCAGCCCGATAGTTTCGTTTTCGGTGTTCACGTCGAGACGCGTTTGCGCATGAGTCAGTCTATTAAGCATGCTTGTCCCTGCATGTAACGCTTTTGGTTGGCGCTCGCCACTTCCTGTGTACAGTTGCGCCACCGTAACGATTACACAAGTTCGACCTTCGCGACTATCTTAATCTGACGACATCCGCAACATCGCCCTGTGACGACGTCTATAGTGCCTATAAATAACGCTGCATAGGTACTTCGTTGAAGCACTCCATCCGCGCGCTTCTCATCCTCACTGCGTTACTACAGAAGCTCGCTCAAAACGCTTTTCTGCAGCCGCTGACCTGACGGGTCCGGAACCGCTGGCGCTTTGCCTGCTTATGCCAATGAAAAAAGATCGGTAATCGTAGCAAAACACCGTGCCCGATCAGGCACAGCCGTCGAAAGAAGGCCGTGCGAAAGAGCCCCGGGGCAGTGTTCGGGTGGCGCGGAAGACCTTGGGTTGTTTCGATTCCGAGAGCTTTGCCCGAAGAACTTGGCGATCCCGAAGTTCTGCGTGCGCAGAGTTCGTATCTCTATATTGCTTTCCAATGGTTCGTTTCCTGAGCAGGTTTTATTTACCCCGGCGTTCTCAGCTGCATGGGCCGGCTGCTACCTTCAAGGTGAATTGCACCGTCGCGCATTTGTAGCCAGTCGCAGGATCTGTTTTGTGACGGTTGCAGGTCCGGATGTAGCCGCTTTATTTGGCGCGAGTAATAAATAGGCCTTTAGCGGCAGATTTTTTTTTTGTCTTGACGTTATTACGGAAGTGCGACTGACAATTATCCTCTGGGGGGGGGGGGGGGGGAGGTCTTTTGGCCGACGTCTGCAAAACTTTTGGCGAGGAAATTGTCCTGACCCGCGTTGGTGTCGGGATTGCTAGCAAAGTGCTTACGTTCCGTGTGGAAGGCATATGTTCCGGCTTGGTTGCTAGGGGCGAGATCAAGACTGAGAATGATAATTGTGATGCTGATCATTGTTGCCCCGCCTTTCGCAATGGGTGATCAAACGGAAAATTGGAACCTGGAAAGAAAGAAAGAGAGAGAAAGAAGAAAAGATAGAAAGAAAAAGTTTTCAAATACCGTAGTGGTGTGTTTGCTGCCGGACGTGTTCGATCCTGCAGATAAGTTAGACGCCACCAGTGTTATGCTCTCGAAAATCAGTTTGGTCAACCTTTATCAACAGTCAGGTTGCTTATGAATGAATCAAAGTGAAGTCTCCGTGCGCTGTCGTCATAGTTACTTGGTTATACTTGTCGCAGCGAGGCGAGATGTCGAAACCTCGGTTTCGTGTTCTCCTCGGGCTCTACCGATTCCGATATCGTGACAGAGCGCCGCTAAGCAGCTGTTGCAGCTCAATCTGTCTGTCTTACAGGCGTGCGGTAATTGAGCCGTTGGAGAGTTCCGCATCCTCCCGTCTCCCCCCCCCCCCCCCCCTATCATCGGCACTGCGATGCCGGGCTTCTTTCCTACTTCGTACGTCTAATGGTCGTCGTATACGCGCAGGTGAACTCCTTCTCAGCACAGCATTTTCTTCGAGGCGTTCCTCGCACTTGGGCTATCTATATTCGCGGTGTTGTCGCGGCAGCTTTTAACTAACTGTTTAGAGAGCACGTCCGCCACGCTTCTTCCCTTATGAACGCGTTGAACGTACACAAGTACAACGATTTCGAGGCACATAAACGTCCATCTTTCGCGCTTCACAAAGCGCTCGCACTGCTTACTGGTTCATGTTTAGCCTCCTTGATTTTCGTCATGACCTCTCTCTTTCTCTCTGTCTTTTTTTTTTTTCAGTCGTTAGCAATCATGGCTGTGTAGAGGTGCAGTCCCGCTCAGCATAACTTCCAACACGTGGCACGTCGCCTAACAAGTTGGAAGATTATGCTCGACTCTAGTTTACCCTAATTTCTGGAATAAATGGTATTTTTTTCTTACTTAATATTGTTTCCAAGTGCAGCGTATGAATGTTGAGTAGGCTTTTGGAAGTCGTCGGCGATCTTTTGAGCTCGAGAAGCCACATGCTTCCATGTTTGCTAGTCACCGTACATGTTATGTCAGCGCCCCCCCCCCCCTTTTTTTTTACCTGTTTTAAGGAGCAACGCGTGTTGCGAAACCAAAAGCCTCAGCCAGTTCCTTCGAATGGACGGCCTAGCCAGACATTTCCGAACGGGGACCGCCAGCGATGCAGTGGATACAAAGAGTGCACTGTAGAGAGTGATTCATCAACGGAAGTCTCTCTCACTGTGCGTGTTCGTGCAGTGCCCATTTTTGGTTTGCACAGTGCACGCGGCCTGCTGACTCGTATTTACACTGCAGAGTCGGCTGGCGAGCTGCAACGAGATTTGAGTCTGAACATCCGGTTGGCGTAAAAATGCTGGCGGCCTGCCGCCAGCTCAAATCGCCGCGGCCGTGCCTGTACGGGGAATTCCTTTTTGGCGTTTTCTTCTTGACCGGGGGAGTTCCTTTTTGCCGTTTTCTTCTTGACCGCGCGTACAGCGCCACATTGTGCCGAGCGCTAACGAGAATAAAAAAAAAAAAAACTGCGGTCTCATAACCGGCGGGGTTTAGCTTTCCTTGTCGAGTTACATTCCGCTACCGGCAAGGCCGCAAGCGCAACTTTCCCGTTACTATTTTTTTTAACGGTCTGCGGGAATCCGCTACGATGTTGCGACGTGCAGTAGACGTCGTCAGTGCATGAAAAGTGCAGTCTGGGGTAACGTTACATAGCGCGAAGTTTTCAACTCCAGTCAGTTGAAGAAGCTGTGGAACACTACATGACCGTTAGTGTAGTCCTTCTGTAGAACACCCTCGTTGTTCGCGTTGCACTCGCCGTAAGTGTGTATGCATGCATATTTCTTCTTACGCACCCAGACACTTTATTAAGGCACGTGCATGTTTCACGACATCTCCTCTTCGTGGCTGATATCGAGGTTGTATTCCTCTTCCAGTGTTGGGTGATGTTGACGACCCAGGGCAACAGTCCCTCGACATTCTGTTGTTTCCTTCGGCGGAAAACTGTACTCTCCCATATGCAGTGGCTCACGACCTTTTATATATACGCGGCAGCCAACTGCTCGATTCTTCGGATGTGTGCGCAGCTGACGTCGTTTCCCGCTTGCAGCTTGTGCGAGCGAGTTTTTTTTTTTTTTTTTTTTTTTCGCCCAGCTGTTTCTCCTCGTGATCGCGTGTCTGCTCGCGTTCTGTTTGCGGGCGTGGTTTGGAGCGGTTTTCTCGCCCGTATTGTTGTTCCTCCCTAACCGGGACGGTGCAACGCACCTTTCTCGCATACGAGTAGAACGTATGCAGCCATTGCTCGCGCGACATGTGCGCTGTGCTGCGAGCTCTGGTTTCGGCGCCCGTCGCGCCTCGTTTGTCCCCGTCACGGCTTAAGGGATCACCCCCCCCCCCACCCCTGCTGGCGTATCGGATGGCTTTGCGCATGCGTTAGAACCGTGGGAAGCTCGACTTGCCAAGTTTGTTACACATTGAACTAATGAGAGTAGTTGGTACGTCCATGTTGAAAGCGCTGATCGTATTTTCTCGTACCTGTCACTCGGTTGTTGCAGTGTTGTCACACTCGGACTCCGTTATTGAGCCCCTTCTTGATCGCGCCGTAACTGAGAGCGCAGTGTGGATATTTAGGATATGGTACACGCAGGTTTTTCTGTTTACCCGAAAGCCGCCCCGTTCTAACTTTTCACTGGTATGTCCCCCATAACTGTGCGGGGGCGACTCGCCAATGAACTATCGTGATCTTCACTTATTACGCCACGTTCCGACCAGGTTTCCTCGACGGTAGCCACGACATTAGTTTCTTCGTGCGCTTTATCTGGAATTACTTTACCGGAACCGGAGAGTGGCTTTATCGAACAATTCCGGTCCGTTGTGCACTAACGATCCGGACGGCGCTTTCGGAGTGCTACTGGTGCGCATGCGCACTCTCAACCGGCCACGCATCCCCCACCATTTATTCGCAAAGCCTGGCGTCGGGGTAGCGATGAGCCCCCTTTTCCCACCGTGTGTACCTCAACACGCATGATCCATTATTAAGGCACAGCCGGAGATGGGCGCCTGCGAGCACCTTCCAAGAATTCCAGCTCACGTGACCCTGCAGGCGCCCTGCAGCAACCCGTCCCCCTGCTGCTTCTGCTATGCGCGTCCTCGTATACTCGCGCGGGGAGACCGGCTGGCATGTCGATCGTTCACGCGGGGCGCCCCTGCAAGCAGACGCCAGAGCCGCCAGCAAGCAGCGGCGGCAGCAGAAGCGCTCGGCGGCTCGCCTGTGTTGATGCGCTGCGGTTCGCCGCGAACGCTCACGCCCTTAATAGTTGGAGAATTTGGTCGCCGCGCGGTTCCCAGGACAACGCGGATTCCCAGGATGACGCCCACGACGACGTCGTAACGGCTTGTAGCACAAAGGAACGCCGCGCGCGTTGTGTCGCACCAGGGCAGCGTCACTTTCCTTGAACGTCACTTGCCCGTGCTATCTATCGCCCACGCTGGTTCGCCCATTGTTTGAGGCATTGTTAGCTTCCCAGGGCATCTGAGGTCCACGTACAGGGTTCTCTGTCTTCGGTATAAGACTCAACGATAGCTTTTTACATTGTGTTCAGTTGCCAGAGGCTTGTAAAAAAAAAAAAAAAACGCGCTCTTCTTAGGTCTAACGACATATTGCCTGTTCCCTTTCTTGTGACTGACACGGTGCGTCACAAGAATGTAAAACGATTCATATAGCAGTGCTGCGAGGCAGCGCCGGACTGCGCGCCGTGGGAACTGCCTTCGCTCTTTTCTCTACGGGAGTTAACATGTGCGGTGCCCGTGGCTTCTAGTTCACTATACCCGTGGCGTTCGCCGTGTTGCAGATGTGATCCTGTAGAGCTCATAGCAAGCGCCGACGCAAGTGCTCGTCTTGTTTGCTGCACTGCTCTGTCCCCCCCCCCCCCCCCTTACACGCGCGTACACACACGCGTCGAAAGTCTTGCGCTGTAGTGGTGCGCGAGGAAGAGACACAGCCAACAAACACGAGGGGGCGGCAGAACGATCCGCATAACGCCCGGGCACGGCGCACGCAGTGCGAGCCATAAACTCGGCGGGGGAGGTCCGTAAATCACCGGGACGTAATCGCCGAGCTCGCTCGCGGTCGGCGGATGCCTTTTTTCCCCTGCAATCTTTTCTCTGACGGAGCTCGGTACAGTTTCGTTCCCGGCATCAGTTTGCGGAGGCACGGCGTTCTCTCGGCCATTGCGGTGCGCGGTCTTCTTCTTCTTCCTGGGTTTCCCCCTTCGCGAACCGCGGCAGTGTCGCAGTGTGGGGGATGCCCTCCCGCAATTTGCATCCTCTCCGCGGTGTCGTGTTTCCGCGCATCCTCCTCCTCTGCCTCGCATCCTTATTCCGGATGATCGCCGCGTCGTTTTCGCTGCGTTCTCGACGTTCGTGGTGGCGGCCGCGGCTGTCGTCTTCGTATACCGCGCGCGAGATAGTGAGGCTCGCTGCTCTTGCTCCACACTCTCTCTCTCTCTCGCTTCGTCTTCTCGTCGAACGCAATTCGAAAAATGGAAAGCAGAGAATGATGCACGTTTCCTCCGTCACTTCGTCCCCCTATTTCGCCCCCGCGCGCGGACCAACGCTATTTCTTTTCCCCTCGCGTTCTGTCCCGGCTCGTGGCGGATATAACGGCCCATGACTCTTCTTTTCGTCCTCTTTCTCTGCGCAGTCGCTGCCACGTCGGCGGGGTGCATTGCTTGTTTAATCATGAGCAGGGGCTAAGTGGGAGCGTCATTTGCATACGGCGGCTTCGCGATGCAAATGCTCCGTTCCTATGACTCTCTCTCTCTCCTTCCCGTTCCGCTCTGCGGTGTGTACGCGGCGTGTGAAACGAGCGGCTCGTTCAGCATGCGGCATTAGTTCGCTCATCTCGAATATGGATGGATCGCGGAGGCGATTTGTACCGCGGCGCGTCTTTTGTATCGCAAGCACGCGCTGCGTTTTCCATGGCTCACGCGTCTGCATAGCGTTTCGACAACCCGTCGTGATCACGTGCATTTTCCGAACCGCCTTTGTTTCGCGGAACTTGAAAGCTGATGCTCACACATTTACGGAGCTGAGAACTGCTCTTCGTTGGAGTTTGTTTAAGCGTGGAAATGTGTGCCTACGCGGTCGTCACATTTATTTCCCTGATCGCGCCATCGAGTTCTGGCGAGCACTCATCATGTTCCTCCAGGACCCGGCCGCGCCACCGGTTGGCGACCGGCTCCGCAACAGCCACAAGATTCAAGCCATTCAAGCGGCCCCCACTTAGCTGCCTCCATGACGTCCGGTAATAAAACGGAGGCAGCTCTACCCCCCCCCCCCTGCTATAGTGCCCTGACTGTCCACCGCAGCGCCTTCGGCGCGAACAAAGTGGAATAAACATGGTTTCATTCATTCAGTGAAGATGTTACAGCGGTGAACGCTGTTAGGGTGAACACGCTAGCGTCTGGCCGACAGCACTATCAGCGCCGCGTTAACAACCGACGTCTGAAACATTTCACATGTGCTCGGCGATACGCACTTTTCATCGCGTGAACCACGTCATAGATACGCTTGCTTGTCATCTGCTAGCTGCATTTTTTTGTCTTCTAAGCTGGTGCGTCCTGATATGCGCTAAAAAGAAAAGAAAGTTATTATCAAAGCATTTACTATCAGCTGTGTAGACAATGGGGTATTGTTGCAAACTGAAGTTGATGCACCGATTTTTTTTTTTAATGAGCGCGAAAAGCCCAACCCGTAGCCCGTAGTAGTTCCTCTTTTTTTAAGCGCTGGAGTGAACCCAAGGTACTACTATCTAGTTACACACGCTTTCTTTTCTTTAATGTATATCCTGGGGACCAATGTAGTCGTTTCAAGTTAGCTTGTAGTATAGCAGTGAAGCTGTTGTTTGGTCTACAAAGCGACACCTTCGAAGGCGCGTGACCTCTCGTTCAGCCATGGGCAGCAGCCTCACCACATGGCGTTGGTGGACGTTCTCCGGCACCCCGGGGTTCCCGACCATATCTCTCGGGACGAAATTCTTCCGGTGACCGGTCGTAACGTGGATGGGAGCAGGTCATCGCCAGCGGGCAGGCGTGATTCGGACTTGCACCTCGTGACCGTCCGCGCCGCAGCGATCGTAAAGGGCCCCGGATCTCTTCCTTCCGCCGCTTCCCTGCTTGTGGTCGACACCGATCCCCGCATCAGCGCTTACGGGTTTTTACTTTGCTTGTTTCTGAGCGCCTGTAGCTTGCCTTTTTTTTTTTCGCTTTGTTTCAATAGCAGTTTACCCAACTCGCTCCCACGTTGTCACCTGGTGTTTTTTTAGGGGCGAAGCTCCTTGTTGTCTCGGGCAGTCCGTCCCTCCGACGTACCCAGAACTGCATATTCACGGACGGACGGACGCTTCGCCCCACTCATCATCATTCACTCCGTGGATATGCTGCGATTTTTTTTTCTTCTTTGTCATGGATAGCGCCTTGTACTGGTGCTTTGATCGATCCTCCGGATGTTGTTTCCGGTCGTAGACGTCGTAATTTTTCCTTTGCGGGCTCCCGAATTTTTTTCTTATTTAGCGCTGTAAGCTGCGAAAGTTTACAGAGCAAGTTTATATTGGCGACTCGCTAATGCTTTGGTCATTAACGAAAAATGTATACGTTGTGAGCTATAACGGTTGTGCGGTTTCTCTTGTTGCCCACGCAGTGTTTTCGTGAGCTGCGCACCTTGTTAATGTATTGTCGACAGTTTGAAAAAAAAAAAAACTGCCAAAAGCACAGATATTCGCGTAGCTTGTTGATTTGGTGCACAAGATGGGATTCGAAAAACTAAACCGCGTACGCCGCAGATAGTTGGACTTGAAAAAGGGAAACGGTAATCCTTTCCACAAGTGTACGTTGGGCTGCGTTTCTAATTACCACACTCTTCCATGCTGTGTATTTTCGGTTATACGCCGCGAATTTCCCGTTGCATATTTGCGACAGGATTTCGTGACTGACATGTGCGCGCTCGGCGGCTCGCAATTGTTCACTGAAATCTCCAGCTATCGCCGCATCTGGGTGCGATATTATCGAAACCAGAGTTGTAAGTATACACAGTGAGGTTACTGCAGTGCGGTACAGTTACGCGTCGCATGTAGACTCAGCTTAGTGTCTCTAGTTATTATCGTTCCAGGGCCAGTGCAAGATTACGGATATGCTGTAGACGGCCTTTTGCGTATATGCGCCTTATATTATGCGGTATGTTGTGAAGCTCCGGCCGCGCTGGACAGACCGACCTTCGTCACTGCGTATACAGGGCCGATACTCGCGTGCGCTGGTCTCTGGCCTGGACCGGAAGCAGGAAGAGCGCTGCTTCCGACGGGCGTGACGGGCCCGGCGTGGAAATAGAAACAGCGGGTGAGGAGGCTGCGGGGGGGGGGGGGGGGAAGGGAGGCAGGTTACGCCGGAAAATGAGGGCGCTTGTGCTGCAGGCTGGTGGGATATGGCGCTGCGGCCCCTTTGCGGGGTAAGTGTCTTTCGTACGTTTTTGCGTTCTTTGTTTCTGTTGCAGTGTTTCTTTCATAAAACAACGCCCCTCCCGTCCCCTTCCGCTGCAAAGAAAAAAAAAAGTGTGAGCGGTTAGACGTGAACACTATTATAGGCTGACCCCCACGAGATTGACTGCGCTGTACTGAGAAGTATGTTCTTTTTTTATTTTGCGTGCGTTCCTATTAACGGCCTGGCAGACTTAACGAAGATAACCGCGATGCATTTGTCTCTGGCGGGGTGTGATGGGAAGTACCGCGGTAAACCTTTTTTTTCTTTTTTGTATTTTGCGCGTGCAAGTTCCTGCAGTTTCGTGCCTTTGTGGCTCCGAACCCCCGTGCTCGGGAACCATTAACGGTCATTGCCGGTTTTTTTTTCGCGGATCGCTTTATTTGTGCGACCTCGACTTCTCCATACTGGCAGCTACGTGACGAGAATGTTCTCCCTGCGTCACGTTTTATCCCAGCGGCGAAAAGACGCTGAGAGACAGTGTGTGCGCGTGTGTATTTATATATACGATCATCCGAGGCCTTGATGTTGACCGACAACTGGGCTTAGCTCTCCCAGGAAAGCCGTCTTTTTCTTTTATATATTTTAACAGCGCCGCGGCGATACGTGCGGAGGCCATCGCTTTTTCCGATCTTTCTTCATTCCGCGCTTGCGCCGCCGTCGTTGTGGGCTCCGGAAACGAGGGCCTCGGCTAAGTACACGTTTATTCTTCTCGAATAGTCTATCGAGGGAAATATCAGATGCGAGTTTACGGGGTTCACATTTCGAAAGTTCGGCGAGGCGCTGCAGGGACGAGGCTTTGGCATTCACGCATGTGACGCTTGCAACAGGGAGGCAGCGTCTATGGGATATGCGCTGTTCTCCGAAGGTGCTGTTGTTTTCCTGTGCTACAGCAGGACCGACTGAATAGTTTTTGGGATGCAATTTTATCACATCACGCTTCGCACACTCCGACCGGATGCAGTTGATTCCCATTTCATTTCCTCTGTGTGCTTGCTTAACCTTCCTCCGAGGGAAGTCCCTTGGCTGCTTTCTGTTGGTCCTCACTAATCCTGTATACGTCTCACTTAAAAAAAAAAAAGGCGTTAACTCATTTTTGAAGATTATACACTTTTTTAGAGTAGCGGAATCCAAGATGGCTCTTAAAACGTCATCATACGTGGCAGGCCAGGACTCGCCGAAGAGATGACACGCGCACACACTTCTTAGAGTTCAGTATATCTAAACTGTACATTGCCGCCTATGAAATGGAGCTTTTGTGTGTGTGTGTGTCTGACCATGTTTACTGCGCTGCAAGGAACACTAAGCATACTGTAGTAACAGCTAGAATAAGGAAAAGAACGAAAGAAAAGGAAGATAATAATGTATACGCAAGGAACCAGTTGGACGAACACGTCGTCGCGAGACCACCACTCTGCGTTGTGTGTGGCTGTACATGTGAGCGGCTAGCTCGTGCAACTGTACGCCCTGCCAGAATATGGCCGAGCAGTCCGTGACGGGGCCAGCAGCGCCAGCTGCTTCTCCTGCGGTGCGCACGCTTCCGCGTTCTCTCCTCTCAATCTTTTATTATTATTTTTTTTCCTTTCCTCGCCCCTGTTTTTCTTTCCACCCTTGCAAGCGTTGCTCTTTGCGAGTGCATCGTCCAGCTGCTGCTGCTGCTGCGTCAGCTCCTCCGAAACGTTTTCTTCTCATTTTGGTTTTACGTGTGCGAGCACTGGTTTCCTGCAGGCGCTGGCGTCGTTTCAGTGTGTGCCGGGAAATAAGTGGGCCTGAGCGTATAGTGTATTAGAATGTAGGAAATACTGAGGGATACACTTTCGAATGGACATTTTTCAATAATCTGGCCAGGCGGCTTTCCTGCAACGTTTGTTTTCCAACCAAAGAACTCGTTCACAGACTGCTTTTCTCGCTCATTGTGTTGTACTCGCGTGCCCTCGCTGGAATTCGGAAATGTAAAAGCACAATGAGTGAGAAAAGCAAGTCTGTGAACGAGAGTTTTTGGTTCGAAAACAAGCCTCACGGGAAAGCCGCCTCGCAGATTATTTAAAACTGTCCATTGGCTCCACGCACACAGCGCTAGTTATTGCGGGCGAGGTTATTTATTTGAACCTCGACGGTTTGTTCGGCCATACGTTTCCGCTGCCTAGTTATTGCATAGGAGACGCATCTGTTACGAGGCGGGAGCCGGTGCCCGGTGTTCTTATAATCTGAGATCGGAGGGAAGGGAGAAATGACAAGGAGAATTAGCTGTGATTTAGGCACAAATGTTAGAATGGTGCGTTGCCGTTACCTTAGTCTTCAATAGTTTAATCAGGTTCTACAATCACTACAAGTTTTCATATTTTTTCTTTCCTATTTTAAAATCTTCTTGTCCACATCCCTATACAGAGCAGCATGCCAGCGATATATAGACGTCGGCAAAAATCGGTTTTTTTAATAGTCTATCTTTGGTCTCTGATCACCTTATCTTGCCTTGGTAGCAAAGAGCTATACAACATTAGCCAATGCTGGTACTAGGTGAGTAGGGGCAGTAGACTTCACATGAAGGCTTCGCATTTTTCAGTAGTTTTTTTTATATGTATAGTTGGCCCTGCCTAATGCTACCGCATTAACGAAAGGACTTAATTTCAGTGTACTGCCTGTTGCGAGCATGGCGCGGGCGGATGTCGCTGTACAGAACCTACAGCCACGTTACCAAAGTTCCGTCTTAAGATTACAAGGGAACGCTGTACCAGACCCGTAAGCATCCACTCCATACCTTGAGCCGAGCTGCAGGGCTCTCTCAATTCACGATCGACATTAATTCTGTGCTACAACCACCATCACCATCACCACATCTACTATACTTGCATGCTGTATCCATCCGCGTGCAGTGTGTTCTGTATATGTATATGTACTTGCGTATGTGCATACGTATGAACTGAACTGAAATCCTGAACCTGAAATGATGCTGAACCTTGCATACATAAGGCTTGGGATCACTGTATTCACGTGACCTCGGTGTAGACAATCCCAGCCTGCATATCCTCTATTGACCCGTACAGACCATATTGAACACGCCCTTAGCGCTTAAGTGGTTCTCGAAACACCGCGCCTGCCTTTCATTTCCGTGTACCGTGCAGTAACTGGTATAATAGTGTACAGCCGGTGAACCGCGGCGTAGCCGTTGTCGCGCGCCAGTCTTCCGTGTCCCTATATACTGTAGAGCTCTTTGCGAGCCGATCGTGCGTCGCCACGGGCTTTTCTCTTGGGTCGTCGGCGCTATTGTGAATTCTGGGGGCGTGGCACCTTCCTTCGTCTTGTGCGGCTCCCTTGATCTTGCCGCGGCTGCCCGTCGAGTGACGTCGATGCGAAAGACAACGGACGCTGCACGCAGCCGCCGCGGGTGAGTGGCTGCATTCACAGCGCGCCAGTAAATCTTGGCCTTATTAGTTGTTAGGGACGCAATTAGCATCACGCTCCAAGACGGGACTGCAAGCTCGAGTCCTTTGTGTCGCGCACCGCGAGTCTTTCTGATTGGCTAAGTGAAAGAGAGCCATTTGTTTATGGGAGTACCTTGGAAAGCGACTCGGGCTTGTGCGGGAACACTCTTGATCCTGTTTGGTTTCAACATAACGTCGTAAACACGCTGTTATTTTCACACAGTGCGTTTGTTCATCGCTGCAGTACCATATATGGTTTGCTTGCGGCGGGACTTTTGCCAGTTCGTGTTGGCTATAATTACATTTTATTCAAGCTATGCACAGTACTTTGCTTTCAACACAAGGTCCTATAGCATCCGGGTTTTCAGATGAACGGAGTCCTACGGTTACCGTTGCGCTGATCGCAATCCGCGTACTTGGTTATTATGCGCAATTGAGCTATTTCATGGAATGTATTCGTCTTTATCGGTTCGTATATCTGCGGCTGACCCACACACCAGGTGGGTATACCGCCCCGCCGCGGTGGTATAGTGGCTAAGGTACTCGGCTGCTCACCCGCAGATCGCGGGTTCGATTCCCGGCTGCGGCGGCTGCATTTCCGATGGAGGCGGAAATGTTGTAGGCCCGTGTGCTCAGATTTGGGCGCACGTTAAAGAACCCCAGGTGGTCGAAATTTCCGGAGCCCTCCGCTACGGCGTCTCTCATAATCATATGGTGGTTTTGGGACGTTAAACCCCACATATCAATCAATCAATCAGGTGGGTATACCGTCTCATTTATCACTTCTACAAAAAGCGCGTTGAATCATGGGGATATTTATAAAATTTTCGCTTAAATTGGTAATGATAACTCTTCCTCACTTTCTGCTCAACATTGTCGCCCCGCCGCACACCGACAAGTTTTCCCGTCTCATCTACACCCTGCCAAGTTTCCTACCAAAGCGCAAGTGATGCGAAGAAACGCGGCCAGAGCTTGTCGTGCTCAGTCCCTTCGCGCGGTCCTAAGTAGCTCCTCCGTACGACGCAATTCATTTTGCGGCTCCAATTCATTTCGCGCGTCTTCGTGCTAATCCGAGCACCTCGACTACTTTCCCTCTTTCGGCACCTTATGCATGCGCGGCGCCCCGGGGGCACAGCTTGTTCGTGCAGCGCACGTATCAGCCGTCCCCGCCGAAAATGCTCCGTCGACGAAGCGATGCCGAAAACTAAGTCGCCACTTTCGGCGGCTTGGGAGCCCAAATCGAATTACGGGGGCCAACCGCAGCCGTGCAAGAGTTGCCTGCTGGCTGGCTGGCGAATGCCCTCCTCCCGTCTCGCACCAACCGACTCGCCGCCTATGTGCTCGGGCCCCGGCAGTCTCATCACCCACGTTCGTCTCTCGCGCTGTTAGCGTTTTCTTCTCCTTACGGAATGCAGGTAATGCATAAGAAAAGAGCGCCCGAAAACCCGTCGTCGCCGCCTGTGCGGCCGTTATCTCGTTTCTCCCGCGAGCTAGCTGCGCCTCCTCGCGCGTGCTCTCTTCGTTTATAATTCACGCCCTGGCTTCGAGCTCGCTTGACGCCGCTGGGCAGGCGCGAGAACTCTTCCTTCTCCTCCTTCCACATGGTGCTCACTTCCCTCTATGATTTTGAGGCGAATATCTGCGTGGCTTTCCCGGAACTTACGCGCTTTATAGGGCTGCCTGCGTAGCGCGAGGTCCCAGGAGTCTCTATAGATATATACAGGCCGTCTCGTTAGTGCGGAGTACGTTGGAGTGCACTCGTTATACCTGTGCTCGGGGATTCTCGCTCGAATAACTTCGGAACTCCGTATTGGCTCGGCTTACGCTTTGGCGTAACGTTGAACTTTTACCAGACAAGGGGCGTTGTGCGTGAAGCAGAAACCTCACGCTGCCGAGGATTCAATCAATGGGTGTCGTTTCGTCTGCTTGCGATATTCAAATGACGTCCTACCATCGCGGAATAGTTTTTGCTGTCATAGTAAACTTTACGGTTGTCGAATGGTGCCGCTTCATTCGTGATATACATCTGAGCGGTCATAGAAATTAAAATGCGTCACCCGAGAGTGCCTTATATCTGCAATTCCCGCAATGAGGGGATTCTGTAGCGCTTGCGATGCGGCTTTCATCGTGCTTGACGTAGCCCGAACGCTAGCAGGTCCTAACAAGCTCCAAAGCACGGACGATGTGATCCAGCGCAACTGCGCTCACCCAGTTCGCGTTAAAACGAGCGCTTCTGGCGTGCAACGGAAGGCACTGCTGCATGAATGGCGCCGTTGGCCTCTCCTTTGCGCCGCCGACCGCCGTGCAGTGCTGGTCATTCAAGGGAGTGTTCTGAAAGGACGCGATAGCACTGCCCTGCGTGCGCCGCCAAAACAGGCTACCTCGCACGGTCACTGCAGGGTGTGTGTGTGAGCGTACAGCGCAACGTGAATTGTACGTTCTGGTATGTCGTCATTACTGCGTTTGTTTTGCATCTATGAATTTTTTTTTTACGCCGCACGCTTCAGTGCGCGTAGTTCTTTTGTCTTTCTCGAGTCTCCCCTCGCCACAGCCGTTGCCACTTTTCTCTCGACCCGCTTTAATGGCCCTAATAAGCGACGGTGCATTCCTATTGTCTTTTCCTGAATGGATCCGAGGAGATGGCCGCTGAAGGCGCGAGGAAGAGGAGGAGGAGAAGAGGTTAATCTTAATCGTGTACGTCGGGGCCCCACTCCCCCCCCCCCTGCCCCGTTCTCCTTGAACCGTATCAGCTGGGGATGTCATTTGGTCTTCCACGCGCTTCTAAGTCGCTTCTTGTTTTGTTAGTGTCTTTCCTCTTACTTCTTACAGTTTGCTCTAATCTTCAATCTCCCACTCGGCTTCCTCCTCTCTCTTTCTCTCCATTCTCGTTCCACGTCACGAGAAGCGCAGCTCGGGCCTCGACGAGCAATTCTTCGCGAGCCCTACTATACTCCACGAATGATGACTCCGCTCGGCGCTTCTACCCTCCTCCTCCTTGCGTGCGCGATCTCCCATCTGGCGCCGCGGAGCCCATTGTTTTGTGCTCTCCTCCGTGCGCGCTCGTTAGAAATTAGTGCCCCGAACTTCCATAGCTCGTTCGCTGAGGGCCTGGAAGCTGAACGCGGCGCTTAGTTCGGGAGAGGAGCGTTGTAGTGCTGCCTGCAGCATTGTCTTCGTTCTGCTCCGTTGATGCCCCCCCTCTCTCTCTACTGTGTGTCCACTTTCTCTCCATCACCGCGGTGAAAGCCTGCTTCTCTGTCTCGCAGCTGGGCTCGTCCCTTTATCTTGGCGTAAGTTCGTGCGTGCGTGTCAGCGGACGTCGTCGCTGCTCTCGTTCAGAGGCTCGTCTCGGAGATCGTTTTCTCCGCCATGCGAACAAACGCTCGGCCCGTTTTTATTTCTTTTTCCCTCTCTCGCCCATCTCCCCCGTGTTCATTCTTGCGTTTCGTGTATAAGGCATAAGGCATGTGCAGCGTGATGACACCGTAGAAACAGTGGTGGTTGTAGCCTCGCCGCGTGTGTGTGTATTCGTCGAGGGCGGACGTAATAGTGAGACCTCGCTCCCCCCCCCCCCCCTTTTTTTTTTCGTGTCGTTGTGCGTGCAACGAACGACGGGACGTCCCACTCGTGGGTGCCACTTGCGAGCGACTGTGCACGGCAGCTTTGTTTGTTTGTTTGTTTTTTCCTGTGTCTCTCGCTTCGTTTCGTGCGTCGGTCGTTCCTTCGTTCGTGAATCGCCGGTGCCGTCCCGTATGGCGATGCGTATCAACGTGGCCTATTCAGAAGAACGGAATCGCAGTGTAAACATACTGCACGCTATATGCATGCTTGGAGGTGAAATTTCTCCGGTGAATGGGCGCCTTTGCGTGTGCCAGTCAGTGGTGACCATGTCACTTGTACGTTTTTAACGCTTGTTTCTTGCGTAAGTGCGCTATACGGCATAATCGGTTGGCTTGGCCAGTCAGTACTCGGATGTAGTGGGCGAGTGGCCGTGGTTAGTAGTGTGAATGTAGGGTTATCTTCTGCATCCATGGTTGGAGTGCAGCTCTGCGTGAACGGGAAGGGAATAAAGAATAGATCTAGAGGAGGGGGTGTTGAAGAAAAAAAACTTGAAATTGAAAAATTAAGACCTCCTCTTTTTCTTTTTAGGGGCGAAGCTCCTTAAGGCGTGGGTCTGTCCATCCCTTGTATGTACGTACGTATGTAGTAGTACGTAGCCACCGGTGGCACATATCGGGTCAAGAGTGGGCATGTGCCACAGGAGATGCGAAATGGGAGATGGCGGTACTTGGAGTGTTCACTAGATGGACGCACGGACGAACAGACAGACTAGCAGACGGGCGGACGGATGGATTTATAGGCGCGCGGGCGTACCGACGTATGAACGCACGAACAGACATACATACAGAAGAGTGGACGGACGGACGGACGCTTCCCCCACTCATCATTCACTCCGTGGATATGCTGTGATTTTTTTTTTTAGTTCAATAGGCGCGGCGCCTTGCTCTCATATTGGCTGCAGATAGAAATAAGCGTATTTTTTTCTTCCCCAACAGTCGCCATGTATATGATCAAGGTTTGCGCAGGCCAACACTACAAACTACGAAAATGGTGGCGCAGGTGTATACCGCGCACCTGCAGCACTATACCCGTATTCGCTTAGCTTGTCCCCTGTAATGCAAGGCGGGGTTTTCTTAGGCGCACTTTTGTTGTTGTTTTCCTCGGCCGTCTTCTTTCGGGCAAACTTCACTCTTTCTTCCGAGGAAAACAGAAAAATCTCCTAGACTGACTCCCGAGGCAAAACACGTTGCGCGGCGTTTGCTTTCCGCAAACTCGGCCGATGAAGTAGTGCTTTCTTAGGGGCCCGAAGGGCTCCGGGATGACGAACGGAGCTAAGTTGTGGAAGAAAGATGCTGCCGCGCTCATGGGCCGCCTACGCATCTCTCTCTCCTCCGTTGCGTCACTTCCAGAAATACGCGCTACTTTTCAGGAAAGAGAGGGATGCTTGTCTGTTTGCGTGTTCTCTCCTCCCTCGTGGGTCGAAAGGAGCTGAGTCACGCGGGTCGCGGAACATCATTGCGGAACTGCGGCGCCTACGAGACTCGGCTCGCGGAGGGAGGCTGGAAATTTATTAATGCTGCTCTTTGCTCAAAGTCGGCGGCCTCGTCTTGGCGTTGCGTGGCCACTATACTATACGTCTCGTGCGTGGCTCTCGTTCTGTATCGCCTTCCGGAAGAAGAAAGAGCGCTCTTTTTTTTTTCTCGTAGCCTGTTTCGTTGTTCTTTCTGTGCGCTAACCCGTGTGTGTGCGTTCGCTCGTAAAAAAAAAAAAAATGCGCGTGGCATCCAACTTCTCCCTCGCCCCCTTTTCCCCACTGTAGGGTCGCGCGCCGGACCTCCCACTACGAGTGGCGAATTGCTCAATGCGGCGCCTTTGTTGACGTCTTGTGTCTTGGCGAGTTCGGACTCCTCTTCGTTCGTTCGCCGAAAGGAAAGCGCCCCTGGTGCAACTTTTCTTTCCGGGTTTGGCCGCTGTTGCTATAGGGTTGCTACGCGGGCTGAACGCGAGCGCGCGTGCCTGTCGGCGTGAAGTTGCCCTGATTAGCCTGCACATATTTGAGTACGCTCGTTGCTTTTTTTTACGCGCTGGCAGACTTGCAGTGCGATAAATAGGCAGTGGAGCAGCGTAGCCTCAAATCCTGTTACGGAAGTGAGCTTTCAACGACGGGATCGTACATTTGAGTATGCCGAGTCATTAACTTTAATTCTTTTGTGAAACTCTTCACAAGTTTGAAGGCACGGCCAATCTAGTCTGCAATAGATGGCTTGCACTTACGTCACCGTAACCGTTGTGTTGTAGTGCCAGCGACGTTTGTAATGTCAAGTTAATGTTATCAAAACTTCACGCGCAGTTTTTTTTTTATCACTCACGCGCAGGGCCCCGTTCACCGTCGCGACGTTATCACATTGAAGCAGGTTAATCGTAACGTGTTCCTGTTGCTCTGACGTCATGAAAGCCGCCATTTTGGAGTGCCAGCACGTGCAGAAGCTGCGTCCCTGATCTCAAGTACAAGCTACTTCGTCATTCTAATTTGCCTTCGCTGTTTTTTTGCTCTCGTGTACAATTGAACACTTTCGTTTGACGTCATCACAATGTTCACTGCCTGACCGTAAGTAACGACATTTGAATCAGTTCCCGTATTTAATGCCAGCTTTCTCAAAATCGCGTCCCACGTAAAACTGTCGCTTCTTTGTTTGTCTGAGTCGCGCTTCCACACAGCGACATCTTGTCTTTCCTAGCTCTTCTCGGAAATGGCTGCGGGCGAGGGAGGGAGTATAGGCGGTGGCTCTGGTTCGTCTTTGGTGCAGTATACTGTCGTCTTCGTCTTTCCAAATATACGCCCCCCTTTTTTTTCCCCTCGACGGGTCTGCATCTTCCGGGGCGCCAGGTGCAACCGACAACAGCCGCGCCGGAAGCGGCGCCGAAGTCGGGAGGGAAAAAATAGCGCGTGCGCTGGGAGGGTGGCTTCTAGCGAGGGGTTTCGGCGCGCGCGGGGTGTACGTGCAAGATCTCTCGGCTTGATGAAGGCGGCACGCGACGTGCTCGCCCGGGCCCGTATTTGGCAACAAAGGTCGGCATCAAGCATGGACTCTGCCGAACTCGGTATCGCTAACTCCGTGCAGTGCCGGGTATATGTGTCGGCCATTATGGAACATCAACTGGCTTCTGCATTGGCCGAGAAAGCTGGGTTTAAGGACTTTCATTGATCGTGCTTGGCTAAGTCGTTATGGTTCTCGATAGTTTGGCGGAGGTAATTAAGCCTCTTGAAATGGCCGACACTGTTCTGGCTGTCACTGTTCTGGCTGTCCTGCTTGTTGGCTCGGTCCGTAGTTTCGGCTACGCTGTACGCATTCTCTGGGGCCCCTTGTAACCGCTGTTTGCTGCTGCGCACTTTGCTGTGCAAACCATCTGTAGCCGACTCGCAGATTACGATTTGCCGAGGCATTTCTGTACCCGATTGTAATCGAGGAGCAGCGGGTTGCTTGAATGATGGCAAGGGATGTTTATACCGTGTCACGCGTCTTGCACGTACCTATAGTTGAGCTCGCGACGCGCGCCACAATACAGCTTGCCTCGCAGCGTCGCACACACGCCGGTTGAGAGGTCCCCGCAGATCTCTGCGAGCGATACTCTAAAGTTCTTAGGACGCACCCATGTAGCTACTGATCAGAAGCTTGTCTTGCGTCCCTGATAGCGTTTGTGTGCTTCTGGCGCGGATGAGTGGAGTTCCATCGGTCGTACGAGCACAAAGCTGAAATTGTGCTTGCCGCTCACCCAACTCGCTTGATCCACATCCATCCCTCACGGTTAGGAATATTTCAGATTAGGTTTCCGACAAAGATTATTGTTATGAAGATCGACGCCGTTCTGCTTGATGCCGTGCCGGTTTAGTTTCAACACAATATCGTGTAGGTATTGCTGGCAATGCGCTCTTATTCAACACAGGGGTGTAGGAACTGTGAGCTCCGATGACTATGCGTTTGTCGCTGCGTGAACAGAAATCGCGCGTATGAGAAGCCTATATATATATACAGTGCGTCGCTTAGCACTAGAAGTGCGTTCGCATGACTCGGTGGATCGTTTGTCCACACCGGAGCTTGCGACACGGGTTTCACTCAGTAATTGAACTGCGTGGCCTCCAAGGACTCACTGGACCAGCGCGTTCTTTTGTTTTCGAGACGTGACCGTTCGCGTCGTTGTTGGCTACCTACAGGGCGTACAAAAAAAGGTCGTAGAGTCTGCTCGTCGGTGCTCGGACGCTGCTGTAGTTGCGAAAGCGTCTCGTAATGGCCAGTCACGGTGGCCTCGGTGACAGCGCAGGGCAGGACACAAGAGAGAGAGAAAGAAGCAACAGATTGCGGCGATTATGGGTCGACAACGGACGTCCACTTCCGGCGGTTAACGAAGGGAACGCTGCTGCTGCTGCTGATGATGGGAGCTGGAACAACTGCGACTCCTCTCCTTCCTCCTTTCCAAGTTTGTCTCTCCGCTCGGTCCCAATCACGCTGTTTATGAACGGAGGCCTATGCGTGCGTGTGTGCGGTTCCTTTCCTCGTGGTTGAGTGCGGCGCGAAGAGACAAAAGGTCGCCTTGAAGTGAAAAGCCTTTCCCCCCCCCCCCCCCCTTGGCCCGCGCGTATTATGCAAGCGCGCGCAGGTGTCGTTTCTTTCTTGCGAGAACGGCTGGCGATGCGTAGAAGGCGGGCTTGCTTTCGTCGGTTCCGCGTGCGCGACGATTTTACTCGCCCGCTCAGTTTGGCTTGGCGTTGCCACACTCGGCGTCCGCCCGCGCGATTGGTCGGCGGCTTTTCTCGGAGGCGACGACGACGGCAGGTGTTTTCGATTTCCTCCTCTTCCCCTCCCTTTCACCTGTGCGCCTTCCAACACCACTTCTTTGATTATCATTATCCACCGTAAAAGGACTTTGGTCTCCACGCACTTTACTGCTGCTGCACCCACCTCCTCTGGCGTCGGAAGAACCCACGACCTTCCTCGTGCAGAACGTATCGGCGTATCGCGTGTCGCGGCTGCTACACGCAGCAGACCTGCGCGTGGCATGGCACGCAAGCTGCGTTTTGTGTCGGAGTGTATAGCACTTGTTCCAAGTTCGCTGCCTTAACAAGTTGAAATGTAGCAAGAAGTGTTTCCATTCGTGCAGTCCGTACGCTTTGCGTGTGCTTGCTTATTCACGTGCGGGTCTCATGTGCGCCCCGCCCCTCTCGGCATGTGCAGGCCGAAAGACGGCTCTTGGGCGTCTTTCTGTGCAAATTGTACACACATATCTGGCTAAAATTATACACTGTAGCCTACGAGCAGTGCCGTGGTTTTAGTCCGTCGACTTGACAGTCTGTAGACTAAATGTCCGTTGTCTGTATACTTGTTCACAGAAGTAGCCACACTATCTACAGAAGACGCGCTATGTACAGACAACGCTGAGTGAGGTTTTTGAAGTTTCTATACACTATAGAAAAAAGATATGCAAAGGCAATGTGCGTTGTCGACGGCGCCACCGCCGTGTCTGCATTCGTACGCACGACGAAGCAAGTCGGGAGCGCGTAGCTTGCGCACCTCCTCCTGCCCGAAAACGGCGGTCACACTCTGACGCTCTGAATCGGTGTGTGCGCACCTCGCTAGCGCGATGGTGCCATTTCCAGGATGGCATCGGGTCGGGGTGACACGCACCGCGAAGCAGCTTGCATGCAGCACACCCGCCTTGGTGCTGCCCAAAAATACCTCGCTTCGTGTGGCGACTGCCAGGTCGGGAGCCCGCCAGGGATGCGAGCATCGACCGGCGTCGACACCCCTTTCCCACCCCGGCTTCGTTTTCGGAGCGAGCGCTTCCCTCCCCTCCTCCCGGTCCCTGCGTCTCCCGACTCTGACGCTTTTCGGGGAAAAAACCCGGAGGATGGCCGCAGCTCCACGTGACTCTTTTCTTTTTTTTTTTATTGCCCGCCGGCAGAGTTGGTGGTTTCACTCGATTGAAAGCCTCGTTTGGTGAGGCGTTATGCGCTGCGCGATTTTCGTGCAACTTTTTCAGCAGAGTCTGCTGTTGAACGAGTAGGTGGTGCATTTGTCTCATTGAGCTCTGCACCTACTTCACGGTATAGTTACTTCACGGCAAGTTCTCCAAGAGTAATTACGCTCAGTTCGTAAAGTCTGGCACTCGCCGTTATGACTCTGGCGCTATTTTAGGAAATTTAGGATTAAACGAAGTCACGTTGCTGGCTCCATTTCGATGGAGTGCATATGCTAGAGGTATGTCTATACTTAGACTTAGGTGCTCATTAAAGGACGTGCTTTCCTAAAGTACGTTAAAGGACGCATAGCTCTGCAACATTATTATCACAGTCCCAGCACGTTTAATAGCCTTCACGTATCCGGAGTACCCTCCCCCGCAACTTGTATTGGCACAGCTCAGTGGTCTCCGTTAGAAACGAATGGGGGGGGGGGGGGGGGAGCTTGTTGACGAGTCGCTCGGCTGAGCCCTCGAATAATTTGAACGAGGACATGAATGCGCATTTTTCTGCGCATTGAAAAAGCCTGCACATGTTCTCCAAGATCTGATGTCAATTTCCTGGGTTCCAGGAGTAAAGACAGAAAGACACGTGAACTTTTAGAAGCGTTCTTTGTCAACAAATGTGGCAGTGACTGCGTCAGTCAGACGTCTGTTGTCTTGTTTGCCCCAGAGCATACTTTTTTTTTTTTCAATCGTAGTATTGATTTCTAATCTTTGCCAAGTGTTCCATGTAACCAGCTGGATGTATCCCTCGAGCTGCGTGTTCGGAAAGTACGTTGTGTGTTTGTGTGCTCGAAAGTTTTTCCGTTAATATTGCTGGTAGCGCTTGTGGTGTGTCATTCTTTGCGCCCGTCGTGTCGTGTTGTGCGCTAACATTATCAATTTTATCCGGCACCAACTAGCCCAGGAACAAGCCCTGAGGCCGATCCGCTTCGCGTTTCGCTTGCAAGCTCTCGTCGGCGCCCATTCATGTTGTTCCCGTGAGACGTCTCCCCCGTCTTGGCGGCAGAGGAGACCACCCCGAGGGCAAGTCTTTTTTGTCTCATCGTCGTCGTCGTCGACGCGCGCCGCCACGTTTTCGCGCACTCGCGTGCGTTCGCGTAGCGCTTGTACGTTCACATGCGCGTCGTGTCGCTCGCGCGAGGGGCATGCGAAGCCACCGGCGCGGAATGCCGCTTCCCGTGCGCGCCTTTTGTTGTCGGCCTCCTCTTCCTATTGTCCGGCCATGCCGCGAGGCCTTGGACTGCTGCGCCATTGTCGGGGAGCATCCGATGCGCCCGCTGCGCGATGCTTATGGCGAGAAGCGTGCGTCGCTGCTGCTGCGATGGTGCGAGGGGAATTCGTGTTGCCGTGCGTTGTACTGAAGCTGTCCGCAGGGTGTTGTTTGTTGACAGTGGGCGGGGAAGCGTCGTGCGTTATAAATTTGCAGCAATGGCTCATAAGTGCACTGAGTGCCAACGTGGGTTGCCTTCGTTGCCATGTTTCAGAAGTCCCGTTATCTAAAACGTCACGGTCATCGCATAAAGAGCGGTTATATATTAGTGCTACTCGCCGTCTATTGACGCTGGAACTGCTTCGCGCCACTCTTCGCCCGTGCGGTGACAGCAGCGCATGTGCGCGTGCTCAGTTCATCGCTCATTTTTTCCCAGCACACCAACAACCGGTGATCATAACTGTACCTCGCGCGGCTGGCTAATTTGTTACCCGTCCCTAATCCTTGACGCACACACATTTATTAAGGGGTCTGGCTCGGCGATGTATTATAGCGAGCACCTTCTTGCTGCTGCTGCCGCCACTGCAGCGGCACTCTTCTTGCTGCTGTGGCAGGCAGTTTGTCCAAAGTGTTTGCACAACGCGCGCCTCCCCCGCTAGGCGGCTGTCGTGCGAATACGCGTGCATTAAGGCCAACGCGAAAAACCCCGCCTCCGGTGGCGGCAGCAGCAGCAGCAGTACCGACTGGTGCCGCTATAGTCGCGTTGGCAAGGCTATGTCGCTCGGGGGGGACCCGTAATGACAACCCATTAGGTAGCCGCAGGGACGGCCTGCGCGTCCCGCGTTTTCAAGCATATAGGCCACCATGTTTGCGGACGAGAGCTTAGCCCTCATTCGAATTCGCCGTTGTGTGTGTGCGCAGCAGAAGCGCGCGCGCGTTCGGTGTCTGTTGGATTGGTTGTTTGCCATTTGGACAAAGCTCAACAGGGGTCGAAAATTTCGCCATTCGCAGAGACTGTTTCGAGCTGTATATTTGCTGTATATACAAGACAGAGGCTTGCCTTTACAATAACCCCATTTTCCACCCGTAATAACACATTCAAGTATTCGTTCTTCCCTAGGACAATTACCGAATGGAATAACCTTAGTAACGAAGTTGTTTCCCAGTCATCCTTGAACCTTTTTGCTGCGCAGCTCAAGAAGTGAGTGTCTAAATTCTATGACATGTCCTCCTGTTGTTTATTTCAATCACTGTAACTATTCTCCACTTGTGATCATCTTGAATGTAGCGCTCATTTCTCTATATGTTCTTATTCCGGTTTATTACAAACCACTGTTCTTTTTTATATTTATTTATTGGCCGATTTGTAAATTTATCTAATGTATATTCACCCTGCCGAAACCCCATGTTATGGTTGCAGTATTCATAAATAAAAATAAATAAATAAATATTATTTTTCTTCTCCTGCTTCGGAGTTGTACCCACACGGTCGCTCAACTGCATCCACTAAAGGAAACATATGACTTTGTTTTACTCATCCTCAGCGCAACCAATGTAGCAGCTTGGTTTGAAGTTTTGTTAAAAGCATCAGCTCGTATCTAAAGCCTGCCGTAACGCGCCAGTGGCGCCTTGCGTCTCCGACGCCCCTTGCATATCAATGATGTCGGCTCGCGCTTTATAGCGTGCGAAAAGAATGAGTTCCAGTCTGCGTTGGTGCGGACGAGTCTTCCTCGTTTATCAAAGCGGCGCCGCAGGTGTACAGCTCTGCGTAGGAGTTCGCCATTTGGTCTGGAAGTTGTTTACCAGAGCTGGATTTGTCGCTGGGTCCAGCGCGTGCGCGAAAGGGCTCTTTCCGGTTGGCTTGTACGCGAGCAGAGTGTCCATCCCTTTACTATAACGACGTCTGCCAATCTACCCTGCAGGAAAAACTTGGTGGTTCGATATTGTTCGTCAGCAGTATTCTGTCGTGCATGCTGTTTCTGTCGCACCCTCCACAAATAGAAAGCATGTGCAGTGGGCCCGTTGTCCGGGGAAGAATGCTTGGCGGAGGTTATCTGACAGCCTGTGTATGACTTCAGCGACCTTTACTGTATACACACTTGCGGTGAACTTAATCGTGTACACTCGGCCGATGCGTTCGTTGTCTTGAAAACTCCCGGTCTCATGCGCAGCTGTGCAATACCTGTATTCGTGCAGGTTCTTGAGATGCTTGCATATCTGCACACCATAATCAGGCGGGCGTCTTGTTGCGTTTAGGATGCGCTGTTGTGGGCAATGATGATGCACATGTATTGCTCGTGGTATACGTTGCTATAATCTGCATTTAGTTGTCCCCCCCCCCCCCCCCCTGCTCGAGAAGGACCGCAAATTGGTGTTTTTCGTGAGGCTCCTCGCGTATACCTCGCTCGCGTGCGCCGAATCAGCCTCGGGGGGCATAGGACCTTTCGTACCCGGGACATTATTCAATCTTCTCTCTGAGGACCGTGTGGTATACGTGTGTGCATCGCGCGGTCCGAAGTGGCGCAACTCTTGGACGGCAACAAGCAGCCAGAGCCGCGGGCACCGGGCAGTGGTGGTCCTTGAGAGAGAGAGAAAAAAAAAGTGCGTGCGTCTTCTCGTTCGTGGGTCGGGGGCGTATGCCGTAATGGGACCCCTCAAAGCGAAGATCGACTAGGCGACTGTCGAGGTTGGAAGGTGGCGCAGGTAAATGCGCACACTTGCGCGGTCGCCCCTTTTGTGTCCGTGTGCGCGCTTGGCACGGTCACACGTTTACACACTACAAAAACAGGTGCATGCATACCTATCCTTGCGCCAGCGGAGATGGATGGCCATATCCTCCGGCGCGTTGCGCCAGCGTTCCTGTCCCGTCCGTGGCGCCGCCGCCAAAATGTAGGCGTATCTACACTTCTCTACATACAGGCGGGGGCGAAGCAAACACCTGCGGACGTTGTAGGCGTGTATATATGTAATAGCTCCGGTGGTGGTGGTGGTCGTCGTTTCTTCTCCTTTCCGCGGATCGTCCTTCGCCCGTATCATTTCCAGCAAGCACGTGCCCGGCGTGAGTCACGGCTCCGATGTCGTTCTCCCGAGCATGCCACGGTCTGCTGCTATACGTCGCGGCGTCAGCTGCGCTGCGCGCCCGCTCATGCACCAACCTGGCTGATGGCAGCGGTCATTATATGCGAGCTGCCCATGCTCTCTGCTGAGCAGTCCGAATGGCGTCTCCTTCGTATAGGATTTCGGGCCGGATGACGCACAGACAGTTCTCACAAGATAACATATGATGTCCGCCGCAGTGGTCACGGTGCTATGCTGCTAGCCCGAAATTCGCGCGTTCGATTCTGGCAGCGGCGGTCGAATTTCACCGGAGTTGAAATGCTATAGAGGCCCATCTGCTGTGCGTTGTCATTGCACCTTAGAGGAAGGCGGGAATTTCAGGACCCATATACGGCTTGTCTCGTAATTATACCTTGGTTTTCGCACGTTATGCCCCAGAAGTAAGGACATGCATGAAGGATTTTCCTGGCAGGTGACTGCGCATTCAGTTTGGGTGTGGCCTTGAGTCTGAGTGCGGTCGCTAACGTGTGCTGCGCTACACTATATATGTAGCGCGCACTTGCGGTTCATCAAACTAGAACCTACGGTTGAGTCTCTTTGGGGTTGATCAGAATAACAAGTTTTCCGTGGAACAATATAACTATAGACTGAAATTTACCGCTATATTACTTGGTTAGACTTCACGATTGAACGGCAACGCACCCTCACAGAAAACAAGGGCCACGATATAGCGTATTTGTGGTTCTTCTCTTCTGTGTGTCGGTGCGCTGCCGTTCTCTCATGAAAAG
Source organism: Rhipicephalus microplus (assembly GCF_043290135.1). Classification (NCBI taxonomy): domain Eukaryota; kingdom Metazoa; phylum Arthropoda; class Arachnida; order Ixodida; family Ixodidae; genus Rhipicephalus; species Rhipicephalus microplus. The sequence continues at coordinate 227,192,642 of NC_134700.1, forward strand.
TTTCCTTGTACACAGGGTATTTGTCACATTGGTGTACTTTATCTGTTTAGTTGGAGGCCTGGAAGTGAGCTTTCTACATTCATTTACCCGGAAAGAATGAATCGTATACTATTTCCTATAGAATCAATCACGCCCTCTCTGCTGCGCGATACGCCGAGGGATCGATACAAAACAGAAGCGACTTTCTCGTGTTTATATATGCTGTGCGCATTGAGGCTTAGTCGAGTGATATTCCTCCTACGAATTTGTTTTGTTTTTCTTCGTGTTTTTTTCTTTCTCTCCGGCACCGAGATAATTTTTTCTTTTTTTTTTTAACCCTGGCGTTCCCGAACACCCAAATCGGCTGCCGAGCCATCCATCACGCGGCGAATTCATCCGAGAGGCGCATCCCTCAAGAATGGCCGCTCGCATGCGCTTCCCGTCGACGCACACAGTCGCCGTTTTGCGGCAGTCTCTGGTATGGGGATGTTGCCTCCGAAGAAGCCGCCCCTACAGGTCGCGCTTGTGGATGCGGGTCCCTTCGGCCACGGCGGCCGAATCCATCATGTGTGTACGCATGCTTTTTCCTGCTTGCTTCCTCTTCGTCGATGCGGGCTTTTCGAATCCGCGCCGAAGAAACTGTCGAGGAAAAAACGGCGCCAGCCGCGGGATGAAACGGAAATGGAAAAGCTCGGGGTGCTCCTCAGAAGCAGGCGGGCGGGCACGTCGTCATTCTGTCGAGGCGTTCCTCCTTGTTCTCGATCCACGCAGGCGGCGAGACTTCGCGATGCGTGTCGAGAAGGCTCGCCCCCCGTTTTCCTTGTTTTCTACGCCGCAAGCTTAGTATGTACGCGCCGCGATCGCAGCTTTTGTCTCGCGCATGCATTCCCTCCGATCTGCCGAGTGCTTCGGCGTCATGACAGTTCTTCCGAGATCGGGTGCACCGTGGGAACGCGCTTGCGCAAGAACGCTTTTTTCGTCGCTCGTTGATCAGTGTCGATTGTCTTGTGTTGTCAGCGGCTGGCCATTGTTCTAGTGCACTTTATTCTTATTTTTTCAGTTTACCTCGTATACACAGAAGCATATACCGCGTTCCGACACCTGCGCTTTTCGTTCATGCAACAGAGGGCAGCACGCATACACACACAATGTTGTGAAATTCATTCCCTACATAACCATCGGCGCCGAACGAGTATAGTACGCTCAGTCTATATAGACTTTCCTTTCCTTTACGGCCGCATGTATACGTGCTGGCTTCAACCTTTAAGCGATCAACGTGACGTTATGAGTCCATCTATCACTCGCTCTGTTACCGTACTGCGCACGGAATTTGTTTATTTCATTTGTATTATATATATATATATATATATATATATATATATATATATATATATATATATATATATATATATATATATATATATATATATATATATATATATATATATATATATATTGCCGCTCTTGTAACGTCTCCTTCCTCGTTGTTAAATTTTCCTTCGGAGATCGCGTGCCTCGCAGTTCCCGAAGCAATTTAGCGGCGCTATACTTAATGTGTACGTCGTGTAGCGCATGTAATCTCCCGTTAAAGTACTGGAAGCGGGAAAACCGCGTGCGCGGTTCTCGAAATATCGGTTGGACAGCCGCGCCTTCATTTTTTTTTCAATGAAGCGAGGAACGAAGCATGGTATCAAGAATGAGGCGGGGCCCCCACGCCGTACAGCCCATATTCGTTAAAACAAAAACAAAACGCCGCACTCACTTGAAGCGAGTCTTGCAGGCGGCTCTTAAGCCGCCTACGCCTTGTTTCCATGCTGCTGCGCGCCCTGCAATCTCGACTCGGGCGCCTGCGCATCCATCATATTCAAGTGCTGTTCGTGGAGCGCGCGCCAGGGTGGAAGTATCGTCGGTGCCAGAACCCAGGGAACCACGGCTTCGGCACCGCGTTCGCCCATTTAAAAGTGGTAGTCCATCATGCCGTGTTTATTTTCTCTTATACTTTATGTGCCTCCGCTGTTATTTTTCGCTATCTTGTATAACGTTATTGCTTGAGGTATTCTTTTCGGAATCGATTCGTGCCACGTCGCGTTTTCAACGCTGCAGACTTCGCTCTTGTTGAGCTATCGCGCTCGCCTATGCATCTGTGCACTGAGCAACCACGCGCACAGTGCATTGAAGGATGCCGTGATTTCGTTTGCTTTGCCGATTGCGAACTGCAGCATGATTCCTTCTACCTGAACCACGTACCCTCGAGAGGGCTCTCGATTTCCGATTCGCGTTCGAGTATTTCGCCCCGCAGGGCGCGGGTTCGAATCCCGGCTGCGGCGGCTGCATTTCCGATGGAGGCGGAAATGTTGTAGGCCCGTGTACTCAGATTTGGGTGCACGTTAAAGAACCCCAGGTGGTCTAAATTTCCGGAGCCCTCCACTACGGCGTCTCTCATAATCATATAGTGGTTTTGGGACGTTAAACCCCACATATCAATCAATCGAGTATTTCGCCGAGGAACTAAAGGATAATTGCACGTCAAAAAATGAACTTGGTTCGCCCAGTCTGACGAACTCGTTCGAGGTTCCCGCGCCGGGAACTCCACGGTGCCACGGCCGTGTCCGCGCCTTTTTCCCGACGGCGGCATAATCTGCCATAAGACAGCGCGTGATGCGATCAAGCTTTCTGAAAATTCGATAACGAGCTCGCGTAATGCAGGGGAAAATGCACCCGGTTCGCGCGTTTACCTCCGCTTCGCTTGCAGCGAGGATCGTTTTCGCCTAAATGAGTTCGGATCCCATCGAGGCTCTCCTCGCTCTCCTACATGTGCCCACCCCCTCTTTTCCCTCGCTATATGCAGCGCTCACCTCCGCTTTCAGATCGACGCGCTGTGCGGGGGAGATGCTCGCGCGAGGCATTAGCGTCACCTTCGCCTGGCATGTGGGCTAATTGCTGGCGAGCCTTCCTACGCGCGGCGCTGGTATACTCTGTCCTCCATAACCATGGCGACCGTTGCCTTTCCCATCAGGAGGGGAAATAAAGGGGTAGGGAAACGGTATTGGTGTAGAGCTGCGGAATACTGGCCTGTACGCTATAGCTTGCCCGTCGTATACAGAGCTCGGAAATGAGCAGCGCACCGTCCGAACCCAATATGGAGCGGGCCTCTTGAATAACGTGTCAGCAGGCCTCTCGGAGTGATTGCAATGGGCTTCCCGGAACCCGTGATCGTCCGGAATAGTTTTGGCGCTTAGCGCTTCGGGGCGGCTAGTTTTGAATTACCATTGTTGCGCGCCGGTGTTGAGAGCTTGGCAGCGCAGTCTACAGAACGGGGATCCATTCCAACCAAGGGGGAGGGTGAGATCAGGGGAATAAACCTTGGCTGTCTCACTATTTGTTCTCTGAATTCGCCATGCCGTGAGTTCTTGAATTGCGCACAGCGTTGTCTTTCGTATATGAACTATATATGTGTATATATATAAACCTTATTATATGGCTGGGCAACAATGGAGCTCGGTTAATAGTGCAAGCAAGAAGGAAGGCTTGGTGCGCAGTGTCACCAGCAATGATCGAACATGACGCCCGCGACTCGGGTTCGCTCCTTTTCAGGGCGTGGTGTTTAACAGAGTATGCAAATCGGCCTCCTACATGTTTCCGAAGCTCTCGTAACCGGCTGGGTGCACGTTAAAGAACCCCAGGTGGTCGAAATTTCCGGAGCCCTCCTCTACGGCGTCTCTCATAATCAAATGGTGGTTTTGGGACGCTAAACCCTACATATCAATCAATCAATCAATCAATCTCGTAAGCGGCGAATTTTCTGGCACTCTTTTATTTTTCGTCCTCCCACCTTTCGCACTATAGCTGCACTTGCAAATTTGCGCTTTTATATCTGCGCCGGTGGCCCTTCGAACTTTAATTTGAACTCCTGAGCGTTCTCCCTTCATTCTTCGTTGGCGACGTGGGTGGCGAGATGTGCGTTGCGGACTCGGATCGCATTCTTTCATTCACGCGGCCCAATAGAAAGAAAGAAAGAGCTCGCATACTCGACGACCCCGGGCCGAGCGAGCAATCTCTCCGGGAATGTGAAAGTTGGCGCGTGTCCTCTCTCGCATCACGTGGTTCTTCTGGTCGTCACGAGAGTGAACTGTGAGCGATGGCGGTGGGCTTGGCGCGAAACCGAGGCCCCTCCGGCGTTTGGTCGGGGCCTGCACCGCCCCAGATTACGGGTTTTAAAAGCGCTGCTCCCTTGCGCCCTCCTCCTCCTTCCTCCGCCTTTTTTCCCGGAATTGCCCCCGGCTCGGCGCCCGCGGTCGGGGCTCGGGTCTGAAGCCGCATATTGTACACGCTCGCTATAGATGGCGGGCCTGCGTGCGATGTGCACGCGTGCATGGTTGCCTCCCGGTGGTGTTCGTCGTACAACCTTCTGCATCGCTTGCTGAGCGAACTTCAGACGGCATGTGCATCGTTCGCATATCGTTTCTCTGGCCATTGTGCTTCGGGAAGTTATCGTTATGTTGCACATTTCATTTTAATTGGAATCGAGGCTCTTTCACTTATAGGTATGCACTCGCTCTTTTATATGCTGCGTGTGCTCTGTACATATAGGGTCAAAACTAAATACCTGACGCTCAATTGGTTCCAAGTTCAACGCCTGCAGTTTCGCCAAACTAGTCTCAATTGGCGGGTCGTGTTTTGTGCGACTTGCAGTCGATTTAGGACTACAGTCAGTAACGAAATTGAAGTGGGCTCCGAGTGACGTCATTCACCCGTTTTGAAGATGGACGTTCATATCTACAACTCATAATGAAGCACGGAGAGGCATCGTGGGGTGAAGACCGGAAGAAACGTCCTCATTTTAGCAGCCATGTTTTATACATGATCTCTCGCGCGTTCTCCCGACTCCCGGTTTGGTCCGTGGTACTCGAGTCGCGAAGCGTTTTTTTTTTTTTCTTTTTTCACACGCCTCTTGCGACTGTGTCAAAAAACTTGTAACCCACGACTCCCCTCGGAAGCGTTCCGATCCCCGTGGAAAGGGTAGTCGATCTTGTCCCCTCTTCATCGGTGATTGTCGCGATCACACGATCTCCTTTTCTTACAGTAGCGCTCCGCGGGACTGGCTGTCTCTGCCTGATAATTAAATGGCAGTCGTGCTTGGTGATTCCAGGAATTTTGCCGAAAGAAAATAGCTCGTGCAAAGGGCACACGAGGCCTGCGAGGCGAAGAAATTGGTGGCACAAAACGTGGCGCAAAAAAATAAAAACCGATTTCGTGTATAGTGTCTCCTCCTTGTGTGACAGTTACGTATTGCGAACTTGCGGTTCAGCGGAAACAGGCCTGGGAGTTGGTGTGGAAGGGAAGCGGAGAGGAGGTGTCTGGGCGGCTTCCCCGCGTTGCATTATCGATTGCGGAGCTCTCCCCGCTCACCGAAACCCCTGGGAGGATGGGGAGCGTGCTCACCACTGCCCGTGTGCGGGAAGAAGATGCTAGGAAAAAAGATACACAAAAAAGCAGATGCGCTCGCCGCGCGAAAAGGACAGCGGGTTCTGCGTCGGCGCATGCGCGCGCCTGCTTTCTGTGGGGCTTCGCCGCACTTTTGTCGGTCTTTTTTTTTTTTTCGTGCAGTGCGAGTGATGGTAAAGGGGCCCCGACGAAAAGTGCTGGGCACTTCTTGCGCGGAGCTTGGCGTTCGTGCTCTCTAGTTTGTCGTCAGCATAGCTGCTTTAACTTGGCGAGTTCGCGTACGGCCTTTTTTTGTTATCGAGTGTTTTTTTTTTTTTTGTATTCGCATTCTCTACTATCTCTACGCTTTGGCGGCTCCTTTGTACCCGCCTGGGTGTGGAAAAACGCGGGACAGAAGCTTCGCGCTTAACGAAAAAAAAAAAAAAAGAAAAACGCTGCGAGGCTCTTCTGTGTTTCCCCCTGCCCCTGCGTTCTATCATCGCCGATGCAGTGGCTTGGCCGCCTTGATAAGCGAACAAATTGCGTGGAAACATGTGCGCCTGCTCCCGAACCCGATGATGTACTTCCGCTGTGTGTGCAGGCGCGACTGAAATTTTGGGACACTTTGTGTTTTTAGCGCGCTGCCGTTTTCCTCTCGTTGGAAATGTGTGGGTGGCACAAGCGACTTTCTTAGCTAGATGACCATTGTCACCGTATTTGTCACCATCACCCCGTTAGTACTAAATAAGGCGTGTCTAGATTGTGGGGTGTACCGCTTTCTAATAGTGCTCCATCCATGTAACGTCAATCCGTCCGAAGCCATCTTTGGCTTGCTTCAATATACTGCGCGTTGTGTGACGGCCCACGGAATGTTACAGGGCCAAGTTGAAAAAGTAAGCGCTAGTGCGAACAATGTCGCCAGACTGCATGGTGCATTTTGTCTAAGCTTCATTTAGAAAGAGCACGCACACACACACACCCTCGGCGTTCTTCGGAAATTGGAAAACACTGTATCGCAGTCGACACACGCAGTCTGATTTTCTACATTTTCTTCAAGTGCGAGACCATATTTCCGTTCGAAGCTAACGCAGCACTCATCACTAAACAGAGGGAGGCGAAACGCATTTTCACGCGTTGCTACTGTTCTGAGCGGAAGGCGGGCATGGCTCGTCTACCGCCAGACAATCGTGTCGACGCCGCCCGCACGCCGACGCGCAAGCCACGGAGACTTCTATGTGGGCGCCATGGTTCGCGCACCCGCATTTATGAGCCGATGCCCGTCGTGCACCGCCCCCGCGACCTTCCCAGCGCGCGTGGAGGAGACCTTCCGCGCGGCCCACGGGAGCCGCGGAGGGTTGCGTGCCCCCTTGACCGCCCAATTTGTCGGCTCCTCTTTGGATCGCTCCCGGAGCGATCGTTGACCATTACCCGTCGTCGCGCACGGCGCTCTGTGATTAGCTTCGGCGGCCGTCTTCTTCTTCCTCTGCTGCCGCTGTGTGTGCAGTCAGTCTGCCGGCAACGCGCGCCCCTGTTGCTCCGCCTGGCCGCCGACGTCTCTTGAGGAACGCGGATGTAGCAGCGTGAAAGCGGGTTTTGCTTTGCTCGCGCGTGCTGCAAAGAGCCGTCGAGCCGCAGAACCTGGCCGGCCTGAAAGCGGGGCTGTTGCGGAGGCCGCCAGCAAGGACCCCTTCATTGCTGTTCCTCCTTTCTCGGCTGTTGAAATGCAGCCGGGAGAGAAGGGTGAGGAGGCGGTGTGGTATGCGCGGCCGCTGTGCCTGTTTTTCAGTACCTCTGCGTCGTGGTGGTGTGTACGAGCGATGGTTGCAGTTTCCCCCTTTCGTTTTCTTTTTCCGCAGGTTTTCCCGAGGGTCCCCTAACCGCGCGGCTCTTTACGACTTCGTGTTTTTTTTCCTTCCCTGCCTTGCGCTTCGTCGGATCTTTCCGGGAATCGAGTTCCATCTTTGACCCGGGGGGACGGGCTCTGTTCGCCACCAGCGGTTTGTTGTGGCTTGTGCGCGGCTGTTGTGCTCACTCTGTCCTCCGCAGACCCGGCGCGCATTTGACGTGTCCCCCCTTTCTTTCCTCTTTGAGATCTGGGGACATTCCACCCATGTTTACGCTCACGAGCAAGCAAGACAACATATCTGACATCTCGTCATGAGCACTGTGCTTCGTCCAATGGTTGTTCTCGACTGCGCTTCCTTCTAACTGCGAACCAGCTCGGTTGATTTGAACGTTCTTCCCTGGTTTTTTCTTTTGTGGCGGCCCAAGTTTGCCGCCGCACGTGTAATTCGTGCTTCGGCACCGCCCTTTTCACGTGTTGCGAACACGTTTTCAAGTGTTCGCAACACGCCTCTCCCCGCCTCCTCGTGTGCATGTTTACGGGACTTTTAAGCTCGGAGGATCAGTACGCCCGATCGACTTGTTAACGTGAGTTTGCATTCGGCTTGAAGACCCAGCAACCTCGTCGGCACAGGATACCGTTTCGCATCTTCATCTATCTATATGCATGTATGCCTTATACCCCTGTCACACGGGCACTTAAAAGTCTTTCAAAAAAGTAAGCGGTCTTTTTCCGAAAAGGAGTTCCTGACAGCAGACACACGACACAGAGCGAACTCCTTTTCAGAAGCGGTCTTTTTCGTAAACGGCGTTCGTCGATCTCTTTTACGGCTCCGAATGAGTAGCCTCGAAACCAGTGGGGGCCAGCAATTTTCGAGTGGTGGGAAAAAAAGAGTGAATGCTTATTTTTCTGTCACCAAAACTCTTTGTAAAAACAAATTTCATATCCTGCAGAAGGTGTAATGAACTCTTTTAATAGTCATTTCCTTTTCTACTCTCGTAAGCAGCTACAACGCGTCGGCAACATCACGTGGTGACGCTCGGTCTTGCGCTGCTTTATCCTCTCCTTGGCGGCTTTTGCAGCGTCTGCCTCGCTTTCCAGAGCAAGAAGGCAGGCCGCGAGGCTTGCGATCCTCGCTTTTTCTCCCGTACGGTCGTCCATAACGTGTCGAGAGCAGCGAAATACAAATACGGTAAATAAAAGCACAGTGGTGCCAGACGGACTTGTGCACGTCGCTAGTTATGGGAACGCTCCCTTATCTAGTGCAAAAAACATTAACATTGGTGTTTCTTCATCTCTTATTCTTAAATTTATTTAAAGAAACGAGCAGTGCAACAAGTCTTTAATTTGTACACCGTGATACATCGTTTAATTTTCATTGCTTCTCTTTTAACTGGTAGCGCCACGCTTTCGCTAGCGTCTTCGAACGAAAACACTAAAAAGAGATCGTTGCTGCCGTGTGTCGGCGCCGCAAACACCTCTTTGTTAAAAGTCTTTCAACTTCGTAAAAGACCGCTTACTTAAAAGACTTTTTGCGCGCCCGTGTGACACAGGTATTATATTGGTGTGGTACTAGTAATGCACGCATCAGTGATGCAGTGTCCGCGTTGTTTTGTCGTTATTGTCCCTTTCCTGATACTCAAATCCTAGCCTTCTCGTCAATCGAAGCAAGACGGTTCGAATAATTGAGTATCCCAGGGAAACTGCACTGCAGTTAATCGCTGTAGTCATTTGTGAACAAGTGCCGGAAATACATCTTTCTTTTTTTTTAATCGTCTCGCTTGCCGTCTTGAAGACAGCTCGTGGCAACGTTACTAGATCGAAGGTATCCTAGTAACGTTTGGTGGTGCAGCGCGGCCGCGTAGATTTGGCAAGGCGGGCGCCTCCCACGCGAGAGAGCGATACGGCAGTCATCTTGCCAGTCTCCCCGACTCGGCTGCTGACTCACCGTCCAAGAATGGGCCGCTCGCATAGCGGCGGCGAGGAGGCCGAGGGCGTCTCGCTCCCTGTCGCAGTGCCAGTCAGTGGCCGCGGGGACTCTGCGCGAGCTCGCTGTCCTTGAACCATCGACACGACTGACAGTCGATGCACGGGTACTTCGTCTAAATTTGCCGTTGAGAACTGTTGGATTTGCCGTAAATTGTCTGTTCGTGTAGCGTTCCCTAACGTTCGTTCGTCCCACAGACATCCTAATGCACTTTTAATGGATGTGCGTCTCTTAAGAGCCACAGGAGTTGTGCCATTCTCAAGAGTGTTCGGTTATAACGCTGTCTACTTGTCATCGTTAACCAGAGTGCATCAGTCTCGCCGTCATACGAACTGTTTGTCCTTTTAATCGAATGCGTGCTCAGCTTGGCTCCAAGCATGAACGTTTCCGAAATGCAGCCCGCTGGCGACGTAGCGGATGTTTTTGTCCTTGCTTCTTATTCAGCTGTTTCATATAGTTAGCATAAACATCATTTGTTGCTCGCATTGTGTGCTATGTTTCACACCTTACTAGTCCTGCGTTGTGGTTGATGGCCGATATCCGGCGCATAAAGCACTCGACGCAGGAACAAGCTTTGCGGCTGGTCACTGCCTTCGAGACGCGGTCGGGGCTCTCTGCGCGCACGCTCTTGAAAAAATCGCAAGATCGTTGTGTCTGCACACTCGTATGCGATTCGGTGCCGCGTATTGGTGCGCACAGCCTCGTGAGCGAGACGAAGACATCCTCCGGGAAAGTGAGGCCGCCGAGAAAGGGACGCGGAAACGTCGAGTCTCTGGGGTCAGCCGAGTGCAGCCGCACCCGCTCAAGGCCCCGCCGTCTCGTCGGTCAAGGTTAGTTCCAGCTGGTTAACGACACTTGGCTCGGCGCGGTGTAATAGTCGAGCCACTCCGCGATCGGCAACAGAAGCGCGGCCGACGGTAGCCGTGCTCGCGTCTGTCTGTCTCCCCCTCACTACTACGACTACTCTCGGAGGGCAAGAAAAACGCCCGCCCCTCGTTTTTCCGTCCCGAGGCGGAGTCGGGCCAAGTCGCGTCGCGTTGGGCAGCGTGCTATTAATTTGCGCGCTTTTCACGGCCGGCCGCGGCGCCCTCACGGAGCGGCCGTGCTAGGGGCGCGAGCCGTGACTGGGCGGGCTCCTCGACATCGTGATCCGCCGCGCCTCGCTCATATTGTTGGGTATGCTCGCGCTGGATGCTTCGTGTTTTTTTTTTCTTTTTAAAGATCTTTCAGCATCTTTCTCGGTGCCTGGGACAATTCAGTTAACTGGCTTCGACCTCGCGAGCGAATTCACGGTCACTTGTAAGCGACGTGACTTCTCCTGCCCACCGTTTATTTAAACGTCTTGTATGGTCGGGCTTCATCTGTTGCGGTTGAACTTGTATTTCGAAGTAACTACAGGCGACACTATGTGTTCATTGGACGCTGGCATTTGGTGCGTCGGATAGCTCAACTAACGGTTCAATTCACGGAGCCCGAGCACGAACAACGTGCACGAGCAGTATTTGCACGGTGTGCAGACAGGCCCACCATATGATCGGACGCCCCGCTGTGTCGGTGGTCTTCGCTGCATCATGACAGCAGTACGTGCTACCATTGCAGCCTTTGCGGAATGTACAGTACGTTCTCTTCTCGTGGACCTCAATGTTGGGGAACTTCTCTCGCTATCTGTTGCTTCTTTCTCGAGCATGGGCTACCGAAAGACTGGTGGGCCTCTCTCCGGGATGCCGAAGAGCAGCATCCTCGAGAGAGAAAGGCAGATTGCCGCGTCACCGCGACGTATGTCACGAGAAGCGATAAACGCTGTCCGTTGCCCGTCAGTTGTGGAACTCCGTCGGTCTCGCGGATGGGGAGAGCGTGGTGGAAGGAGTGGTACGGCGTCCTTCCACCCCGTCGTCGCGTCTCCTGCGGTTTCGGATTGCAGGCTGGCGGTGTAATAGCTACGACCACCGTCGCATGCAGCTTGTTGGCGGCTGCTTTCTCCTTCGCTTCCGCGGGACCACTCTATTCTTGGAAAGGAAGGGAAAACACCACTGTCGGCGCAGGATATATTTTTTTTCGTTGCCCTTCTTTTTCGTCCTTGTCAACTACCTGTTAGAAACTTCCAGGAGCACTGTAGCCTCACCAAACGTGTTCTTACCTCCGAACTTTTATTGAGCTGAAGAGCTGAGTCGCCCGTCGCCCCGCCGCGATGGTCTAGCGGCTGAGGTACTCGGCTGCTGACACGCAGGGTCGCAGAATCGAATCCTTGCTACTGCGGCGGCTGAATTTTCGACGGGTGCGAAAATGCTGTAGGCCCGTGTGCTCAGGTGCACGTTAAAGAAGCCCAGCTGGTCGAAATTTCCGGAGCCCTACACTACGGCGTCTCTCATAAATCATATAGTGGTTTTGGGACGTTAAACCCCACATATCTATCTAATAGAGTTCCCGCGTAGGTTGCAAAAAATAGCGTCGTATCCCATCTCTCCTAGAACCCCTCCCTTTCTGTCACTGCTGATATTTCGCATCGGCTGGTTTGTTTCCTTGACACACAGTTTACATTTATGACTGGGCCACCTGACTAGTTTTATTTAATTGCACAAACACCCCGAGATTTAAACAACGCACTCAAGGTCACATTTTTTTTTAACTCACGGCTGCAACACCTTCTCGGGTAGAAGGAAGTTGTGCGTGAGCTCCACCTCGTGTAAACATTTCGCTGGCAACGGACGTTGGTTGCAGTGCGCCCCTGTGACAGTGGAACATTCTCGCGCCTCCTTTGTTGCATTCCGCCACTCGCAGTGCTTTCCCGTCGAACCGGCTTTTTCGCAGAACGATCACCGAAGCCGGGGTGCTTTTTCCACTGATGCGGGCGAGGAGGGCACGGTTGCCCTACTCTCTCTACCCTTCGTCTGCACCACTCGTCTTGAGAGAGCGCGGCTGTGTTGGTTGTTTATATTGCGCCTGCATGACCGGAGAAGAACGAGTCCAGCTGGGTGGTGGTTCTCGGAACGCATTCCAGGCGAGATTTCACTTATGGGAGGAGCAGGAGAGTTTGTACCGCGGGGGGGAGAGCATGAGCGCACGCTTTCAGGGGAGAGTTGACGGGGCAAGTGAAGGGCATCCGCTGCCTCTGGTGGCCTTCTCCGCGGAGAAAAAAGTGTGTGCCGCCGAGAATCGGCGTTGTAATGGCCGGGAGCAAGCAAACGAGGAAAAAAACAAAAAAAACAACGTGGAGCGGTTCAAGACGTCTTCGATGCGCAGTGGTATTCGTGAAGGACGTTTGGAAACCTTCCCGCCCTTCCTCCGCGTCCCCCACCCTCTCGGTGGCAGGCATTCTCCGCCGGCGCTGCTGCAGCAGCCAGCGGCGTTGTTCAGCGGTTGAGAAGCACTGCTCTAGGGATCGTAGCACCGCTTCTTGTAGTGGGTTGGGAACCCCTTGTTGTTGGCCCCGGCTCCTCCCCCACAAATACCTGTGCCGAACAAGTGAGCGAAAGGCTTGCATCGCCCCCTCAACATGTACAAGACATTCCTCCGCTTTCATTGAACGGATTTGCTTTGGCTGTGGCACAGGTGGACTCAAGGAAATGGGCTTGCGGTGTGAGGAAGGCGGCACTGGCAACGAAGTGCTCCCGACCGGGCTGCAGAAATTAGGTGCCTTTCTCCTCTTCTAACCACTACCACCAAGTCACCGCAGACTTTGCTCAGCTGGTGTTTCAAGATCTCGCGCCTACGTCATTCGCAGCAGCCTCGTGGTCCAGCTGGTTTATCTAATCTATCTCGACCATTTCACCCCCCATATCGCCCACTGCCGTTTTGTGACGAAAAATCATAGCAATGAATGATATTGTGGATCATTTAATAGCCCGGTAGGTGTTGGTGCTGCGTCCAAGGCTTACAGTAGTGCAGTTTTCCGTAGTTCGTGGGCGCTGCTACAACGTGCGTTCGCACTGTCTACCTGCTTCCACCGATACCGTTGAAGATCTTTCCCATGTACCACATCAAAGAAAAAAAAAACTGACCTTGGAGGAGCTCTTAGCAGCAGAGCGGCAAGAGTCGCTTTCGTCAGCCGCTTCGAAGCTGAGGATGTGGTCTGTTGAAACCGGAGTGGAGTGGTCGGAGCCCAGACGCTCGTAAACACGGCGGCGGGCCGCTGTTTGGCCACTCGGTCACGTCTCGTCTTCAGTCGCTTCTTCTAGGGAGGTCCGCGTCATCTTCTCACATGTTAACCCCCCCCCCCCCTCGTATCTCTCCCTCCTTCACAGGCCTGGTGTCCTTCGCGCTGAGAAGAGCCGTACACGCGGATCAGTGAAGCCAGGTGCATCTCCAGCGGCGCTGGCCTACGCTTATTTCGTAGCCAGTGCCGCCTCGCGTCCTCGGCGTCATTTACACTCGCTCGTGGCATCATCGTCTATCGAGATTAAGTGTCTCTCGGTTGGGAGTCGTGTGGAAGGTCACGACGCCTGTTGTAGAAGCGGTTTCTTCGATTTCGTGCGTGGCCGACAGCTCGTTCTTTTTGTTGAAGAGCCACGCTTGAACTTCTCGTACCATCGTTGTCGCAGTGGCCTCGCGGTCACTGTAGTTTCCCCACTTTATGTTGCTCAAGTGCCAACGAAAACGACAGGCGTATTTCTTATCTGCACGTTCCTTCTGTTGGAAAGCGTACGCAGAAATGGCTGGCTCCAAATTGAACCTGCAGCTAGGTTAAATAAATGCAGCTTAACGGCGTCCCTTGGCGCATAGAAACAGCGACGGCCCGCTATTGGCACCATCGGCGGCAACAGTTCGACGGCCCTGCGAATTCCTCGGGCGAGAGACGTGCCCCAGCAGCACCAACAGCGGTGGAAGGAGCCGCCGCATCAGTGTGTGGCAGCAGCTCGTAGAGCCGGCGGCGGCGGCCTTTTTACTGACGGCTGAGCGGGGGGATCCTTTCGGCATCGGAGGTGAGAGGGGGGGGGGGGTTTACACGCAGGAAGGGGGCCCCCCACGGGGGGCTGCCCGACCCCTGTGACGGCGAAGAGGGGAAGACAAACAAAAAACGTATGGGACGGAGGAGGAGGAGGGCCGCATTCCATCGTGCCCCAGGAACAGGAACTCAATGGTAAGCGTGCGCTCCCACGACCTTCGCCGCTGGGAGGGTCTTTCTCGCCGTTTCTGCGTGATGGCTGGCTCGCCGCCGCCAGGGCCTGCCGAAAAGTTTTGGTGGGAGCCCTGCTGCTTCTTACACAGACCGGCCGTCCCCGCTGCATGCAGTGTTGGCTTTCGACTGCGCGCGCGTGCATTGTTCTGCTTGGAAGGCTCATTCATAAAAAATTACGCTGATGCTCTCAATTAACAAGCTGTTGTCTTAATTTATCCCTACTCTCCTATCTGAAGCTTCGAAACCAACATGCTTGACGAGTAAACTACATTCCTATTTAACCGAGATTACTATATAGCCTCTGAAGAGGCGCTACTGCAAAGACACACGTGGTGCAGCGTACAGTGTACATAACCCTAGACCATTTTATTCTTTCAGCGCACTCATTCGCTCGATCGTTTTCTAGCAGTCGTCACCGCGGTGGGGAAGGATTAGTTCGTAGGTGTCGCGCCAGCGAAAGTGTAGAGCTCGTCTAACGCGGAGAGCGAGAGGCTATCGCACACGCCTCTGTACAGACCATTGTTCCCGCGATCGATGCTTCTGCGCCACGGGCATCAGCGGGGCTTGGCGCCCCTCTCTTTGGTGGAAGGGCGCGCCCTCTGTGACGACCGTGCTTGGCGGCGATGTGTGTGTGCGTACACTTGTGCGCCGTTCACTGGGCTCCTAATTAAATTTCGCGAGGAGCCGCGTCTCGAGAACAGCTTTTGTCTACTTCGAGTGTTCTCGGACGCAGTTGGTATCGCGCGCACGCCTCATCTCGCTTCGCCCGGTGCTCAGTCGCCCGTGAAGCTGTCGTTGGGAGCTTTTCAATCGCGGGGCTATTATTCCTCAGTTTTCTCAGTCGCCTGTCGCACGAAAGTGCCCAGTGTGCATGAAGGATTTTGCAGCTGAATCGTACGAAGAATATTGTGGATTTCAGAGTTGAAGTGATAAAAAAGTTTGCGGGGAATCGCGTGGCCACAGCTCGCAAAAACGACGGGTGAATTGGCGAAATGTGGGAGAGGCTTTTGCACTGCCGTAGCCGTGCTGGTGAATTTAACTTTCCTATTGTAATGACTTCCTTGCGTAGCATTCGGTGGCCAAGTGACATTGCGTACTTTGCTTCAAAAGTGGATATGACCGCCGCCGTTGCACGAAGTCCGTGGCAGACACTGCGAATGAGCTTCAGCCTCTCCATGCAAAAGTGCGGATGCTCCGAACGCCGCTCCGTGTGCACACGAAGTCACCGCACGTGCGGCGGACTTCTACGGGACGTAAACGACGGCCCTCGCTGGAAAGCGTACGCGCTTCGCCTTCCTCCTCCGCTTCTCTGGGGAGAGCGGTGCGGCATGCATAAAAACGATGGCGAACATAAAAGGCACCCTCCTTCTCTGTTGTGGAGAGGGACGGACGCAGCCTAGCTTCATTCTTTATTTCTCTTTTGGTGCTTAGTTCTTTTTTCACGCTCGGCCTGCGCTCTCTCTCGTGCCTCTTTCTCACATCCTTGTTTCTTCTTTCGTTCTCCGATTCTCGGTCGTCTTTCTCCTCCTCTTCGAGGGATCTCCTCTCTCTGCTGCCTTCTCCGCGGTGTGCGTGCGCTCTGGGCGGCTTCTTCTCCGCGAGAGTATACATAAGTTGTAGAGGCCGCGTTCCAGGAATTTTCTCGCCTCCTCAATGAACTTTTTCCCTTTCCCTCGGTGCCTGTCACGTGAGGGGCGTGGAGAACGGTCGAGAGGGCCCAGTCACGTGGCTCTTTCTCGGGCTCCTTCGTTCGCTCCCTCCGCGGCGTTCATCACCGTCTTCGTTCCTTCTTCCCACATTCGTCGCTTCTCTCCGCTAGCAGCCCCACCATCTCGGCGGTGTGCTTCGTGGGAACGTGGCTTCTTCGCACTCGTTTCTGCCTCGGCTTCTCTCGTGTCGGCTCAGCTGGGCCGCCACGCCGAGTCGTCGCGTTGCCGAGCTTTTAAAACTTTCCACAGACGTACGTTCCTGCGTTGTTTTTTGCTTCGAGGCATGTTTGCCTCCCTCTGCTCGCACTGACACAGCGACATTGTTTTTTTTTGTTTTTTTTGTGGTCCACCTTGGGATTCGGTGCTCGGCTGCTAACCCGAAGGTCGATGGTGGTTCTTGTGCGTTAAATTCCACATATTAATCATCAAATTAGCATTTTCCGTTTAACGAATTTTGGCCCCTATTTTCATCCGCCCCTCTAGTTCATGGTACTCGAGTGATGACGTGACGGTTGCGGGTTCAAATCCCGATCGCGGTGGCGAAATTTCGATAGAGGCAATTAAGATGCTGTAGAGGCCCGTTTGCGCATTGATGTGCACTGACGTGCAACACAGGACTCCAGATAGACGAAATTTTCATGGGCCTTATCTATGGCGTCCCTCGTAACGTCATTGTTTCGGAATTCAAAATCCTAACAATTAATATTCACGCCCCATAACGAACATCTTAAGACTAACTTGACGCAGCACGTCGATTGGTCTAAACCGGCAGGTCCCAACAAACTGTAGTGAAGACAACGTCAGTTCCTGTTCTCACCCACCGCTACGAAACTACCCCTTGGTTCTTGCTACTGCGATGATGCAGTTTAGGCCTCGCAGTTGTCGCGCGTACATTCTTCGCTCAACCACAGCTCAGTGTAGCTGAGAAACTCAGAAGCACGCACTTGCTTAGCTCTCGACATTAGTAACGCGGGGAAAAGTGCTTCTCAGTTGTCGGATGCAAATGGAGCGACTGGGCAGCGGAGGGATCGCGTAACTGTTAATAAACCCAGGTATCGCAGCAAGCGGAAGTGCGTTGCGACTGATAGAGTTCGCCAATGACGTCAATGGCTGACGTCGTCTCACGTTGCCGAAGTGGGCGGAGGCGCGACGACGGGCTACGCCTTCTCCTCCATGCGAGGGAGAAGGGTGGCGAGGCCGCGCGAAAATTTGAAACCAGCCTAAACCTATGTTGTAACCCCTGTAACTCGCTTAATATAGCAGGTATTCGCGAAATTCTCACGGAAGCATGCTGGCGAAGCAAAAGCGCACATATTTCTCTTTATAAACAATTTTGGGGTTGTTTAGTGGCTCTTTTAAAGGCCAGCCTTCTCCGAGGCACAATGTCTGGCGCTTTACACCACTACCGCGGTTCTGAAGCGGGCTCGACTTTCCAGCAAACACTATGTAACGCAACGCGAGGCTGTCCTTGCGGCGCGAGTTGTTTGTGAGCTGATTAGTGGCGCACTTCCCTGTCGGGCGTCTTTGAAGTGGGCGGCCCGTATGTGACGTCGCTCAGTCCCTTCGTGGCGGCGGCGATCGTGGCGAGATATATATATGTATCGCCTCGACACGGTCAAGAACGAGAGCGGCGCCTCGGCCGAGGTGGATGTGCCGGGGCAACCCGGATGTGGGCCGTGTAGCCTAGGCGGCACGTGACCACTCCGGCCATTGTTGCTGTTGGCACTTGGGAGCGGGGCCGGCCTCGAAAATGATGGCGTCCACAACACCACTCCCCCTCCTCGCATAGCTGCTGCGGGCGTGCTTGCGTTCCTGCTCTGGGGAGTTGCTTCTGCCGCCTCGAGATTGGAGGCGCAGATGAGACGGTGCATCTTCTATCTTGGTCGTCCGAACCGATCGCCGCCTGGCTTCAGTGCGGGAGAGAGCGGCGGTGCGTATCCATGGCGGAACCAGCGCGTTTTTTTTTTTTTCTTTCACCTCTACTCGTCTGTTGCTTTCCCCAACTCGGCATCTAAGCTTTGCCGCTCGGCCTCTGCGATGTATATAACACGCACGTCTGAAACCGTTCTCGGGGAGCCTATATGTTGGCGCAGTGGGCTTCCCGCTGCCTGCTGCGCGTGCTCTGCTGACGTCGTCGCTTTTTTTTTTTCCGCTCGTGGAAACATCTGGACGTTGCTCTTCCGCTATAGGCTGAGCCGCCACCCGCTGACGGAAATTGGCTGTCCTTCGGCTTTCCTTTGATCCGGAGAACCTTGCCTCCCGAGCCGCGGTTCGCGTCCGTGCCAGCGACCGCGGCTTGAAAGACAGCCATCCGCTTTACGCCCCATTGTTTCGTTTTAGCTGTTTGTGCTGCAAGCGCCGGACGCTCCGTAAGCACAAAGATTTGCATCGTTCAGGTTATCCCCACAAAGGCACCTACAGTGAAGGAAGCTCCCCCCCCCCCCTCCGAACCGGTGCAGCATTTCACATATTTCGAAGTGTAAAGCGCTAACGCTTATCATTATACTTTGTTTACTTGGCCCACGGGGCAATGTCTGCCTTGCTCCGTCACCTGACTGCATTCGCTTACGAATCTCGGTCTCAGCCTCTTTAGTGTCGACGACGTGTCCTCCTCGCTCATCATGTACTTCAGCCCAAATTTGGCATGCGGACTTTGCAGGGCAGCGGTTGTTTTCCTTCGGATATGGGTTTCGTCGTACAGGGGGACATGGCGAACTGACCGCCGAAGGATTAGCATGCGTTGCTCCTCTCATTCAACACGTGGGGACAGCCAAGTTGCATTACCCCTTGTGTCCCGGGCACGGCGGCGTTGCCTCACTGTGGCTACCTTTGCCGGTGCTTTGGACCGTGGAAGGGTAGCCGCGGCCCGGCAACGAAGGGCACGCAAGAGCGGCTTTGGCGCATTCCGTCTCGAGGTGATCCGGTTGGGCGAGAGCGCGCGGCCGATTGCGCGAACAAGCGTGGTACAATTCCGAACGGGTGCCGTGCAGCGACCGTACGCGCTTCTCTTGCTTTTTTACTCGCATTTCTCGACACGTGCAATGCTCGCCTCCGCACGCAGATGTGATGCCTCGAGGATGACTGTGGGCGCGAGTCGAAGCTTGACCGCGGTGGTCACGCTTGCAAAACGCCGGCTTTCCCATGCGAGCCCGGTCGATGGGCCCGGCCCGATTGACCGCCGGAACGGAATAAATGCACGCGCAGAAAACGTGCGCGAGCCGAAGGTGAACGTCCGACCGCCATGGCTTCCGCCTTCGAGTGTGCGCGCTGGTGCGAGAGTCGGTTGCAGGAAGACGTTGCGTAACTGTGGGCAGTTTGAGTGACACACGCCGCGGTTACCCTTCGTTCGCTGCGAGTGGTTGAAACGCTTGCTTGTGCTGTTGATTCTAACCGAGTTATTCTAAACCGAGTTAACAAAGGTGCCATGCGTTTATTCTAATGCACGCGCACTTCCTCTTCGTCGGCTTCTGGAACCTAGAATAATCTTGTTAATGCGTCACATTATATATATATATATATATATATATATATATATATATATATATATATATTGGTGATTGTATACGGGCGGAGTACACGGCAGTATTGGAGCGCATCTTCGAATCCTTCTGTAATGTCTGTTTCGCGAGTGCGCCATTGTTACCGCACTTCATGCATCTTCGACGTTCGTGGTCGATATGCAATGTGGAGTTGCCCTGGATATAACATTCAAAGCAATTAATTATTAAAATGTAGCGTTGCGAGTGGCGCCTTCTGAAGGCGCAGAGCCCTTCCCAACCGGAGCAGGGAAAGTCAGACGTATAATTCTAGTTTTTTTATCTTTTTTTCTTCGTGAGGCTGCAGCGCATGCGCAGAAGACTGGGAAGCCACTGACGTTTGCGGATTAAAAGCGATGAAGTGCAGCCCTTAGAACCGTCTGGCGGAAAACCGAGCTTTATTGGCCGCGAAATTGGCCATCCTCGCCGCTCGTCTCGTGTTGTGCTTTAAGGTGACGATTCCCCATTGGTTAAACGAACTGATTTTGCGTCAAGGTGTAGCGGAGATCGGTGAAGCGGCGCGTATCACGAGTTCTTCGACGCGCACGGCTTGAAGCGTGTCTTGAAGGCCATCGCGGGGCGTCACTTCGCCTGGGTGGAGTCCTTCGCACGTATTGGCTAATAGTGCTGGGCTCATTTCCCCCCTACCCGGACGCATTCGTAACATTTCTGGCGCGTATATATGTATACAGCTCCTGTCACGTTCCCCTGAACGGTGTAATGGCCATCCGGTAGAGGGAAGCACTATTTCCCGGTCGGCATTCGAGCGAGGACATGGGTGTTCATTTGCACCGCTTGAATGCACAACCGCCGATTCTAGATGGTTCCTATAGGAAAAACGTATATAGGTACTCGTTCTGTATCTTCCTCCGAAAACGTTACGAGGCGCGTAGTTATACGTTGGATTTGGTGCAGTGTCCTCAGGTACTACGCGTATGCCACAACGTTGCATCCGCGATTTCGGCTTTTCGTTTCACTTCATTTTCTTGGGTATCTGTGCGAATCATGATCCGGCTTTCTATGTGCGAAGTAGCCACATGTCACGCTCGTACCCGCATACATTTAGTGTCAAGTGAATCTGTTCTTGGAGACAGCTCGGCAGTGTATACCTGAACACTTGTTTCACTTTCAAGCTCGTTTAAGCACCAACTTGAATTTGAGTTTAGTTTATTTACCACGTACGGTTGTACAGTAAGTGGCTGGGACAGAGGAAAAAAAGCTATATAAAACAGCTTGATAAAGCCCCATATCCCCATGGCAACTGTGGCAACAAGAACGGCAAAATCAAATTAAACACAGGACAGTTTAAACCAGCAAATCATATGGCTTGCATCAGAACGAAAAATTTCAACAAACTATACTAACCAAAAACGCATATGCTATACATCTAAAGAAAGAGGTAATCAATCAAACAAAAAATAATACTACACACAAATTAATAAAGCATATCTAAAATCGAACTTCTACCACGAATATTCGATTTTTTCCGCGGTCACCGTGTCGCTACTGAAAAGTGTTTAACGTGAAGTTAAATATGAAACGCACCATCCTCCATTCTTTTGGCGAAGAATAACCAGAATTTACACCGACGCGAAAGTTTACTACAAGCGGCTGCGCTCTTCCACGGCGGCGCTGTATTCTCGGCTTCAGAGCGCAATTCGAAGTTGCTGTTGCGGCGACGTTGCCAGCCGCTGCAGTGGCTTGCGTGTGCAGTTGTTTTTCGACCTTCGGAGCAGCACGCGCGCATCAGGCAGTGCACTCGTGCGAGCCGATCGCACAACGCCGGAGTTCGCCGCTGCTGCCAAGCGGAGCGGCGCCCGTCCTGCAGCACGAGGCTTGCATGAATCACGGCGCCGATGCAGTCTGCGCACGCCTTTTTCTCGTTGGTCATTCGCTGCACAGGCGAGCCGACAAAACCGGCCGGCCTCGGATGCATCCTGCACCGCGACGTCCTTCATTGATGAGCGCTCCTGATATCGGGAGTTCATTACCGGGGGGGGCTCCTAATGGCGGCGACCCGACGGTTCGCCCTTTCTCGGCCTTACTTTCGTTGCCAGCGCAAGAAGCACTTCGGCCTTCTTTTACGCCGCCGCTGAGGTATCAGAGGTATCAGTTAATGCGCGCTCACTGGAAAAAACATTCTACAATTTTCTTTGGTTATGTCGTTGCCGACGAATCAGAGCCTAACTTTAAAGGTCTAGAGTAGCACTGCTGCGCGGAAATATCATTGATTTATATCACTGTACAGTGTAAAAACGGCTCTTATCTCAGTGCCGCCCCCAACTGTTTTGTTTACTGTCGAAGCGGCGTCAGCAGGGTAAATCTTGTTCCTATAGGACAAAGTAGACTCCACGCATTGTTTGAACTGAACCCCTTCTGCATAACAGTGCACGTTTGCCACTTAATTAACGAACATCACTAATAGACGATGCGATGGTGCAGTTACACGAAAGGTCTTGTTAGGCGATTAAGACAAACTCGCGCTCCGTTCCTTTTGAAAGGGGCGGGCACTGTTTGTCGGGTGAGAAACGTTGCAAGTCTCGCACGCATCGAGCGATTCTCCTTGGCGATCCTTCCACCGAATTTTCCAGTCTCTCGAGCTCGGCCGATGGACCGATCACGACGCGTGCCGTACTGGGCTCTTTTTTTTCAGCGTTCGTCGAGCCGGTCATTACGGGGGTGGAGATTCGCAGCCACTCTTTCTTTTAGCTTGCGCCTACGGCAATCTAGAGCGGGATGTCTTCAACTCGGCCAGAGAGTTGAGCCAGAGACGAGTGCAGCTGAGCTGTCTTCGCCCGCGGGAAGCTGGTCGGAAGCGCTTGGCTTCCCAGCAATGCACTATTATAGCCTGCAGTGGATTTTGTGTTCTACAGCTTTACTTTCGCTTCGGCGAGATGGTTCGTCGTACTCTGATGAATGCAGCGCGGCTTGGACCGAATACAAGACATCGACACGGGACGAGCGCCGGCGGTCTTCTCCTGTATTCGTTCGAGCAGCGCTCAACTTAACCGAGACTGGCCTTCTCTTATCTTCCAACGAAGGGCCGAAATCTCAGTTGCTTTGAATGTATACAACGCAATGTGTTTGACCTACAGTGCTGCGACGCGTTCTCAACTATACTCCGTTTGCAATCGTGACATCTTGAGACTTTATTCTGCCGGATGCTTCTGGTGCCATTTGATTAACGGATTCCCTATAGTGACGACATGCCGCAAGAGTCGCATTTGCGGTTTCTCGTTGCAAAGCACGTCTGCGCAGGCTATGACTTTCTCGCGCGCGTACCTCTTGAAGCACAAGCCCCTTGCTCAACTTGCTGGCTGCGTTCGCGAGCGGCAGCTTATGTAAGTACGCGATCCACCCTGCCGAGTTATGCACCGCGCGAGTCACGTGGGTTCGTGTTATAATCCTTGGCGCCGCCGTCACTGGGATGGGCGAAGGAGCTGTCTGTATGCCTCGGTGTGAAGTTAGTGTGCGGGGGAGGGTCTTCGTTATATACAGGAGTCTACGCTATCCGGCGGACCGCCCGCGACGGCGTCTTCTCTCCGGATTACGTCAAGTACGCCTGCACCGTGGTTGCTGCCGATGGCCCCCCTCGCTTCTGCTGAAACAGCGCCGCCTAGGGTGCGCGAACTCTGCCCTCTCCACGTATTTCCTTCGCTGCCGTCTTGTCTCGTTTTTTTCTCTCAGCCTCGTT
Organism: Rhipicephalus microplus; assembly: GCF_043290135.1. Lineage (NCBI taxonomy): Eukaryota > Metazoa > Arthropoda > Arachnida > Ixodida > Ixodidae > Rhipicephalus > Rhipicephalus microplus. Next base: position 227,215,930 of record NC_134700.1, read on the forward strand.
TGGCGGTGAGCAATGCTCACGCGCGTCGTTGTCTGCGACACTACATATATGCTTGCGAGGTAGCCGCCCGGAGATTACAGTTCCGCAGCGCTGTTGCTGCGCCCCGACGCGTTGATATGAAAGCTAGTCGACGTTTCTTCTGTTTCTGGCACGTGTTTCATTTTGTACCTCGGTCAGCCTTTGTGTGAGTGTAAGGTCGGATTGCCGGAAGGGTCGCATGGAGCTGCGACTATATACGGGCGTTCTTAAAACGCTGAGCAAGCACTCCCCCCCCGCCTCCCCTAACTTATTTCCTCCTTCACCATTGCATATTATCTATAGATACCTCGCGCCGCCGTTCAAGTAGGTATTGGCTGATGGAAATTAGTAAAGGGGTGGCCCATCAACGAATCGCAATTTAGAATGGCTGATTACGCGGTGTTCGACGGAAGCGCGAGAAGTCTAGGAAGTACGTATACGCTCTATTGAGTCTCTGCCATTGTTCAGTTCGCGTTCTAGTCGCAAGCGCCTGCACGGGAGGAGGAGGAGAAAAACTTTATCCCAAGAGGGAAAGGTGCGGTGGTGGAGTGTCAGAGGAGCCTACCCAGCGTAGGTCTCCGCTACCCTCTTGGCCCAATCCAAGATCTGGTCCTGGACCTCGGGCGCCGAGCTGCACATAGCAGCCTCCCACTGCTCCCTACTATTAGTGTGTAGAGAATTGGGTGGTGGGTTTCGAGTACACCCCCACATGATATGGTCTAGGTTAGCTCTTTGTTGACAGAAAGTGCACAAAGGGGAGGGGTATATAAGATGGCGAAAAGATGGGGTAGGAAACGTACGCGTCTGTAACTGGCGCCATAGTATTTCATAGTATTTCACGGTAGCGCGAAGCTCCATGATGTAAGAACAAATCACTACCGCCTACAGCGCACTATATACCCTGCATGGGAAGACGCGCTTGTTTCTATTCGATCAGTCGCGCCACAGCGTGTGCATTTAATTTACGCTTCGTTCCGGTATTTGCCAGGTGTCTCGTACGTCTTCATCCGGCGGTGCGCTCGCGCCGCTTTTTCTTGCAGAATCGCGTGCACGGTTAGTTTAGTTACCTGCAACGCAACAACACTTACACAGCATCTGCCCCCGCTGCTCTGCTGTTGCTAAGCAACGTCAAATTCGGCTCCGCTCGTTTCGAGCGCGGTGAGTGACGTCGGTGCGCCTTGTCGAGCTTGGAAAACAGCAGGACGCTTATCCACTGCTCGGGGAAAAAAAAAAAAGAAGAAAAACACTGAGTCGTCGTCCTAGGCGCCGATGATGTGCGGGGAATTGCGCTCGACGTCGAAGAAGAGTAGCGCTGCGTTGACGCATCTGTCTTTGGTTCCGCAGAGGAGGCGGAAGAGCGATCCAGCGCCGAGTGGCGATGCGAGGAGGAGGCGAAAGGAATAAAGCGTGGGCAAAAGGGGGAAAGGGGCCATCGGCACTTCGCGGCAGAGGCGTGGGAACGTCGCCTTCGGTTGCTTCTTATGCGCGGCTCGGGCGTCTTAGGTCTTCTTCTTCCCACTATACAGTGTTTCGTCTTTCTCTTTGAGCTCTCCGTTCCCAGTGTTCCTTTTTTTATGCCGTCCCGCAGCTTTCGGCGGCCGTGTTGATTCGGGCTATATGTTGTTTGCGCGCGAGCGGACCGTCCTCCCTCGCCCTATTTTATTCGTGACGAAACTTTATTGACTCGACCTCTAGCCGGTTTGCGCCGTCCTCTCAAAGACCTCTTGTTCGAGCTCCTCGGCGGGAAAGACGGGCCTGTTTTTTGTTCCTTGTGTACACACACACACATGGCGACGCCTGAGAGATGGCGATAGAGGGCGGGTAATGGGAGCTTATTATACGACATAACGTTAATCTGCGGGAGGGGAGATTTCTCCTCGCTTCGTTCCTGGAGGCGCGTGATTCAGCGGGACTTGGTCCGTTTGCAGCCGGTGACATGACCGTGAAAGAAGACGACCTCTCCCGCGCGTCTTGCGTATGCAGTTCATTGGAAGCATTCGGCTGCTTGGCGCGTTTTATGCGACACGGGAAGTGCGCGAGGAGTTCCGCCAGCTGGTATTCGGCGTAGCTCGGCTTATCTGGTTTCGGTGTTTCTCTCTATTTCGTTTCGTAGGCGCCCCCGCGATATCCTGTGCGAATTTTACGTTGGCTTCCGCGTTTGCTTCGCTTCTGACGCACTCGAAGCGGTAACCTCACCACTTCCAGCTTGATGGATGCGCGACTGCCGGAGCTCCGGCTGACGCCGCCACTGCCGCCGCGTCCTGTGTCTTTTATTTATTTTTTTATTTCCGGCCGGACGCTCTCACGTAAGTGCAAGCCGTATGACTACGGGCCATATATAAGCATTAGTGCGCGACCAAGTTGTGGGATATCTTTTTTTTTTCTTTTGTGAAAGATTCGTACCTTGGAAGAAAATAACGGAAAAATGTTCATATCTTGGAATGCACTGATAGATCAGACGCCGTTTTTGCCCATGAAACCAACTACTGCTTCATGAGCGACTATACCTTGAGATGCTGCATGCCTATACTCCTTCACATCTCAAGAGTTCGCGATTATGTCTCTGGCGGCGCGGAATCCGCATACCGCCGTATGATCTCTTTAACGAGCACCCTTTCCATGCCGATCAAACGGGATCACTTCGTTAGCCTTTGTTTTTTAAACCTCTATTGTTGTGGGCTTTCCTGCTGGGCGTCGACCCTCCGTGGCTTCTCACGCAGTGGTGGGAAAACGCCTCGAGGAGGTGTCGGCTTGTTTCTCCACTGGCGGCCGATCGAAGCCGCCGACTGATTCACGCCGCCTCCCCTCTTGTGCGCCCCGAGCGTCGTCGGCGCGTTTACGGCCACTTTGTCCGCTGTCACCAGGCCGCTGGCGCGTCGAGGCACTTATTAAACGGGCGCCTTCGTGTCGCCGCGTCCCTCGTTGCGTCGCCCCGGGCTCGAGCGTCTTCTTCGGCCGTTTTGCTTCCCCGCCGCGCTTCCGGAACCGCCTTCGTCGGCGCTACCGGTCTAACTAACGTTCGCCTTTCCGATGTTGGCTTTGCGTGTTATTTCCAGTCTAGCGTTCTCCAACACTACGCACGTCGATGTAGGCGGCTGGCTTCAGGTAATCCGAACCCCGTTCATGGCGCAATTGGTCGCCCCCTCCAAACTTGTTCGCGTAGAGTATTTCGTTGAACTCTAATCCCCCTTGCGTCGCTTGTAGTGGCTGCTGCAAAGTACAGTCTCCTGCATTCGTTGAGCCTAATTCGGTCTCCGTAGTTCAAAGTCGATAACCGAGCGCGGCGCGAATCTCGCGTTATCTCGTTTCGCTTCTTCATTCCTCGCAGTATCTCGTTGTACTTTCCATTCGTGTGCGGGCGTTTAGCCGGCTTGAGCAACAGTGGCACTCGATGCGCTCGTATTGCGCCTCGCTCGCGCAATGCACTGGCGGGAAATAAATGCCGTGTCCACTTGAACACGGCGCTGTACGGCAGGAAGAAGCCTTATCAAGCGCACTGGCACGCACATCGACGGCCACGCGAAGCTTCGACAAACCCGTCCCCAGTGAACTGGTCGTTGCCGTCCCTTTCTTCGTGGCTGATACGCAGCACTCATCCGCAAGTTTTCTCTCGGCTTTCTGCGCGGTGGCTGTTGGTTGTTCCCCGGTGCGTGTGATGCATTTTGTTTCCCGGCGTTCGCGCGTGCTCTCCTCTCGGGGTTCCCATGTCCCGGTGACTCGACACTGGCTGCGGCGGCAGTTTTTTCCCATGGCCTCCTCCGATGTCTTCGCGACCACCGCGCCGTTGCTAGGGCCCTCCTCGCTCCCTGTGCCGTCTCAGCCGACGTCGTCTGTGGGGGAGAGGCGACCTCGGCTCAGCCTTAGATTCGCCCCGCTGCTGCTGCTTGTGGCTTCATTGCCCCGTCTTCTTCCCCTCATTCTCAGTCCCCCACCTTGTGTTTGCATTTGTTTGTGTACGACACGCACGGTGCGTCACTCTCTCGGCCTCCCTCCCTCTCCGCGGCGGCGAGACGCGACACCACCACCGGCGGCGGTCTTGGAATGCGGTTCATGGGCGGCGGCGCCGCATCGCTTTTGACGTGCCGTCGAACGCCGCCGCCGCTCGGGGGCCGTGCATCCCGAACGCGAAGAATGCCAGTTCTACCTGCCTGCCGCGGCCCTACGGTTGGACTATTCGCGGCGGAGTGCCTCCCGCCTCTGGGGTCGTGACTTAAGCGTTGTGTTGTCGCGGTACTCGTAGAGGATACTTTCGGAAGCTTGTCTGTTTTTATGCCGGCGTGTCTGTCAAGAAGGGGAGTGGGAACTTGTTCAGTTTTGGCCAGTAGCCCTTCGTATGTAATTGCGCTTGACTTACAGGCACTTCCAGTCTGTCGCCACTCGCAGCTGGAATTCCGCCCGAGTCAACACGTGCGTGCATCCAGGTTCTTTCCGCATTCCATCCGACCGGTCGCTCGCCCGCTTGGGTTAAAAACCGTGTAGCGTTTACTTATTTCCTCGCAGTGCAGTTGGTTTGCCCACCCTGGTCATAAGCACTTCAGGCTGGAGTCAGGTTCTTCCCAAGCAACACCGATGTACAGCCTTGCCATATATGTGATTACATCTTGTGCTAAGGCCGCTTGCTCGCCTTGTTTATTTGCGTCCCTTTTTAACTACGAAGTCGCTAGATGCACGGGGGCGCAGCATTTTAACATTCAATGGCATAGCGTTCTTCGCGAAGTTCTTCGATTGTTTTCAGCCGACGCGCGCGGTACAGCAACAGCACAGAAGCCAATTTCATTTCTCGCTCCGCTGAGCGGCCTCTCGTCGAATCCATCACGGCGTGTCTTTTTAACGACGCTTGTTCAGAACGCTCCGCCCCGTGGCAGTGATCACGGCCGAAGACGTTGTTGTTCTCGTTAAGAAAAGGTCTCTCTCTCTCTCTCTCTCTATATATATATATATATATATATATATATATATATATATTTATTTATTTATATGGCTTCAACCAACACCCTCTAGACTTGCTCCAACCCGTGGTAGGCCCCCCGAGAGAACCGGCTGCGCTGGCAATCCTCGGCCGCCTTTAAGAGATTGTGGAATCGATTACCGTTGCTGCCTTTGTGACGGTTGAGGACGACGATGAAATGCGAGGGCATGTGAATCTTGCACGCGAGGCGTCGTCGAAGGCGCTGCTGTCTGGGGGCCCGCGGTGCCCTTGGTCTGGGAGGAACGTGACTGCTTGCTTTGGGGGCCTCTGGCTTAGGTGGGCCACCCTTGGAATGCCGTTCCACGGCTGCCTCGATCCTCCCAGCTCGCGGAGAGGCCGCCACGTGTTACGAAAAGTTACGCAAATCGGCTTTCTACTGACGCGTGCGTTTTCAGACTTTCGTGACTGTAAGGTGGAGGACCGTGTGCTTAAAATTGGGTGCACGTTAAGGTACCCCAAGTGGTCGCAATTTCCGGAGTCCTTTACAGCGACATTGATGTCATTGTTCAAAGAAGTAAAACCCTCAACATTGATTATATTACCTCCTGATTATCTCCGTAACTATGAGCCTAGGTTTTGTAGTCATTTCTGCTTTGACTTTGCATCATTTTCCAAGTAATTCGCTGACGTCTCGTGGCACTGTGGTCCCTTTGGATCCTATGCTGACCGAAGTTTTTGCGGCTCGCGTATGGAAATACGCCGAACGGCGCCGTAAACTAATCGTGGCCAGGGTCATCTCCTGGTCTCCGAAGGTGCAGCCACCGTGTGTGCGACTCGCTACTGTAGCGGCCGTGCGAGCCTCCCGGTCTTCCTAATGACCCGCGGGCCGCGGTAGCCCACGCGCACCACGCCCCGCATGCCTGCAGCCGGCTCCCTTTGCAGCGGCCTCTTGTGTTGGCGCGGCCGTTTTCACGGTCGTGCCTCTTCTCCACCCTCCCCGTCCGCAGCCCCGAACAGGATGCGCTCCGCTGCAGCAGAAGAAGCAGCAGGAATGAAACGGGCCGTTGTTCCTGTCAATTCCAGTAGGAGACCGCGGCATTCTGAGTGTCTTGGCCGCCCTCCTCGCCCTCTCTGCATTAGTTCGCGCGTGGGCCGACAGAGGGGGACGGCAGCCGAGCCGGCCTGCGACTTGAAACGGGATTTGTCTTTGGAGTTGGCCATTCTTGTTTTGTTCGGACATCTGCGCACTCAACTAATGTGTATCGGTGGCATGCGTTTGACGGTGAAACGAAACGTCCCTGGCGGTCCTGCCTTGCGTGCGCCAGCTATAGGGTCGCCGCTTGGGGTACCTGCCCGTGTGACCGCGGATCCGGCTGATTTGACGTTTCGCTGCGTGTGGGCCGAAAATGCGTGACTGTGGCTGCATTTCGTCTGTACGGCGGCCGTCAAGCGTCTCGTTCAGCTGTCGCTTGCTGACTTGTCACAGGCGCATGAATAGTGCAGCATTACAGTAGTACAGTCCGGCTGCCGGCCGGGAGTTACTTGCGCAGCCAACATCGAGCTGTCAGATAGCCGCTACCTTGCGCAACTCTGTTGCATGGCGGAACTCCCGAAGTATCTATCACTCTGAGCTCGCAGAAGTGGCGGCAACGTCGTTTCCCCTACGCCTGTGAACGCGACGCTCTGAACTGTGCGTTCGCGCCTCTCTCTCCATGGCCCCATATGCCAGGGCACGCGGTGTCGTAGCGCGAACTCTCGAACCTCTCTTCCAGCTTGCGGCATTTTCTTTTCGCCAGTCTCTGTATGTGCTGTAGGGAAAAGAGAGCGCCGCCTATATAGGCTGGTCACTTCCTGGATCTCGCTGTGTATGCAGAGGGCGCCGAGGCTTAGCCGCAGACCCGCCCGTCGTCGTCTCTTCTCTCCCTGTATATGTATATATCCGCCTCGCGTGAATCTCAAAGCCACAAAGTGAGCGCCGCGCCTCGACGTGTGTGGCGCCGGCGGCCGGCCGGCTTTTTTTTTTCTTCTCTTTCTCTGTTCGCGAAGTCATCTGCAGTCTCCTACAAGGGCGGCGGCCTCGTATGCGCGAACTTGGGTATAGCCCAGCGAAGTTCTTGTCTTATACGGCGATTGTTTCCTCCATAAAAAAAAAAAAAACTGAAGTATGTCGGCATACTACACCACGGCTACACCGGGATACTACACCATGGCTACACCACGGCTAAACCTTAGCGCAGGCTGTTACTCGAAACCCTTATAGTCGCGTCGTGTTGACGGGCAAGAACTCGAACTAGAACACTCCTTTAGCCTTGCAGTCGTCATTGGTCGCAATCGCGGAAGGGGCCCTGTTAAAGAAAGACTTCGAGCTGTGAATCACCATTGTAGGCAATGTCGGTTTATTGGCAAGTATAAAGAAGCGGGGGTGGATGTGGGCGGCATGGCACGCTGAGTGCGTCTGCTTGGAGGGTGGATGGTTGGAGAGGAGGTCGAAGGGTGATGGTGCATTCTGTTCTTTGTGCTTCTCCATAGACGGGATGGGGGGGGGGGGGGGGGCGTGACGATGCGACCTTGGCGACGTCATTCGAGCGCTCCTGGGAAAGGGCTGCGTCATCGCCTCGAGGGGCAGCATGGCAGTCGTGTTTTCGTGTTGGTGTGCCGTTGCGGCGACACGTGACGGCTTTGACGTCACTCGTGGACATTTAGTCCTCTCCCGTAAAAAAACTAAACATGTCGTGGTTTTGGGAGGTAAATAATACCTTAACGACTACTATGAAGAACTTCCCGACAGTTGGTCGGTGACTGAAGGCGTGCGCCGATATCCGCGTTTCAGCGTATCGCGTTTCTCCGCGAGCGTGCGTTGACCCTGTTCAATGCCGGTTCACCGCCTCGAGCAATCAATAATTAATAACGAACGCGGGCCACCAATCTGCGACCATGCCGCCGCCCGCCGCTGTCAGTGAATGTCGACAAAGCTCCTCCGTGAACCGTGGAGCCGAAGGGTTGTCGTGGCGTGCTCGTCTGCATTCCCAGAGCAGCCTTGCTCACTATTCTTCTTTTGTGGTTGCGGGCGGTGGGTGTTGCAAATTCACGAAAGCAAGCAGTGCGCCCCCCTCGCTTCCCACATCTTGTGCATCACGCGCGCCTGCTGACGGCGTGACCTACGGAGCGTGAAATCTGGGCGGCCTTGGGCGATCCCATCTGCGAAACTTCATTTATCTCGTTCTTTCTTTCCACCAAGCAGCGTTTTTGTTTCTTCTGCGCTGCGCCGGCGCATACTCCTCTGTCCTTCACTTTGTGACTGTTTTGTTTTGGGGCACGCGAACGGGCGGTTTGTTTTTGCGACTTCGCTGTCCCCCCGCCTACGATGTTCTCGTGCGCAGCTTTCTCTAGTGCGGTCACGAATGCCACGAGAACGAGTCTGGTGCTGCACCAAGAAGAGCTGCTTTCTTCCATAGGTTCGGCCTCGTTATTCGAAATTGAAATTTTATTCCGCAACGAAAACGTGTTACGAGGAGGGCAGGTAAAAGCTGAGAAAAGAGCTTGAGTAGCCCTGACCCCCTATAGTACACAGGGTAGCACAGAAGACGTGCGGCTAAGGACAACCAAATAAAATTATTTCTCTATGTGCATTTAAAAAAAAAGAACCAATGAAAGATTACAATGCAGGCATAAGAATGTAGTCGCCAGGTTTTATGGTGTGGATGCCTCGCACATTTATCAGGTGTTTGAAAGCGCATAATTAGCAGCTCAAGTGTAAACAGAATTCTGGTTCTCCCAACCTACATATCACTTTTTTACTTGACGACTTGGAAGTTCGGCGTGGAAAAACACAGATGTGGAACCTGAACAGGCATCTTGTGCCTTGTCTTCGAACATGACCGCTCCCCGACCCGCCCGAGTTGTTCGTGGGAAACGGACACTTCGACGTTGCTGTAAAGCCGCGTCAGCTGCCGTGCGCCTGAAGACTTTCCGGTGGTCACAGGGTGGCTGTTGTGGAAGTTATTTTAGATGCGGAGCATTTAATACTCGAGGCTTGTAGTGCGGCGCCGTCCGCAAGCTTCCTCCTCCTTCTTCCACCATCTGTGCATCCCTTCCTCCTCTACACACCGCGCGCGCTTCACTCCTCCACCATCTGTGCACTCTTCCTCCTCTACACACCGCGTGCGCTTCTCCTCTTCACGAATAATCGCTAGCTGTGTATAATGTAGCGCGCATGCGCCGTCACGCTTCGAGAACATCGGCAGCTGACGCGCGCGCATGCGCCGTTGCGCTTCTCCCCCTTCTCGAACATTCGACAGCTGACGCGCGCATGCACCGTCGCCCACCATCTGTGCCGCTCGCGCTTCTCCCCTTCGAGAACATTCTACAATTCTCCTGATTCTCCAGTGGACGCGCATGCGCCGTCGCGCTTCGAGAACATTCAACAGCTGACAGTGCATGCGCCGTCGCGCTGTATGGTCGGCGCTCGCTCGCTCAGTTGCCGCTCGTCGGTTGGTTTGTACGGCGCGTCGACGTCCAAGGTCGCGGTGAAATGAATTCCAACGAATCCACAAACACAATGATCGACGTCCCTTCGACCAGCGCCGTCCTTTCGCATACGTGTGTACGTGTTCACGCATTTAACACCCCCTCCTACAACCACGTTAACCAATTTAGCCATCGACCCAAGTAAGTCGCAATTTAACACCCCATTTCACAACCACGTTAACCAATTTAGCCATCGACCCAAGTAAGTCGCACTTTAACACCCCGTTAACCAATTATATGCTCCGCATCCTCCTCAGTGTTCCCCCGAGGGAAGCTGCGGGCAATTTTTTTCCAGAGGCGCAATTTGGCGTCGGCAACGATGACTGCCTTTAGCGGATCTCTCGCGTCGCCCTTTTATGACGCCCTGTGGTGGAAGGACTCGGGACGTCAAACGGGAAATCGCCAGCGGCCTGTATAAGAAAAAGCTGGCCGGCTGGCCAATAGTGGGAAGGCGAAAAGAACGTGCTCTCGGCGTGTAGAGAGGAGAGGGCGTACGGTCGGCATCCACCGCCGCATTCCTGGGCAAGCGCGAGGCAGTGAAAAATGAGTGTCCAATCTCGGCAGTCCGTCAAGCCGGGCTTCCCACGGCCAAAAGGCGGCGCCTTTTCGACGGCGTTCGCCAATACTCGAGAGATGGATCGCTTCGGCGGGCACGAACGTTGCTCGGTTCGCTGTGCGAGGACCGGAGGGTTGGCTGCTGGTCGGTCTTTTTCCCTTAATGGGAAACTGTGTGCGTGCGTGTGTGGCGACGGCTCGCCGGTTCCCGAAAGACAAAACGTCTTTTGGTTTCAGCCGCGAGGCTTCCTTCCGGCTATCTCCTCGGCGTGTCTGGCGCTCACTGATCGAGGCTGTGATTTACGTTCGCACGGGGAGACCCGCTGCGCCGGGGGTCCTTATTTCTGCTCCGGCTGGCTCGCGCTCTGCCGCTTCCAACGGCGTGCACTGCTGCAGTTGCTAGCAGTTTTCTCGCCTCACGACGTTGGTCGACGAGGCAACGGACCGACACGTTTTACTGGCAAGAGAGAAACGCGAGGTGTCCTTTTAAGTTCACCCGAGACCTCGCTTGCTAGCCTTTCACCGAGCTTCACGTGACGCCGAGGCAGGACTGGAGGAGAGACGGCGCCGCCGCATCCCCGGACCGGTACACCTTGGCGCGTTGCGCACGCACGAGGAAAAATACTTTTGTCTCTCGCTCGAAGCCGGAGCGGCTCTGATGACGCGTGGTGGCGAACAAAAGCCTTTTGTTTCTGGGCGACGCCCGCATTTCGCGGATGCTCGCGGTGCCCCGCACTGCTTGCTATACGCAACATCCGGGAGTGAAAGGGACAGGGACACTTTGTTCTGGGCGCGGGAGGAGGCGTACGGCACTTTCTTTTTTTTCGACCCTTTTTTCTCTTCTTCGCACCGCTCCCATCGGGTCCATCCGCTCCGTGCAGCTTTCTTGTCCTGGTTGTGCAGCGATTCAACTGGGTGTGGCGGATCTCTCCGTCAGGCTCCATCTGTATGATGTGTTCGCGCGTCAGTGCCATTCGAAATTGCAAACAAAAGAACGTGTTTCGTTTGTTTTCGTGATCGCGTACTCCGGTGAACGTCGCGGAGTGCAGTAATGTTCTGCCGGTTGGCGGCGCCGCTTAGGGGTTTCCATTTTGGCCAGCAAGAGATCCTACACAGCAAGGTGCTCAGCCTGTCTCGACATTCGAATACCGTCGGAAGACGCGGAGTAGAGAGAGAGAGAGTAAGAGGCAAGGGGGCGTACTCCCCGAGTTTCCGAGACCAGGAGTGCCGCCGGTCCTTCCACTGCGAAGACCTGCGTGCCGAGGGAGGAGCTCTTTCTTTTCCCCGGCTGTCTGGCGATCCCACGCCCGGCGTCATTCCGCCCCCTCCTTCGTGGCGGCTGCAGTCCGATTGTGTTGCGCGGTTAATTTCGCCAAGGTCGTTCTCACGGCGGTGCGGAGCGTGTGGCGGACACGTTGTCGCTGTCAGGCGCCGTGGCGGCTCGCCCGCTCTTGATGCGCCTGCAACCTTTTACGCGCGCCCGGCGTGCGTGTGTGTCGGTTTTGGCCGTCGCGTCGCTTTTCTTTTTTCCCATTGGCTCGCTTGGTCCCGATGCGTCTCCGCCCCCGTTACTTTTACCCTTTCTCTCCGGTCTGCCTCTCCGTTGCGAAGGCCCTGTCACCACTCTTCGAAGCATAAGCAGCAACAAACAATATGGCCTTTCAGTCCACACTGTTGACTGCCGCGATGAGCTGCGAGTTTGTTGATTTGGATGGCAAGATCGGTGGTCGCGGTGCCAGACAGCGATCGCACCCTTCGGAGTGCTGGTTCTGTAAAACATTGCGCTGAATTCTCAGATTTACTGTTTTCGTGTTCTTTCACCTGCTACGACTGAGCGACGGCGTGAATGCGCGCTTTTGCGCTAATTGATAGCGCGGGGATCTTGGAAAACTGTGCTCGATAAGCTGTTTCTTCAACGTACGCCATTTGCAAAACATACATGCAGCGCCCGCCACCTATAGGACGCTTCCTCCACGACGCATCGAGACGCTGCGTCGTGGAGGAAGCGTCCTATAGGTAGGAGAGATGTGAAAATGTGGAAAAGTAGGAGAGATGTGGCCATGATAGTCCTGGCCACATCTCTCCTACTTTTGCGTGTCGTTTGCTGTCGGCTCTGACAGGCCTGCGTGGCTCGTGACGTTGACACACTACCCCGTGTGAAACGAGGCGAAGCGTATGAAAACAATCGCTACCCAACAAGTAAGAAATAAAAAAAAACGTGCAAGGAGATAAAAATTAATAAGCTGGCAACGCCACGTACGCCCACCTCTCGGCACCTCAGCATATACAGACATTCGCTTTCACCCAGCTCTCTTTCCGTTTCCTCTGCACGGTCTACGAGCCCTGCTATCGGAATTTTCGTTGCGCGCACAGCCTTGTGTTTGGATGTTGCAAAGTAGCGCTGTCTCTGCCTCGCGGATCTTTGGGATTGTCGTTAAAGAACGGACCGTGCTCCATGCAACTAGGAGGATTTGCTTTATATATATATATATATATATATATATATATATATATATATATATATATATATATATATATATATATATATATATATATATATATATATATATATATATATATTTCACATTGAAGGAGCATAGCAACTTACTTCCACCAAATCTCACTCGCGCCTCTAGAAGAAGCTGTACACAAAGCACGACCGTTGTCACGAACGTCCAAAGCGTCGCCGTCCAAAACAGCGCAGATCGTCACGGTTACGCGCGCACGTGTGTACGAGGTTCGTGGGACCTTCGAGGATCGCACCTTGCGAGGCTGTCGCCGCGCTGGTCGCCTACGTACACATACAGGCCTTTGAACACGGCTCAGCGAAGCATTCACGTCACGTCACGCGCGCCTCTCCCACTAAAGAAAGGGTTCTTCAGGAGCGCGGCGGCGCGCTCCCGGCTTTTTTTCCACAGCTGCACCTCAGCCCGTTCGTGTTGCGCAATATGAGCACTATGCGTGGACAATCCGTTGCGTCCGCCTGACCGCAGGGATAAGCAAACTACGACGCTCCTCGGGCCCTATTTGCCTCTCATCATTGGATGGGGCCCCTCCCTGTCGTGTATAGGCTTTTACCCTCGACTGATCATAGCCGTGACGTACGTCAAGTGCGTGCGAACGGGCACTCCCCGCGCGAAATAAAGAAAAAGCGCGCGTTGACGCCTTTCGCCCTGTCACCGGTCTTGGCAGGCGCCGCCGCGCCTCGTGTGATGTCCTCGAAGCGCGCGCCCGCTAATATGCTGTCGGGGCGGGGGAGACGTCACGCCCGTTTAGGGAAGCGCGTGCGAGTTGGAAGCATTTGCATAAACTTCCGTGGGGAAGGAAGGGAACTCGTTTCTTCCTGCTTCACACCCCCTATTCTTCCTGACGTTTGATGGCGTTCCTGGTGAGCCTTGTTTGAGCTGGGCTTTTTTTTTTCGATCTCCCTCTGTCTCTTTCTCTCTCTGCGCATTCTCCCGCAGCTCATTTAGGAAGGACGCTCTGACGGAGAGTGTATGGCTCGTGATCTTCGATAAGTCTGGTATATCAACGGCTTTGAAGGGTCCGATCCACTGAAGGGCGTTGGCATATGAAGGACTGTGCATCTTTTCGGAGTGGCAGAAGCCTCGGCAGATGAACGGTTCGGCGTGCGAGATGTAGCCTAGAGATGGAACCTCCTTGCGTTTGAGTGAAGCTATATCGCGACTCATCAATGTTTTTATCCAACGCGGCATCCTTCTAAGGTACGATCGATACATGACATCATTCACACACCTCACCATTTTTTTTCTCTTGCTTTGCTCGCAACGTATGCCACGCAAGCTTGCATTCCAGTGGAGGTGGCACATACTGATTGAAATTAAGCTAGCAAAGGAAAAAAAAGGACAGGGGAGAGAACGCCGCGCACAAAGACCAGTAACTGCGTGTGTCCTTGGTTTAGCCTGTTTTCAATCTTTCTTCAGCTTGCATGTGCATACTCTACCTGAAGCGTATTTGCGGGTAGTTTGCCCTTCATATATGTACATTTGTCATGAGCAGCCTCGTGTGCAATAAAGTGACGCGGGGCCACGATCTCGGCCCGCTGCAATGTCCGCTTCTTCGGGTTCCTCTCTCGATGCTCGGGCCTCCAGTTTCGATATCATGGCGCAGCCTGTTGGCCGCAGTCTCTCTCTCGTGTACCTACCATCATCATCACGACGTTGTACCGCGCAGCGTCAGTGGCCCCTGTTTTCTCTGTGCGTGACCCGAGGCCATCGGGTGAGTGGCCCCTCGCGCGGCTCTACAGCGGTCTCTCGCTGCTGCTGCAAGGGCGCCGACGAATCGATAAAACGGGCCGCGGCGTATCGCAAAATCGATGACACCAACACATCGGGGCTTTTTGCGGACGCGTTAGCTGCCTAAGCGCCAACGCCTCTGCAGTCTCGTCTCTTTTTTTTTGTTTCGTAGCTCGTCTTTGCGCGAGTCGCGTGTAAGTAAGGCAGTGCCGGGTCGTGTTTCGCGATCCTCAGCCAGTCTTCATCGGTCACGTCATAAACGTGTTTCGAGAGAACTTCCTGGATTCACGAAAAGTAGCAGCCATTTATGAATACTTGCGCTGTTGATTGTTGTTTAGGCGGGCTTGACTTCAAATCTCTTGTGACCTATTCGCTCTGACAACCTTTAAGTTCCTGGCAACGAGTTACATCAGCAAAGCAAAGCATAGGGGGTGGGGGGGGGGGGGGGGAGGATTAGTTGTTTAAAAAAGTATCATTTTTGTCGGTGAGATCCGAACTCCACAATCATCAAAAGCTGAGGCCGCGGATTGTTAATACTGATTGCTTCTCGCCACAGCCAATGAATGGTTTTGAGTAGCTGTAGTATAGTAGTGGCGGTGTCGTAGCATTTGCATTCCAGTGAAGTGTCCGTACGTCTTCTGTTGCGACTGTGCTCGCGGTGCCTGACACGTGGCGTTCTTTTCCCGCAGGACGGTCTGGTCGTGTTCAGCGAGGAGCGCGACGACACCGGCGCTGCCGAGTCTCCCTGGCCAATCTTCAAGAACGTGGTGTGCGGGGTGGCCGTCACGGCGCTCGGTGCCCTCACGCTCGGCGCCTTCCTCACGTCCAAGTCGTAAAGGGCGGGACCATTTGCCAGCGCTCGGCAAGCCGGCCATCGTCTTATCCCGTCGTGGCCGGCCTGCACGGAGAGCTCCACAAAATACACATCTGCTTCACGTGTACCTGCACGAGAAACACCGCCAACCCGTCCTGTCGACTCTTCTGCTGCGTCTCCGGCCGTGGTCGTCGAGCAGGAAAGGAAACCTTTCGGCACGCCTCTTTTATAGCCGACTCGCGGACACTCTCTTCGACTGGTCCCGTGCATCTACTGCTCACCTTCGGTGCCCCAACTCTGGGGGTGCATCTGGAGACTGTGCCGGTGGGACAGTAGGTGCGACGGCGTCGGTGCGGTCGAGTGACGAGTCTTCTTCGGCGGTGCACACTTTCGCGGTCCCCTTCGCCCGCGTTTGTCCTGCGACCTTCTTCGAGGCGGGCCCGGCAGGCAGTGCGTTTCCGTGTGGTGCTCTCGTGGAAACGGTGGCATGGACAAAGCGAGTCTTTACCTCCTTGCGGGTATGACAGTTCAAACGACGCTGCTGCTGCTTCGTCTCTTATATACGAACCCCCGCAAACAAACAAACAAAAAAAGGACTTCCAGAACGAAACGTGTGCGAGATTGGTGCGGCGCCAGTGTGCGAAGCGTGCGCCTATCTAATACACTGCATCGCTGATGTGTGTGCGTGTGTCTGTCGTTCAGCCGGAAGAAAACGTGTGTGTGTACCTTTTGCTACTTTTACACTGCGGACTTCCCACATGGCCGGGCGCAATCGCCTCCCGAAATGAGCGTCCTGGTCGCGCCGTGCGCCACTTTTCGAAAAATAGCAGTGCTGTAGACTTTCCTTTCTTCTCGTTAGTTTTACCTAGATTCTGCGAACTTCTTGTGCGAATGTGTATTTTCCAGTGGCGCGAGTGAATTATCCCTCCTGTCTGACCCGTAATTGACTGTTTATGGTTTTCTTGTGCTGTACTTGCTTTTTCTTTTTGCTTTTGTTTCAATGCTCTTTTTTTCTTCACCTCTGGAGACCAGACTGCCAGCAACGCCAGCTAGTCCTAAGCTGCCCTTACAAAAGAAAAAGAAAAAACGGTGAACACAGCCTTTGTCGAAGACACACAGTTACGGCATCTTTTTTGGGCGCTTTTCTTTTGGTACCAGCAAATTCTTTATATTGCACTCTTTGAAAGCGGAACACAACGATGCAGCGAGGAGGCTAGCATGTAACGCTCACATCTTCGCAGTGTCCACTTTCAAAGCACATTCCCAATGCCACATTACGGACCCGAACGTTTCGATTTTAGCACTGCCACAGATATACAGCCCCAGGGAGCGTGTGCTTCAGGACAGTCGAAAAGTGTTTTTGTCCAGTCAAGGCGTTGCTGCCCAATGATGCATGGTTTCTCCATGTACGTACTGGACGGTCCGTGTGCAAAATGCGTCCCGCAGTTCACGTACTCGATCAGCTGAAAAAGTGTGACATTTGGAGTCTGAGCTCGAAATCGTGCAAAAAGCAGGACAATGTTAGGGACGCGGTTTATTGTTGCCATTCGCTACCACTTGGCATTGCTTGTAAGTGCGTTGAATATCCGCGCGGGAAAACAGTTTTTCACTGTCTTTTCCGTACGAGACGATGAGCCTGCAATTAACACTAATCATTCGCGTTTCTGAAGCAGCTTCCACGAACCTTTTCTTGCAACTAGTTTTGCGACTTTTGCAACTTCTGACACGAAGCGAGTGTGCAGCGTAACTTTCTGTATGACAAGGGGGTTGTAAAACACTGCTTTACTAAAAGATGCTTAGGGGAAAAACCTAATGAGCCCCGTTTTTTTTTTTAATGCTGCGAGCTTTACTTCGTAATGTGAGCGACATTTTCGTCTGATCGCGAGGTCATTTTACCGCAGCGTTTTCTTCAGTGCGATGCTGCTGCGGTGGCTGTAACTATTACGTTTGCTGTCTAATATCGTTGGAACAGCCCTGTATTCATGCACCACTCATACGAGTGTCTGGTCTGGCGTTTTTTAGTAAACGAGCCTTAACAGTGGTCATTTTCACGCTCCGTCTGTAGCGCCGCGAGTTCTCTTGTAGCTGGTTTACGTTTGGTGACGCATGTCCTTCAGATGGTTTCTTTTCTTTCGCGTACTCTCGACCCCTTCTTGAGTGGTGATGCAAGAACATGTCGTGATCCTTTTGTTCGTTTGTTTTGAACACTGTCTACGATTTTGATCGTAGGTACCCCTTTGCGAGCAGTGCAAATGGAGAGCGTTATATCGCACTGTATTCTTTGTAGGACCCCCGATCCGAGGTACAGGTTCCCCCCGGCAGTGTATTCGTCAAGTGTTCGTTTTTTAAGTCTTCCCTCGTGCTCGCACCCGATACGCAGCACTATTGCCGTGTGACCGTGTGATAAGTGAACCCGTCTAGCTTTTTTTTTTTCACTCTATACAACGTATACGCTGTGTGAAAGTTTTCTCGACACAACTTGCGCGATGTAGCAGTATTTAATGAAAGACGCGCGCGCGCAAGCCTGGTTCGGGTGTAGTTTTTCCTCGGGCAGCTTTTCTTTCGTTCTTATGGACAGTTTCGTTTTCGTGGACACGTCCATTGCCGTCGGGTGGGCATCCCTCGGGTCGGGTGCTCCCACCCTCCCCTCTTTTTCTTTTTTTCCTTAGGTTTATCACATTTGTCGTGGTGGTTGCACGCTGTGCCGCGTTTGTACGCCGCCGTATTTATTTAATTCGCGCCGGTCTTGCGTGTGTCATCCCCTATTGTCAACTTAAGAGTACCTTATCACGAGTGTTTTTTTTCTTTCTTTATGGCGAGAGGTGATGCTGTATTGGACAAAACGATGGGTGTAATAGCATCGCTCGCATTTTTTTTTTCTGTTCACACATTTCTGTGTCCAGTGGTCAAGTCTGCCGTTGTCAGCCGTGGGGCGATTCTGGGGAACCGCGCTTTTTTTCTGTTCTAATCGCGGAGATAGCCGCAGAAGTCCTCCCTCTTATCCGATGGTAAAGGCGTTTTGCCTTATAAACCCGCAACTGAACGATTACCTGTGTTGCGCGGGCAAGCATCGCTTTTCGTTTTCGAACACGCTTTTTTTTTCGTATTCGGCGGCCAACTTTTTTTTTAATGCAGAGTTTAACGAGTATCCGCTCGTTCTGTTTTTATTTTCGTGTTTAATTGATGTTACCTGAGTTCTTTAATTCTTTTGTGTTCACCGTGGTGATGCATCTATGTTCCTGTGTTCAAACAGCAACAGTTCTGAATGTTCGTTTATTCCGTGTCGTACTGTACATATCTTGTGCTTTAACTTTTTTTTTTTGGACCTGAAGAGGATAAAATTATTGAAGTACTAAATAAAAAGCACGTTATGCTGTACATCATTGCGTGAGACTACTTTTTTTTCCGCAGCTACTTCACTGCCTTGATTAGGTGGTGAAGTTGCATCGGCTGCTACAGCACATTAGTGTTGCATTCGATTTGGCGAAGCAAGCTGCATCAATCTTGCGACTAAACGGTGCATGCAAATGCGTTGCTTGCTTTCGTTGTTCTCTCGTAAAGTCTGCTTCGAGCAGCCTAATGCCTAAAAACTTATCGCTCGTATGCATGGGAATAGTCGCACGAACACACACACCCTTCACCTGCCACCTATCCGAAATGGAAAGCTGTAGCCAAGCGTAAGACGTGACACACAAAACCGTGATGTCACGTTTAATTTCACTATTGCGTCATGACTTGAGGCGACCTTGGTTTTGCTGTGACTCATCCGCAGTTACACGAAATGAGCGGAACTACCTCGTGCTCACGTAAAGACCCTTTAATCTATGGTCACAGGGACTCTTACGAAAGTATTATCCGGCTTTATAGGGAGTGTGAGCCTTACCGAAATTTTCTGGCGAAAATTAATCCATTGTCGTGCCTCAACACATCGAGGTTTTCGACACGTGGGAGCGCATAATGTATACATTCTCTTCTGCCGGGACGAATAGTGGACTGTCTCTGAAGCTCTGCGCTCGACCGGGCTCAGTCCAGCTTACGCCAAAGAGGAGGAACGCTGAAGCACGTTATCGGGCAGCACGATGGATGAGGTAAGTGCATGTTCTCTGTTCTCGGACGATATAAAGAGCCTTTTTCATACTCATGTGAGCACCGGCAACCACACGTAATCTGATGCGTCAAAGCCCGCTTCATCAATGTGTTTTACACGAACGTGTTTTTAGTTCCTTTACCGCTTCGTTTGTACGCGTCTGTCTTAATCGGTGCGTTTCCAATCGGATGATGATGATCAAAAACTTTGTTACATGTATTACATCAAAATCCTTATTACATTATTACGTCTAAGTCTATAGTCAGAGACCCCACTGGCTTGCGCCCTGGTCCTTGCAGAAGTGCACTTTTGTCAGTGCCTATAGGCACCCGACAGTGAACCAGAGGGCGCAACGAAGCTCTTTGGACTAAGGTCCCTAGATGAAACAAGGTAGCGTCACCCATTGTTCTTGAGCCGTCCTCCTCACTCTCTCGATTACTCCTCTTTTTCTCTGCCATCCGCGTCTGTAATTGGTGCATTACTTGCACGTGATCTTGCAAATGGCTGGTGGTGTTATTTATTATTATGCAAAAGGTTCAAAACGAGTACGCATGCGCATATGGCTCCAGCCGGATTCTCGCCGTGACCAAAGACAAAATCGTAGCCAGAACATAAACTGAAGAGGAGGAGCGTTTCGGTGTGCGCTAAGTCGACCAAGATTGTTTCGCCATGCTCGTTCAATGCAACATCTGCGTTTTTCAGCAATGCTGCGTTGCCGTAAACAGAAAATGGTTTCGCTCTCTTCAACTTACCTCGTGCTTTCCGAGATGAAGCGCACCATTAAGTGCAACTATGAACCATTTCACGCGAATGCTTTCGTGCAACTCCGTCAACGTATGTCGACGCGGATCGTCACCCCCGGAAGCTTTTCAGGCCTGCGCGTCACGTGACGTGACGTCGACGACGTCACATTGCGCCGGCCGGCCGGCCGCCCTTCGCTGGGTGGCTGCGCCAGCCGCGAGCGCTTGCCGCGAGCGCCCTTCACGCCTACCGACTCGGGCGAGGTTCCTTGACACCATGTCCGCACGATTTATCAAGGTATCCATTGATTGTATGGTTTAACGCGCCGACGCAACGCAGGCGATGAAGCGCGCCGTAGGGGAGGGCTCAGGATCAAGTTTTACTACCTGGGAATCTTTATTGTGTGCCGAAATCTCGTACACACGGGCGTTTTTGCTTTTCGCCTCCATCAGAAATGCGGCCGCCGCAGCCGGGTGTCGAAACTGCGCCCTAGTGCTAAGCAGCGCTACGCCTTAGCCACTGAGCCACCGTTGCGGGGGAACTTATCAAGGTATCAAGAAATAATGAATATCGTGAATGGAATAATGCGTATTTATTTATCACAGCCAGACGCCGTCTGTACAAATATCACAGTGCACATTGTTCTCGGTCCAGGCAGACGACAGGCAACACAAGATGTTGCCCTTAATGCTGAAAATATGCCAAAAGTACAAAACACAATATCTTGCCACATAAAACTCAGAAAACAAAACAGATTGTAACAGCAAAAACATCCCCGAGCTTTGGAACAGAAAAAGCACACTTTCATTTAAATTGTAGGTTAGAGGAAAACATACCATTCGTTTATCATAGTAGCAGTAGCAACACAAGGTATCAGGTTCAAACACTTGCCAAAAAATACAATACATAAGAACACTGGTGACTAAATTGTGGTCCACAGCATGATAAATGACAGAAAGAAAAGTAATTGTACTGCCACAGGTAGGTGCATGTTCTAGGGAAAAAATCAAACAAAAATCTAAGAAAAAACAAATCACAGTGCACAACATGTCTGTACACAGAGTGCACAAGGAAAGTGTACACAGCTTAGGTACCAAAACGGACTGTACAACTGCTACAGTGGGCACCGAGGCAGTTCGAGTTAAAAAAAAGAAAAAAGTACAGCACCTTTAAAAGCTAACAACTTGTAAAGAGATACAAAACTGGAAACAAGGCTCAAACAAGGGAATGTATTGCTTGAGCCAGGTGGCAATAAGTGCAGCGCTCCTCAGACAGCATCGACAGGTTGTTCAAAATTTCCAACAAGGAACTTACTTTTTGAACTGAGTCTGGTACAACAGCGCTACCAAGGTTCTTGATTGGTGAACCTTGATAGCAGGCAAAGACTTCAAGGTTTGCAAACACGGTCAATGACGCATTCAAACAAGATTCACGATAGTCGATAATGTTCAAAAACATGGAGCACTCTTCTTTATGAATCACAGTCCACTTCGGAGACACTGACACCCCTTGCAGGCGAGCCCTTAGTTCTTCGAGGGACGAAAACCGGTCTCGTTCTTGCTCCGCTTCATATGACGCCAGCGACTCTTCTACAGCACGGGCGAGTTGGGAGGCTTCTTGTCGGCTCCTCTTCGCGTCAGGGGTTTCTCTCGTGCTCTGGTCTCGTACTGATAGGTAGGACGGACAGCCGGGAAATACCGTTGAGACAGATCCAGGACGCAACCGTGGTACTGGGAGTGCAACTTCAATAACTCTCCCTGTCCTTGGATCCGTCTACGATGTCGTCTTCTCAATGCATGAAGCGTCGAAATGATCCGCGCACACCTGCACAAACGTTTCAAGAACGTCTGAGACGCCACTTCTCAAAAGAAAAAAATGCGCTCCCGTTTGCATGACCGTGTTTACAGTCCGTGTAGCTAAAACAAAGTCTACCTACGTTTCGCAAGCATCTAAATAAAAGGGCTGCGCTAAGCGGTACAAGCAACATGAAAGGAAACACGGGAGCGTGATGTCACCGCACTCCACGAAGCGCTTCCACCGAGAGCTTGCAAGAATGGACGACACCACGGCACTGTTAGTGAACAAAGCGCAGCTGACCATCCTTGCTGCGAACGCTGCTGGCGTCAGCGCTTCGCGAGGCCCGGCGGCCACACGCTCAAGTATTTCCCATCATAGGTGATTTCTACCCGAACAAGCAACGACAAGCTAAGAACAGGAGCATCTCAAATTCTTACCTTAGTGCACGAAGTCGGCACGAAGTCCTTCCTAGGAATGGCGCGTAGCCATTGTTTGAGAGCGTCGGCGTCTTTAGGGAAGGAAAACACTTGTATCTTCTTTCCTGTTTTGTAGTTGCCGGTGCATCCGGGTACACAACACTTATTCGGCATTGTCGCATCACTCCAGCATCACGCACGGAAACGAAATTGCCACAAAACAACAACGGAAAGCAACAAACGTGAAACACCGTCAACACCACGCCGCCGAACCGTCACCACCGCCGCCCGCGCTGCGCTCGCTGCCGCTGCTCCCCGAGAGTCGGCCGGCCGGAAATGGCGTCAGATTGCTGGGCGCAGGCCTGAAAAGATTTTCCGGGGGTGACGCGCGGATCTGCGAAGCGAGTTCACTTGTCGGTTTTTATTGAAACGCCAGACGCGCGTCTAATGCGTGTCTAGTGCATGCCAGTTGGTACAAATACATGTGGGTATGCACGTATACAGAACAGCTGTAGGTTGTAATCAACGCACCTTCAGAAACATTTCACACTCTTGACCAGTTCCCGCTTGAGCCGAAACGCGCTGCTTCGAGACACCTCACCAGTAGAACTCCCACTTTTCAGGAAGTTCCCAGCACCGCATCAGAATCACTTGGCATCACGATTGTCCAAATGGACACATTTAAAAAAAAAAAAACGTCATCACAGTGCTGCTGGACGAGTGTTCGTACCAGTGTGGTCGTAGTTTTTTTCCTTGCGTGTGCACAAGCCGGTTGTAATCAATCGTCACAACGTCACGCCCTGTGGCCACTTACAGGATCCAGCAAGAAGCACGTTCACTGTGTCACAGCACGAACAAAACACAATCGGAGAAGTGGACTAGTTAGAACTGGACGAAATACCGAGGCCGTGGAACTAAAATGTACTACGCGAGACGCCATGGCTAGTGGTGTAAAGTATAGAACTGCCCAACGTTGCCGGTTGAGTAACGCACATCCCGCTTGCTCTTGTGTTGTGCCGTTTATGTTCATAAAGGTAACTGTTTATTCTACGTCTTATTTCGTTCCATTTTGTTTCATTTACATCTATTCACCGTAGCAACAGAACCCAAACATTCGCTTTTGGATGAGTTTTAAACCTTCTAGGGGGCGCTTCAGGCAAATAAGCGAGGAGGAAAAGGGAGGGTGTCGCTACCTTGGAAACTTGTTTCATCTAGGGACCTTACTTTGGACTAAGGTCCCTAGATGGCATGTTTGCAAAGAACGCTTCCTGGGCGCTTACATTATCAGCCGTGACCGCTTACTCGCAACTAAAAAAGAAAATGATATGCACCTGCAAGTTCGGTTTTGCTGCGTCTACTCGCTGAACTACGCATAGGAAGACTCGGTTTTGCTGCGCGTATACCCGCTAGGCTGTGTGTTCTGGCGCTACCATCAGATCACGTAAACTGCATTGCCCGGTGCCTATAGCACACTGCCAGGTGGCGAGACCTTACCCAAAGCGTCGGCGTGGGTAATAGCATCTACCCATTCCAAAGCTAGTTCTGCAATGCATAGAGCAACGCGATTGCTTCACCTGGATGTAAGTGCGCGTTCCCCGCTTACGCTCGCCACGCGCGAAATCGTGGCCGGCCAAGAGGGCAGCGCGTGTTGCGTTTTAGGGGCGAAGCTCCTTAAGGCGTGGGCTGTGCGTCCCCTGTATGTAGCCACCTCTCGTTTAGTTCTTGCAGTGTCCACTAGATGGCGGTACCGTCTCCTGTATGTCGCCTCCTCTCGTTCAGTTCTTGCAGTGTTCACTAGATGGCGGCACCGTCTCCTGCATGTAGCCACCTCTCGTTTAGTTCTTTCAGTGTTCACTAGATGGCGGGACTTGTAGCTGATGATGAAGAGATGCAAGATGTTATAAACTAGACGGCGGTACTTGTAGTTGATGATGAAAGATGCGAGATGTTATAAAATAGGAATAATGTCACATACGGCACGTGTCATCATTGGTGAAAGGCAATCGTTCGATTTAGTGCGGCGACGTACGCTAGGGGGAGCATTGTAATAAAATCGAGTGGGCAAAAGGTACGGAAGATTCATGGTTTACCAGGTTTACCTCCGGAGCTTCGCCCACTCATCATCATTCACTTCGTGGATATGGCGGCACTTTTTTTTATCTAGTATGGCAGTGGCGTTTTAATAACATGCTGCAAGTAGGCGACCTTAGCGCAAGTCTGGCGTACAATAACACACGCTCTTCTTACTGTCACACCGCTTTCCTTGGGTCAGCTCTCACGGGATAGTTACAGCCATCGTGAAGAAGACGTTTTACTTTCGGGTTGCTAATGCGGAAGAATCAACCACGACTGTTTCCGGTTCCGCATTATGTAATCTGTCATGTCGCAGGAATGCAACTCGACAAAACGAGCGAGTCTAGGGGGCAAATTTTCCCTTTTCGCGTTGTCGCATTGTGTCCATTTATTCAATCGTAGCTGCTTCCAAGCCTTGCAAAAGCATTGGCGTCCGGCTTCGCTTCTATCACGCCTTACTTTCATCCGATGAAATACGTGCCCGATAATTTTCAATTATTACCGCGCGTTTTAAGGAGCGCTCTCATAGGTTATCTTGTCTGTGCATGCGACTATCGGTTTAGGCAAAAGAAGGCACAATGATAACGAAAGACTGGTGGTTCATGACGCCGTGTCGAAGTTTCCTTGCAAGTTCGTCGTAATGTCTGATTTTCGACAGTGCGTCTGTTTGAGCCTTCATACATTTTTTACTGGCAAAAATAGACTGCACACTGACTTCACAAACAGCGAAAGTTTGGACATTATAACAAGTGCCGTCAATATGGCATCGCGGACAAGCGAAGTCCGCGACGTAACTTCAGCAGCAGGTAAAAAATGTGCTACTGAAACATTCATTTCATCCGCAAACAACGAATTTGTAAAAATTATTACCGCGAACATAACTACAATAAACTTTCGGAAGTATATATCATCAGTGTGCACTGGCTTATAAGCGTTTTTGTCATGACAAAATGCACGCGTTAAAAATAGCACGCTTATAAAAGACGACTCCAAAAGCACAAATACGCGGTCGTCATTGGCTGTTGCATTGAGCATAGAGTGCTATGCAGGAGATTTCTTCAGCGGGAAAATGGGTAGCTGTTTTACATATACAGTCTTATAACAACGCAATGCTTGAGTTAGATGCGCAAAATGCGGTAGATTGAAGCAGTGAGCTGTTTGCTACCCACGCTCTTATTGGTAAGCTTACACGAGTCATTGGCTGCAAGGAAGACAGAACATGGAGCGTGTAGTGCAAATAAGAAAGATGACTTTGGAGCTGATTGGTAACGAGGCATTGAGAAGCGTCTCGACTTTTCGACAAGGGGACTGCACTGGCGTACGTGTCTCCTCGTTTAAAAAGTTGGATACAAGGACATTTATTTATATTTCGCTATCGATTATCATGTGAGCTTGGCACTGCGACCATACATGACATGCCTGCTGGTTTCAGGTTGCTACGTCGCACACCAACATGTTTGGCCAACCCTTCCTGAGCGTCAAACTTACAACAAGTCAAACTTACTACAAGTCAAACTTTACTACAAGTCAAACATAGGGTGCATTCTGCGTGTAAAACGGGTGACTGAGAACAGACACAAAGGCAAGTTAGCCTGGCTTAGTTGCAGACTCGTCCAAATTCAAGTTATACTAGTGTTGTGAGTGTTCACATTGATAGTCTTCTTTGTAGGTTAGCTAGAAAAAACTGTGGGAAGAAGTTTATCAATATGACAAATCCGTAATAGATGTTCACCATCGTTCTTTTGTTGTCTGCGTGCGCCGAGAAGCCCTGCGAGTATACTGGCATGCTCTTGTTTTTCTCTCGCTTCTTAGTCATCGCTCCTTTTACTGTTTGTTCACCGTGCACTATAAATCATCCCCTTGCTCTTTTCTGCGCGTCGCTTTCAGACTTTGGAAAACAAGAAAACGAGTGAACGCACTTTAAAGTACGAACCTTTGACAAGTTCAAACGCCGCGTACAAAGCGATTTGCTGGTTTTAGTGACTAATATGCAGGCATTGCATGCGGGAGAAAGGTATACATGACTGCTGCATCTTTACCTGCGGAGCAGAAACCTGGAGGCTTGCAAAAAAAGGGTTCAGCTTAAATTGAGGACGACGCAGCGAGTGATGCAGAGGAAAATGATAGGTGCAACCGTAAGAGACAAGGAGACAGCAGAGTAGGTCAGGGAACAAGCGCGTGTTAAGGACATTATAGTCGAAATCAAGAAGAGGAATTGGACATGGACCGGGCAAGAAGCACGTATACGCAAGATAACCGCTGGCACGAAGGGAGAGACAGAAAGCTAGGTGGGCCGATGAGATTAAAAAGTTCGCAGGCGTAACGTGGCAGCAGAAAGCGCAATACCGGGTTGACTGGCGGGACATGGGAGAGGCCTTTGTCCTGCAGAGGACGTAATCAGGATGCTTCTGCTGATGATGATGATGCAGGCCTTCAGGTAGAAAGCAGGACGACATAAGTTGCGAAATATAATTGGGATCAACAGTTTCGCAAAACACGAAATTTGAGAAAACATGGAATTTCAAAGCAGCTTCTCAACATAGACAGTATAAAACTGCGTATGAACATTTTGTTTTTTGTATATCCATTACAGAACGATAGCTACAAATTTCAATGCCAGGCAGCGTGCAAAACAATACCAGGGATTATTATTATTATTATTATTATTATTATTATTATTATTATTATTATTATTATTATTATTACTATTATTATTATTTGGTACCGTGGTCAGTCGAATTTCACGCCTTTGCTGGGCTTTGCAGTTTATCAAAAATCGCCGTACTTGGGGCCGTAATTAATCAGGAGAAATCGCGCACCTCTTGGAATTAGGCTTCTGCGATTACATTCGCGACCAACTTGGTCGTGCGACTTCCGAGAGTTACCAGTGTTTAACAAGCCCAAGTAATTTGTCACTATCAAGTGGACTCGGTATATTCTAACGGTTGCTGTCTTCCCCATCTATACCAGCTGTATGAATGTGTGGCATATATGCTGACTAAGCGTTTATACTATATGAATATACTGTGAACCGTATATGCGTGTGGCCCCGCCGCGGTGGTCTAGTGGCTAAGGTACTCGGCTGCTGACCCGCAGGTCGCGGGATTGAATCCTGGCCACGGCGGCTGCATTTCCGATGGATGCGGAAATGTTGTAGGTCCGTGTACTCAGATTTGGGTGCACGTTAAAGAACGCCAGGTGGTCGAAATTTCCGGAGCCCTCCACTACGGCGTCTCTCATAATCATAGAGTGGTTTTGGGACGTTAAACCCCACATATCGATCAATCAACATGCGTGCATACTATATATGCATATTCTGTGAACGGTAAAGCTGTTCACAGTTTTGGGGCTTTTGTAAAGCACGCAGACTTAAGGCCGTGAAGCGCTGCTGCACATGCGCACAACCGTTCGCCCGTTGCAAGCTCCCGCTGAAAGATTATCTTTAGAAGACAGTTTCGGCTGTCATTATTAGAATCACTGTGCATGCGGTGACAACAAGAGCAACCTAATGGGATTGGACATCAGCCATGTATGAAAAGTTCTAGTTGCAGCTAATTTCGATTACGCCAACCTCTGAAACGGTTTCGAAATATACAGAGAGGAGCTCACAGCAGTCGCCGTCTGCAATACATATATTTTTTTTTTTTCATTAAAGAACAGCTGTCGTTTCACCGCAAGTCGATGTGAAGCCGAAAGGCCACGACTGGAACAATCATTCGGCTAGTTCGTGTAGATAGTTCGACTGTACTTACAAGAAAGAGAAATAATCGAACGGCCATTTAATCGAGCTTTAGCGATTTCGAAACTTTAATTTCGAAGGTGGCATTCTGAGTATCGGGCATTTTGCCCCATGACTGGCAGCTGGCATCGTCACGTGAGAAAAGAGAAAGAAAACACATGCAAAAAGAAAACAAGAGCGGAAATTAGTAAGCCAGAATTCGCTGCATGCAACTAAGATATGGGTAAGAGCTTCCGTCTGAAACGAACGATACCTTGCTAACGTTCATATACACACTTGATGTTTGTGTCAGCAGCAAAGAAGAACTGGACAGGCGGACGATATTTATGTCCAGGTGAGTATACTGCCCCGTACGAAAAGTTGTTGTATGATATTTTATTTGTATCTCTTTGTCCGTGGATATGACAAACGACACCCAAAAGGAAAGAGGCTAGTGAACTTTTCTGCGAGTCCATGTATACTCGGGCATTGTCGGTAGGGAAGAACGACTGCGCGTGTTGGACCGCACCCGGCAATAACAATAAAGACAACAAAAACTTCGTAGTGACCCATGCGTGACTCGGAAGCTGATTACACAGAGCCTCGATCGTCGTTCTCGTTAAATTTCCATTTGGGTTCCGCGCAGAACAGCCTGGCCAAACACATCCGGCTCGGCTGATTATACGAACAAGGTGCTGGGGGACACTCCCCCCTTGTGCTCTTGACCGCATAAATCTCGAATAAGGATGAGTCAGTCAGGTCTGACGTCCGTCACAGGAGCAACATCTATACAGTGCAGTGACACTGCGATGCGTCACGTTTGCGTGTCCACGTCACTCTCGTTGGCTGGACCTGCTTTCCCATATTTTCTCGAGTTGTTCAGAACTTATGCTCATTGTTTTGATTTGATTGACATGTGGGTTTTAACGTCCCAAAACCACCATGTGATTATGAGAGACTCCATAGTGGAGGGCTCCGGAAATTTCGACCACCTGGGGTTCTTTAATTAACGTGCCCCATGCTCATTGTTAAAGTATAAAGTTAGAACTCTATTTAGCGAAGTGGTTCCGCAAAATCTTGAAGGTAATGAAATTGATAAGGTCATTTAGTGGTCGTTGTATATCTAAATTGTAACATTTTTCCCCATACCATGCCTACGCATGTCAAAAATCCGCGAAAGCAGCCCCAAGGTGGCGCGCACGTGCGAACACACAGACAGACAGACCGACAAACAGGCGGCTGCACGGACGGACAAAATCACGGATGCCATCTGACGGATGGACGCTTCGCTCCACTGATAATTATTCACTCCGTCGATATGCTGTGATTTTTTTTCTGTTTTTCTTTCAAAAAGTGGCCAAATTTTTCGTGGCGTAAAACTTAAAAAAAAAGAAAGCTTAGACAACACCCAGCGTTGAAGGTGAAACATAAACGTCGCACGTCATGCCAAACCACAAAACGACGGCTGACCACTCGTCAATGACATCACATAAAGTCGGCTCGAGCGTCAGCTTAGCTTGAGTCCATAATGTGGCTTCGTCGTTCGGGTGTCGTCTATAGTGTGGTCATGTTGGCGGTGGATGTTTTGACACCCGTTATTGTTCAGTTTTGGCTTTCCCTCGTACACTTCCGCGACCTGTGGTGGAAGTCTGCTTATGAAGCCGCGTGCAAGCAGATTCTGCAATGGTTGGGCCAATTTCCGACGTGTGGATGCACTTCACGGTCGGGGAGACCGTTGGCAGAAAAGCAGGGACTCGCTGTCTGTAAGCACTGACGCTTTTCCGAATGCGACATCTTAACATTACGAAGAATGCTACAGAGGAATGATTTATTAATTGATATGTGGGGTTTAACGCCTCAAAACCACCATATGATTATGAAAGACGCCATATAGTGGAGGGCTCCGGAAATTTTGACCACCTGGGGTTCCTTAACGTGCACCCAAATGTGAGCACACTGGCCTAAAACATTTCCGCCTCCATCAGAAATGCAGCCGCCGCAGCCGGGTGCTACAGAGGAAGCCAATAGTACTAACTCTGAATAAGAGATTGAACTTCATCTTTTTATTATCTTGATCAATGTTTCCATAGTCGAAGCCACGACGAAATAGACATTTCTGGGTTCGTTATTCTAACTGCCGTAACAATTCTAGGATGCTGCACCCATTCACAAACAGCTAAATAAGTTCACGGTGGTGCTTCAGCCCCGCCTCGGTGGGCTAAGGTACTCGGCTGCTGACCCGCAGGTCGCGGGTTCGAATCCCGGCTGCGGCGGCTGCATTTCCGATGGAGGCGGAAACGTTACAGGCCCGTGTGCTCAGATTTGGATGCACGTTAAAGAACCCCAGCTGGTAGAAATTTCCAGAACCCTCCACTACGGCGTCTCTCATGATCATATGGTGGTTTTGGGACGTTAAAGCCCACATATCAATCAACGGTGATGCTTCTGGCCTGCATTTGATTTGTTAATAAACGCCGTATTTGTTTGTGAAACGAAAGAATGCATTTCATTGTATTATTTACACAATGAAAGTTATTGCTTTTAGCTGTTGACAATAACCTACTACCATATAGCAATAAACTATTACCCTATGCTAAAGTACTTAGTTATATTCCATTTTTAGTAAATTTCACAAAAAAACGTTAAAAACAGCTTTTTTCGATTGCTCAAAATTACCGGAAATTTTGCATTTCTACACAGCAGGTCACCATTTGGACCATACAAGTATAGTAAGAGTGCTGCGCGCACTTTACCCGTTGATGGCTTCAAACTCCATAATTAATTTCATGTTCAACCATGCATCACTGAAACGTGACAGTTCAGTCATAGGAATAGTTGTTTCCATACGGTTGGCGGACAGTTGCAGAGACCACGCAGTATATGGAACTGTTCCTTTGTCACCGCGTCTTTGTTTCACTCGCGTATTCTCTGGCGCCGGTCGAGCGTAGAAGGAGAGCCTCTTGTTTCCGAGCGCAAAGGAACATTCCGATGACGCACACGACAGTTCACTCAACCCTGACGATCTACCATTGAAATATGAAAGCCGTGAGATATGACCGCGCGCGTAGCCCCGTCATTTCAGAAGTCAGGTCGTAGTGGTAGGCCAGGCAAGTCCGGACGTGCATGCCGGTACCGTGATCGTGCCACGGCGGCCTTTCTCTTTCCGTCGGGACGGCCATTGTGTTCACGCAACGCGGCCTGCCTACAACCCTCCTCTCTTTCGGCCTGCAGCCAACCCCTTCCTACAGCGAACAGGTCGCGCAAACGCCTGACACAATGGGTCGCCAAGCTCACCTGCCTGACGCAAGGACCTGCAAGAATAAGACAAGGGGGGGAGGGGATGCGCGATCCGCCCGCTCTTTAGTCTTGATGAGCGGCCGCTGCGTCCCCCACTGGCCGATTGGTGGCACGACAGCGGCGGACCGACAGAGTACGCTGGCTGGGTCTGCTTGACCACTCCGTGGATTGGACCGAGCTCTAGGGGCCCTCGGGCGCCTTTCTGGCTTTCGCGCTGGCCATTTGGACCGGGCGGGAATTCATTTGTCAACGAGGGGTCGGAAGAATGAAAAAGGGGGCAGAGGGAGAGAGTTCGGACTGCAGCCCATTCTTCTGTCATTTGCGTGCGCCACGGACAAAGTGATTTCTCATTCTTCAGCGGCCCTCCACTTGGCAGCTGTCGCGCGTACAGACGCTGCGAACGTTGCATGAATGGTGCTGCCGAGCCGAGTGCTCCTTGTTTTTCACCACGCCGATCCTCGGAAACCGCAGTGCAGAGAGTGAGGGCAAGTGGCATGTGGGGAAAAAACGTTTGCGCTGTGGGGACGATGTGGGAAAAAGGGGAAAGTGCTTCTTCTCTCCCCGCGTACGCGCCGAGAGGAACTGGACACTCTGGGAGCAAGCTCTACGAAGCAGCGGCGTCCAAACTGCCAGCATTGCGACAAGAGGTTGAATATGAATGGAGAGATGCCTACCCAAGAGTCGAGTAACGAACGGTTTGATCAGCGAAGCCACGCGCGACTGCTTTTGCCGAAGCACTGCTGGACAAACCCCCTTCCCTCCCGAAAAGACCCAGAGAGTACCGGATGCGAACCCAGAGAGCCAGTACCGCCACCGACGTTTCCGCCATCACCGTCTGCCGGTCCGGCGGCCACTCGGTGTTCCAAGGTCCTATAGCAGTCGGTCCATTGTGTGAACCCTCCCCGGGGAAAGGGTTTCTGTGTATACCAACGGCGTGCGAAGTGCGGTTTTCTGGGAAGCAAGGGTGGAGCAAGGGTAGAGTTCCGTCTCCCCTTTTTTGCTTGTGTTTGCTCTCGTCTTAATGACGTCTATTAATCTTCCGCCAAAAAGGACTTGCCGAAAGCCGGACCACAGACGGTTCATCATCCAAGCGTGATCGTCACACAGTCAGCCTTTCTCGTGCGGCGTATACCCTCGACTTGATTGATCACGTCGCGCTTCCCTTGTAATTCCGCCACGCTTGACAACTTACATAAGCTGTGTGCTCGGGAAGCTGGGGAAGTGAGCTTCGTGCGGACGAAGACTATTCCCCAATAAGCATGCGGATAGACTTCAATTTTTCCTTGTATGGAAGAGATGGGACGTCACTTTTGACTATATGTAGCAGTCCTTGTAAGAATACACAGCCACTGCCAACTGCACGGACGTTACAAGCCCTTTCATGTTTCGTTTTACTGTTTTTTTTCTCACGAGAATCATGTAAGATGTCGAAAATGTATGAGGCTGCTTTACTGACCGAATAGTCGTACTTAGAGTGTTGGCCTGTTATTGTAAACTACAAGCGATCGTTTAGTTAGCCCGTGGCACACTGGGAAGTATGAGATCGTCCTTCGAAGCGGGAACAGTTGCATGCCTGTCACTTGTATGCACGTCTCGCACCCTGCGGTCCTGCCGCAGGGCACGGAACGTGCGTCCAAGTGGCAGGAGACGGACACACTGTAGATCGTCGAGGTTTAAAAGAGTCGCATGCAACTGTTCCCGCTTGGACTGACGACCTCATACTGTCGATGTGCCAAAAGCTAACAAAACGATCGGCCTTTTGCAGCGTAAAGAGCACAACGCATATAGCTTCGACCCTGAGCAGCCCAGAAAGACACACGCGTTCTTTAGGGACCGACTTCACAAAGCTTTTGTTTCCTAAGTGCTGTTATCGATTGGCCGGCCTCCTTCACTAATGATATGTTCAATGGAAGGATTTGCTGAAATTTTATCCCATGAACATTTCTAGCGTAAGGTGTTTTTGTGAATACGGGCCCGGAACTTCCCCTAAGCAAAATTTGAGTGCCACGTTCAGCCTATGTGCTAAACTTAATTAAGCTATTATCGTCTTCTTTCTCTATCACCTCATCTTTTCCCCCATCCATATACTGACGGCAGCAAAGTGGACAAGTCCCAAACTCGCTGTCCTTAACTCATTACCACTCTTTCCGTTTCTCTTTCTCTTTTTCTACACGAGAGTACGACTTGTACGGTGGCATGCAACTTCACTTGAGCAAATCACTTGAACGCCACGTATATTTAATACTGGGCCGGCATAACGCAACGATTCCTTTCTCACCCTTATTATGCCTCGTTTATGATGGTTCTTCAGAGCCACACGGTACGTGGGCGCATTGATGCGCTGACCACTTACGGAGCGCGAAGACGAACTTTATTAAAGCAGGGCTTTATTTCGGTTCCAGAACACGAGCGCATATACTATACTCCAAGTCCATCGCGTCGTATCTGTGAATGGCGACGCCGAGTTGACGCTTTATCTCTCGCGTAGCCTAGGAAAGAAGCGTCAACTGGCTGGCATGGTTCTCGCTCTGTTAGGGGTCGCGGAGTGCGGGCGCTCTATTTTTGGGACCGTTGCCGTCCGCCTCGCTGCTTTTTTTATTTTTCGGGCGTTGCCTCGCCAGTTTCCTTTCTTTGACTTTTCTCCTCCACGGCTGCAGCTGGCCCAAACGTCTCGGCGATTCATGAATGGCTCGCTACCCTCCTCCTCCTCATAACTCTCTCTTCCCGTTGTGCTCCCATATAAGCCCAAGCGTTGTTGCTGTGCTGAGAGCGCTTGTCTCATCACAAAGTAGCACTGAGCAGTGCCGTAATGGTGATATAAAGCGCTTGTCCCATCATAGAGTAGCACTGAGCAGTGTCTTAATGGCGATATAAAAAGCAATTGAAACAAGCGTTTCATCACAGACTTCAGTACTGCATTACAAAAAAAGGAAATCTTAAGCTAGCGCAACTCTGCAGTGACTGCCGTATGTGCCGTGGCTCCGGGCTTCTGACTTCTGACGGCACCCTTGAAGCCCATATTCCATCACTTTGTTCGAATTTTCAATAATTATTGCAACATTATTGTTTGTTCGCTAGCTTCGATCACTCAACTGATGCTTACAACAACATTTCTTCGAATTATAAAGAAATGTCTGTCTAAGGTGGGAATAGACCGAGCGACACACGTATTCTATAACTCGTCAATTTCATATATCCTATACTGTAACGTTGTATACCATTATATACAATAATCCTCTACGTTTCGGTATAAGATTTTACGGGAAATACAGTAGGAATAGGGAAAATATAATGCTCGGCACAAGCTCCAAACTAATGCGTTCCCCAACCTTGCATTTCACCACACTTTTTACCCTGCACAGTATCCTGACCGATACGCTTCTGTGGAGGGCATCCCAGCTTGTACCATTGTACAAGGAAATGCCCCGAATGCACCATCCCCATGGGAACGCCCCGAACCACCCGGTCTACCTAGAATACAGTACACCCAATCCCTTTCTTTCATAGTGATATGCCGGTCTTTCCAGCACCACCCTGGACGATCAGCGAAGACTGATTGACTAGGTTAGGCCTAGAGCAGAAACATACGGGGCCCCGGACTGAGGGCTCCACCCCTCGGGACTACACGCGAAAAACTGAAATGAAGTTTTTTTATACTGCTATTCAGAAAACAAGCACATATTCTGTGAGAAAACACATGGAATTTCGCACTGGCACATTGAACGTTAAGCGAGGTACTCCATAAAAAAGAAAACACGTGATCAGTTGCAATGTTCTGAATTAATAAACCTTGACTGCGTTAAATAGACTTTCCGGAGCTGGACCGACCGCTAGTCAATGTAGGCTAGCTTGTGATAATTGCTTACGTTTTGCAATGAAATTGAGATTGATTAAGAAAAAAACTAAACAGCAATAAACGTTGTAAATGAGCTACAATTGTATATGTGAAATCGCACATTACTTACAAAGACAGCTAATAGCTGACTTACGCGCCGAAGGAGACCCGTCAAGTACTTTCTTGTACATATTTGACAGCAATACGGGTTATAGACTCCGACAGAAGGAAGGACACAGAGCTTTATGTCCGCATCTAACCCGTGGCGCCGTCAAAGATTTCACCATGAACATCCACCCACTTGTCCAACTTGCTATTCTGCTTCAACGAGTTACTTCCTTACCCCCCCCCGCCCCTCCAATCTCCTTATGAGTGATCTGGCGCTAGTGTCTATGGGAGCTGCAACGCCCAGCATGCAGACCCCATTGAAGCGCCAGAGTTCCTTCTTGCTTATTGTTAGGAAACTTTCTGGGTCGAAAGTCCCTGCATATCGGAAATTTCGACCACCTGGGGTTCTTTAACGTGCACCCAAATGTGAGCGCACGGGCTTACAGCCTTTTCGCCTCATCGAAAATGCAGCCGCCTCAGCTGCGATTCGATCCCGCCACCTGCGGGTCAGCAACTCTTAGCCACTATAGATCACAGCGGCGGGGCGGTATGTTTAATGATTCAACTATCCAGCTAACCGTGTCAATAATAATATTGCTGCTGAGGGTTTACGTCCGAAACCCATGATATGATTATGAAGGACGCCGTAATGAAGGGCTTCGAAAATTTCTACCAGGCTGCTGGAATTCTTTAACACACGTGTACCTAAATCCAAATATACAGACCTCCAGCATTGCGCCTCCATCGAAATGCAGCCGGAATTCGATAACGCCACCTGGATGTCGAGCACCATGAGCACCATGTGCAAACCATGCATGCGAGTTGTTTTTGGTGGTGTTGTTCTCCTATTGTTAGGGGCGCATATCCACTGTGGCGGATTGGCCAAGAATCGAGTGGTTTCAAAATTTACTGTTCAGATTTGGAATGATGGAGGTTTAACAGAAAGATTAGCGATAGCCTAGGAAAGTGTGGTGCTTAATGTAATGCACACAAATATTGCCTGTGCAAGCCATGTCGGCAAGCTGGTTGATTGGTTGGACCCTATAGCGATGGCTCAACCCACCACGGGGTATCAGCAACGAACCTCCTGCATTTGCTTGCATGTGGCTCCCTTTTCGTTTGATCACCCACAGTTACAGTGTTGACTATTCTTTCTAGTGGAGTTACGTAACAAAAGCTTTTTATTGTTGCGTATTCTAAATGCTTGTTTGTTTGTTTGTTTGTTTAATTGTTTGTTTGTTTGTTTGTTTGTATCCTCTAATCCATGGCTCGTACCCACTCTGGGGCATTGCTTTGGCATCCCTTCTTCGTCTTCGTCCTTTCGTGCTCGAAAATGCACGTGCCCGCTTAGTTCCGCACATTCCTCCAAGCCTTGCAAAAGAAGAACAGCACATACCACTGGAAGCTGGCCTGTACTGCGACCGCTGCTGCAACGAGCCAAACATGCCGCAGTTACCGCTGTTACCGTGGATCACGTGGCGTCGGCGTCGGTCCCGCTTCGTACTGAAGTTCTGCATCGCCTTCATGATCGCCTTCACACTGTTCATCATTTGGAAGGACGCGTGGTACCATTACTCCAAGTCGGCGGCCTCTGCTTCTGGTGCTGCCAGAAAGGGCGGCCCTAAGCGCCCACGCCGTTCCACCCAGAAGTCGGCCAACAACGCCTGGAAGTGGATGCCGAGCACCGAGGGAACCGCGGTCTCCTTCTACGACGCTCTCTCGACGCCCGACGCGGTCATGGACGGCCCGGAAGACCCGTCGGGTGACGACGAGGAAGAGCGCGAGTTCATGGCTCGTATTCGCCAAGACTGGGGACGGGACGGCAGCGGCGTGTACCTCTCAGGAGCCGAGAAAGTGAAGGCTGACAAGGAGTTCAGCAAGGCTGGCTTCAACGCGTACGTGAGCGACAGGATACCGCTGAACAGGACGTTGTTCGACAACCGGCCGCGCCCATGCCTGGTGACGACGTACCCGAAGGACTTGCCTTCGGTAAGCGTCGTCATCACCTTCTACAACGAGATCCTGTCGGCGCTGCTGCGCACCGTGTATAGCATCGTGAACCGGAGCCCGCGACGCCTCCTTCGCGAGATAGTGCTCGTGGACGACTTCAGTGACCTGCCGGAGGTCAAGTCGCCCCTGTATCGATTCCTCAAGCGCCACTTCCGGCCGGGCTTCATCCGCCTGCTGAGGCTGTCGCAGCGCGAGGGCCTGATCAGGGCTCGACTCGCTGGCGCCAAGGCGGCCCTCGGTGAAGTGGTCGTCTTCCTCGATTCCCACTGCGAAGTGCACGACGGTTGGCTCGAACCCCTGGTCACGGTTGTCAGCGATGACCCGACCACCATAGCGAGCCCGGTCATCACCATCATCAACGAGCAGACGTTCATGCACCAGGTACGTGAGCTGGCTGTGTAAATATAACTAGTTCCTGAAATTGCAACAAGACGAATGTTTAGGGACACAAACAAAATATATATAATAAAGCGAGAGAAACAAAACAAACATGGGGGCTGAATCAGAACATGATGAGATGCCGTTGAAAAGAAAAATTGCTGGATCCAAGGTTTATAGAAGGGGACCTGCCTTCATTGCTGCAACAACGATTGTATCTATGCGACATTACTTGTTCGGTGACTCATAATTTTTGTTGCGGAAAGACGCATTTAAGGAAGCTAAATGACCGGTTCTATGCCCGCCTCTGTGCTCTGGCCCATGCACGCGCTGTTGAAAATTAACCGGTTCTAGAAGCAAGCACTACCAGTCAGTCTTTCTGATATTTATCAAGTTCTACGCCATTATTTAAAATGAAATTAACTTAAAATATTTCAAGCTGTGTGGGCAAATTACTGTTCTTGAAATGTTATTTCTCACGCAATGCTTGAGAGTCCAGAGAAAAGAGACATAATCACATAGGAGCTGTTACCAACTGTTTATTGACGGCAAATGCTGAAAAAGAAGTAAAGTTACAGACAGGCATGCGGAGTGGCGTGAAACAGTGACGTCAACGATGTCACCACGTAAGCTGTCCTCTAAAATTTCTGTCCTTCCTTTGAAGAAAAAAGGTCGTTTTCTTTGTTAGACCTACTTTTATAGAGAAGAAACAGACAATGAGTGTAGGAGTAGTCTTTGCGACTGGCTCACAGCAACTTATTGACTGTAAGTTCTGAACACACGGTGGTCCTGAATAATATCCTGTCTCACATCCCCCCCCACCCCCCCTTTTTTCGAGCGCTTCAAGCATTGCGCAGAAATACCATGTTTAGCAGAGTTGCTCTGCAGCTCGCCCGGGAACAAGTATACTTGTAAAATGGTTAAACAAGTTCCGCCATCCTACAATTAAACAAAGAAGCCACTGTTGCATGTTCGAAAATAAGGGTTTAAGAAATTAAAAGTGAAAGACGGAGGGCGACGCCGCTTTAATGTTACTTCATCGCACCGTGACGTCACTGAATTTGATAGGAGCTGTTCGGGCTTATAGTCGATTTTCGAATTCGTGAGATTGCACCGTTTGGGAGGGAACTTGGGAAGAGCGCGGTATTTGAGCCACAATAATCCAAGTAGGGCAAATACATTCCAACCTGTGACGTGGCACTTATATACCGGCACTGGTGCTATTGTGAAAAGCTTTCAAAATAATAACATTGACTTTCATTGTCCCTTATAACACTCGGCCTATTCCCGCAACTCTGGCTAAAACACATTTCGCCGTTTCAAAGAATACATTATTAGCCTAGCCTGATGACATGCTCATCTGTCTTATTAAACTTGAATTATCAAGTTTAAGAATGCACCAGCATATCAGAACGTGCACCAGCGTTATGAAAATCTTGTTAATGAAGATATTGTGAACCAAATATGGTGGGAAAGCGCACCTCTCTCCGTGATTGAGGCCTCCGCGTCAGTGTAAGTCATATTATCTCTAACAGTTAAACACTTAGCATTTTGTGCGACAGCTACGTTTGACAAGTCTAGTTACTGCACTGCGAGCGAAGAGTGAATGATAACTAATAACTGTGCTGACAGCTTTTATACCTCATGCGTCCTTTTTATGCTACTAAAGTGTTCTGAATGTTATCGGGTTCGACCATATAGCAATGTCCTGTTCTTTGTTTCAACTTGCACCTGCATGTTCGTGCCATTGCTTAATACTTTCGAATGACAAAGTACCAATGTCTTGCCATACATTATTGCGTTCTCCCGCTTTGTACTCCACGCAATAACTCGCACAAAAAACCGACCCGCATGCGTGCACTTTTCCTCATTTATCCTCACAGCCAATGGATTCTAGTGTTTTTTTTTTTGTATCTTCATCTGCATCAAGATATTCGCTTCGGAAACGTTTAAGCCGTATTTCCCAAGAAGCGCCACGTGCCAAGAATTTTCGAGCGAAGCGCGGCAATTCATATAGCAATCCACGAAAGCGTCCAAACCACCAGCACGCATATCCGTCGGGTTAACGCAGGCCCGCATACGCCGGCGCTTTTGACACGTTACGTCATCCCTGCGTAAGAAACGCGTGCGCGAAAGCACTGCACTCTGTCGGGCTGGCACGCTACCGTACGCGTGTTTCGTTAAAGTCCACTTACGCGCTGAGTCACGCGCGTAGGAATGCGTCAGCGCTCACACGGAAGGTCCTCTACGAGAGGCGGCAAGGAAAACGGGATGGCGCCTGCTGGACGGCCCACCAAAGACCTCTCTCCGGGACGGCCTTAGCAACCGCCTGGCCGTCGCAAGCGTTCGTATATGAACGCGCGCCCATTTTGCGCGCAGAAATCGAGAAACGCCACAATGAATACCTCGCGACGTGACGTGTTAAAAGCAATAGCGCGCGGCAATGGGCGCAATCGCGATATGCCGCCGGACCGGCCGGTCCTCGGCGTCGGAGGGCTTGTGTAAACTGGGCAGCCGCCAAGGCGCCGTCACTTCATCAATGAAAGAGCCTTGATCGACAAACTTGGCCCTCTCTCCGCGATCGCTTCGTCTTTCCTCGAGTGCTGGGAGCCAGTCGCAAAAGCTACTCCTCCCTGATTACGTGTACGGCCAGTGCAAAGAAAGAAAAAGAAAAGAAAAA
The DNA here is from genome assembly GCF_043290135.1 of Rhipicephalus microplus. Classification (NCBI taxonomy): domain Eukaryota; kingdom Metazoa; phylum Arthropoda; class Arachnida; order Ixodida; family Ixodidae; genus Rhipicephalus; species Rhipicephalus microplus. The sequence continues at coordinate 227,256,149 of NC_134700.1, forward strand.
GAAATCATTCGAACGCACGTGGTGGTCTCGACGGGGCACCGGGCGACCTTCGCGCTGTCCGCAAGGAGCTTTCTCGCTCGCGCAGGTGTCCCTGCGCGAGTCCGTAGCACGTGTTTATATAGTACGTAGGGTATACAAAGTAACCGCTGAAGCCGATTTCCGGAGTTTCTGCGCCTGCATCCTTCCACACCTTTCGCCGAAGAGCAAGAGTTACACAATCCGTGGCCTTGGCACTGTCCCCTGTGCCACTTCGCGTTTGTTGCTGGCTTATCGCTTCTCCTTTTCTTCGTCTTCGAGTCCCTTTGTTTCGTTCGTCCTGCCGCTGTCTCGGCCTTCCAAAGTTACCGAGAACACGGCCCAGGTGTCGTAAAAAAATGGGAGGGAGGAAATCCGCGCACGACACGGCATGATTCAGCGTCCCGAAAAGGATTTCCATGTTTGCTGTTTTTCCTCCCCGCACCGACGACGGCGACCGCTGAGACCTTAGCGAGAGTCGTAACAATCGGCTGTCGTCAAGAGCCGCTAGCATTCTTTTCTTTATTCTCATCTCTTCCTTCTTCCCTTTGCGTGCCAGCACCCTTGAATCCGAATGCATTAAAGGCGCGTTGTACGTGGGAGGTCGCCCCCTTCCTCAGAGGACGGGAACGCACGTCGCTGCCTTGGCCTCCTGCGCGTTTCGCGTAGCCTTTCCCACGGCACGACTCGGGCGTCTCGCCGCTGGGCTGAGGCGGCGCTGGTGACGCCACGAATAGTGAACTTTCTCTAAAAGTCGTTTTTGCTCGATCGAGGCACGCAAATTCCCGGTATCAAATCGTCGACTGGCCTGCCACTCGTAGCTTTGGCAACGTATGACTTCAACACGATAAATCAACCGCGGCAAAGACGTTGTCAGCGGGGATACTAATTGTTTGGAACGATGACAAAAAGGCCCTAAGACCGAAGGTGGGGTTGGGGGGGGAGGGGGGCGTTGATACCTTTGCCCCGAATTTCGTTTCAATTTCACACGTTATATAGACACGCAAGCATATAACCCCTCTCTCTCTCTCTCTCTCTATCTATCTCTCTGTGGGGAAAAAGTTACTGGTGACGCCCCTGCCAAGCACCTTTCTTACAAAACCAGAAAATGTCAACTTGAACGATGTTTTAAGAATGATTTTCAGTGCTTTTTTAATGAATTTCATGCATTGAGAACAGACGGTTACTATTTTCTAACTATGCGATCAGGTAGTATCAGTCGCTGAGCGATTGTACCGCGTTGTGAGTACATCGAAAGTGCATTATGAACGTAAATTACGATAAAACCTCCTAAAATGTCTATTTGTAAATTTTAACGGTCGTCAGTATACTGTAACTTTAGCTGGTTAATTTTCGTTCACATGCTATGGATAAGTAATAGCAATATTTTAAGTAAATAAAAATTCACGAGATCTGCAGTAAACCTTATAGGCTTAATTAAATGAGTACACGAGTAAGCAGCACTTGTCCAATGCAAGAAACCGTGCGGTTGCACGCGGGAACTCCCTTTTCCCTTTTTTCCCCCCATCTCGCTATCGAAGGGTGTCCAGAATTTTTTCGTTATTTTTCTTCACCTTCCTCCACTGGCAAATTGGAAACTAACATCGATTCGAAAGGCATGCGACCACAAGGACTATACGTAAACGACTGGAGGTGCATGTGATATATGTTTTGCTTTGTACTGCATGCAACGGTGCGACGCAGGGTGGCGGCGACTTCTTCATACAGCTGGGCAGCTTCCAGTGGGACGGCGACTTCACGTGGATCATGCCACCGCCCGGATGGCGCAATCCGGCGGACCCTGTACGGCCGCTGCGCAGCCCAACCATCGCGGGTGGCCTGTTCGCCGTGGACAGGCGCTACTTCTTCCAGATGGGTGGCTACGACCCCGGCATGAACGGCTGGGGAGGCGAGAACCTCGAGCTCTCCTTTCGTATCTGGATGTGCGGCGGACAGCTCGTGGTCGTGCCTTGCTCGCAGGCGAGTGCATAGCATATATATATAGCCTAACCTAAAGCCTGACAGCATATAGCAACGAGCTTGGCATATAGCCTAATAGTAATGGCTAAAATGTGTGTCTGCAGTGATGGGTGTCTGCAGTGACCGGTCACAGGTGCACGTATTCATCGATCCGCACTATCTGTAACCTGCACAGGCTCACAGGCTCGAATATAGCTTCCGGGACATATATGTCTGCGAGGCTTACAGATGACTATGGTATTGACGTCATCTCAGCCGCCATGTTAGGCAGGCCAGAAATGTCGGAACGTTGCGTTTGTTTCGGTCAGCCGCGGTTACACTACAGCTCTAAGTTCACACCCAGCAGCAGGTTCCAGTTACCCTGCGGCGACATTGAAGCAAGTTTCTCGTGACATTAAATGTGAGCCATCGATATTATCTAGCCATACCATGTTAGAGCGCTGGTACGCCTCGTATTGAAGTCGCGTACGTGTCGCTTGTATAAAGTCTATCTGTCAAACACGCGGATAGTTGTCTCTATAGAAGTCGATGAACACTGTCGGTTCGAGTGCTGTCAGCCCACAGATATGTGGATCTTCCGTGAGCTTCCATGTTATATATCTCGTGTTGGCTCAGTCTTCACGAGAGCTGTTCATGGTGTGCTCATGATGTTATTGCGTAGCCCAAACTGTATGGTTGTGTGTTCGTACGGTTGTGTAGCACACAAACACGTACGAACATATACAAAGAGGGTCGGGCTGCACTTCCGAAATAAATTTTTGGCTACATACACGGATTAAATTTGGCACCACAAATTCGCGTCTCGTAAAGTAAGCTTTCATCCGCATAGGTGCTCAGGAAACTTGTTTACGCATATGACTTGGTTCAAAGCTTTTTTATCTGTTTCACAATAGTTGGACTCGCTCTTCGCTTTGTCGAAATCCCGGATGAAAACGCGGTGACCGAAGGTCGCGACACTATAGATTAGCTCGTAGAAGTTGTCTGTGTACCGTTTCAAAAGATATGGCGCATGCAAATTCATCATCAGTCACAACCGCGCTCAGAATATCGCTCATCCATGGTGAAAGACAGTGTTTGCACGCCATAGGCAACAGCTGTTGCCCGAGTTAGTTTTCAAGGCAGAACGACGTCTGCAATTTCACGCTGACTGACGCCGTGGAGTCTCGACAACACCTGTGAGAGATCTCTTTTTTTTTTGCATACAGCATCCGAACACTCTCTGGTGCAGTAGCAGTGCACGCTGATGCCTAGCTGTGTCTGACGAAGAGCCCAAGAGGCGTCATGCACCCTTAATATAAAAAAGATTGCTTGAACGGGATCGAGCGTCTCAAAGAGATAAACACGCGAAAGTTCTGCCTTGTTCAACGAGGTTAACGTCTAATAATTGCACCTCGTGAACTAGTGACTAACAGTGGTGTAAAACGAAAAATCAACGGGATAACGAGGCCACGTGCAAGTCTTTACCAGGGTTGCTGCAGCGCTCTTGAATACGAGTCCTTTTTTTTGTCTTTGTGGAATCGTTTCCAGCCATTATGAAATGTCATTGTGAATCGCTTCAAGCCCACGTTTCTAAGCATTAGACCAACGCTTGAGACATATTCATTCCGTTCACTTAGCGCGTAGTTCCGAACAAGTTGCTGGTAAACTGATCTTAAAACTGTAAGGAATCCAGGGATAAATAAGCGTTGTTCTGAAAGGATATATCCAGTTAAATATCAACCTAAATAGTGAATATAAGTATCAAATATGAAATATTGTCAATGAAATATGATACATGAAACAATTATTTTGGACAAGAAGAGAAAAGGTTGTGGCGAGAGGGATGCGTCAAGGAGCTCTCGGACTTATTAATTTAGCTGCACTAGCATATAAAACCAGGGGAGCGAAGTCAATCTTGCTATGCATTGCCAAACCGCGCGAATCCTTCAGCGAGGACCCAAGACAACCACTGTAGGGCTGAGGAATGTCTTGTATATCAAATAAACAAAGTCCTGCTCTTCAGGGAAGGCACAGAATAGTCCGTAAACTGGACCAAAGCGCTTTTGTCACATCTTGTGCATGTCATAACCGACGCTTGGAAGCACCGGGTCCTGCGCAACAGGTTGGGAGTCCTCCAGGCAGAGTAAGCCTTACCACGGGGCGTCGCGGCAACGCCCCGAAGTTTATAAACCGGTGGGTGGCCGGCCGGCACTGGGGTCGAACTCGGTACCTCCCGTAGCTGAAGCGAACGCATACGAGCATAGCACGGCGACGTATGGAAGCAGTCGCGGTGGTCTACTCTCTAGTCTGCTCTATAAAGAGTTCTTAGTGGGATAATGAACCTACTCCGTTCGAAAAAAGAACCTTTCGAAAATTTCAGGAAATCCAGACGGTGTAGAAGTTCACGGGACGGTAGAATCTTGAAGTGACGAAGAGTATTAACACGAATCACTATATACAAAGCTGCAACTGTCTAAATGCTGTGCTTTTACGCGTGAACGGTAGAAACCTTATCGACATTCTTCCTTCTATCTTTCCCTAAAGGTGGGTCACGTGTTCCGGTCCCTGCGTCCCTACACCATCCCCAACGAGCGGGACAGCCACGCGCGCAACACCAAGCGTGCGGCCGAGGTATGGATGGACGAGTACCGCTTCATATTCTACGAAAGAAAGCCCATCTTCAACGAGCTGGACGCGGGAGACCTGACGGAGCGCAAGCAGCTGCGCGAGGACCTCAACTGCCACAACTTCCGCTGGTACCTCGAGCACATCTATCCCGGTGAAGTGCCGCCGGTGCCCGAGATCGTCCACTCGCCGCTGGCTGATGACGGCGTGGAGGAACAGACCGTCGAGCACGAAACCTGAGCACGTCCGCAAACGGCGGCGCTTCTAGAGGACTCTATATAGCACCGGGTGGTGCGCTCAGACTGTATACATCGCCTCCGAAAATGCCACCTAGAAGACACCAGGCCTCCGTGCTTCGTGTGTGGCATGCAATTTCAGTGACGCCATGAATGTGGCCGATTGTTTATATATGGCTAAATTAAAAAAGAGAGAGAGACTGGCAATATAATGTTCAGAGGTGTAACGAACGACAGAACCACTTCGTATGACAGTGTTTTGAGGCTCGATGAACGGCAGAATTTCGAGCTAGTTGGCATGTACAAATTAATAATGAAAGTTGGCGAAAAAGCACGTACACAAAAGCAAATAAGCACGAACGCCGGCTCTTCTTTTGTGACCGCGTCTGCAGGCTTACGTTGTTTTAGAATTACAAACTTGGGAGAGTTACATTTGTGGTTAAATCGATTTATTATGCTTTACTATAAATAATTGTCCATTATTATGAATCTGAGAGGGCTGAAGCGCGTGATAACAAGCTCTACGCGGGAAAGTATCAGTTAAAGGGGCCCTGCAACACTTGCTGAGCACGGTCAGAAGACGCTGCCGACTGGTAGTAGAGGCTCCTGACAACACGCGATCCCAATATTATAGCGCAGCTCGCGAACTGGAATTCACAATAAACCATCAGAGTCAGCTAAAAATAGCTTTCTCTTCTCTCGACAAATCACGGAATAAGCCCAAAAATCGCTCGTAGTAAGCCCATCTATCAGCCATTGGCTGATTTGAACATGGTGCACTCGGTAATACAAAGGTCGCCGCGAGAGGCCGTCACTTTTCCACACATGCGCGCGCGATTGCACTGAGAAAGCCGCGTAATCGAAGAAAAAAGAAAATGAAAAAAGGGCTCAAGGTCACGAGGCACCAGTGGCGTTTTTTTTTGTTTGCCCCTCCTATCCCACCCTGCTCAGCTTCAGCGCTTTCGTCGGGACAAGAGAAGAGAAAATGCGATTTCATCGTGTGACAAATCTTTGTAACACCACTCGTACAAGTTTGCGGCGCTGAATTTGTGAGGTAATACGCTTTTTCCGTGAATTATTTCCATGGTTACTCAAAAAAGTGTTCAAGGGCCCCTTTAAAGGGCTCGTTCACACCGCAGGTGTCCAAGGTGGCGAAGAGGAATTTTAAAGCGGTGAGGCGGCGTGTGCGCTGTTACGAAGCGCGCCTCCGACGACATTACGAAGGGCGCCACGAACCTCGCCGCTGCCACCACAGTCACGAATGACGGCGACGCCAACACGGTCCCGAAGGCGCCACTGCTCCGATCTCCGCCGACACGGTCACCAGCCGTTTGGTAGCGTAGGTTTCTCAGCTCGCTACTGCTTCTGCGCAGAGCTGATAGACGAGCGCACGAGACGACGGTGAGTCAAACAAGGTTTATGTACAGCATAGATACGGAGGCGTTACGAATTCGGCACTGGGGCCGACAGTTTAGAGACTCGAAGAGCCGAGCTCTCTCCTCTGACACATACATCTGGTGCTCGCGACGCGCCGCAGGGCTTTTTTTTTTATATGCACCGGGAGGATTCTTTGAGTAACCAAATGTCCAACCAGAAGCGCCGCTGGTCGTGAGGTCAGAATCCCCCAATGGGGTCGCCGCTGGGCCGCGTCATTCTCATCAAATACGGAGCCGCTGCACGCGGCTGCACCCAAGGACGAGTGACATCGCCAGGCATTGCATAAGACTCACCAGACAGGAAGGCGCCTATTGCTGCAACGGGCTCGTGGGCTGAGGTGGCTCGCTGTGCGTCGCGCGACAGAAAGGCACCGCCCCGTGATGATGCCGTTGAGTTGTTCGCGTCAGGCGGGCTCGCGTGCTGGCATTGACACAGATCGCCTTTTTCAGAGGCATGGACGTTCGATGTGGACTCGCAGGCATAACAGCGCGTAGCTGGTCAGACCGCGTGGCTCACCCGGCTGCCCGCGCGATCGAAAGGGTGGGAAAATGTCGCGCTTTTGCCGACGTAAGACCATCACGTGACACTCCTTGTCCTCTCTCGCCAGTCGCCGCCCGGAATATGTACGGTGTGCTATAAAGCTCGTCGCTGTTCAGGTTCCATTTACGCCGATAGTATACCCGATCCACTCGAGAAGGTTTCGGGTCGTTTCCGGCTTAACATTACGCCAGCGCCACCATAACATGACATTCTGATTGACTACAGCAAAATGTAGACCCCCGGCAGGCGAAAAAAAAATCGGTCCTCGAGTGATCCAGCTCGACACTGTTGCGAAGCGCACCTCCGACGACGTTACGAAGGGCGCCTCGAAATCCCACCGCTGCCACCACTGTTGCGAAAGACGGCAACGCCAACACGGTCCCGAAGGCGCCACTGCTTCGAACTCCGCAGGGAAGGTCACCAGCCGTTTGGTAGCGTAGGTTTCTCAGCTCGCGACTGCTTCTGCGCAGAGCTGATAGACGAGCGGACGAGACGACGGTGAGTTAAACAAAGTTTATGTACATCATATATACAGAGGCGTTACAAATACGGCACTGGGGCCGACAGAGACTCGAAGAGCCGAGCTCTCCTCTCTAACACATAGGTCTGCTCTCAAACGGGTCTGCTGTCAAAGGGGTCTCTCTCGACGCGCCGCAGGGCTTCTTTTATATGCCCCGGGTCCAACCCAAATGTCCAACCAGAAGCGCCGCTGGTCGTCAGGTCAGACTCCTCCAATGGGGGTCGCCGCTGGGCCGCGTCATTCTTTCTCATCGAATCTGGAGAGGCTGCGCTGCAGGTGGCTGCACCCAAGGACGAGTGACGTCGCCGCGCATTGCGTCACCTCCCCCCCCCCAGACAGGAAGACGCCGGTTGTTTACTCGACGGGCTCGCTGGCTGCGCTGAATCACTGCACGTGCGCGCCAGAAAGGCGCCGCGCGTGTTTACGCCGTTGAGTTGTTCGCGTCAGGCGGGCTGGCCTTGACACTGATTGCCTTTTTCAGAGGCACGGACGTTCGCTGTGGACTCGCAGGCATAACAGCACCCCCGCCGCCAGACAATGCGCCGAAAAGACGAGCTGCTTCCACGGTGCTCGTATGTCAGGCGCGCTCGTTCGCCAGGTCCCTCCAGGTTCGCCTCCAGGGCCATGGGAAGAATACAGCTCCAGACTCTCTTCCGGGAACACATCCCATTCTTGACGACGGATCCCAGCTCCACTGGCTTGTCACCACAACTTGCCGGCCAGCTTCGCTCGTCTCTGACGATCCTTGGTTTCAGCACTTGTCGATGGTTCTGCAACTTGTCAAGAACGGATCGACAACAGACAACATACGACACAAGCAAGTGCCCTCGGTCACCCGACAGAACACCAGACAAAGTATAGTACAACATATACCTATCTACGTGTCTATCGGAATTTCGTTCCCTCTACATCAAGAGGCACATGTGGGACACAAGACTCTTAAAATGACAACTCAATTTTTCCCCACGTACAACAACGTAACGAATTAGAATACAACATAAAGTTGGCTCGTTGAAATCACTCTCAACGAGAGCGCTCAGCAAAAGTCGTGATGAGGTCAAAATTTCGCCCCGAATCGCCAGCGAGAAACCGAAAGGTTGAGAGGGTACTAGCTAGAACGCACTGCTCAGTGCACCTGCATTAGCGTAATGCTTTCCTTTTTTTTAGCGAACGTCAAAGTTGTGCAATTGGAGTATCATGCTCCATCTCAGTAACCGGCCACTTTTAGGCGACGATACCTATGCGGTACCAAGAGCGGTTCACACTTGCGACGTTGCACAGGGGAACAGCGATACGGCTTGCTACGGACTGACTTCTCACAAGTTAGCTCGATATCGCGTTCGATCACCGTCGTGCTTCCGGGACGGTCCGAAAACACGTCTCCAAACTCGGAAACAATCTTTCTCAGGTCCTCCTTCCGGACTTCACTTAACCTAGGCTCTAGGTTTATCTGCTCCCAGTTTACTTTCGATCCCCCTTCGATTACCTCACAAGAACTAAAAATTTCTGCTTCCTCTTCCTCTGAAGCATTCAACAGCTGATTTACGACCGCTTGATGTTGAACGTGGGGTGTCATCAAGTTGTAAATTTTGTTCTGCCGCCTTCCTAATTTCACTTCATAATTCGTATCGGGAAGCTTGGATATTATATTGGCAGGCCCTTCCCAATCAACCTCAAGCTTGTTCTTTTTGGACGGCTGCAGCAGCATTACCTGACTTCCTACTTCAAAAGCACGCTTCTTCGCCTATTTGTCGTAGTACTCCTTCGACAACATTTGTGAAGCTTTCATGTGGCTTTCCACTGGCGCTTTAATCGAGAGGTCCTCGCGCTGCTCTTGAATGGGCGTCTCTCGATCATCCCTCCAATGCTCGCTCCAACTTTCCGCTACGGGAGAGAGCGTTGCAACCCTCTCGCTCTGACTCAATGGCGCCATGTCGTCTCCCCCTACGCATACCGCGCCGGTCGCTTCGGCGACGGACCGCTCGCGGGACTGTTCACATGACTCACGCGGAAAATTTCCTCTCTGAGGTTCCGTCGACCCGCCGACAAGGTCACTTGAGAGTTCACCGCATTGAACAAGATCAAGCTTCTGCGAAAGCTTCCGCGCTTGCGATCGCGTGAGGGCCATGTACGCTAAGTTGGGGAAGAACGATTTACCCTGCTCTTTGAGAAGCTGCTCTGAGTTGTTGGAGAAAAGATAAGGAGAACGATCGTTTAGCGCGGCAGACACAGCCGCTTCGGTGCGGGAGGCGTGGGCTCGAATCCCACCGCTGCCACCACTGTTGCGACGCGCGCCTCCGACGACGTTACGAAGGGCGCTTCGAAATCCCACCGCTGCCACCACTGTTGCGAAGCGCACCTCCGACGACGTTACGAAGGGCGCTTCGAAATCTCACCGCTGCAACCAGTGTTGCGAAAGACGGCAACGCCAACACGGTCCCGAAGGCGCCACTGCTTCGAACTCCGCAGGGAAGGTCACCAGCGGTTTGGCAGCGTAGGTTTCTCAGCTCGCGACTGCTTCTGCGCAGAGCTGATAGACGAGCGGACGAGACGACGGTGAGTTAAACAAAGTTTATGTACATCATATATACAGAGGCGTTACAAATACGGCACTGGGGCCGACAGAGACTCGAAGAGCCGAGCTCTCCTCTCTAACACATAGGTCTGCTCTCAAACGGGTCTGCTGTCAAAGGGGTCTCTCTCGACGCGCCGCAGGGCTTCTTTTATATGCCCCGGGTCCAACCCAAATGTCCAACCAGAAGCGCCGCTGGTCGTAAGGTCAGACTCCTCCAATGGGGGTCGCCGCTGGGCCGCGTCATTCTTTCTCATCGAATCTGGAGAGGCTGCGCTGCAGGTGGCTGCACCCAAGGACGAGTGACGTCGCCGCGCATTGCATCACCCCCCCCCCCCCCAGACAGGAAGACGCCGGTTGTTTACTCGGCGGGCTCACTGGCTGCGCTGACTCACTGCACGTACGCGCCAGAAAGGCGCCGCGCGTGTTTACGCCGTTGAGTTGTTCGCGTCAGGCGGGCTGGCCTTGACACAGATTGCCTTTTTCAGAGGCACGGACGTTCGCTGTGGACTCGCAGGCATAACAACACCTTACTTTCCGCCCGCTTCAGCCGCCATGCGAGGAGGGCTTCTCCGCTTTCCGCTGGGGTCGCTCCGCCTTCGGTGTGAGCATATAGGCCAGTTCCTTTCTAAGAGTGCTTATTAACGTGATAACTTTAGAGAGCTCATTTCGCAGGAATTACGGCGTCGGAGTCGTTGCCTGTTAGCGAAAAATCATCTTTGCGTGACCGAAAAACCTGGAAATATTCTAATAAAATAAATAATCGAAAATTCTGGGTCCGAGCGGGGATCGAACTCGACACGTTTGCGTGGCAAGCGAGTGTTCTACAACACGGCCACGCTTCTGCTTGTGAATGCATTGAAAATAACTTTTTCGAATGCTACAAACGAGGTTGTACACCGATCACGGGCAGACTCAGCCGTTACAACTCGGACAATGCCCAGACTGCACAGATGTGTACTGTTAACTCAAACACGTGCTCTGGCAATGTCCCGCGTTACCTCAGGGAACTCTCACCAGTGAGTCCAACTGGGAAGAGGCACTCAGGAGCTCCAACACCAACTAAAGGCAGTTCAGAGGAAACAAGAACTGGTGGAACGCCACCCCGTTTCCTCCCCGATTCGGGCATCGCACAGCTACTAGGATGTCCCTCGTGGACACCCTAGTGGCGTAAACTTCTCAGGACTTTTAAATAAAGTTCTTAACTGACTGGCTCTGCTTGGGAATTCAGCGAAAGTAACTCACATGCTTTGCAAACGCACGCGTCCTGCACGCTTGCTTCACGACACAACATTAAATGATTCCGCAATAATGCGTGGTAAAAGTTTACATTGTCATCGGGTGTCAGAACATGGGATTATCACTATGACTTGGTAGTTTAAAACCAGTCACCCATTGCAAAAGGCACACACTAATGCACCCTTAAGGCCACGTATACTGGGTGCATAGCAAGTTGGAATAGATTTTATACACTATATAAGTGTTCGAAGTACGCATAAGGAACAGAATATCGATGTCGCGTTCAACTCTTAAAGGCGAAGCTTAACGGTCCCACAATTTTTTTATGCGTACCCTTGTTTGTACTGCGTGGGCTACACATAATTTCGGCGGCAATTCGTCTTTATGGGTTCTAATGACATTTACAGCTGTTTGTGGAAGAGACACATCAAATAATTCGCATTCCTTCCACATGTGAACAGTGCGCATGCAACTTCCGAGTGTGTTTAGAAATTGTTCGGTTAGCAATGTGCGCGGAGGGTTAAATGATATGTGCAGTGCACTACGATGGGCGATATAACTGCGCCGAGTTTAGGGGTGTCACTGTTTGTATGTACTCATGTGTCCTTGCGTGCGTTTCTGTCTTACTGCGTCGTGCATGAGAGTGCCGAAGAAGCAAAAAATTTAGACGGACACAGCAAGCCTTAGGGTCAACTCGAATAACAGCGCGCTAAGGAGGCGCATGCCTCTATCTGTCGTCTGAAGGAACTGCAAGTAGACTCATAGATTACGTACCGATGCGTCAGCGCGTTGTCGTCAAGGAAGTCTTCGCCCGAGCGAGAACGAGTGATCGGCATGACGTGGCGCGTGGTCGGTCGCTGTGCCTTCTTGCAAGGTCAGAGAAGGGAAGTAACTTAGTAAAACTTTGGGTCTGTTGGTTTCGCAGTATGAAACAGGAACAGCGCGATACCCATTTGAAAATCGGTGCTTGTCAGTGTTGTTTCTTATGGGTGTCCCCGTGCAGAATATCGCGCTGATTCTATTTCATAACGAGGGAAGTAAATTCTATACAAAAAAGACCGTCTCACTGATACTGTTATGTCTAAATATTTTGCATGACGTTTGTATAGTGCGCAGCGTGCACCGAAACCTCAGTTCTTCCTCTGGAGAAAGCTATACGCTGACAGGCTGCCATGGCACGCGTTCACCATAGGGAGGGGGGGGTCACCGCAGTTCCCCTCCCCCCACACCTGTCGACCAACTTCGAAGGAAATAAAGCTTCGCAGTAGATGCAAAAATGGAAATGAAGCGATTACGTGGTTCCCGAGACGGCCTGCCTCAGGTCCTTGGCTTTCCGATGGAGAAAATGGAAAGTAAACACCTCTTGTAATTCAACGCTCCTCAGATGCCATAACCGTTAAAAACGAAAACGCACAAGGCCGTACCCTTGTACTTAAAGTGATGACGTAACAGGTCCTACATAGTAAAGATGTGTGGTCGACTTCGCTCAACCCTCAAATGATAAGGGAAGTGGGGGCTGCCACACTCGTACACACGCTTATGCTCCAGCTTATACCTGTCGCTTCCGATTAGGATGAAGACGGGTTGTTAATTAAGCTTTTGATTGTTCGGTTGACCGATTGATTGATTGTATAAATACGTTCTGGCACCCTTGAGCAACGCAGGAACTATTGGAAGCAGTGAACGCGAACACATATTCTTGCATTGCCACCAAGGTCAAAAGGTGACCGAGTGTGCCGGGTTTCTAACTTGTGACTTCGGACTCCGTACAGTAGAATGCCTTTGCTCCGCCATGTCGACTGATATGAAAAGACGTGAAATACTGTTGGTGACCTCACAATAACATAGCGAAAAGTAACGTTTATGCCAATGCCCATACAATTTTCACAATACGTTCATATTCCTTCATTTCAATACCGAACTCGAATATCTTTTAAATGCGAAGGCTTTCTTTGCATACTGCAAGTACTTCTGGCGTCTATCTATCTATCTATCTATCTATCTATCTATCTATCTATCTATCTATCTATCTATCTATCTATCTATCTATCTATCTATCTATTTATCTATCTATCTATTCGCTTACATTTGGGTGCTCTCGTGATCGCCTCCTTGGCGTGAATGAATGAATAGACTTTATTTAAAGTCCGGCAGTTTTCCCGGGCGAGGTGGGGGAAGAGGAAATTAACCCATGTCCCTTCCCACTCTCCGTCGATGATGATGGTGGTGCCTCAGGTGACCGCTCGAAGTCCTTGCACCCGGGCGGCATCTGCCAAAATTACTATGGGAAGGTAAGATGGGTTAACGAATATGGCGCGCTGGTCAAGACATGAATAATGAAACAGTGGCACATACCCAGGGATGGTTATGTGCTCCTAGTATGCGGGTATGTGCCACAGGTTATTGACACTTGGTACTTGGGATTGACCCAGAAACGACGAGAACACACATGGGTAAGGAATCGAACCCAAGCATTCAGCGTGGCAATTAAGCATTCTACCACAGAGCCACGCCAGGTCTCGGAACTACTTTGTCAAATAGACCCTAATGTTCGTGAAACGTCAGTTGTGATTGCAGTGCTGATTATCCTATTTTATAAACATTACATATGTACCTTGTGATACAGCTGTCACGACGGTCGGGTTGACGTCAACTGTAGTTAAGTGTCATGCGCTGAAGTTGCTTTATGTAGCAGTGTCCAGAGCTATACCATCCTCGCAAGCACCAGCACTTCACATCAGCTTATCGCTTCAGGTATTACTAATACTTAAGTTCCTGTTGGCATCGTTGCGCAACTGCAAACTGGTTATATAAACGTTTGCACATGTATTTAGCGTAATCTCATATAAGGTGTTGCTCATTAAAAAAATACAACACGATCACCTTCCCTTTCGCATGAATCCGCATAACGTCGATTCCCAAGGTACGTGGGATTTGCGGATATTTTTTATTGTTTCTCATATTTCATACGAGGCCGAAATATTCTCGAATAGCCGCATTTCCGCTAAGCACGCATTAGCCTTACTGCGACCAGTGTAACAGAACTCGAACACTCGCACACACGTGTTCACGTCAACCTATGTGAACGCGGCGGTGCTCTCCGGGGACTATTCTACCACCGAAACATCGTCGGACAATAACCTCCAGACCCAAGCATATGCCACAGTCGCCGACGATGGAGTAATGCGTGAGGTTTTGATGGCACCCCACTCCTGCCCCTTCCATCACCACCCTGCCAATGTCAGCCTCCCCTGTCGCGCAGCACATCGCCAAGCGACGCGCAAGCGTGCATGCTATACGACATACACGAAGCAGCAGAAACAGTTGCCGCATGCTGCGCGTGTTGCTAATTGGACGCTCTGACGTGGTAGCAGTGTAGAGGCCGACCGCGACTCGACGGCGCCCGTCCGCTGATGCGAACCGAGAAAGAGCGGGGATGCTTGACACGGCGGCGCGTGCTCTGGGGCCGCGCGTGTTGCCTGTTTATCTGTCGAGAACGAGGAGGAAGAAGATTCGGGACTGCCCGCGCCTGGGGCGTCAAGCGGCACGCACAAAAGGCATCCATCGTGGTCCCGTTATCATCGCAGCAGAGACATACGCCCCTCCCCCCTCTCTTCTTCCTCCATCTCCTCCCTCTTCCGCTCGATAATCGACGCCAAAGGTGCCGCCGCCAAACGCCACACGAGTGCGGAAAGACGCGAGGCTCGAGGGCTCGCGTGCAGAAAACACGAACAGCTGATTCCCGCTCGGGAGTAATCTTGTTGACCTAAAACCGGGCAGTACTATCGAAACTGTCGGCTACATAAACGCAGCGCCATCCCAAAACACGCCGGAAACGATTGGGTCAGATTTAGATAGTTGGGTCAAGTGATTTTTCAGTGCAGAGAGGTTCCGATTTGGCATAACGTGTTATATTTTTACGTTATACTTATCTGCGTATTTGAAACATTTTCGCCCACAGTTGAACTCCGCAAAGCCCTTCGCGGCACTGCTACGGGACACCGTAACCGAAAGCAGCTTAGCTTTATAGTCAGTGCGCGAATTACAATCACGCCTTGGGCTAAGGAGCTCCTTACTAGTATAATTCACTTATTCAGATAGCGTCTGTAATATCAGCTGCAGCATCTTTATTTCAGGTAGAGGAGCGCTGATACACTGGGCAGCTGTTAAGCAGAGGCGTCGCGACACAACAAGCGATTATACTGGCAATGTGAGCTAAATTACTGTAATTTGGCAAGATACAGTCTTATACAGCCCCGTGTAAAAGTTATTGCTTACACGAATCGCGTGATGCCAATTTCTAGGCCATATTACACTTATCCGACATCAGACAGCAACGCCACGAACCTGGATGAATGAGGCCCCATAGTGGTAGCTTCTGCCTTAATTCCTCAGAAATACGGCGACAAGGTATAGAAGAAGGCAGGGCACCTCTAATAAATGCATTTAGTAACAAATGCTGAAGTCATTACCGATGCCATGGTTACAAATGATAAGATCACAACGTGACGCTCGCAAGGACTACGAGGAGATATGTCTATCTACTTCGTGTATGTAAAAAAAAAAAAAGAAGAACACGGGCGAGTAGCTTGCACGGCCACCAGTATTGCGTGAGGCACCCTATAGCCCGGCGGGGCGCACCGGCGCCAGTCGCACGGTGTACGCAGCTGCACAACAACGTTTTCAAGCCAAGCGGTCTCAGCTGCAGCTGAAACCGCTTGGCTCGAAAAAAAGAAAAAAAGCTAACAAAAAAGGAGCTAGGCCTCATCCCGGTTGCTCTAAGCGCTGCGGTGTATGGAAACAAGCAAATCATATATGCGGCCTTATCATAGAAGCCTTGAAAGACTGCCACGCTGAACAATGAAAGCGGAAGGATATATATCACGGCAACCGTCCAAAAATTTATGTCAGTCAGTAAAAAACCGGAGTCATGCGAGAAATGCATCTATAAAGCACCTGCAAAAAAAAAAAAAAGACGTCACAAGTTGCGAACAGTTCGCAAAGAGGCGAGGCATATATGTGAGAAACAACGGTATGTGTCGCTTTGTACGCATACACTGGCCCAATTCAGAGTGTTGTCTGTCGAGTCGACATTTTACGGACTTGGTCTTTAGGGACTGTACCTTTACATTTAAGAGTCAAGCTTGAAGAGAACACGCGCAAAAACTCGCATACAATCATTAGAGCTGTTGTGTTCGATTGTCCGTTCACATTTGCCAACAATACTACGTTTCTGCATCAGCGACTTAGATCATTGAATAACATAACTAAAGTATTTATTTATTCACAGTTATTCATGCACTTAATATTTTATATAGTTATTTGCTAAATTAATCTTAACGTTAACACTTTCATGACGGTAATTCAGGGAAGATCACTAATAGCCCAGGAATAAAACAACTGAAGAGCATTTGTTGAATAACATTTGTAACATATAACACACTTGTAGAAGAAACACAGTTACATACCTTTTCAACTCATAGCTTTTTTAACATAATAATTATTACTTATGGAGTATTCGTAAGGAACGCTGATCAGCTACGCCGTTCGATCGAAATGCGGAGGAAGACGAACCTCAAAATCACTCAAAGTATCTTTGTTTGCATTTACATCATTCGGTAATTCATTTCACATTTTAAAAGCACTTATACGGAAAAGTAGGAAAAGTGGAATAAGTATGTTCGAGCTTGTAGTACTGGTTGTACGATTGTATTGCGTGTTAGAAAACATTGACGAAGGCGTGTCCGACAATCGTCCCAGTTTATTTTCACGTATGTATGTAGTATTGGGAAAAGCAGTTTCAATCGCTGTTTCTGCATATTCAATTCGGCTGATTCTAGTTTGCATACTTTTTAGCATTTGAGCTGCCGAATCCTTTCATCGATATTTGGAGCAGATAAAGCGAGCTAACATTCTCTGAAGTCGTTTTAGTTTATTTTTATACCTTTTGATGAGGGAACTCCACACAGTATGAAAGAAAAAAAAACTTCACTTGGCTGCACGCCACGTACAATGTGTTCGGGTTATGCCATATGCAGGCAGAGAATGAGTTGAATGTTCGCAATGCCGTGGGATGTATCGCACAGTCGTAAATCTGTTTTGATCTTATATACACTTTTATGCATGAGTTGTCAATGATTGTTTAGCAATGCTCCAGATTAATGCAAGCACACGTCCGAAATACAACACTTATATGAGTATACGTAGTTCACTATACGCAACAGCTTTTTCGAAGAGCGTACCATCTTCCTCCGGTGCTACTGGGAGCCGATGCGAACAATAAATAGCGCATAGTCGCGTAACGGAGCAGGTTGTCGAAAAAAAAAATTTCGAAGAGCGTACCATCTTCCTCCGGTGCTACTGGGAGCCGATGCGAACAATAAATAGCGCATAGTCGCGTAACGGAGCAGGTTGTCGAAAAAAAAAATCGTACAAGTAAGCTCGTTTACTCATTTCAGTTATATCACTGTTTGTTCACGGAACAAAATGTTTTTGGTTGTTTGGCAAGCTTGACAGTGCTCACTCTGGAGACAGAACACATGCAGGAGGTATTCTAATGTTGAATTCCAATGGCGGAGTCAGAGCAAGTTTTTCTGCTCCTTTCAGAGCAAGTGTGTTCCAATGACAGAGTGAGAGCGAGAGTCAAAAGTTCCAATGAGAGAGCCGGAGGGGATTCAACGACTCCTGGCGTACTACAACGACGTCTGGTGCACCGGAGTCCTACCAGAGTCCTGGCGAACTGCGGTGGTGGCGCCAATCCTCAAGCCCCGGAGGAGGGCCACGGCTCTCTCCTCATACCGGCCAGTCTCTCTCACCTCCGCGCCCTGCAAGGTGATGGAGAGGGTGGCTCTGGAGAGACTGGAGTGGATTGCCGACCACCTGGGCTTCTTCCCGGAGCAGCAGACGGGCTTCAGGCGACACCGGTGCACGGCAGATTCCATCTCGGACGTCGTCGCTACCCTCGAGGACGCCAGGAGCAGCGGGGACGTGGCCATGCTGCTGCTGCTAGACGTGGAGAGCGCCTTCGATGGACTCCCACACGTGGCGGTCGAGGTGGCCCTGGACCGCCTCGGCATCAGCGGTAGCCTCCGAGGCTTCGTGACCGCCTTCCTGTCCGGGAGGACCTTCCGCGTCCATGTTGGAGGGGCTACCAGCCAACCCAGGGTCATCACTGCTGGTGTCCCACAGGGTTCAGTACTGAGCCCCTTCCTCTTCAACATGGCATTAGCAGGACTTCCGGCATCCCTCCCAACCGACACCAGGTTCCCGGCCCGCTGCTCTGTCTACGCAGATGACGTGGCACTCTGGGTCCGGGGACCAAGGCGGTCCATCCCGGCCATCAGGAGATCACTGCAGGCGGTCCTCGATGCAGTGATAACCTACCTCGGAGGCATCGGGCTTAAGGTCTCTGCCACAAAGACCGAGGCCCTGCTGATTCACCCGCTGGCGGCAGCACGCACCCACGTAAGACGGCTGAGGATTGGCAATCGCAGCCTGCCTTGGAGGTTGGTGGTGAAGTACCTGGGGCTCACCATCGACCACCGACTCACCTGGATCCCGGCTGCCAAGGCTGCTGCCACCAAGGTGCGGCGCGTCCAGGGCGCCATCAGCAGGCTGCAGCTGCGTGGCCGCGGCTGCTCCACCAAGTGGGCCCTCCGGCTCAACCAGGCTGCGGCGTCCTCGGTCCTCCTGTACGCCTTCCCGCT
Organism: Rhipicephalus microplus; assembly: GCF_043290135.1. Lineage (NCBI taxonomy): Eukaryota > Metazoa > Arthropoda > Arachnida > Ixodida > Ixodidae > Rhipicephalus > Rhipicephalus microplus. Next base: position 227,274,998 of record NC_134700.1, read on the forward strand.
GGTGAGCCTGACACCGGCCAGGAGACGCCTGCTGGAGGGACTCCACAGAGGTGCACTGAGGGCCATCCTGGGGCTTCCCAAAAGCTCGCCGGTGGCAGCAACTCTCGCAGAGGCAGGAGAGTGGCCCCTGTCGTTACGTATGCTGCAACGAGCGCTGGGCCACATTGACCGCCTTCACCGCGCCACCGACGGCAGGGCCCTCCTGGAGCGTCTCCGCAGCCAGCCCGGATCACGGATGGGAGGCCTCTGCCTGCTGTACCACCAAATGGTCCCGGATCCGCCAGTTCCGGTTGCCTCTCCACCGCCTCACCACCAGCCACCAGAGGTCCACCTCTGCTTGGAAGGGGCAACCAAGCGACGAACGCCTGCGGCCGCACTGCAACAGGCGGCCTTCTGCAAGCTCCAGGAACAACTGGAGGGACGGCTGCAGGTGTTCACGGACGGATCTGTGATGCCAGACGGGACCGCAGCGGCCGCATGCGTAATCCCGTCCAGAACCAACAGCCGGCAGTGCAGGCTTCCCTTCCCGGCGAGCTCCACGGCTGCGGAACTGGCTGGACTGCATCTCGCGGTAGACCTGCTGGCTGAGGACATCCCCCTTGAGCCGGCCGTGGTTCTATGCGACAGCAAGGCGGCCCTGCAGACCCTGGCCAACTCCCGCCGTGCCGGACTGACGGCCTGCCTCCTGAGAGCCAAGGTTCGCGCCCTCACCGACGCCGGGGTGTCCGTCTCCTTCCACTGGCTACCCTCCCACGTGGGCATCGCCGGAAACGAGAAGGCGGACACCCTCGCCAAGGCTGCCCACCAGCCTAGTACTCCCTACTCCTGTGCCGTGGCGGCCAGGGACTATTCACAGGCCCGTCTCAAGAGGCTCCTCATCACAGTTCACCCTGACCCGAGGGTGGCCAGCGGGCGAGGACCAAAGCCTCTCCCACAGACGGGCCTCACCAGGAGAGAACGGGCCTCCCTGTTGCGACTGCGGACTGGCTGCGTGTGGACGGCGGCCCGCCGCCACGCCAAGGGACTCTGCCCCTCCCCGGCCTGCAGTCGTTGCGGAGACCCAGAGACCATCGAACACCTCCTCTGTGCCTGCCCTGGCTTAGCACAGGAACGCTTGAGGACCTACGCGGCCTACAGGAGACAGGGTCTGCCCGTCTCCACCCTGGAAAACCTGCTGTTCCCGACTCATCCACATCCCGCAGCACTCCGCAGCCTGGCGGAGTTCGTGGAAGAGTCAGGAATTGCCGCCTACCACTGATCCCAGGAGCCATGCTGCCCTTGCCCTTGCTGACGGCCTGCTGCTCGCGCTGAAGCGGCCCGGACATCCCTCTCTACACTCCACCACTATTTCTCCTATCCTCTTTCATCCCCCTCCACCCCACCCAAAGGCACTGCGCCGTGTCGCCTGTAGGCAGACAGAAATTAGGTGCCTTCTTCCTTTTCCACATGAACCACTACCACCAGAGCGGGAGTCCCTCCGTGGAGCAGGAAAAACTGCTCCACCGAAATTGGTGGAGTGGACCGGAACTCAGTGTGACGCATTTCCTTTAACACGTTTGCCTGCTTGGGGGCGCGGCTGGCGCGGCGCGAGTTGTGTTGATAATGGCGGACGGCATGGACGGCTCGGCTACCTCGGCAAAGCGTGCGGCAATGCTTCTGCTACTCGATAGCGACAGCAGACATCGTGGACAATAGCTGTTGCACGCTTGGCGTGATATCCATTCCACACAGGTGAATAGCGCTGAACAAGCAAACAAACAATGCGGCGATGCTGGTAAACCACGTGGGAAACAGACAGCGAAAAAGACCACGCGCAAGGTATCCTGGGTAACGCGGCAGCTTCCGCGTTGCTCCAGCAGGGCGGGTTGTGTTCCGATGGCGGATTTGGAGGATTTGCTCTGCGCCAGAGTCGAGTGCCCGCTCGCGAAGTCGGTCGGCTGCACCGACTCCACCATTGGAATTCAACATAACATATTTTTTAATAAACATCGTTCAGGTTTTACGTCCCAAATTCCCGATATGATTATGAGGACTCCGGAGTAGCGGGCTTCGCAAGTTAGCACTTAAACGTATAAGTACACGGAGCATGTCGCCGCCATCGATATGCGGCCTATACGGGGAATCGATCCCCTGATCGATCCGTTCAGCATTAGAGCCCCATAACTATTAGACATCGGGGTAGGTCAAATTTTTATGAAAAGCAAATGACATACAAGCAGACAGGATTAGCTAATGTAACATCATTTCAAGGATATAACATCGCTGACTCCGAATATCCGGACATACATGCGCAGTTCACGTCACCCTCTCCCTTCACGCGTAACACATCTTCCTTTCACCGTTCGTTGAGCAGTCGATTTCCCGGAATTGATGTTCTCGCCGCACAGCGCAGCACCGTCGGTCGCGTGGCCACTGTTGCCATGGGCAGCTGCAGCGTCGTCAGCTGTCTGGCCAGGTGCTCCTGGGCTGCTGGTTGCATGTCCTCATTAGCCAATCCGGCTCTCCTTTATAACGAGTATCGGTCTTGAGTACTTGAACATACTGCTCGGAGGTCAGCCTTTTCGTGCCACTTTCGGAATAATGAAACGCGCGAGTCGCTTTCGCAACTATGGTTTCCGCCCGAAACCGGAGATTATCTGTGTAGACGAAGGAACTCCGATTGACAGAGAGGTCAGCCGTAGTTGGGGAAGGTTATTACGAAGCAAGGCAGGGCGTGCAAACACAACAGGACCAGTAGACAGTACAAACGACAGCGTTTGCGTTGCGTTCTTTCGTGGTGGAATAACTCCGTTTACTACCGTTCCCCATATAACGACACACTTAATCTCGCCACTAACTTATTGCATGTCCACAGCAGGGTGAAGCGACCTGTTGATCTGCTTTGCGTCCCCTAACGGCGACTCACGAACTGCGAATTTGAAAGTTCAGACTAATCGTGCTGCCAGCGTTAACTGAGAGCGTTTTACTTCATTTGGCATTGATTTCATATACCTAATAATAAAACAGCGATTATCAGCTCTACGCACGAGGTATGCTAATCATTCCACTTCGTAATTTTTATTCGCTCGCAACACATAAAGCACAGAGATGTGAAATGTGCCAAATACGTCCACAGCGTCAAGTACTTGAAGCATTAAGACGAAAGAACAATCTTGTAGTTTTTAACACATCTTTCTTTCTTTTTCTCTTTATTTATTTATTTTCCTTTCTTTTTCTTATTTATTTATTTATTTATTTAGGCGTTTCAAACTCGCAGATTGACGGTGTAGGTTACCGATAAGTGCAGGAGAAAATTATCATACGGTATATGGCTTTTCAACTATCTTCCTACACGTAAATATTACGCGACTTTCACAATAGTGCATTTTCGGAATCGAAAAATTCTACAGTTAATTGGAACAGAAGCGTGCCATTGTTTTTCGGCATTATAGCATCTGACATCCGCTGGCGTGGTGCGGTAACGTGAGGAACGGGCTTCAAAGAGTGTTATGCGTACATTCGCTGTCATTGTTCACCGTGCATATATGCTATCTTTACCATTAGTCCAGCTGCTGCGTGCATCAGCATTGAAGGTATGTTACTCCCTAATACAGTTTAAGCTTTTGATACGATGAAGTGTTAAACACGAGAACAGCGAGAACAGAAAGTTAGCGAGGGGGAAGACTGGCGACCAAGTACTTCACCTTGCCTTCTCTCTGAAACATTTCAATACGTGCATAGCCAATGCGAGCGCCTTCTTGTGGCTACGACGTCACACATTTTTGACAGTATACGATAACTGGAAATGAAAGCTAGATCTCGTCGGAAAAGAAGGGGAATAAAAAAAAATTCGTTTGCTCAGCAGCAAGGAGCGCCTCGTGTCGAGCATGGTTGTGTGGAGTCAGCGGCAGCGAGTTGATGTGTCAGCGCTTTTCTACAGGCCGTACCCAGGCGGACGGCACGAACTGCTGCTCCGAGGAAGACATGCAGTAAAGAGAAAGAAAGAAAGGAATGAAACGATTGAGAATCTCCGCCTCCTATTTTCCAAATTTGGCCCTCCCGGTCGGCCGCCTTTCCCGCTTTTGCCGCCTTTATGCACGCGTGCCCTGTCAGGCAGCTGAAGTCTCGCGTTCTAGACAGACAGAAAAAAAAAGTAAATACGAGAGCAAAGAAAGCGTAATAGTGAAACGGACGGTGAACAAAGCTGACAACTTTCTTTTCCTCGGCAAAAGCGCGCGCTGTGTCAGCTGCGCCCGTTTCCTGAAATCCCGCGGCCGCGCTTCCCTTTTTAGCGCAGATTGACACTTCTCTTTTTCCCGCGCTTTCGTGCATGCGCGGGGGTGTCCGCGCCTTTTTGATCGATTCGCGAAGTTGACGGCTTCCACCGCCCGGTTCGTCGAGGTGTGCGCGCATGCGGCTATTGCACGCGGCTGAACACTCGGTCGCGTGGCTCGGCGGCTCTGGCTGTAATACCGAGGACGTCGACTCTGCCTACGCTGCTTGCAGAGAACGGCCGATGGGGAGGCGGGGGAGGAGCCCCTTCCCTGTTCATTCAGGCGACAGCCGCGGCACGTCAGAATCGCATTGCCGCCTCCGATTCGGAGCTGGCGCCGCCTAACGTCGTGCTCTTTTCGGCTTGCATGCTGGCTCGAATGCATGCATGCATGCACACACACATAAATTGGAGAGGGGACAGGAAAGTCGCCTGACTTATTCTTTTTCTCTCTTAATTTTCGACAACTCTTCCTTTTTTTTTCTTTTGCTCACTGAGAAGTCACGCGATGCTGACGTGCGAAAATCAACTTTGATGTCGGAGAGTCGATTTTGAGTGAATACTGCTTGTGTGGGGATGCTCGTGTTGCGAGGGGAAGGGGGGGGGGGCAAGAGAGAGAGACAGGCCATTTCGAAAAGAGATGCGTGGCGTGAAATTTCAGCCAATTGCTCTTTAGGGCGATGTGTCGTAGGATTCACTGATGAACACGGATCAAGTGTAAACGAGATGAAGTGATCAAACGCGCAGTCCGATATTGAATGTAGCGCTGCAGAGCATTATGAAATAGGCGGGGAGAGCGCGCCCTGCTGTATGCAGAAGCTGCCGGGTTGGTTTGAGTACTCTTATCGAATTTAGCGCTGAGCGGAAGGAGCCATTTCCTCTGATTGGTATCGATGTGAATTTCTCGCCGAGGTTTAGATGCGCTTTGTGGGTACATACTTAATCACACGCGAGAATTTAAGCTTGATCATGCTCGCAGCATTCGTCATATAAATTCGATGCTTCTACGCAGTACGTAGTTAACAAACTGTATACGTGTCCAGGAGATTGAAATTATATCGCATGTTGATGTATAATTATTTTTTTTTCGCATGCTTAAATGTCTGGAAAATAAAGTCAGAGATTTGAGGGAGCATACAACGGTAAAAAAAAGATGAGAAACATTTTTTTTCTCTCAATAGCCACATCAGCAGAATTTTAAATTAAGCACTGATTTCTTGTGAAGAAACGCTTGCGATAAATATTAAAAAAGAACTGTCAGAAAAATATTTTACAAGAACTAACAAAGAGACCCAACTTAGAAGCTCTTAGTCATGCTGTAAAGATTATATTAGCATGTGAGTTTTCTGTTTTTTTCTTCCTTCATATTCTTATGTTTTCAATCAAAGTTTCACTTAGTATGCACTTGTGCTTGTTCTTGTCTCTATTCGTCCATGTTGTTCGCGCAGTTTCTCAATATTGGAATACCAACTCGCTCAACAGTACAATATTCTAGATTATATTGTTACATTACGCAGATCTTGAAGCCTCCAACAACTCGGGCATTGTACTTGAGAAACAAAAAAAAACTGAAGAAAACATTGCTGAAGTGAAATGACGCTGCAATGTTCTTTTGTCGGTCAACAAATACAGGCGTGCGCACTGGCATCCACTGAGGGTGGAATTAATTTCTGTTTATGTCTGTTGCGTCCATTGAAACCCTCTAAATTATGCATCTAGTACGCCCCGTAAAATGGAGCGTTAATACAAGCACACGAGCGAACGGGGAGTTGTGCTATACACTCGGCATCCCTCAACGCAACTTGTCAATTGACCATCATCATCATCATTACCATCATCATCGGCCTGTGACTACGGCCACTGCAGGACAAAGGCCTCTCCCACGTCAGCCAATCAACTCGGTCCTATGCTTGCTTGCCTATTTATACCCGCCAATTTCCTGATCTCATCTGCCCACCTAACTTTCTGCATGTCTCCCCTTCACCCGCTTGCCTCCTCTTGAAATCCAGCTTGTGATCCTTAATGACCAGCAGTTGTTTTGCCTTCGCGCTACGTGCTCTGCCAATGACCATTTCTTTTTGTTGATTTCGACTATGACGTCCTTAACACCCATTTATTCCCTGATACACTCTGCTATATTCTCTTTTGTTACTTAGGGTTACACCGATCATTTTTCTTTCCATAGCTCGCTCCGTCATCTTCAACTTAAGGTAAACTCTCTTTGTAAGCCTCTAGGTTTCTGCTCCGTGGGTAAGTACCAGTAAGATGCAGCGTTATATAACATCATTCTGAGGGATACTGGCAATCTAACATTCACAATTTGAGAACGCTTCATGATATCATACATATAACTCCTCAGAGTACACGAAATGAATTAAACGGCATTTAATTTACTCCTATCTATAGGATGGACGCTATGTTAGATATGAGAGCGTGTAGCAACACGTCAGCTATGAATGGCAACGAGGATTGGTGATGCCGCAATACCAATATGTGGGGTTTTACGTCCCAAAACAACTAATGACTATGAGAGACGCCGTAGTGAAGGTCTCCGGAAAATTTGGCCATGTGGTGTTCTTTAGCGTGCACTGACATCACACAGTACATGGGCCTCTACCATTTGGCCTCTACCAAAATGCGACAGCCGCGGCCCTGATTGAACACGGGAGCCACTGATCCACGGAGGCAGAGTATCATACACTAGTAGCGTCCTACTTTTTAAAAAGTTAATGCGAACAAATCTGCTTTCGTAGACTTTTTTTCAGAGCTGAAACAGAGAATCCCCTGGCGCGCACATGCTGCCGTGTTACCAGTAGAAAGTTTGACGTTTTCCTCTTTTTTCCCCTCCAATAAGCAAACGTCTCCTTTTGAGGAATGCGGGAACTGTTTTTAAAAACTCGGTGGCTTATCAGTCGCGAGTAAACTAAGTGTGTACTTCTAATGGGTGTTCCCTAAAATTCCCTTTTACGCCAAACAGAACAACGTAATGCATCGCACTTAAATATTAAACAACTTGGCAACCTCATTATCGGCCTCTCACATCACGTTTTTCTTTCTCTTTCACTCTTTCGTTTTGTTTCCTAATGATTAAGATGCGCCATCTTTAAGGACGCCTTCCTGTAGACACGCTGCCCACGCTTCCAGTCGTCGCTCGATATTCTCACCCCCCCCCACCCCCATTTTTTTTACGTAGCACGTTAAGTTCAGAGTCGCTGTCGGTTTTGGTTTGACGCTCGACGGCTGGCGACGCCGATGAAACAGCCGTCACCAATCGTATTTGCATGCGGCGACGTCTTGCTCGGTCGGGGCCCCATGTCCCTTCCTGCGTCGCGAACACGAATACAAGTACGTTTCGGCAATGCAGCGACGTCTCCCTCGCTTACATTTCCGTGTTTGTCACGGCATCCAGCAGCGAACACGTCAAGAAGTGCAGCGCTTCACCGAGCCGACCATTTATGTTTTTTTTTTCAACGTCGAAGTATGCAAGCTATATAGCGTAATGGCGCGCTAAAGAGGCACTTCAAGATAAGCGATAAGTTTTGACTGGTTGATTGCATGTTTTCCTTTAAGGCAAGTAACATTTTATGTCAGAGTAAAAGGTCAATGGTAGGGAACGTCTTGACCGTCAATGTATTGCGCAGCAGCCTTGTAGTAATCAAGAAATTAACGTATACATATAGATGCAGACCACGCTTCGTGCCATCAGTGGGGCGTTGTGGAACGCGAACCCGATGGCGCAGAACGCCTCAAGTGCGTTTAATCACCAGTACCCGAACTTTAAATGATATAAAAAAACTAGCAAAACATCTGAGTGCATTACAAGGCGGAATGAAATGAAGCTCGTACTTTTCAGTTTGATTCGGGAAGAAAAGTACTTGACTGTTGACGTTACCCTTGAGAACAAGCGGTCGGTTCATAGGTTAAGTTTTTGCTGGACTACGTTCCGTTTCCGTGGCACCGTTGCGCCAGCTGTCGGACAGGAACGGGCAGACATGGCACGCACTACGTCAGAAAGACCGGTCTAGGAGGCGGGCTATTTGAATTGCGCTAACGGTACGCGGACCAGTAAAACTTGATTTTCTTTGAAACTATAAGCGTCACCTTCAGGCGAAACAAACATTGCGAGTTTTATGGAATGGTTTTCCAATAGACACCAGCTTAATATTTCCAGTCAGTGTCCCTTTAATTCAGACTGTTCTACAACACTCTATACATTTAAATAGATATATTCCTTTTTCTTCGAAAAGCACGTCCAGTCATAAGCGGGGATAGAAAACACTATTAATTCTGGCTGTCGTAAGGGGGAGTCGAATTCGCAGGGCCGTTCACTCGAAAGCCTTCTGGTACTGGTGCTCATGCATCTTATTAATGCATGCATCCTATCCATCGTATAATGCAGAATTCTCGAGTAAAAAATGAATAATGAACATGTAATGAATGATCCCAAATTTATGTTAGAGATGTATGACAACTATCGACCGGCGAACTTTCTTATGTGCATATATCTCTTCTACCGAAAACCAACTTTCGACTGATCGAAGCTTGGGCTCTTTGCTACACTGCAAAAATGTAATGATGCACAGCGCGGGTTCGCGCCTCTGTGGCGCACTATACATCCCTACGCCGTTCGTTGTAGGCGAAGAAGCAAGCGGCATGCAGCGTCTTCGTGGGCGTCCGTGCGTCGACATCGCGGCGCCGAGTCGGCGCGTAATAATTGATCGGCTCTGCGTGGGCACGAAGCGGCAACCGCACACGTTGTTGCATCTTGCCGCGGTAACACTCGTGCGTTGCTTTTCGGGGCCAGCCAGATACGCGTTCGAGAGAGAGAGGGAGAGCGCAGTCGACGTGCGTGCAGTATCGCGCGTGTTTGGCGTCTTTATCAGCGCCCTCTCGATCTTTGTTTTGTCGCGAGAAGAGCTCGTTCGTTTCCTCTTCCGTGCGGGTCGCGGTGTCTCTGGCCGACAAGAGCCTTGCACGACAGGACCCGCGGTCTGCGTATCTCCGTTCCAGCTAGCGCTGTTGCTGCGGCGTACCCCGTGAATGGTATACCCAGATATATGGCCCTCTCGTTGCGTTTCCCACGCTGGATGGATGGATGGATATGGCTGTACCCTTTAGATCGGGTGGTGGCTAGCGCCACCAAGCTCTGCGCAAGCGCCACCGCCGCCTAGCGGGTGCGCGCGCGATTGAAGAACCTGCTCTTGTTTTATGACCCTTTCGGCCCGCGTAATCTACGCGACGTTGAAGCGGAGAGCAGTATACGAATTCTAGCCACAGCTGATATCGCGAGGCTTAATTTCCCTCGGCGGTACACGGTGCGCCTGCGTGGCTACGGCAGTTGTGGCAGTTTATCAGCCCGTTATCGGGGATTAGACACCCTGACGAATATTTCTATCAGCTGAGCAAGGCTACCGCGATAAGCGATATATGGCAGCTATTAAGATGTAGCTGCGATCGTGTTTGTTTGTACTCCAGAGGGCTAATTATTTCAAGCCATGCATAGCATGCAGTGCAAGTCAAAGTGAGACTTGAAGGCACGAGCCCATAAGGCCTAACTTGAATTTGCCTTGAGTCACGATGTGCATGATTACTTCTCCGAAAGAGAGAAGAGGAGAGGGAAAAGGAAATAGAGAGCAGCTGAAAGAAAAGACGATCAGCCAGGCGTGCTTTGTTATCCTATCTGCTTTGCCATCCTAGGCAAGGGAGGACGAAATTAAAAGATAAAAAAAGAAAGGGACGCAAGGAGGCTGTTCATGACGATATATATATATATATATATATATATATATATATATATATATATATATATATATATATATATATATATATATATAAGGGAAAGAAGTGTATACCTAAGGGCTCGTTCTTCCGTGTTTTATATATCGATTTCAATTACAGCGCAAAATACAAATGATTTCGCTATATCGGAACACTCTATTAGGACTTCTACTCCCTTGAATTACTCGCACAAGAACTTCAGGACTACAGCAAAATGTATATTCGACAGAGCGAAATTCGTCCTCGCTATAATCGTATATATATATACGCTGGGAAGACGTCAACTTCGCAGTAGAACGACACGCAACGCATATATCGCGCGTGTTCGCCGCGTGCGTTTGGTCTGCGAATTCATTACGCACATATATGGGCTCATCAAGCTCAGCCATCTCGCCAAAACGTGCTGAAAGTTCAACGCAGATGTACGCGTTACAAATAACTCAAATGTGGCGAACAAGTTATGCACCTTCTGACCGAAATTACAACTAAAGGGGCCCGCAGAAAAATATCCGTTCATGTAAGGTTACCCGGTGCATTCGATGCCCATGCAAGAGAGCAAGCCTTCCGCACTGCGAGAGCACCGAAAAGCGCGCGCGGTTGTAGCGGATACGCAAAGAGGTAGAGACGGATCAGACGTCGACCATTACGGGGCCTTTATTTCACGTGTCCGCTAGATTATACGTGCATATACACGTGGCGCGGCGCAATGGGCGGTATACGGCGAGGGTCGCCCATTTGAATGAGGGCTCAGTGCTCGGTAGACATGACGGTCCGCCTTTGATGCCGCCGACACGGAAATTACTATGGTCCCGCTGCTCAAGAACAGAGCGCTCGCTCATTTCACAGCGCGTGCTATAATACGCAAGCTGTCTCTGCGCGTCCGTGTAACGAACGTATACACGGCGGATTGATCGCGTAGAATGCATGATTTCAGCTGCGTATAAACGTTTGTTTCGGGACGCGCACAATGGCACGCTGTGGTTTGTTTGGGATTGATCGTTGAAAGTACAACGAATGTCTCAGTGGTCGATTGTTGTCGGCGATGCAGCCTCGGACCCATGGAGGAAGCTATAGGAACGGGTTTGACGCGAAATTGTAAAAGGATCGCAGTGGGAAAGAACAGATAATAGGAACGCACAATAGAAAGAGTGCTAATTAAGCATACTCAAGTTATGAAAAGGCTAATTATGTATACTCAAGTTATGAAAAGTTATATTTTTCTATAGTTCTTCCGCTGCGAATACTATAAATAAAAGAAGTATTTCGAAATATTCAAGAGTCATTCCTCTATATATATATATATATATATATATATATATATATATATATATATATATATATATATATATATATATATATATATATATATATATATATATATATATATATATATATATATATATATATATATATATATATATATATATATATATATATATATATATGGATGACCGGTGAAGCTGAGTAGCACTCTGGACAGAGCCGAGAGGTTATTTTATGAGAGCTACAAAATGCACAGAATTTTCATGAAAAGTGCTACAGGAAGGGATACAGTCCCTCTTGAATTAAAGGTAGACGATCCTTAAACACTTCAAACTTGAGCAGCATGCACTGCGTACTTTTGTCGCAACATGGATCGTCTCGTCTGGCTTGCGGACGTGCTTAACGTTTCGAGCAGGATCTTGAGGAGCCATGTTGAAGCAGCGTGTGTCTTTTTGTCCAGCACTCCGTTTCTTGACAGTTTCAGTGGAGTAGTGGTTAAAGTAGTGGGGTTTACCCAATTTATTTGACACATACGTTATTGTCAGCGGTGATGGATAGGTGAAGGAACATCATTAACGTCTAATAGCTCGCGATAGTGTCCTAGCTCGAATAAGCTTGCGGAGCGGGCCGCTCCCACGTTGAGACCGACAGACATATGGATATAGCCTTTCAAATTCAGCCGCTTCGTGGACCCGTTAGGCGGATAGCTTCATTTTCAGAAAACAGTGCTGGGTTGGGGGAATGGGTTACCCGACTGCTGTACGTGGCACATACCTGCGATATAGGGTTTAACTCTACGAAGCATTACTGTTCACGGAACCTCCTAGTTATAAACATCCTCGCAATAACGATTACAAAGAGCGACATGATTTCTAGGGGGGAGGAGGGGATACATCCCTTCTCTTAGCTCTTAATAGTCGGTGGCGCAAATTACGGCAAGCGATATCACGTGAACTAACTCAGAAAGCGTGACGATGAGCGAACCGCGATCGCAGCAGCCCGCTAAAGAATTGAATCACGAATAATAAATCAATTATGCAAGCGAACGGTTCTAGCCACTGCCGTCGTTTCACTCTTCTGCGCACGCGGCTAATGATTATTGCGCACTTGCCAGTATGCTACGCTCCAATCAACCGCGTTTGTTCTTTATAAGTGAAGTGTCTTTCGAGCAGACGCAACCTAAATTAACGCGTGAATCCAAGCGTATAACTCAAGCCGCTGCCATCGCCGCCTGCAATGGATCAACAACAATTGATACGCAACCGCGCGTTACAAATTAATGACAACGTTTTCAGAACCTCGGATAAGGGTTTATTTATAGGCGAAGAAAAATGATGACTTCTCAAGACGTGCCTGTGCTTGCCGTCCCGTGCGACCTCGTTCGCACGTGTATATAGAGCTTGTTTATAACAGCAGTCGCAAGTATGGCTGGAATTCTCCGAGCCCGTATCAGCGTCATCACTATATTCCCGACGCGTTATCTTTTTACCCCCTGGACTGTTTGTCGGAAACAGCTCAGCTCACAGCGTGTCATGCCAACGTCCTCGCGTGTTTTCATGTTTGAACAGGCATGTCACGCGGGAGTGACATGTCCGCGAAGCGGACGATCGACAAACAGTTTGTTGCATGCCAGGCGGGTAACATGCGGTCCAGTCGAGAACGCTTGCAGGCCCCGCCGCGGTGGTCTAGTGGCTAAGGTACTCGGCTGCTGACCCGCAGGGCGCGGGTTCGAATCCCGTCTGCGGCGGCTGCATTTCTGATGGAGGCGGAAATGTTGTAGGCCCGTGTGCTCAGATTTGGGTGCACGTTAAAGAACCCCAGGTGGTCTAAATTTTCGGAGCCCTCCACTACGGCGTCTCTCATAATCATATGGTGGTTTTGGGACGTTAAACCCCACATATCTATCAAATCAATCAATCAATGAGAACGCTTGCAGTTCTTCAAGTACAGCACTGTAACATCTGTCGAGGATGTGTAACTGCCACACCACACCTTCACCATATCTTATCTCTTCCGTTGCCGTAGATGCGCTTGATCAGGTCCATGCGCAGATGGTGCGATGTAATCGAAAACCCTTCATCAGTTGTTTTCATTGAATATACGGCTGGTAGAAAAAAAACGGCTGTGTGTTACGCTATCTGTACAACATTTGAAGACAAAAGCTTGCTGCGTAATCGGTAATGGACTGAGTTACAGACACGCATTAAATTTATGTATCGTCTCAGTCGACTGGAATACCTCTCCCCCCTTGTGCCCGCTTCTCAAGCTAGCTACACCTCATGTGGTATTGCACGGCTTACGGGATCCACCCACATATTACCGATCGCCGACGTTAATTGTCATGATTTGAATTCTGGCTCGATCGGAGAAGGGCACGCGAAATTTTACGCGGAGCTCGCGCAAGTTTCGCGAAGGGAAGTGCCACCATGGCCGTCGCCTCAATAAAAGATGAACGCCTTAGTGCTTTGGAAACAGTAGGTCTTGGTGGCAAGATATATATGTGGATGTACAGCTACTTACAGCTGAGATCATTTTACGTGATGACAGCGATTGGCCCAACACCAAATTATTACAGCCACCGAGGAGTTCCTCAGGGAGGAGTGCTAAGCCCTACACTTTTCAACCTAACTCTCATTGGTCTAGTCGAGCAGCTACCTAGTACTGTAGAACTTTCTGTCTACGCTGATGACATCTGCATTTGGACATCAGGTGTGACAAGGCCTCAGCTACGCGCCCGCCTTCAGGAGGCTGCTACAACGACGTCATGCTATCTTCGTAAACAAGGCCTCGATGTGTCCTGCGGAAAATGTGCAGTGGTAGCGTTCACGCGGAAACCAATGCCTGCTTACAGCATATCGATTAATGAAGAATACATAGCAGAAGCCACAGGTTCTTCGTAAACAAGGCCTCGATGTGTCCTGCGGAAAATGTGCAGTGGTAGCGTTCACGCGGAAACCAATGTCTGCTTACAGCATATCGATTAATGAAGAATACATAGCAGAAGCCACAGGTTCTTGGGAGTCATAATAGACAGAAACCTGTCGTGGACTCCACACGTGAACTATGTGACATGCTCAAATTCCTTGCAGGAAAGAATATATATATATATATATATATATATATATATATATATATATATATATATATATATATATATATATATATATATATATATATATATATATATATATATATATATAATAAACAGCACTGATATGCCCGTGCTTTTCGAGCATTACTTTTTCCTCACCCCAGAACTTTATATCACGTGGAAGCATTTTTGCTCGTCTGCGATGACATTGTGGTTACCAGTAATTTAAAAACTACGTTACACAGCTCTAGCCAGTCAAATTTTCTGTTGCTCTTATTAATAAATACAGCTAGAATTATAGATCTGACGAAACCCGATCTCAAGAAACTCCCGCTAGAAATGTCTGTTCCCTAGACAGTTTCAATGGGCTCAATGTTGACATCAACTCGAATTAACGAAGCTAGCATGGCACTAAACCCGATTTAACTAAACTTTCCCGGCGATATATGAGTAAAAGTAGTGCAGTGAGTTCTTTTTAATTTTGACACTGGTTGTCCTTCGTGCATGCGCAATGCTATGTGTTAAACCATACAGCCACCCCGACGTGTACGGAACAACAGACTCGGCATCCGACATAACATACAAAATGCCACTAGGAGTTGGCTCATCCTTCCAGTAGGTGCTTTTTTTATTTAGTGGCTTGTGCGACAGATGGCACTGATCATCCCTATGCATTACCGTTACTGTATACGCTACCTTTAGGCAGCAGACTTACACGTCTGTCGTCCAGCAACCATGCATGCCTTGCGTGAAGCTTACGGCTTCGGCCAATTTTTGTATTTCTCGACCACACCGTTGCTGCGAATTGGATCGGCATTAGTCATCGACCACCATGTTACTCACCGGTATTCGGCACGCCAAACATGTCGATTGGTGACACGATAGGCATGTCGCCTGTGAAAACAGAATGCGACTTCACCGCATAGCCGTGATTGCTAACCGTACATACGCACAACCATGCAACCTATAGGTAGCACTTACTTATATATATACAGCAACTCTACTTTGCATCTCTCTTGCCCTGCGTGCCGCACTTCTCACACCACTGCACACGTTCTTGCCATTTTTGCATGTAGATTAGCTTCTCATAGCTTCGCGCGACCGCCATATACTCACCTGTACGGTCCGGACATGGGAATGTCCGTGTCAGGGCTATAACCCTCGCGCACTTACACTGGCGTAGGCAGTGAATGGCATTACGGGCCCGTGCCCCCCCCCCCCCCGTTCTCCCTGAATTTTTTCGCTGTGCATACATAGCTCAAAATGACTATTGCCTGTCCGGCTCTAACCTTAGATTAAGGAAGCCCCCCCCCCCCCTTCCCCGCCTCCGAAAAAAAAATGCCTGCATACAATTAACCCTCGTGTGTATGTGGCAATATAAATGTGCCGGTAACTTTAAGGTGTTGCTATACGCTACAATTTTAGGTTTCGAAGGACCGAAAAAATTCTTTCTTGATTTCCCGAAATTCCCAATTCAGCGAAGTGATTCGGCCACGGTCATCACGTAGTTAAATTCAGTCTGCGCTGTATTGAAAAGCAATGATTTTAGGGCACGACCAATGTGAAATAAACAGATTTAGCCTTTAACTTGTGACTGTTCTTCTTCCCCACTACACATATTCTTGGACAAATGAAGCGACCCCATTGCAATACGCGTGATATATGGGACGTGTAAGTGACTGAGACGCATGAGTACAGAGAAAGAAACCAAACCTAACGCTAAAAGAAGTCGAGAGAAAAAAAGAACACAGGCAAGAGGAAACCTAAATATTGCTACGATGGGTCATGTTTATGAAAGGATTAATGGCGAAGGGTAGCCACGCCGACTCCGAGCTGCTTCCAAGACGGACCACTCCGTTCTCCTGTTCCCTCGTTCTCACATTGCCGCTTCGGCGTAACACTCGCCCTGTGCCAGAAAAAGCCCTCTAGGCGAGCATCACGTGCACTAAGAGTCACGAGGATGAGAGCGCTTTAGGCGGGCGACGTGAACAAGCTGCGTCTGCCTAGAACAGCAGCTGCGAGAAACGAGACAAGCCATGGAATACGTCACATCACTTAGGCGATCGACGATGACGAAAGGGCCGGTGCAACGCGCCAGGAACTTCTGGTACTGGACGCGCTTGCGAAAGGGTGTCCACAGCCATACTTTGTCTCCCTTTTTTCGTACGACACATCCTTGTGTCGTGAATCATACGCGAACTTGGGGAGGTCCTGGGATGCCATTGTATACGGAGCTGAGTTAGGCGACGTGGTTCCTCTGCGCGGCAGAGAGTCTGGGCAATAGAAGAGTCCGCATGAGCATGAAAAGGCAGAGGGTGTCAAGGAAGCAGCGGGGTGGTCTGATATAAGGAAGATAGAATGTACTGTAGCCGGAAATTTCATGCTTTGCCGTGTTATAGGCGTGGTGATAAAGGGCAATATATCATCCCAGTTCTTGTGTCTGGAGTCGACGTACATCGAAGGCATTTTGGTGAATGTTCTGCTGGTGCGCTCGACGGCACCGTTTGTCTGCGAGTGATACGGAGTCACGTGGCGAAATTGACAAGCACAGAGATACAAGAGCTCCAGCTTCCACTACATCGGCTACGAATTGGCGATCGACTACGACTACTAAGAATGATATGAGGCGGTCCATGACGAAGTATTGCGAATGGGTGGAGAAAGCTCGATACACCGATGGTCGTGGCCGTTGGCAGCGCTTTGTTTTCCACATAGTGTGTCATGTGGTAGACGCAGACAAGGATTTTTATTTGATGGGCGCGTAAACGGGCCGAGAAGATCCACTCCACCCATTTCGAAAGGTGATGAGGCTGACGTCACGGGGTGGAGGAGACCAACCGGGGTGGTACTTGGTCGCTTAAATTGCTGGCATTCATCACAGCTGGCCACATACTTTTCTTAATTGCGTCACATGGTAGGCTAGTAAAATCGAGCCAGCAGGTGGTGGTACGTTTTGGCGAACCCCAGGCGCTCCGCAGATGCATCGTCGTGCATAGCATGCATGTAGCACGTGCGTTCTCAAATTCTTAGGGACCCCTAAAAGAAGGCAGGCACCATGAACCACGTATTTTTTTTTAATGCAAGTCATTTCAGACGATAAAGCCATGGAGTCAGTTGGGCGGGTGCGTCGAAAAAATTATCCACCTTTTACGGGGAAATTTAAGTTTTATCTTGAGTTCATGGTATTTCTCGGTGTTCTTTCGAAGCAAGCTTTTAAGGGGACCAGCATTTTTTTTACATCACTCTGTTGACTAGGTATGGACTCTCACTCAGACATACAAAAAATAAAGTTAATAAAAATGCCTGCAATTTTGTGGGACGGGCAAAAGCATGGACGCCAGCCAGGTGGACTCCGGCCAGGAGTTATTGAGTTTTGGCGGCGTCTTCAGCCCACTGGACAGCCGAAAATAAATCGCCAAGGGCGGAACTGAGACACACTGCACCAGCACGTGCGGAGGCGATCGCTAGAGGCTGCATGCGTCGTCGGTGTTGCTCATTATTCCTCGACATCCCCAAACGACGTGCTCTATGGAGTGGCTCTATAGTATACTGAACTACAGTTCTTGCACTTATTTGACATGCATACATATGGGTAAATGATGTGTGAAATCACCGGGCTTGAGTAAATTCTAGTCTGTGATCATTATCAGTCGACAGACTGCTATTTCCTTATCTTTTGGTCAAGCGGTGAAAAAAAAAACGCACCTTTGCAATTTGTATAGCATTAAGTGTTTTATCAGTAAATCACGTCACGCGATCCTCCTATCGCCACTGTCAGAAACATTGACGCAATGCCGAATTACGACAATCTGAACGTGGACCACACGTTATGAACGTGAACCATCGCATCTATACGCCACAGCGTATAGACATTAATAGGCACCGTGCTGTGTACCATATAAAAACCAGCGACCTATATAATGGGCTATATAGGACGCCATTTACAGTTAGGCGAAGCGTTCGAGCGTGCCATAGCGCTGACGTATGGTCTACAGCATCCACAAAGTATCCGCGAAATTGCTATCACAAATCGGTAACGAAAACTGAACAACAGCTAAGCGGCAGCTTTCGTTAACCAAATTCAAATGAAAAAAATAAATAAATGAACGAATGTTAGATAAGACTCGTAATATATGCATTGTATACGGAAGTGCTGTAATGACTACGCAAGCTTGTAGTACGCCACAGTTTGCCGCTGTATATTGTTGTCCCACCCCGAAGCTGATGCGGAAAGACACATGATGAATAAACGAAAGCAAAATGAGAGAATTGCGTGAAGATGCATAAGTGCCTCTCTAAACTTGCGGTCCGTAACCACTGTTTCTCTCAGTCGGTTATTTTCTTGGTTCTCCTTAATCAAGTGAAGGAAGGCATGAACACCAGAATTCTCACGGTGGTTCTACGTTTTACGTAGAACCACTGTTCTACGTAAAACGTCGAAAAAGATATCAAGGCGCACATAATGCATGGCGAAAAAAAAAAACAGAGCAAACAACACCATTGTATATCACCCATCGTGGCAGCAGCGAATACCCTCAAATGGTCGAGGTTGAGTGCACAACATGACAAACCCCACGCAATTTTTGAGTAGTATACCCTGTTGCGTAGTATCTAGGAGATCGATCGCCTATACATATAGCTTTCACCTTCATGTTCACTTTCGCAGCGCACAATAAAAACGAAGACTAAAAAATACGACGTTCACACGGCGCTTTGTACGCATCGTTATTTTCAGAAATTCTTCTCAATGTGCGCTATATGAAAGTTAACATGACTTACCAACATATGGCCATACATGCGCGCTCTTTCAAGCTACCTTTTACCGATGAGCACGCCCTGAAGAGTGAGGGTTGTTCCACCGCATCGTCCTCGGAGGACTGTCCTCGACGAATTGGAGCTCTCAGTTTTCAAAAGTTCATGGTCCAGGAGACGCAGACGGTTGGATAGCGCGCACACAGCAAGACTATATAAATCGAGAGCGGCCATGACTTGCGAGCTGCAGCAAGATAAAGTGGACGGCGCTAGGCCTACATGGTAAATCAGTATATGTCTTAAGGGCCGGGTAACATGCCAGGAGTCTCGTGCATTCCGGAGTGTCGTATGGTCGACGAGAATCGCAGAGCAGGATAAACTTGGAAGGCGGGGATAATTGTCCGATAACCGGCGGTCTCTGCATGGCGACAGCAGGGACTTGTGGCTGTATAGTTCGCTGGAGCACTGACTCGCTATTGAAGCCTTCCGAAACGGTTCTCACATTTTCTCAAGTCTTGTTGCGGAAGCCAGTCCTCCGAGCACCGGCTCAAGATGCGTAGAAAGACTCGTAGCGCGTAATGCTTTCAGGAGCAACCACTGCGTAGCTCGTTACCACATGCGAAACGGAGTACAGCAGACACGATGCGCACCAAGGCAAGTGGGGGGAAAGCAAAAGCAAAATTACATACGCGTATCACTCGTATACATTCGCACCCACGGACGACGACGACGACGATCACGATGGCGAGCTTGGCGCATGCATGCGCCGGGAAGGCTGTTCAGCTTTCCGTGCTTGCCGATCGGTCTAACCTTACCTCAAGTCACTGGCTCGTACGCCGTCCTTATCACCGCGATCAGAGCGACTAGTGATGTGACGAAAAATCGTATCCCCCGCCCATCTTGGAATGTTCTACAGGCTTCTCTTTTGTCCCTTGCTCGACATCGGCTGCACAGTTAGCGATGCCATCGTCGCTTTATCGTTATAAGACGCGCACATTTGGACTGAAGTCTGGAAGTATACAACGGGATCGAATTAATTCTCATGGCTGCATTTTCATGGAGGCGCTAGCGAGAAGCCCATGTGCTTAGATTTGGGTGCACGTTGAAACCTTCAGGTGGTTGAAAGTTTCGGACATGACATCTCTTATAATCATATTTTGGTTTCAGTACGGAAATTCTCAAAAAAAAATAATTGATACGCGCACATTCGCGAAACCACGGTTTACAGTGTAACGCAGATGACTTTCATATTTTAATCGGGTCGTCGCACTATACTTTCAGCATTTGTCCCATAATTACTTTCCTCAGCTTGATCGGCAATTTCTCAGCTCAATCGATCGGCAAGACAAACGTGCGTACAAAGTGGGGGATAGCCAAAGAAGGTTTCGCAGTAAGGACATGTAACATCAAAGAGAAAGGTTGGTAGGCGAAGACGCCTTGAAAGCAGAAATAGAAATATTGGATGACGTATAAGCTTCAAATTCACCGCTTTCGTTTTATGGGTGACACCTGTTCTCTAGTTGCTCGTAGGCACAGGGTGCCCTGCAATAATTATTCCTACACGAAATATCGAGGTAATCAGCAGCACGCCAGCAGCTCCTCCGCAGAGACCTGCACCTGGCAACAATGCAACAGTGGGACATGGTGCTCGAGCCATCGACAGATGGCACGGCAGCTCGTGCCCCACTCGTTTTCTTTACATAGGCATACGTATCAAACGAGTGCAATCGAGAATTCGCTTCATTGAGACCATGGTAGTATGGACATAACAAGCATTTATAGGTTATATTATGCACAAAGCGTAACTATTATGGCTATAATATGCACAAGGATATATTGTGCAAGGAGAAACCATGCACGAAATATTCACGAATGTCATGCTCGATTACAGCAGCGACTGCTTTTTTTTTTCCCGTAAGTTCAGCATGCATCCTATCACCACTTTTTCCACCGCCGCCAATATCCTGTGGTAAGGCCCAGCAGACAATGGAAGCTGCAATGAAGACTTTATTTTCTTCAACTGAACAGGAGGGATACTATAAAAAAAACGCTTTTGGCTTCCACCGATGTCTTTTTCCGCCTGCCTGGTTTTTACCGCGCTAACGCAAACCACTTGGCTGTTTCCGCAGCAGACGTGTAATCTTGGCAAGAACATTTCCGGCAGGCGTCGTCGTATTCGCGAAGGACGGTCGAAACACGCACGGGAGGGACTCTGCGGCACGCAGGAAGCCTCGTGATCTAAGTTAAATACAGCAGCGGTGAAAAAAAAAGCGAAACTTGGAAGAGTAGATCGTGAGTAACAAGTCGGGGAGAAGCTTAGCCACGGTTTTCAGTTTGCGTAGTTGCATGTACGAATGAGAAATTTATGAGAACTATGATTGCCGAGGTCGACTCGAATTTGGCACACAACAAATATGAACGCCGAACATAATTATTTGCGCCTATAGATGCCACAAACTTTTTTGCCAAGATCTGTAACTAGGCGTTGTTTCTGGCACGAAGTTGCGTAAGCGAGACTAATTACAATATGCGGAAATCAATCGATTGTTAATTAACATATTAATTAACACCATTCAGAGGCCTCCGGTCCATCAAATCCTCCCTCGTGAATCCGACGAGCATTTCTCCTGGATTAAGCGCTTGGTGAATGATTAGAAGAAACACTGCCGAAAACATCCGCTCGATCTTAAGAGGGCTGCATTTTTAAGCGAAACTTGATCAGGTAGCGAAATACATTAGAAAGCGCCTCTAACGTGGCGTCCCCAAGTGTATCGAAATTCCCGCCCATTGAAGAATGTCGCGTCAAACGCCTCATTTCGGGTTTCGTGCTCTCGAAATATTCACTCGCGTACTCGAATTACTTAGAGAAGAGTGTTTCATGCTCGTCCCAGTATAGCTTTGTTGTTCGCCTGCCTCAGTTATGAGTAAGCTTGAAGCGTCAAAACACTGCATTGCAATAGGCTTCATTAAAGATATTCTTACTTTAGGAGCGAAGTTCCTTAAGCTCTCACTAAGTCCGTTGACGCCGTTGTCGTAGCTTCCTGCTGGACAGAAACAGTTGTTACATACACCGTACTGTAAATAGCAAACGTTTGCGGGATGTGCAGCTCTTGGCGGAGTGGTGGAAAACTCCATTGCTGCGCAGCCTACCGTGACGTGCGCCATGGTGTTGAGGTTATCAGCCACAGCTCCCGAAATTAGATCCAGCAGCGGCACGTTGTCTAAACGCGCCATTGCTAATTGCCGAGGCCGCGTACGGTATATAACCTCGACACCACGCCGCGACACAGTATAGGCGGGCGCAGCAATGCAGTTTTTCGCCGCTTCGCCACGAGCTGCACATCCGGTAAACCTTTGCTGTTGACAGTAAATATATAAAGCGTTCATAGTTCGCAAAGGTTTAAAAATAGCCTGTATACTCTGTGCGTGCATATGTCTGTGCGTCCGTGCGTCTATGCATCTGTTCCGACTGTCCGTCCGTGCGTGCGTCCGTCCATCTGTACGTCTGTGCATCCGTTCGTCCATCCGTCCATCAATCCGCCCTTTATACATTGTGGTCCTTCAGACCCAGCTTCTCTTTATCATCAGCATTCACTTCGTGGATCTTGAGTATTTATTTTTATAAATTTTTGAACTTCAATCTGAACTCCTCGTTTCTACGTAGCATTGCTATGACGCGTATTAGAGCTTCAGAAGTAAAATTAGTTATTAAAGCTAAAGGGCGGTATCTTTTTACTGTGCCTATATAATATTGTAACAGGCTAGTAAAAGGTAGAGAAGAGAAGGAGAGGAAGACGAACAGTCTTGGCACTAACGCATTGTGCTGCCGCAAACGACCATCGTTCACCTCCTGTAAATAAAACCATCTTATCACAGCTCGCTGTTACAATATTAATTAATAGATCACGCTGTCAGATGCTTTACAATTTTCAACACAATATACCTACACCTTTCAACCAGCTTGAGGTAAGGCTGTACACAACCTCATCCCAGGGCCCCTATTTGCCCCTGCTGTAGTTCTCCAGTCGATCCTTTAGGACGCCCTCTGAACGGGAACACTTATTACCACTTGGTTGCTTCCAGTCACGTACCGAGCGTGTAGTCTGTATACGAGAACGTTTCCGCCCGACGAAGGTCGGCCAGTTCACGCGTAGAAGGGAGCGTGGTTCACGTAGCACCTCGAAACAACAACAACAACAACAACAACAACAACAACAACAACAACAACAACAACAACAACAACAACAACAACAACAACAACAACAACAACAACAACAACGAAAAACAAAACAAAAAGCGACAACACAGGAAGTGAACGAATGAAAACGACGGCTTCTTCGTGGCTTTTTGCGCGCAACAATCGACGTCGTGACTCGATAAAGAGGCCCATATCCGCACCTGGCTCGCGTGACCAGCGGACTGTTCGGATCCAGTTTTTCCGAAAGAGAATAAAGCCAGCAGAATAATGCAACGCCTTGTTCGCCACATTACCGTACGACCTTGTGCAGTATAGATGTACCTCTGGGCACCTGACACCTGGAATCGACTCGAAGTCTGGAGTGTAACCACTTTCGAGGCTTTGCTCCGCTTGCCAATGCTAATTACTCGCGACGAAAGAGTTCAAACGGGACGCAGAGATGACGTCATAGAAAAAAAATATCGGGCATAGTGGACACGTGGAGGAATAAAGACAAACGTAAGAATTTAATGAAAAGAACACACATCCACAGAAACCAGTAACGAAATCGGGAAACGAAAATGGCGGCTGTCACACGGCTTTGGTTCGTATACACGATTGATATCGAGAAATCACGAAAAAGGAAGAAAAAAAAAAGAAAAGTGACTCCAGCTATAGGGTACGCGGCCGCCGGGTCTGTCCTTTGTCCACGTTCTGACCTTTGCCGCGGCTCGCAGACTCCTATTCTTCTCTTCGCTGCCTCGTGTGGCTTATAACGGTTCTCCCGGTGATCAATTTCGAAACACCACAGGCGTTGGCAGCTTCGCCCGCCCACAACTTTCCGCTTTTTCTCCGCACGTTCCTCGACCTCCCCCACGTTTTCCTCCTTTGTGTCACTCTTTGCTTGAGCGGACCTTCTAATGACGCGACTTCAGCAAGGACAAGGGGCCAACTTGTGTTGTGCGTCGAAGAAAAATATATGAAGGGATCAGCGGAACCATGGTACACAATCGCGCCGCTCTGCAAATTATAGCAAGAAAAACGTATCGCCTGAGTCGCTTTCTCTTGCATCATGCCCCTATTAGGCGGAAAACGAGAACGATTCGATATTTCTCTTCACGTTGCTGTATGCGCACACAAACAGAGAACAGAGCGTGTGTGTGTTTCTTGCAACCTGCGCACCACTGGCTCGTTTTCTTCTGTAGTGCATGCTTTGTTCTATAGTGTACGTTTGTAGTGTATCTGATTCGGATTCCACAAACGAAACCTAAAAGAGTGATAAAGCGGTATACCGTTATATAGAATATTTATTGGTCATAAATGGCTTGTGGTGTTGAGTTGCGAACTTCGTTTAGTCCTCATTATTACTCCTTTGTGGTATCGAGTCTAGCCTGAAGTTGGCAAAGACGCGCTCTGTGCACGTTTCCCTCGTGGTTGTTGGTTGTTTCCATTCATACGAAATGCATCATAAAGCATATCGAGACGTCATATGCTGCAAAAGCCAGTCACTGTCCATGATAATCATCGTCATCGTCACCGCGGGGCTGTGACGCACAACGCCAACGCCACCAACGGACAAAAAAAAAACACCATGACTCAGGAGAACGAACATCAGCGGCGCAGTTTTCTCAGAGAGGTCACTTCAGCTGAGCAGGAAAGTTGTCGACGAGAGCGAATTCACCGAATAATCTCAGCACGGCTATTGAGTAAGCACATAAATTATGCGGACGTACGCATGTTAATTTACGAAAGGGAAAGGACGCGTCCATCCATCGTAGTTATACTGCTAAGCTATATACGGAGAAGATCCATAAGAGGTTAAATTTTGAATCACGCATTACTACGCACACTATACACCATCATCCGGTGTGCAGTATAGCGCCCATAGTGACATTGAACATAATTAGAATGTTCATAATCCGACACAGAACGTAAAAAAAAATTAATAAGCTGAAACAAGATGGCACCACACCAAATGTGAATCTGTTGCTGAGGGGACAGTGGATACGAGAAACTTCGGCTTTCCCTAAAGTTCTTTTGTGATACCGGCTTTTAGTGTGTATGGTGAAACGTATGGTTTAACGCAGTTTAGACCATACGTAACGAATTTCTATTAGTTTTTAGCAAGTTGTACACTGTCATTGAAAGGCGCTGCTCGGGAGGGGCTATTGCTGGTAGTTTTTGAAAGACTGTATAGGTTCTCCCGCAACTAGCAACCTTCGTCCTCCAGCTCCTTGCGTCAACCGGAAAGGTGAAATCCGAAGAACGTATATGGGGCTCCCCAAATTCTTCTTCTCGCAGGTCTTTCTCGACCTATAGTTTTCCACTGAACTATTTTATGTACCCCCAACTGACTATTCATGCATCTCTTTCTTACCCTTCTTCTTTTCTCTCCATCTCTTTCCTTTCTATTAATCCCCTCCCCTCCCCCATGCGTAGGCTAGGCAACCGAGCCAATGTTGGTTAAACTCCCTGCCTTTCCTCTATACTCTCTCTTTCTCTCTCTGTCTCTCTCTCTCTCTCTCTCTCTCTCTCTATATATATATATATATATAGCTGTGTCCCTTTCCCTCTATTTCTTTTTCTCTCCCTCTCTCAGCAAGGTACATCTTGCGGCTGGTACATCGTAACCACAGTTGCTTTCACGCCATTAGCCACACGGGTCTAACCAACAACTTGCATGAACAACAACTTTTTTGCAATGTAGGCTATTGACATGTCCCATTCTTTCGGACCAGGGACTTTTGATAGGTTTGGCGTTTAGCGACGAAGTTGGCGCCCGTGTATATCAGTTCGCGTCTTCGCATCGTCTGCGTCCCTTTTGCACCTTATGCAATGCATATCAAGCACTGCGCGTATGGGTTGCCTGTTGATTTTCCTGCTTGTCGCTCGAGTGCACATTTTCTCCGGGCACTTACTTTCTCAACAATTCTGCGTCAGGCGAGACTCTCAATGTTGGCCAAAGTACTATTCAGAAAGGTGCTTTATGCTCGAGCACGTGTCGCTTACTGCAGTATAGCTGCTTACCGTCGCTGCACGAAGAACAGCTGCGATAAATGCTGCGATCTGCCACCCATTCAGGGCCCACTTTGTCTCCGCGTAGCTACCTCCGGCAGATGGTGCGAGCATTCCCGTGCTCAGCGCGTACGTCTCCTGACACGAGCTGACGTCAGTTGTCACGCCAGTCCTGTGCCTTTTGTACATTTACTTAGGGCCGTACATCCTTTGATCTCAGAGCCATTACTCGAAATGTTTCCCTGCAGTCTGCTAAGGTAAGGGTAGGGAGCCATTCAGAGAGCAGGTTCGAGTGCGCCAGCCGGTTGCCACGAGCGCCGAAGACCGGGCGACTGCCGAAACCGAAAAAGAGCCATGCGGAGCGGGCAATTCATCACGGCATCACGACGGCTGGTCGTGCGATACACCCTGCAGGCCCAGGCTGTTACTGCTACTACGCCATCCTTCGTGCTCTTAGCCGGCGGGCGGGGGTGGTCCTGTCTTGGGAACACGTAGTGGGGAGGATGGGTGGGCTCTCGCATATACTGCGCGCGGTCACCGGCTGCTCTCCGTCTGCTCGCTCTGTTTTTGTGACGTGGTCCTCCTTCAGGCGCACATCGCTCAGGCTGCGCTGCCCACTGGAGACACATCCATCAGCGTCACACGCGTCGCTGCCATACGGCGCCATGCGCGTGTGTACCAGCCGCTACGCCACGTCCGGGCCATCCCATATTCGTGTCACAGCGCGCACGGACGGGGGCGTGCCGCACGAGCTTCAGGAAGTAATAATATCCGTCGCACCGCGTTCCCAAGGCTGGGTGGTCGGCTGAAAAGGCCCTTCGGTGCTGACCTCCCCGCCCCCATTCCCTTTTTTTTTTCCCTTTCCTAACGGTCAGTCGTCGTTGACGTCTCCGTGTGATCCGCGCTCTCTTCTGCCGCTCTCCCATCGCTATCGAACGCGTGGCCGCCATCATTTTCTCGTTTCCTGGCGATCGCGAATACAGCGATGAAAGCGCAGCGACCGAAGCGGACGCAGGCCGCGCGCTGCACCGCTGCACGAATGAATAGCCACATCATGGAACTTTTCCCTGCCCTGCTGACTTAATGTACCCGTTATCGAACGCTGCGGCCAGGTTCGCACAAAGCTCAGTACTCAAATAAGAGCAGTTGCTCACTGAACCACCCGTGATTGTCGCTCGACTGAGTTCACGAGAAGAGCGCAACATGGTCAAAGCATCATGAAGCTGAAGTCGATGCGCGTTTATTTTGCGATAACTTTTACCATAGCCTATAGCAGCCAAGAGTCACGAAGCTTGCAGTTCGTAAGAATCGATCGTTGTTATCATGCAAGCGTATTCGCTCAAAGCTTCACACACATAGGGACCACCGCCTGTTCTCTCAGACGACCTCCTGAGGCACGTTTCCATCCATCGTTTGTGCCATGCATAGTCCTTCAGCAGTGTTCAAATACTATGATTGCATGAACGGCACGTTTCTACCAGTTTTTACGCAGTGTTACGTACATTCACGGCATGTTTTTGGCATTACACTATATAGTCGAGTAAGGAATACTGTTGCCACCGTCGCGGTGGTCTACAGTGGAAACTAGGTACTCGGCTGCTGACCCGCAGGTCACGGGATCGAATCCCAGCTGCGGCGGCTGCATTTCCAATGGAGGCGGAAACGATGTAGGCCCATGTGCTCTGATTTGAGTGCACGTTGAAGAACCCCAGGTGGACGGAATTTCCGGAGCCCTCCACTGTACGGCGCCTCTCATAATCATATGGTGGTTTTGGGACGTTAAACCCCGCATATCAATTAAGAAACACTTAAAATTTCACATAAAGGAAATCAATACGGTGCACGGTGTGCAGATAAGTTCTACATTTTGCTTCCTTTCTCGGAACGCACAAATAAATGTGCAGGTACGGTGTGTCTTCAAACAGCTGCGCCACTCTCTCATGTTATTCAGAGAGGCATAACAGCTGTCGCACATACAGGCGGCTTATACTTCTCGTTAGGCACACTTCCTGTGTTAGTACGTTTAGAACACATCTGTTGGCAACCGGCAAACAAAATACAGCACACATGCCACCTGTCAAGTTTCTGTTTTTTCAATTATTCATTTATGCCCACCAACAATATACAAAGAATGCAAGCGTAAAAGAATATATCAGTCACTGCATACGAAACACGACTTTTGACAGAATGTTTAATGCTACACCTGTACAAGCGCGCGCGTGGGTTGTTTCGTAACCACGATGTAATCTCCAGCGGCGTCGCCATTAAAGTGGTTTTGCCTTTCAACATGGAACAGAGTGTAATGCTCGCGGACGCTATAGTGTATACAGCACACGCGTAGCACCGGAAGGTATGGGTTGCGAATAGCAAATGCGAAAAAGGAAGCCCAGAGGAGTTTTCAGACAGCGCGGCTGAATGCGTCAGCTCATTGGGAATCGCGACGCTTTGATAACAAAGAAAGAAACAAAGCAAATGGCCCGAAGGAGCGGTGTAAGGATGTGAGTCAGAGCGTTGTTCCGGTACGATTAAGTGCAGATTATGCGCCATTGTCTCCTTTATGGGTCGGTTAGAGGGCACAATTAAGTGATTCGTTAATTCTTAAACTATTACAGCTTGAATATGCGCGTAATAACTCACACATTAGCGCTTACTCGGTAGTTAGGGTATGTATGGGCGTAGAAACTTTTTCGGAGGAGGAGAGCAGGGTACCACCTTGACTGGGGCCGAGCAGAAAGATGTCATCGAGTGTTCTTTTCCGATTTGTATGTCATGCAAAATAAAAGAAAAAAACTGAGGGGAGAGGGGGGCTCGCGGTATGCCAGCGCCCCTCACTACGCCACTGTTAGGGTCCTTTGGCCCAAATAATATGCATGGTGGCGAAACAGCCATCAGAGTACGATAAAGAAAATGCTACAGTTTATTAGCTAGTTTTTGCTTGTTTGTTCGTGTCATTTGGAGGAAACTGCTGTTCAGTTTGAGAGTTCAGCTACAGTAGCGGCAAATACGCGGTTTATACTACAACGAATGATGTGTTTCGTCGGTGGCATCACGGTTATTGTAACATTGCTTCAGTGCTCATCGCTATCGCCATCGACAGTCTTAAATTTGTCCTTCAGATTGTCGACATTAATTGTTTGAAAGCGAAGCTGTTTAAGACAGCCATAATTTGTGCGGTCTATATCCTGCATGCGTGGCCTATCAGGTATGTACCAATTGATTGATTTGTGGGGTTTAACGTCCCAAAACCACTATATGATTATGAGAGACGCCGTAGTGGAGGGCTCCGGAAATTTCGACCACCTGGGGTTCTTTAACGTGCACCCTCAGGTATGTACCAAAGCAATTGGGTTAATTCCACTACACCCCGCTGCAGGGGCCACTAAAAATAACGGTGGCAACAGCTCAACAAATGAGTATGTGCCACAGAAATTAGTGCGGCCTATCACACAAAAAAAAGTGTCAGAACCATAAACGGGTTGGTGCCACAAAAATTTAATAAATCCCACCGATTAACTACCACTGGTCCGCTAAAAATGAAGACGGCAACATTTAGGTCCTTGCTCCGAAACTTCCTTTCTAACAGGCAGCAATTCACCATGGTCAACGATGTCTCCTCATCTTTCTCTTTTGTTGCCTCAGGTGTACCTCAAGGAAGCGTACTTGGTCCCCTATTGTTTCTCATTTTTATCAACGGCTTGCTCAATAAGGTATCATCATACATGCACATATTCGCTAATGATTGCATTATATATCGCCCAATTAACAGTTCCACCGACCGCATTTCCCTTCAAGATTACCTCAACCTATAGAATTACCGATTGGTGTGACACATGGCTAATGCCCTTGAACTCACGAAGTGCAAAGTAATGTCGTTTAGCAGGAAGCATTCCAAATCCAACTTTTCAGAGAGTATAAAAACCAGCCCATTATCCGAGACCTCTTCTTTTAAATATATAGGCATCACTTTTACTCCAAACCTTTCTTGGACTACCCATATTACTAGCGTATGTGCCAATGCTGCCAAGTCATTAGGGTACTTATGCCGCCGCCTTCGAAGCTCACCCTCCTTCATTCGCAAGCTTGCTTTCCAAACATTCGTCCACCCACAAATTCAGTTTTCTTCTCCTATCTGGTCTCCTCATCAAAAATATAACTTCATTAGAATTAACACAAAACAGAGCCGCTCGTTTCATTGTTCAAGATGCAGGGACAAATACGGGCTTGCTAGAGACGATGAAGAAGACGTTTGTTGTGGCAGAGGCTCGTGCTGCTGCAGCTGCTGCTGCTGAAACCGCTGGCTGCTGTCTCGCTGCTGTTCGGCCCATTAAGCGGTTGCATCACCTCGGCGTGGCGTCTAACATTTGGTGGAGGTGCTGGTTGTCTCAAACTTGAACTCCGTTCCCGGACTCTACCTCAACCCCGCGCCTCGCCAATGGCTGACGACATGACCCAGCCACCTGCAGCCATAATCCCACCTGTCACCTGTTCCGGAATGCCACGACAGTGAGATCCAGTGATTTTCAACGCGACCAACGACCAAAACGCCGAAGACTGGCTGTCCCAGTATGGAGCGGTAAGAGCCCACAATAAGTGGGATGACACAGACAAGCTCGCTTGCCTTCATAGATATGTCGCGGGTGTGCCAGAACTGTGGTTTAACACCCATATATTATCACAATGCCACAATATCACAAACAACCACAATAATTATCGTTCATGTGTGACACAAATAAAGCTATCTCTTTCCCTCGAGTTGTTAAGTGATCGTCGTGATATTGCCTTCTTGTCATTATTCCATAAATACGTGTACTAGCTTGACCCTCATGTGTTGAACCTGCACACACATCTAGCAGAATGCATAATAACCTAAGTTTCACGCGACTTTACGGTTATACTGACGCCTTCAACTATTCCGCACTTCCGCGAGCCATACGCCTATGGATGAGTTCATCTGATAACATAGTGGCGGAAACTAACTGCAAAATTCAGGGAATCTCTCAACGTGCATATCTCCAGTATAGACCACGTTCTGCCTAACTTGTCGCACGTAATAGTCAGTGCTTTTGATCGAGTGTCCGCGCAGTTTCGTGTGCAATGGCTTACAAGTTATAGCCCCCCCCCCCCCCCCTTTTTTTTTCGCGCAAAGTATTCTTTGTATCACTTGTATTATTGCTGGTATTTTATCATGCCTTATAATACACAACACAATTGTATTTCACTTTTTATCGTTACCTTTTCTGCTGGTTTTGTATCATTCACCTTTTGTAGAATTTTGATCGTATTAATTATACGTTTTACATTGTTCTGTTCATGCATAACATATTTTGCTTCTTCATGTGAATTTGGGTTTATACCTTTGGTGCATAAAATTTTTGTAAAGCCCCCCTTACTGAATGCCCATGTGGCCATGTAAGGTATTTCAAATGAATTAATAAAAAAATAGACAACGATAAAGGCAATGGCATAGGTCGGCAAAAACTGAGGATCTCACCATAATTCGCTGAAGAAATACATCTTGCGCATTGGACCCACTCAGATTTGGACTCGCCTAGATCTAGGATTCACAAAAATGTTTTTCAACCGGACTCACTTCGATTCAAACTCACCAAAATATTATTCATCCCCACTCACTTAGACTCATGGCTCTATGTATCTAGTTTGAGTGAGCCTCACTGAGTCGAGACCGGAGTCCGTTATCTTAGAACTAGCTTGGTCAACTATGGTCAACGCTCTTTAACACCAACATATCGCGTAATCGGTGCTTTTCTTGGTGCTTTTTGATACGGTACCTTGATGCGTAAATATGAGTGGTTGCAAACGAATAAGGGCGTTCTTTTTTAAAAAAGATGACTACATAACATATATTTATCAAGAACTTTTATGGAAGTTGGTGGGGTGGGATTGATTGATTGATTGATATGTGGGGTTTAACGTCCCAAAACCACTATATGATTATGAGAGACGCCGTAGTGGAGGGCTCCGGAAATTTAGACCACCTGGGCTTCTTTATCGTGCACCCAAATCTGAGCACACGGGCCTACAACATTTCCGCCTCCATCGGAAATGCAGCCGCCGCAGCCGGGATCCGAACCCGCGCCCTGCGGGTCAGCAGCCGAGTACCTTAGCCACTAGACCACCGCGGCGGGGCTTGGTGGGGTGGGAGGTCAAGGCATTCCCCCTATACGCTATTCACGCCTCTGATCAATAAATATGGAAATGCTATAAGAACGATACTATTTTGGAATAAGTTTGAATATACGTGAGTATAAACATGAATTCCGGTATAACTGATAGTAATGCTTAAGATAATTAGATATGGGCAAAGAGAAGAGAAACTCACTCATACTCGCTCGAGAAACATATCAATAGCGCTGACTCACGGACTCAGACTCACCGAATTTTTCCTGAGCCAGACTCACTCGTACTCAATCTCACCAAAATACTATACTCACCCAGACTCACGGCTCGATTTGAGTCTGAATGAGTCCTATATTCAGTCGAATCATGATTTAGTTCACTGACCTATATAGCCAACGGCGCGGCTCCGAGTCAACTTCGATGCGACGTAACACAGCTTCTTATATTTACACGTGGGAGGGGGGAAGGGGGACGAACTCTGGCGCTAGTGTCTATGGGAGCTGCAACGCATGGAAATTCAGCGAGCATAGGAATTATGGGTAGTACGCGGATTTGCCTAGTCTTCGTACTTTAAGTTCTTTTTGGCTTCGCGTGGCTTGAAGCTGCTTTGTCACGAAACAACAATCGATAAATGTTCAGCAGCTGCGATTCACCACCTTAACCATTTAGGCTTACCATTTCAAATCGGGTCACGAAGTTCACAAGGGTTCGTTATTTACTTCAAAACAAAACACAAGCACAGCAATGAACTTCGTACTTGCGAGTGCGATTCGCCAATCGCAAGTACGAAGTCAAGGCAAATCCGTGCACTACCCATCATTCCCATGGTTGCTGAACCATCGCAGCGCCAGAGTGCCCTCTAGTTAAATTTAGGAAACTCTATACGACGGAAGGCCCACACGAGACGCGCGAAGGCTTGGTTCAAACGCGACTTTCTGTCCCTGCGGATTGGGCATCGGTAATACCGTGTCTGCAGGGGCTGTTTGGGGTTTCACTCGAAGAATAAACGAAGAATAAACGTAGAAACAACAAAAGATCACCTAGCTAGAGCTTGGCAAAAACCAACCTATTAGAAACAACCCCAGCGAGCTAAAATAACCTACCTAAGGCACAAAGACAACCTAAACGTAATCATACTAGTTTTTAGGATCGTCCAGC
The DNA here is from genome assembly GCF_043290135.1 of Rhipicephalus microplus. Lineage (NCBI taxonomy): Eukaryota > Metazoa > Arthropoda > Arachnida > Ixodida > Ixodidae > Rhipicephalus > Rhipicephalus microplus. The sequence goes on from NC_134700.1 coordinate 227,308,622, forward strand.
ATCGCTGTTTTGAGGCTTGCGCGTGTGTTATAGCACAAGATTTGCCAAGTTGTGTTGTTGCTATCGTTGTACGCAGGTTGTGAGTTGTTCCGGGTAATTTGGACCCCGTAATGCAAATGCTATACCGTTGTCATTGGGTAGAATAACAAGAACGTTTTATTTTTTTTTTAAATATAACCACAGATCAAACAATGCAGTGATATCTGAAAGAAAGAAATCGGTGAGGCCACGTGAAATAATTCACCTATGCCTTCGCACGCTGTTCCCACCCCACACGTCAGTGGCAGGAGCGAGCGCTGTCCTGAGCCGGCGCTTGAAAAGGTGCTGGGCTTTACTCTCCCTTATTGGAGTTTAATCGCTCCCACAGCAGGGCCGTCGGGACGCGCGCCTCTCACGGCTGGAAAATTTTGCTTCGGCCCTTCGTGGGAAGAGGAAGAGCGCGCGGGCAGCTGGTTCAACTCGTCCGTGAGCGTCGACGAGAGCCCGAAACCGCGGCAAGGAGGCACCACGGCTCATTAGCAAGAACAGGGCTGCTTTGCGCGACCGTAGCGACCGCCGTGCCCGGCGAAACGGAGTGAGTGAGCGAAGGGGTCTTTCGCCGCGTTATAAACGACCAAGACTCCCACGGCGATCTCAACCGCTGTGTGTACGCGCATATGTGTGTACAGGCGGACGCAACGGATGGAAGACCTTGGCCACTGCCGTACGCCAGCTGTTTCACGGAGGGGGGAAAACAAAAAGTGTGCCCCCAGGAACTGCGCCCACTTAGGCTGCAAGAGTCGTGGCGAGGCATTTGGTTGCTCCGGCCACTCTGTTCTCCTGCAATGAGTTCGCGTGGTCGTTGTAATTCTGTCCGAAAACAGACCCGTTTCGTGGAAGTCATAGAGCACCGCCACTCGCTAAGCACCTCGGGCTCTCTTGAGTTCATGCGTCAGCGCAGTCGCATGAGCTTCCGTTCTCACGCTTTCTCGAGGCCTTAAGTTCGAAGTGTGGCGGGTCGGGCTAGTTGGTATGACGTGACGGCATATTATAACGCGAGAACAGAGCGACGTAAAAGAGAAAAGAAGGAGGCGAGCTCGAGTTCAGAAGATAAATGTTTGTCTGGTGACACGGGTGTGATAGATGAAATAGGCCACGCATAGAAGGCGTCAAGTAGTAACAGATTGAGTTTTGTTTAAATATTTTTCCGCGAGGAAGTAATGCCGTTTCTTTTCATTAATCCGCAGTTTGACCGAATTTTGAGGGAGGCAGCTGGTTCTAATAATATGTACCCGTATCTATCAGTATTCATATCTACCAGTATCTACCAGTATCTACCAGTATCTATATACGCATACAATGTGCAGAGACTCGCAAATGCTCTAGCACACCACCGATGTCGCAGCAACCATTTTCGAATACCCTTGCTGGAAAGTCATCCTGCATGTGTGACGGCGGCGAAGGCACACTTAAAAGTACCAAAGACCACATACTCAAGTAGGCGGCTGCAGACTAATAGTGATGCTGCATACCGCACAAATTAAGACTGATGGGCATTGACGTTGTGTATATGTGTGTGCGTGTGATCTCTCTCGTTCTTTCTCCACTCTTCTAACTTTTGATATCCCCCATCGCCTTGTGTACGGCATCATGCCCAGTGTACCTTGCCTGTTGTAGGATAGCGTATCTATTGTTCTGAACTGGTTATCCACCCTGCCTTTCTCTTTTCTCCAGCTTGCCTTCCTGCCAGGCATGTGAAGTTTCACATATTAAAATATTTTATAATTATTACCACTATGTGAAAAGCAGCAGCCGTCACGACTTCACGAGGGTAAATATCGTTCCCCTGATTTTCCTTCTGCACACAAACTAGTGAATGGCGGGGGGGGGGGGGGAAGAGTTGAACGCGATAGCAATATTCTGTTTCTAGTGCGTACTTCAAACACCTAGTGTATAAAATATTTCTGAACTTGCTATACACTCACTACGTGGCCTTAAAGATGCAGTAGCGCGTGCGCCTTTTGTAGTGGGTGGCTGGCTTTAAACAATGAAGTCATTATGATAATCACATGTTCTAACGCCCGATGGCAATGTACACTGGTACGACCAACGTTTATAGAACGTTGGGTACGACGTATTATTACGGCAATATTTCATGTATTGCGAAGACGAGTTTTTGGTAAAGCATGAAAGTTACTTTCACTGCATTTCCAAGCAGAGGAACGTATTTTCAATGTATTCACAAGCAAACGCGTGGCTGTGTGGTAGAACACCAGATTGCCACGTAAACGGCCTGAGTTGGAACCCCACACAGACACGGATTTTTCATTATTTATTTTATTTGCATCTTTCTCGAGTTTTCGGTCACGCAAAGATGATTTTCCGCTCACAACTAACGATGCCGACGCCGGAATTTCTGCGAAACGAGCTCTTTAACGCTACCGTGTTTAAGGAAAAAGGGAGAGAGAGAGAGAGAGCGACGAAGAGATACGAGCTCGTGTTGCCTGTCATCATCATCATCATCATCGTCCTGACTACGTCCACTGGAGGACAAAGGCATCTCCCATGTTCCGCCAGTCAACTCGGTCCTGTGCTTGCAGCTGCCACTTCATACTCGCAAAACTTCTTAATCTCATCTGCCCACCCAAAATCCTGTCTTCCCCTAACCCGCTTGCCTTCTCTGGGAATCCAGTCAGTTACCCTTGTTGCCTGTAGCACCAGAAAATTTCGATCATTGCAGAACTATACAGAGGCCAACTACGTGACCACTCCGCGAATTTTTGGGAGGCTGCATGGGCTTGGCGTGTACGTGACGCTCGTTCGTTCCGCCAAGCACTTGACGTTGTAGTGACGTCATGGACAGTAGGCCTCCATTTTCGTACTGAGCTCAAACTTTGTAAATTGCAAACGAAACAAATATTTACCCATCATCGCCACTTGCACATACCCGACAGCGAATATCAATCACTACCGACTACAGAATTCCCCGTGAACATCTATAAGTATAATTTCCCAGACTTAATGATACGACAAAGATGTTAGAATTTCGCTTGTTCGCAAGTTTGTGAAAAATGATGCAGGACAAAACCGACAAAAGAGAGGTAGGGAGGCTATCGGGGCAGGTGGAAGGGGAAGGAAAGTTTGAAAGTAAGAGTCGATGTTAAAAAAAAAAAGAACTTTACTGATGGGGGTCTGGGGTAAGGGATCATGTACTCGACGGTTGGGGCCCGAGGTCCGAGACTGCACTGGTTACTGCCTCCTGCCTGACGTCACCCAGAAGCGCAAGCGAGCTGACCACCGCGTTACAGCTGGCTATAGCTGTGACTCCCATTGCTCGAAAGTATTCGAGAGATTTCACTGCCGTAAAAATAGTATCTCAACTTGGTGGTGGGTTTAGGCCCACCACAAAATGTGATATAGCGATGGCGAACTACCGGCCAACACGGACAGGCGTGCCCACACAGCGCTCGAGGATTTTTGTTTAATCTATCGAAGTAGGAAAAGAGGAGCCCCGTTTGAATCGTAGGGAGTTCAGTGAGTGGTCATACGAGAAGGACATTGACTCTCGCAGTTGTTGAAAAATCACATGAAGGACAAGGGTGAACTATTAGAGCTATACGTGCGCCAGTTATATACGACTAATCCGCTATATATATATATATATATATATATATATATATATATATATATATATATATATATATATATATATATATATATATATATATATATATATATATATATATATATATATATATATATATATATATATATATATATATATATATATATATATATATAAGGGAAAGAGGTGTATACATAAGGGCTCGTCTTTCCGTGTTTTGACACAATATTAATGAGATCTAACAGACAATAATGCCAAGGAATGTATAGGGAAAGTTATTAGAACAAATGTACTGTAAATAAGAAAGAAAAGTGGGTGAAGAAATAACCAGCCGTGAGCAGGAATAACCTGCTGACGGCTGGTTATTTTTTCACCCACTTTTCTTTCTTCTTATTTACATTACATTTGTTCTAATAACTTCCCATATACATTCCTTGGCATTATTGTCTGTTAGATCTCATATATATATATATATATATGTGTGTGTGTGTGTGTGTGTGTGTGTGTGTGTGTGTGTGTGAGAGAGAGAGAGATATAACAGACAGTAATGCCAAGGATTGTACAGGGGAAGTTATTAAAACCAATGGAATGTAAATAAGAAGAAAGAAAAGTGGATGAAAAAATTACCAACTGTGAGCAGGAATCGAACCTACGACCTTCGAACCTACGAACCTACGAGGTTCGATACCTGCTCACAGTTGGTAATTTTTTCATCCACTTTTCCTTCTTCTTATTTACATTCCATTGGTTTTAATAACTTCCCCTGTACATTCCTTGGCATTACTGTCTGTTATATCTCATTAATATTGTGTTAAAACACGGAAAAACGAGCCCTTAGGTATACACTTCTTTCCCTTATATATATATATATATATATATATATATATATATATATATATATATATATATATATATATATATATATATATATATATATATATATATATATATATATATATATATATATATACAGCAAGCACGTCGCAAAATTATACATGTATGCGTTTTATTTTATGTGCTGCAGTGTAGAAGGGGAAGTGCCAATTTAGGAAGCGCTGCGTACGCTTTCTTCTTTAACGGTATCACCGGAACATTAGGGACGCAATTACCGTCAAAGTCTGCGTGTGGTCTTTCAAACGGGCGGAATACGCACAGGCTCGCCACGCGGACTGCCAAAATTGCCTGCTCCTTGCTAGCCACTGGCGATGGCATAATTGAAAAGCACGGAACGTTTTTCGCAGAGCGGAGACCACGGCGAGTGTAATCGAAGGATACGTTTCCCCCTCATGCCACTTCTTGTGCGATCGCTGTCCACGGTAGCAGAATAAAGAAGAAGATGACATTGGTGGATGGGAAAAAGAAAAGAAAAAAATCCAATATACGAGTATAATTGAGCATGCCCGGTTCGCGCTCTTACACGAAACGAAAATAAGGAAGGATGTTTCCCCTCATTTACTCGGAAAGAGTATACCGACACGGAGATGAAATATGAGCAAAGCAGCAGCGCTGCGCATGCAGGGACATTGAACCACTGATTATGATCATCACCACTATCGTTATTATTATTATTATTATTATTATTATTATTATTATTATTATTATTATTATTATTATTATTATAATTATTATTATTATTATTATTATTATTGCTGACTTACTTCCTGTCTTACCCCCTCCATTCCCAATAATAGCTAATTAACTCTTTTATTATCACCCATTTCTACGCTGCTACACTTGAATGGATGCCCACACGGCTTGGCCTACATTGGTTATCTCATGCCGGATACAGTCGCGCGACACGTTGTCTCAGTGAAGCGTGTAATGTGAGATACGATACAGCCTTGCGATGCACGGCTTCTCTATAGAGCTGTGCGAATCGCGGATAAGCGCACGTGCACGGATGCCGGCGCATGTATACCCTATAGATCTCTATCCTGCTGCTGCCTAAACCGGTCTCGTATCGGCGCGTGACACGATGTCTCGAAAAACCCGGAAGTTTACACGTTCCCGAGAATAGCTTGCGTCGATCGTTGGAGTGAGCGCTTTGTACATGTACGCTCCCGATATGTGCGTCGTCTACAGAGGCGAAGTTCCCTATTGTCGCGAACGTTTCAGCGCTGCCGGACAATCGCAAATTTCACGCTGTACGTACGAAATTACACAAAGATTCATGAGGTGATCATTTCATAGCCCTGCTACGGTGGTCTAGTGGCTATAAGGTACTCGGCTGCTGACCCGCAGGTAGCGGGATCGAGTCCCGGCCGGCTGCGGCGGCTGCATTTTTCGATGGAGACGAAAATGCTCTATGCCCGTGTGCTCAGATTTGGTTGCACGTTAAAGAACCACAGGGTGGTCGAAATTTGCGGAGCCCTTCACTACGACGTCTCTTATAATCATATGGGAATTTGGGACGTTAAACCCCACTTATCAATCGATCAACCAGGGCCATTTCATACGTGAGCGACCTCATTTTACCCAAATAAGTTGTCATAAATAGGAATATAACTTGTCATAACGCTGTTCAAAGCGCAATGTGAAGTAGGAAGTTAACGTCAACTATACACTAAGGCCAACAATTTCATGGATAAGTTCTTGTAAGTTCACTGTTCAACGTATGTTTTTTTCAGAAAAGTAGTGGTGACCTTCCTCTTCATTCTTTTCTTTACCGCAGACTACAACGAATTTGCATAATATTGTAAAAAAAAAACACGTAAAGCTATAAAGCACCAACGGCGGCACCTTAGCTGGACTCCTATAAGCAGTATTCACAATTACATCAATATTAATTGTGAGTTCAGCTAGCTTTGCCATCTCACGTTATTTTTATTGGTCTGTGTACTCGTACACTAGTTCTTTGCAAAGCAGACATGACTACCTTACAGTTCGTCTATCACTGAATCTTAGTTCCGGTATACGCTGCTGTGAAGTTCTGGTATCGTTACGGATTTACCATTCACAAAGTTGTTTTTTTTTTTCATTTCGTGTACATCAGAGAAGATAGCAACGACTCTATAGCTTACTCAGGCTGTGATTCTCTCTTGTTTTCGTTAAATTGTATAGAATCTCCACTAACGCGCATCTTCATTCCTTCAAGCAACGACCGACGTTGTCTTAAGGTTGTTTATTACCGCTCCTTTAAGAGGTCAACAACACTTCAATTCTGCAACCGACATAGTTAAAAAAGAGTGTCTTGATGCATACTAAACCGCCACGCCCATTATGTGAACGTGGGAAAAACAACTGCACGCGGACAGTTGCGCAGCAACAGACGGTAATGAGTCTGCATCCGTCAGCAAATTACGTCACAGGACGCAGCGAGTCCCATCTCTCCAGCGTATACACCAATACAGCGCTTCCATTTGCATGCGCTCATCCACACCCCGGCACTGGCGACGTCATTAATCGTGCGCACCTTCGTCGCCTCTCCTTTAGCGGACAAACACATTTCTGTGCGGGATGATATCGCTAATCGAGACGGGTGAGAATATCACTTGCAGAGGCAAGAGACAAAGAGAGTGCCGAAGTGTCTCTAAGCGTGTGATACGATGTGTCACTCTTGACATTGCGGAATCACTTTGCACGCGCGCCCCTGGAAGTGCGTTTCCGGTTATGAAAGAGAGCGCCACCCGTGCGCACGCGGACGAAGTAGTGATTTACACTGATGTGTACGCTGCACTGTTTCGCGTCGCGCAAATGACTCTTCTGTACACAGGGACAGGTAACGAAGGGAACCTGACGGTATCATGCCCGTGTTTACCGATGCACGCGACGGACGGCACGTGTCCGTTAATGATGTCCTCAGAGCACGCGCGTGCAAAACACATTTTCCGCGTCCGCGTTTAGACTGTATAGCTGTCCACCCACGCGTACAGCGCCTGTATACACACATTCACTGAGACACGCGCCTGTCGTCGCGTGTGCGTCCCATCCATGAAAGTGATCTGCTGTTAAAAAATATGATAATAAACGCACGCAACGCGGCCTGGGAAGGAGTATACCGCCGTGTGTGTATGTTGCGTTACCTGACGCAATTAGGCTGCTGCAGGGTCCGGTTTGCTTATGTGTCTTTTCTCTCAATCCCAGCATGTGCTAGCTAACCTGCAACGAAACTGTGCTTCCAGTAATATTGGCAAAAATGATGCATCACCTCGTCGATTGATTTCTGTTATCTTTCTTGATACGAAAATTCAAGACTGCATCGATGTACTCTTGCGCCATCTTAATTAGCATCAGACGGTAACGCTTTTTTTTTTGTACATCGAAATGAACGTATGGGCGATACGAGTTTTGAAGGTATACTGCGAGGAAACCGCACAGAAATGAGACAAGCAGAGGTAACACACACCACAAGCGCGCTTGTGCTGTGTGTTAATTATACTTGTCCCGTTGCTACGCTGTCTCCACGCAGTATTATGTACAAACTGGCCCTGGCACTCCAAGACACTTTTTCGAAGCTGCTTATACACTCTGAAGAAGTCCTATAGGTGCGGGGAGACGTGGAGTGCCGTTCACGTTGCCACGGATTTTAGTGCTAATTGAAGACTACATTTTTTGGTCTCTCCTTCATGTACAGCTCCGACTGTCATGCATTTATTTTAGTCTGTGACGTTGCTGAATTGATCCAGAACCTGCCAACTTCCGGACAGCTCCAACCCCACTGGATTTGATTCAGGTGTTCTTCATCACTATAGTTTTTTTTTCTCCTCCTCGTCATACCTCGTAAAAAATACTCTCAGCGGGTGCATCTCGAACCTCGGTGCCTCATGGGCGATTCTTGACGGAGTAAAGAACCCGTGACCGACACAAGCTCCGCGCTGCTGCGGCAGCGCCAACGGAGTGACAAGGCGGTGGCATCGGGTCACGGTTCGTCGTAACGAGGGCGCTAACCCCCCGCCGGCGGCAACGTCGTCCGGCCACCATCCACGGGGCCATACACCATCGCCTGCACGTCGGCGTTGGCGGCACGGTCTGTGTGTCTTGTGCACGCCGCCGTAAGCAGGTCCAGGCGCCTGCTTGCAAGCAACACCTCCCGCCAACTCCCCCCTATTTATCGTCCTCTGTGCGATGAGTACGCCGCCGCCGGCGCGTGTTGCAGTTGTTAGCATCCTCGGCAGGCCGTCAGCAGCCGGCTGCTGTCGTAGCCAACAGCTGCCGCCGCGTTCAAGCGCGTGTATGGGACGAGGTGCAAGAGTTGGCGGCGCTGTGCAGCTGACGCTCCCGTCGCGGTTCCATGGCCCCCACCACCGTATATAAGCACTCCTGGCGGCACTTAGCGCCGTCTCGGCCGCCGCTGCTACCGCTCTTCTTCTCACGAGGACACGCCCCCTTCGGAAGGTGATTCCGGCTCCTCGAGACGGCCTTAATTTGCCGCTGCTGTGCTCAATGAGGGCATCTGCCGTGAGCGAGTCCTCTTTGTGCTGTCCCCAAATGCGTAATAGCGAACGTGTCATGCTCATGAAGCAAAATATCAGAAGAAGGCATAGAGAGAAAAATGACTGCCAAGGGACAGTCATTTTCTTTCTATTCGATTGCAAGAGTAAACGTGAGGCGTAATTAAATTTTATTCGATGGTTTCCTTTCATAATGCAGATTGAACACCTTTTTGTCATATTTGAAAGCATGTCACATTTGAAAGCAACCTATAAAGCGATTCGCTCGCTGGATTCCGTGCCAATCGGTTGTGCCCTCGCGATCTCCGACGACAGCGAAGCTCTGGGTTCGTCCTACGCCACCTGTGCCGCCGGTCCCCTACGACGACGACAGCGTAGCTCTGGCCGGCTGGATTAGCCTTACGCCATCTCCTGTCGCCGACAAGAGCTCTCGCCAGTGGTGACCCGTCCTCGTACTTCTGCAACCGTGTCCTTCTTTCCTGTCTTCTCCTTACGCCCGTCGCTCCCTTTTCCACCGCCTCGCTCTCTTCCTCCATCTCTCTACCTTTTAATCCTATCCTTTTATTCCCTTCTCTACCCCCATCCCTCGTGAGCTACTGTTGAGGTGTTCTCCTCCTGAGAGACAGTTACGGGATCACTTTTCTTTTCTTTTAAAAATCCCCCCCTACAAAGAAATACATGTAGCGCTAGAGAGAGAGAGAGAGAGAGAGAGAGAGAGAAAGAGCACCCAAGAAAGAAATACGAGAAAGTGAATATGTCGGCTGAAATCGGTCTTGTTTTCCTCTGTTAATAGAAAAAAAAGATACGGGTTACGCCTTCATGTAATCGTTTCACACTCCGTATGATTACTAAGCTCACTGGGATCCCATATACATTTGCCGAATACGACTCGAAGGCGTAAACCATCTTATCAGTTGATGTAATGACCCACCTCCGCTCTCTTCCACACCCTCCAAAAGCTTTCTGCAGTTAACCATCCTTTGTGCTGCCTCCATATACGGAGGCAATGCAAGCCTACTGCACCTTATCTGGTTCCGCACGGCCTCCGAAATCGCACCACATTTGACTAAGCGATGGCATGTCATGAAGTCACCGTGTTTCGACAAGTTATGATATCCTCAGATGGTAACCTCATTACGTGATGATTTTTGCATCACTTGTGCTGACGCCACCGACGGTCAGTTTTCGCCTTTGACGAGTGGTCTGAGGCTTTTCATCTAAATAAGCAAGGGAAGAAAAAAAAATCACAACATATCCACGGAGTGAATGTTGATGAGTGGGGCGAAGCGTCCATCCGTCCGTGCGTCCGTCAACTATACGAAAACCACTATCGCCATCTAGCGGCATTATTTCCAAGGACATATACAAACAACGTCATCTATTGAGCAATTCATAAACTAGAGGTGGCTACATACTACTACTACTACTACTACTACTACTACTACTACTACTACTACTACTACTACTACTACTACTACTACTACTGCTGCTGCTGCTGCTGCTGCTACTACTACTACTACTACTACTACTACTACTACTACTACTACAGAGGAGAAAACGACCCACAGCTTTAGGAGTTTCACCCCTAAAACTGCCTAAAGAACCACAGAGTAGAAATATTTGATGACACAGTACTGAATAATGGCTTTAAAAATTATCGCAATTAGGAACAGTAGGAAGTAAGGTGATAACAAAGAGACACAGATACGGCGCCGTCTCTGTTTCCTCTCATTTTGTTATCATTTTAGTTCGTTCCCTATTTAAAACCTTCCTTGGTTCTTATAATCTTTGTGCTTAAGAAGCATTCGAAAGGGAAACCAAAATGCATCCACAATCTTGGCTGGCCGGTCAGAATTAAGTACGCATACCTAATTAGCTACCGAGAAAGACGTCTTGCGGCGGACATGGTGAACGCGTGTTACATAATTAAAACGACCAGGTTCAATATTGTCTGTTCATTCCCATGCACCTTTAATTGGATTCTGGGGTCTTAAGCGCCAACACCGCGAAACAATTCTGAGGTGCACCGCAGTGAGGCATCAAGGATTAACTCCGACGGTTCTTCTTAACGCGCAAGTACATCTTTCCTCCTTTCTTTCTTTCTTTCTTTCTTTCTTTCTTTCTTTCTTTCTTTCTTTCTTTCTTTCTTTCTTTCTTTCTTTCTTTCTTTCTTTCTTTCTTTCTTTCTTTCTTCCTTTCTTTCTTTCTTTCTTTCTTTCTTTTTTCTTTCTTTCTTTCTTTCTTTCTTTCTGTCTTTCTGTCTTTATTTCTTCTGCATCTCGCGAAGTTGCAGTGCTACTTACTGCTGTGACCGGCAATCAAACCCGCCTCCTTAACCTTCGAACGGAAACGCCTTAACGTTAAGCTGTCCTAATTTAGCTAACAGAGAATCGTTCAGGACACCCTGATTTGGCGATGTACGCTAAAAATGAGAAGCCAAGAAAGGACCTCCAGCTTTGCCGCTTATTTCATCAAGCTTGACACAACTAATGTGCAGCGGCCACGTGTATCAAATTTATTGTACAGGGTAGTTGCTGTGGGTGCACATTGAGTTACTAATCCTCGCTCGTACTGTAGCCGCTACGGTTTCTGCCTTTCTCTCTTTCACTCTTTCTCTCTCTCGCTCATCAAAAGCGCCGATAAAGGGTGAGACCAAACCAATCGAGTCGTAAGGTGTTTCGATGGAAGCGTATCCGCAAAGGGGACGACGCGTTCGACATGTTAACGAGAACTCCTCGATCGGTTCAAGGCTTCTGGCTTAAAAGGGGCCACGTGGATGTACTATAAACCGGTCGGAAAACGTGAAGAGACGTGTCCATAGCAAAAAGTCCACACCATGAGCGGCCCGTTGGTCTAGGGGTATGATTCTCGCTTTGGGTGCGAGAGGTCCCGGGTTCAAATCCCGGACGGGCCCACACTTTTTTTGTTGTTTCTATTAAGAAACAATAAGGCTGCTTCGCACTAGTAGTAGTGCGAATGAAGTGCCGAGCTTGATAGCCTTTGCTTCTATTAGGTTTTTCTCTTTCTTTACTACTCCGTTTTCTTCTTGTTTTCTTATCCTGTTTTTATGGGGGTCTTTTTCCAGGTCGGCGCCGTAGGCGCAGCCCAGTCACAGCGAAAGCTAGAAGAGCGGTCTTGCAGAGCCTTTTCAAAACACTCATTGGGTAACTACTGCAAGCACACTTCCTTAATACCCCCTATGGCATTGATAATAAATTTTTGGGTAGTGGGCTAGAATTCGCTATGCGATTTTCTGTATTTTTTGAGAAGCGTGGTATCCGCTAAACACTTGCAAGGAATATTGTGCCAATTGTCCATGCAGTGGCTGACGACGATGAGGAATTATGGCTGTAGTGGGTATGTGCCACAGTTAATAGGAAAACAAGAACAAGAATTTGTAATGGGTTGGAGCATTGGTCAGCCCACTCGTTACGCTAACCGCGTTGTGCGACGACTGGTTGTTTTTTAGCTGCTTTATAACGCTTTATAAGTCGAATTAACGCGATTGCTTTCCCGACATCAAGCCTGCCTAAGGCAACTTTGACAACGAGGCACAAGAGTGTACTTTACTGGTGATAATTTCATTCATTAAAGAAAAAAAAAACCGGACTAGCTCAGTGGTAGAATAGTGAGCCGGCACCCAGCGGGTGCGGGTTGGAGCCCCACTGTGCCATTGGTGCTAGGTCATGCCTGCCCGAGGCATGTTTGACAAACAAGTTGCAAGCACCGGCGTAACTCAGTGGCAGAAAATTGGGCTGGCACCCAGCGGACTCGGGTTCAAGGCTTCTATTTTAACGCGACGTGGTTACGGACACCGGTGGCGGCGGCGGACAACATGCAACTGCGCGTGACCCCAGTTGTGATCTCATAACAGCTTTCGCTGTAAAGACGAGAAACCAATAAAGGACTTCCAGCTTTGCCGCTTCTTTCATCAAGCTTGACCCAACTAATGTGCAGCAGCCACGTGTATTAATATTTTTTTCTATCAAACTTATTTTACAAGGCTGTGCGTGCACGCTGAATTACTGATCCTCGCTCGTGCTATGGCCGCTGTGTTTTCCGTCTTTGTCTCTTTCAGTCTTTCTCTCTTGCTCATGAAAAGCGCCGATAAAAGGTGAGACCAAGCCAATCGAGTCACAAAGGGACGACGCGTTGGACATGTTAACGAGAACTCCTCGATCGGTTCAAGGCTTCCGGCTCAAAAGGGGTCACGTGGATGTGCTATAAACCGGTTGGAAAACGTGAAAAGACGTGTCCATAGAAAAACGTCCACACCATGAGCGGCCCGTTGGTCTAGGGGTATGATTCTCGCTTTGGGTGCGAGAGGTCCCGGGTTCAAATCCCGGACGGGCCCGAAACTTTTTCTTTGTTTCCATAAAGAAAAAATTAAGGCTGCTTTGCACTAGAGGTAGTGCGAATGAAATGCCGAGCCTGGCAGCCTTTGCTTCTATTCGGTTTTTCTCTCTCTTTACTACTCCGTTTCCTATCCTTGTTTTTCTATCCTGTTTTTATGGGGGGTCTTTTTCTTCCTATTTTCCCCCTTTCTTTCTCTCTCTTTCTTTTTCTCGATTGCGTATTCTTTTGCAGTTTTCAGTTTATACACCTGGTCTTTGCCTACGTTACGCCAAGTGACGACAGCATACGACAGCACACGACAGCCCGTGCTCCTAAAGTGCTCTGCACTTAATGTAATCGTCAGGGCGCTCAAAGAAGAAGAATACTTCTCTTCGGCGCGAGCGAGCGCCAAGTATGCTACAGACAGCTACGCTGCATGCGAGGCTTCGCCCGCGTTTCGCCAAGCTATACGACGATAGCATACTGTCACCGCATACGACAACCCCTATAAAGCGCGCCGTACCTAAACGTTATATTCGAATGTAAACTTATACCCGCCACGGTGGTTCTGTACTATACTCTCTGCGGCAATGAAGGAAAGGCTATACGGAACCAAAGTGGGCGTGGGTGGACAGCTGAAGAACCTGCAGTATTAATGTCTCTCGATTTTAAGGGAGCACAAATGCGTCTGTGTTTTCTGCGTGAATACAATAAAATGAAATAAAACATTGCTTTATTTCCTACGAGATGTTGTTTTTAAAGAGACGTTGCACGAACTAGTGAGATATGAATACTCGTTTTGCTTCATGAAGTGCCGTTTCGCGTTTCTGCACCTCTGAAAACGTCGCTCTTTTTAGGTGCACCTCACAGTTAAAATGGCGTCTTCGTCTTTATGTGAGTGCTTGTCGCTCTCCAGCTATTCCGACGACTCGCCGAAGGAGCCTGTGTCTCGTTTTCCTCACAAATAGCTGCGTGAGGAGACGTAGCAAATTCTACGAATGCAGTGGTATACTATTCGAACAAGGCCGGCAATTCGAAAAACGAGTCGAGCCGGACTTCGTGGAGGACTACGTGTGCCGTAGCTCCGCCTCAGTAACTTTCTTTTCATTGCCACATGAAGTGGTCCCCTAGAATATCGACTAAGACACTCGGATGCTGACCAGCAGATCGCGGAATCGAATCTTGGCCGCGGAGGCCGCGTTTTTTGATGGAGGCTAAAAATACTTGAGGTCCGTGTGCTTAGATTTAGGTGCGAACCACAGGTGGTCGAAATTGCCGCAGTGCTCCACTACGGTGGCTCTCATAATGCAATCATATGGTGGTTTTCGGACGTTAAGCTCCAACAACAACAACAACAACAACAACAACAACAACAATAATAATAATAATAATAATAATAATAATAATAATAATAATAATAATAATAATAATAATAATAATAATAATAATAATAATAATAATAATAATAATAATAGAATGTAAACTCCTATAGTTACATGAGCTATTTGCTTCCATTGCAGAGATCTGGTAGATCACCTCAATTAATGTATATTATAAAACAACAACAACAAGCGCAACGCATTAGAAGGACAGAAAAAAGGAAGAAAATCTCGAGAGGTGGTTGTTGATTTCCACTGATGTGTGGGGTTTAACGTCCCAAAACCACCATATGATTAGAGACGGTTGGTTCAGGACTCCTAGAAAAGAACACAAAAAGTTTAGTATCGCGTTCTTAGTTCCTGTATTAGGGCAGTTAAGCTGGATATAGAGAGCGGTCTTATGAATATAGTGCTATAAGCAATACGCATAAATAAAAGATGACGCAAAACAACATACTGGGAGCTGGTCATCGTTTCCCGTCTACCTCTATAGTTTAATGGATGCCAAAAAAAAAAAACATGACCAAACTCCAGCAAGCCCGGTACTTTCCGTATTGATGGCGTCATTAACAGTCACGTAAAACGACCAATTCGTACGTATACGATCGACCAGAGATGTATATAGTGGCAAGCGGAATTCAACGTTACTTAAAACCCATTGCACCCATCCCGTTCAACGGTCCACAAGTTCCGCGCGTCTGTCGTTCGGTTTGCCACCACCGGAGGCAACTGATCTCGCATTTACTCATGAGCAAGCCTTTTTTTTTCTTACCTTTCCTTTGTTATTCTCTGCGCACTCGGGATATAAATCTGACATGCGATACTTGCGCGGCAAGTTTATTTCTAACCCCCCCCCCCCTTTCCCGATAGTTGGACCATCCACATGCGAAGCCTTGAAGGAATACTGATGACAGTGGTTCACGACTTCGACGTGTATATACACATAACCTGCGGCGAAGGCATATGTACGGGACGATTCGGGAGCCGCATTTAAACAACGCATTTCAGGGCGCGGACCCGTTCCAACGTATACACGCCGGAGGCGCGCCGCAATATGTTCTGGTACTTCATTTTTACGACGACGAACGACGCTCCCCGTCGCATGCATCTTCGGGCCGCACACACCACGACCGATCGCCAAATCCCGGCGTAACGGCCCAGTCATAAACGGGAGGGAATCGCGCATTTCTCGCGATTGCCAGATTTTCCAAAAAAGACGGGGCCGCACACCGGAGAAGAAGTGAACAAGAAGCACGAATACGACAGAGAGAAACAAGCGAATGAATACAGGATGAATGGGGCAGCGAAATGGCCAGGCGGATGGCCCCTTTTAGCGAAAATGGCTCGAATTTGAGGGTTTATTTTGACCGCTCGTACATCTATGCGCTCGAAGGTTGTTGGTGTTTTTTGTTTTTCTGGAAATGTGCGCGCCGTGTGTGTCGCGAATGGGAAACTTTACAACGAGGAACATTTTGGTAATGTTTCCCTCGGTGCGCCTATACACAAAAGCTGGCGTGCCACACCTGCCAAGTGCGCGCGTTTCATTTCCGGGTGGTGGCACGCGTGCTCTGCGCGTTTACGAATGCGAAATCGTATCCTCCCGGGAAGGAGCCAAAAACAGCAACAGTATATGATTTTCGTTATTGGAGTAACGACAGAAACTACGCGTTGTCTGCGATACAGTCATAGACACGTGGTGCTTGCCGGGAAGTTTCGCGTGATAGGCAGAGAGAAGGAGAAAGAGAGAATGCGTTGCTGCGCGTGATACCGCCTTTATATAGAAGCACGGACATATACCAGGATGTCGTGTATACCCGGGATGAGAATGATTGGCGCTAACACAGACAATCGTATACATATATATTCACGGCTTGGCCACGCTGTCGAGAAATTTAGTAAGACGAACACGAGCACTTGGTATATTAAAGCATAGCAATTTTTCAGCTCAACGTGCAACTGCGTGCCTTGTCGAGCTGTAAGAGGGCTTCGATTTTGATTACTAGTGCACACTGCAGATGTCCCAGAAAACTGTAGAACGCCCATATCATTAACGAAATAGAACCAAAATATACGTTTTGAACGTGTTCGGGATTAGATATTGCGGATGAAACGGCTCGTTCTTTATCGACTCCCAGGTACGGGGGAATGGAGCCCTAATTTAAAGGGCCATTAGAAAACGCGAACCAAATCGCATGTTTTTTCGGCGTACTTCAATTTTAGATCGTTTATGGGGAGTAAGCGTATATAAAAGTTTTATATAAGTATTCTGATGTATTTGATTCAGCTTTTTTTACTATTGTAGAATAATTCTACTACATTCTTCTCTACATTTTTCACATTGTATCGCATCGAGAACATCTACAGTACACATCGAATCCAGCCAAATGTGAATGAGCGAAGGAAGCAAACACAAAATGGCCAAAGTCCAATTTTTTTTAAACTATAGAAACACCACCCCGATAGCGCATTATATCCGTATAACTAATGACACAATGGATTCCCCGTGCGCGCGCACTTGAAATATGTATGCTTCGCGCAGTACGCAATATCGCAGCGATGACCGTCTCCCCGGTTCGGTCCTCCCTTCCTTGAAATTTTCAATTCTCTAATGATCAACTGGGACTCGGGGATATGTCTGATTCAATCGTCATCTCGAGAAACGTTCAACCGTCGTTAAATATGCGGGGCCGTTCGTCTCAGCCTTCAGGCATGCAGGCGCGGGGCAAGCATGGACTTGCTGCAGCAGCCGGTCGCACGGACTCTCTCCCTGCGGGAAATCGATGAATGACACAGATCGCTTGCTTGGGAAACAGGACTCGGCCGCCGGCTACGTAATCGACCCGAGGCACGCACGCATCCTGTACTGCGCGCTGCACTCGATGCAACCGACGTCGTCATCGCGTCAGCCGTGTCAATTCTGCATGCGCGTTGCTCAGACGCTCTGTTCGACGATCCTGTGCGCATACATTACACGCGCACGGAGCTCCGTAAAAGTGTGTGCAAGTGTTGCGACACTCCATGGGGCCAGCTGCGCGAACTCTGTAAGGGCTCGAGATGTGCACGAGCGGCGCTCCGTAATAATTTGAGAGAGAGAGAGACTCTCGGCGTTTGTGTTACAGCGATGAGAGACAGTTTGGTGACGTCATGCGAAGACTTCTCCAGGCTATACGTATGGCAGCAACACCGTTACCCCATAGTTGTCAGTTTGCGCGTGACCGCCGCACATTGCTGTCTAGGCGGCGTCATCATATGATCAAATTGGAGATGACATTATGTTCCAAATGCAGACGATATTACGTTCCGCCGACTGCCAGTGCAATGAATTTCGTGCATTAGCCGAATTTTGATTGCATCGACGAAGAGAGTGTCAAACTTGGTAGTCAGTCTTCTTTCCGTATACTAATTATGCCTGTGTGGGAAAATGATTGCGTATAAACGGACGCCAGATAATAGAGCTGTTAACGCATTACTCTATTCGTCGCAAAAAAAAAATCAAGGAGGAAAAGAAACTGCAGTATACAGATATAAAGTACGACAGTGGGGTAGTGCTATCTGTCACAATAAAAGCAGTCAGAATAAAAAAGGACGTCTTTCTGCTTGCAACGATCTTAGCGCAGCAAACGTGAAAGCACTAATGTACAAAGTGCATCGGATGTTGTCATATATGACACGAGTAATGTTAATACTTTGGAGTGGTTATATGCGTTATATGGACCCGGCAAAGTCGTATGTCGGCATATATGCTCTCGCGATGTAATACATACATCAGGCGAACATGCACGCTCAATTTGATACACTGTCACGTGTTGTCTCCGGCGCATTCCTGACTCTCCATATTATAAACCACGCCTTAAAAGTACTTTGCACATGACGTTGATCGCGAAGAGCGACTGCGAACACCGACTGCATGCCATCGCGGTGACGCAATTCACTGCGCGTTTAGGATATATTTCCGATATCGAACGTTTACTTTCATGGATTTCGCCGCTTCCTTTTCAGGCATCATCACTGGTGACGTAACTATACTATTCAGAATGACATGAGCCCCAATATACTGCATCTTCGAATGACTACAAAAGAGTTCACACCACTTTGTGTGCGCCGCTCTCTTATTACCTATAGTTTCCCTCAAGAACACTCCACTGCCCTATTAACCAAACAAATGATGCTTTCTTCAGAACAGTTTATAATATTGAAGAAAAAAACTACATTGGAGTACGTTTGAGATTCGCCTTCAGGAAAAGAACGCGACAGCGTACGCTGTGCCAATGTGCTCAGATTTGGGTGCACGTTAAAGAACCCCAGGTGGTCTAAATTTCCGGAGTTCTCCACTACGGCGTTTCTCATATTCATATGGTGGTTTCGGGCTGTTATACTCCACATATCAATCAACGCGACAGCGTATATGATCGGGCCCCACATGAATTACCTTGTCAACTGCTATAGCCTTGCTTATTTCGGTTCTCAGTGCATGCCTCAACCATGCTGCGAGAAACCGAACGTCTGTGCGCTTAACAATGGCCGTTTCAAACTGTTCTAGAATGCCTATTGGAAGTACAGTTGTTAAATGCCCACTACGCGAATCAGCGACGGGGGGCGTTCGTAAGACAACTCGCGAGCGTGTACGCGCAACCGCTTACTTTGTTGATGTTTCTTCCCTCTCTGCTCTTTCATCTCCTTATGTTTCATCTCCTCCATCCCCTCCCCTGCACAGGGTAGCAAACCGGCTGTCTATAGGCTGGTTAACCTCCTTGCCGTTATTTTCCTCTTATTTTCCTTCGTCCTTCCTTGTTGATGTTTTTGCTGCAGCTGATGATTAACTAGGCCCGAGTGCTTTGTAATATGGTGGGCCTTTAGAACGCCCAGTCGTAGCGCAAATTCACGTATTGTGACGCGTGCAGCGATTCTACGTGTCTGCCACGTAATATTGCGTGCTTCAAGAATACTCTTCCCACTATAAACATGTTTTTTTTTCTTTTTCGGAGCAGTTTCAAGGAATGGCATGGCTCTGTGGTATAGAACGCCAGCTCGATTGTCGCGATGCGGGCAGTGGGTTCAATTCTCACTCGAACCGAATACTTCTGTTATGCATTTTATTTGCATCTTCCTGACTTTCTCGCGCACGGACAATCCTGAATTTTATATCGCTCACAACGAAAAATGCCATCACTGACACCATAATGTCTGCGAAAGGGGGTCTTTTATGGTGTAGCGTTAAAACACAAACTTCTTTCCTATTACACGCACACACCCTATTTTACTATTTTTTACAGCAATAAAGGCGTATATGTATACGTGCTGAGCCTCTTTTTCGTGGAAGGACTTTTGGTGATTGTTTTTTTCGGCATGCGAAAGCAAATCACATGTCCTTCCTCTCCAGCGGATTATTGCACAACGAGAGCAGAGATTATCGACACGATCGGCACGCAGAAGAACACGATAATCCCGCGTAATTAAGTGCCGCCTAGCAACGGCAACGCGTCAGAAGTTCGTAAAGCCTGCCGATCCGACGTGTCGCCGCATATCATTGGAGAGACTCAGCAGTTCGCAGCAGGCGTTTGCGCATGCGTCGTACATACATCGGTGCGAGTGATATACCTGTGTGCGCAGGTAGCCATGCACGAGGATGGGACATTTTGAGATACGCAAAGGTACGCAAACATCCTTATCTGATGGTGCCGTTCTCCATTGATCCAATGTCCATTGCTATATCAGCTGGAATGTGAACACACACAGCATGATCCCGGTCTGCGAGATTCGCTGGCTATGTTAGCGCTGCTATGTATTCTAGTTCCCGAGGCTTATTCCGCAAGCGGGCTTGAGCTAGCAGCTGCGCTGAGCCTGGAGGTGGGATAAATTTTATTTGGTCCCGGAGAACCGATCAGACATTCCCCGAAGGAGGATCCGCCGCAGTTGCTGGCCGCGCCCCCACCGGTACCGGAAGACCATG
This sequence comes from Rhipicephalus microplus, assembly GCF_043290135.1. Classification (NCBI taxonomy): domain Eukaryota; kingdom Metazoa; phylum Arthropoda; class Arachnida; order Ixodida; family Ixodidae; genus Rhipicephalus; species Rhipicephalus microplus. Next base: position 227,329,280 of record NC_134700.1, read on the forward strand.
GCCCTCCGGCGCGGGCCCGTTCGCAGGCCTCCTGGACTGCCGAGAGCTGGACCGAGAGCTCGGAGCTTTTAAGGGCCCTCTCCCACTCCTGTTCTGTGCTGAACTTTGCGCTACGTAACGCCGTTGCGTTGCTCATGATTGTTTCCTTTTCTTCATTTCCATTTTTTCTGTCTTCCTTCTTCTCCTCATTATTCCCCACACTGCATGTACTGATTCATCGTCAAGGGTCAGCCGCATTCTCAACTGACACTGTACCGCTCCAGCCACGCTTATTCTTTTTTGTTCTTTGTCAATTAATATCTCTGCTGTATTGTTGCGATAAATCGACAACGTGGCGCATTGGCCCCCTGTTACCCACGTATGTGCACGTCACGAATGTATCTCACAATCGAGGGTATACCGATTGCAAGTGATGCCGTAAACACCGCACACACGACCACGCATAATGGTCGTGTGTGCGGTGCATCGCATTACTGCATCGCGTTTGTTCGTGGCGCGCCTGTAAAACTATACTCCAAGCAGTGAATGTACACGGCGCCGCTCTGATGTGTATATCCCCCGCATTCACAAACGTTCACTCAAGAGCTCTCCTCGACTTGAAAAAGTCGATGGGAGCGCCCTCTCTTGGCAGTACAAGTCACTGCATATCGGCAATATTCTGCAGCAATTATTGAGAAGCGCAGCGTCAATTTCAGGCGAGCAGCGGCGCAGTGCTCAACTCAGTCAAGTGAAGGATGGAATTCGAGTCGAGGGGCGTATCTGAATACGGGGGTATATCTTCAAAGCGGTCTTCGGCCTCGCTCCGAAGACGAATGAGCGGGACTACATTGTCCGCGACGGCACCACGCGCGTCACAGGGCACGCACTGCACCGAGAGGAGGCCAGTGCCTCGAGGATGGTACGAGACGCGGCTTCTTTTGCGGCGCCAAACTCGCACGCGGCGCTGCACTGACGCGTGCAAACATGTGGGCTTCAGCTCCGATGCATGTGGCCGTGGCGTAACAGCGCAGGCTTCGAGCAACGTCGGAGTTTGTTGACCCCCAACAGCTGGTTGCCAGTAAAAAAAAGCAACGGGAAGACCGAGGAAAAGGTGTGACTTTGCATTTCCTCGTGCAGAGTTTCCTTTTTCCTTTTACGCTGGCGTGTGCGCTCTTTGGCGGCCTCCTGTTTCTCTCGACAGTCGCGCCGCTGTCTCCTCCGAGCTGCAGTGCGGCTTTACCCGGCGCGCCTTCTCGCCCCCGTGTCTGGACCCTCCCACCCCCGGCTGAGTCAGCGCTCGCTGCGGCTCGCTTCACTCGGTGCTGCCGCCGAGTTTGCACTGCTGCTGCGGCGGCTCTCTTGATGCTGCTGCACGAGGAGGAAAGGGCGGAACCGAAAAACGTCTCTCTTTTACACACAAAAAAGAAAACAATAAAGAAGAAAAGAGAATAATACAATGTGACGTGACTATAGACGCCTTATCTCGCAATTTCTTATTTACGCTGCTATTTGGTGCACGGACGAAAGCAGTAACATATACTCAACGAAATAAACCCTACTTTGATGATATTGCATGAAGGAACGCGCGTAACGTATGACCTTTTTTTTCCCATACTTACGCGTTTGTTTCCTCCTTAGGTTAGGTTTATTTTCTGCACTTACAGCGAGAAATTTCTCCGTGCGATTACTGCACCGCAATTTGGGTGTCCCGGAAGTCATTTGCATGGCACATGAACGCAAATCTTTCTTTCACGTTAACGCGACAGATCTAAGTATGCAGTGAATGTTTATTTTCGCAAGCGTGCTTCATAATATTGCATAAAACCGGCAAGATTGTTAGCTCATATATGAACACTTATACGACAAACGGAGCCCCTGCCGTGAATATGCGTGGCTTTCACGAGACCGTAATTAGGTTCAAAAGAAAAACGCTGAATGTAAGAATATTCTTACTTTTTATTTGTAAAACCCTAATCCCATCCGATATGTCGCTCAGTGAATAACTCACGATGCCAACAACAATGTGTAATGATCGATGAATTTCATCTTTCAGGACGCCAGAACAAACAAGCAGCCATATAAGTGTCGCGAGCAACAGCCACAAACGTGTGAAATGACGAAAGAAGCACAATTTATACCTCGTCTTACTTTGTTATTACAAAAGACAACAAGAAAGAAAGCTTTCGGGCAAGTAGTTAACGTGCTCTGCACTATACCAGCAAAGACAAAGTAGTTATTTCATCATGTCTGCTTCGGGCACCAGATTTCTGTACAGCACTGCTTCATCTCTCCTCGCTAAGACGCACATGCACAGAACCGCACTGTCTAACAACGATTCAGAAAGCGTATGCATTGAAGAGTCAGGCGCGAGTCATTAACAATAACACGCTCATGAAAGAAAATAGCGTAAGAATGAACTCGTCAACGATAACTCTTCGGCTCACGCGAAATTGAATCAACAATCATCGCCCTGCGTACAGAACGGCCTACGTCCTGGGGATTAAAGCTCGAGCGCACAGAACAGTATAAGTTTCTGGCTCGTTTGAAATGCAATGCCCCGTGCGCCATAAAAGTAGGAAGCGCCATCCTATATAGCCGGCAAGCCGCTCGCGCGACGAGTACCACCAACCGTGCAAAGAAAGGCAAAGTCACACATTCCGCTAAAAGCGTCATTCTGCATGCACGCTCAGTATTCTGGAAGCCTCACACCGGCTCATTACAGCAGCGGGCCGAAGGCAGTTTAGCGCAAGTGGCAGTTTCTGTGTCTTTGCTTCGGGCCGACCTGATTGCTCCGCGGCTCGGCCTTAATTTGGAATTCAAATAGGGCGGCACGCCGTAAAGGACCTTGCCTCGCTTGTTTTCTTCGTCTTCTTCCTAGAGTCGTAGTGAAGAGCAAACAATGAGGAAAAAAGAAAAAAAAAGAATCTCGGAAAGGCGAAAGAAGTCGGCAACGAAATGAGAAGGAGCTGCGACGGCAAAAAAAAAAAATGAAGATGCAAACAAAGAACGTATATGCCTTTAATGCCTCCCAATTATGAGGAAGTGCGTAATTAAAGCAAGTGTGCTTCGGCTCCTCTCTCCTTATGGCACGACGTGCGCATTTGCTCGTCCGTGGCCTCGCCGAAGGCTTATAACGCGACGCGTTCCTTGGTAATCCTCGAAAGGGCGGGGCGGGCACCACTTAAAACCCGAAATCCCCGAATCAATACCCTCGGCACAACGTAACTTGGTCCCAGAAATAATAATAATCATCCCAAAGGGCGAAAAAAAAAAGGACTATATAGGAAGGCGGCTGGAGAGATGGCATTTAAATGAGTGTACAAAAAGGATCTTAAGATGAAGATTTGTGCGCGTTTGTTTTGAGGGACGACAAAGCGTATAATTTGGCGCATTCGAGTGCTCGCATACCTTTTGGGGGTTGGGCGCACAAGGAGACTTCCAGCTTCCTCCGAGCTGTATCGATCGCTTACGACGCTTTACTCAGCGAGGTTATCTCTACATAGTGCTCATGTCTGATTTCTGCAATCGCTCCATCGTCTGCCGACTCATTTTTTTTTCGTCTACCTTTTCTCCGTGTTCTTTGTCATGTTTGACGCGGAATCACACAATGCCTCATTACACTTCCATCTTTTTCTTCTTTTTTTGTTATTTCATCTCCGTCTCGCGTTCCACGTTTCCCATTTACCTAGAAACTTTCAGTCTGCCACGAGATGCTGGTCTGGCCGTGCATGCTTTCAGGGGAGGGTCTTGAACCTAGATGGACACTCATATTTTTATTTGCTTGGCGTTTACGTTTGACTTATGCTGTAATGTGCTTCAGCAAATATTTACATTATACAGGACACTTGTCGACTTCGATCTCTATCAAGTTAATCTGACATTCGTTGGCACGTACGCACAGTAATCGCAACACACTGACAAAACTGGACTACGTTATGTCCGGCCGCATAGAACCTAAAACAACAATGAAGTGATGCTGCGCAGCTGTCCGGAACCTACAAAAAAAGCGATCTCAGTATGTAGATAACTAGACACTCATGTTTTGAACCTATAGTATACTGGTGTACGCAAGAGTTACGACTCGCAAGTCGACCATCGGCAGGTTTTAACGACGGCGTGTCCATTAAATAAAGTTCTTTATAGACTAGACAAGTTTTACATTTCCCTTCTTATATAACCAGGAGACGTTCATCGTGAGACACATCTTAAAGAAATAGTTATAAAGAGAGGAAGAAGCCATACATTTTACTGCGGAATCGTAGCCATCCATTCTGAGGGCCATTATTAATGTGAGCTGAAATAATAATAATAATAATAATAATAATAATAATAATAATAATAATAATAATAATAATAATAATAATAATAATAATAATAATAATAATAATAATAATAATAATAATAATAATAATAATAATAATAATAATAATAATAATAATAATAAATTATTTATTTATTTAACGTGCCCCGGAACAACCATGAGGTCGTATTGCAGACGCACGCAAAAATAAAACAATAAAATTAAACAATACAATACAGACAGTCTTCCGAAAAAGAAATAAAATAAAAAGATTGAAAACGCACGCGCAGACCCAAAAATAAAACAGCGCCAAATGGGAAGGAAAAAAACCCAAAATTAGGATCATGGAAAGGCAGTGAAAAATAAAGGGCGATATACACAACTACGTAGAAGCCTCTCTGACAGACGGAAAATGGAGCAATCTGCACATAGTGAGAAACAATGTTAAAACAGTGCACAGCTGAGATAAAAACAATGATAGTGGACTGTGAAAAACATCAAGATAATTAAAGTTAACATTATAGAGAGTGTATTCTGTGAACGGTAGAGTGTCGAAACAAGTTCACAGGTACATGAAATGGTCCATTCTTCCTGGTTAACTTACGCGGAATCCGAAAATTTACACAACTGAGAAGTATGGGCAGGGTATTATGCCGTGAGCTACTTTGTGAATAAATAAGCGGTCAGCGTGATTTCGTCGGCAGTGAAGTGATGGCAATGATAATAATCTGGCAGTGTTGGAACGACATCCAGAGGCATTTGTCGAAACGATGGTTGTAAATGCTAATGATTTTTTTCTAGACTCGCTCAATGGTGTCACTGCTGCAGATTTAGCAATGTCATTCCAGATCACAGATGCATATTCAAGTTAAGGAAGACGTATTGCGGTGTAAAACTCTTAGAAGGCTGTAGGAGAACTGAATTGTCGAGAGTTTCTGTAAAAACAGCCGAGAGAACGAAGGCCTTACGTGGCAGTACGTTTAGTGTGCGTAGAAAAATTGAGCATCGGTTATCAAAAAAAAAAAAAAAACCACCAAGATCGCCGAACTCATACACATTACGTGACGACCCAGTATTGACAGAATACGGAAACAATGCGACGAATGTTTTGCGAGATGTACTCATGAATTCGTCTTTGAGGTATTCGGGGAAAGGTTATTGTTATCAAACCTTTCAGAAAAAGAACACAAATCTAACTGCAGCAAGCGACAGTCGTTAACTGATTGAATTTCCTTAAATATCTTGATGTCATGGACTTACAAGTGAAAAGAAGAGCAACGAATTACAAGAGAAACATCGTCAACGCAAACAAAAAATAGAAGTGGGCCTCATACCGACCGTTTAAGGACTCCACTAGTCACTTGGTACAAGGAAGAAGTTTCACCATTTACGGCAACATAACATGACCTATTAAGCAGATAGCTATGCAGGAGATTCCCAACAGACAAGTGAACATCAAAGTTTGCAAGCTCAACCAAATACAGTGGCTGGCTGACTACGTCATAAGCTTTGCTCAGGTCGCAGTAGACTACGTCAACCTGTCCTTTCTGAGAAATAGGTGGGGAGATTTGCGTCACGAAACTAGCAAGATTTGTGGTAGTTAAGCGGCTGTGAAGAAACCCATGTGGATTAGGTATCAATAAATTATTCACGCTAACATACAATTGTGAAGAGCCAGCTCAAAGGTATTCGATGTGGCACACGGAAGAGGAATTGTACGATAATCAGAAACAGCATGCAGTTTTGCAGCCCGACTTAAATACTGGAAAACACACTCATATTTCTACATGCTGGGAAATGTGGAAGCGTTCAGACAATTAATAAATATTATAGTCAGTACTGGTGCAAATATACTACCATAAGCCATTAATATGGCGGAAAGGATGCCATCTGGGCCACACGATAAGGACGGTTTTATAGGAGCCTAAATGCATGAGCAGTTGAGCTTTTCACCCAGCGACAGACCACTAGATGTGCTAACTGCCTGACGCTCTTGTCTTATTTGAGTCCCAGAGTCTGAGGTCTTATGAATGGATGAAAAATGCGTGGCAAAACAGTCTGCAACGGCATGCACTTCGACACTTTCCGAGTACAGCAGCCTGAAGGACTCCCCACTTTTGCAAAACCATTTGCGCACATACTTTCAAAGCTTAGCTGGCATGTCAGAAAGAGTTTTTTCTAATAATGCAATATATGAACTGTGGCCCCGTTTATATACGCGTCTAGAGAGAGTTCTGAAAGAGTTGAACCCTTCCTTCCACTTGCTGAATGGAGAACATTTAGCCTGCTTGTGCGCGAGATTTTCGTGCTAATAATAATAATAATAATAATAATAATAATAATAATAATAATAATAATAATAATAATAATAATAATAATAATAATAATAATAATAATAATAATAATAATAAAGAACATTGATAACAGACAGACAGACAGACAGACAGACAGACAGACAGACAGACAAAGAACTTTATTGGGTCCTGAGAAACGCTGCTCCTTTAGAGCAACGTCGCGGGCTGTTCCCACGTAGGAACGGGGAGGCCTAGCCTCACCGCCGCATCGTGGGCTCTCTGGACAGCCCGTAGTTGTGGTAGCAACTCTGAACTTCGTATGGCAGAGTCCCAGTCTTCTTCTGTGAGCCGACTTGGGTCCTGTAACGAGGGGCACTGCCAGAGCATATGTGCTAAGTCACTAACCTCACCACAATCAGGACAAGTGGAGTCAAAAGCTTCTGAAGAGACTATGCTGAGGAAAAATAGGCTTGGATAGGACCTGGTCTGGAGCATTCTAAACGTGATGGCTTGAGGTCTAGACTTGTTGTGTGGCGGAGCAAATGACCGCCTACTCAACTGGTAGTGTTTAGCCACGTCACTGAATGTAAGTAAAGCGTCCCTGAACATCTCACTGCCAACCTGCGGACCTACGTCCTCCCCAGCGCGGAGGTTTAGTGCGCGCGCCCGGGAGTGAGCAGTGTCATTCAGGTTTACTTGAGAGTCCAGTAGGGGTTCGAGATGTGCAGGAAACCAGGTAATGGTATGCGGAGAAAGTGTCCTATTTTCAAGTAGTTTAAGTACTTCAGCACAGACGGAACCAGAGGCGAAAGCCTTGTCCGCTGATCTTGAGTCGGTGAAGATTTAGATTTACTGTCATTCAAAAGGGCAAGGGCTACAGCCAACTGTTCGGCTCTTGAGAGAGTTGAGCCCTTAACTGACGCAGCATTGTTAATAGAACCGATATGATTGACGGAAATAACAGAAAACTTATCTGAGCTATCGTACTGAGCGGCATCGACAAAACACACTGAATGAGGATCGTTACTGATGTTCTTGAGAAGTGTGATGGCCCTAGCCCGGCGGCTTCCTACGTTGTGCTGACGATGGACGTTTTGCGAGAACGGAGAGACCTGGATGGCAGTGCGCTGTTCGTTCGGTAGTTGAAGACGGTGATCCTATATACGAGCGCTGGACTGAGGCCTAGGACGGACAGAATCTTCCTACCAGCCGGCGTAGACGACAGGCGCATTAGCTGTGCAGTCTCTTGGGCTTCAATGATCTCATCTAGGGTGTTATGAACTCCTAGCTGCATAAGCCGTTCATTGCTTGTTCGCACGGGAATGCCCAACACCCTCTTTACGCTTTTTCTGATCAGAGTTTCCACCTTCTTCTTTTCGAATCCATACCAAGAGTGCATGGCAGCAACGTACGTTATGTGACTTATGAGGAATGCATGAAAGCGCCTCAGTAGATTGTCCTCTCTGCGCCCCCCCCCCCCTTCTGTACGAAACCTTATTCATCAACCTGATCATGTTCCCTGTCTTGGTTGAAATCGTGGTTGATGAATCTTGGTTGATGATGAATCTTGGTGGATGATGAAACCTTGGTTGATGATAAAGATAAAACGTAAATCTTCATGTACAGTAAGAAGCGCATCAATATGGAGAACTTGTCAGAATTGAAGCCGGTTAGGAAAAAAGATTATTGTAACTCGTGAGGAAAATCTCTTTTATACAACGTATAACCATGGCGTCGATAAACAAAATAATAATTCTCCAAATTATGCATCAAACATAGGCTGCTATAAGGTGTTTGATATTAATGGCGTGTTATCAAACATAACCTTCGTTTGCACTAATGGTGTGGGCGACCTGTACATTTTCATCAGGACTGCGGGCGGAGGGCGACGCCGTCCGCCTACGGAAATAGAGCGAAGGCAGGCGATCGCATTGCCTTAGCAACAGCGAGCGTGTTTTTAAGCGCACGTGAAGACCAGCTGGTACGCACTACTCAACAATAGCCTTACGGAGAGCCGGCGTGACCTGGCGACTGCGCCGAGTGCGCGCACTTGAATCAAAGGGGTGAGCGAGACGCTTGGCGAGTCGCCTGTATGCATTCGCTCAGACTAAGAACAATAAATGATGTGTATGTGCGCCGACGGGGTTCATTGTTCCCCGTATGGCTAAACACTCACGGTTCAAACACGGCAACGGGTCACAGCAAGGGCATGTGGTCGGTATATCAGCCATATCAATTCTCGCGAACAGCATCGTTTCCCATTAAGCAATGTGCATATACAGAGCGCTTCAGGTTCTTAACCAAATGAGCCACTTGGGTACAGTGTACAGTGTATAGACTGACTGCCATGAAGCACGGAATCATGCAAATTGTACAAGTATAAAGCTCGAGATGATTTCATAGGACGGTGGCTAATGATAATGACACCAAAGCTTGCATGCACAACACTAATGAGTCCCAAAGTTTACCTGCGGATATCTGCGGTTGTAATTGATCAGCCTGCAGTTGTTGATATCTGACTCACGAATGTCTAGACGATGAATAAACAAACTGTAGCCGGAGTACTTTTCCACAAGACACCAATATTATTGCATAAACGTTGTTGCTCGAATTTTTTAGCTGACTTATGGCCGACTGGTGCTGCTTATTTGAAAACTCGTAAGTGTTTTAAACGAAAAAGGTAAAAGAAATCGATGAGCAGGCCTGCCTGAAAAGAGGCAAGCAGTGGCCCTGCAGCGGTAGTATAGTGGCTAAGGTACTCGGCTATACTGACCCGCAGGTCACGGGATCGAATCCCGGCTGCGGTGGCTGCATTTCCGATGGAGGCGGAAATGCAGCCGTAGGCCCGTGTGCTCAGATTTAGGTGCACGTTAAAGAACCCTAGGTGGTCGAAATTTCCGGAGCCCTCCACTATATACGGCGTCTCTCATAATCATATGGTGGTTTTCGGACGTTAAACCCTAAAAATCAAATCATCAGAGGGAAGCAGTGTCACGCACTGAAACACATGAGAGGATCGGCGCCCGGATTAGTTACTGATAGTACAATGAAGATGCAAGAATGGAAACAAACTATAATGACGGGCCCGTCGAAGTGTCATTAAAACTGAAGAGGGGCCGAATGCACAAAGCTTGTCTTTCTTAAGTGCGTTTTTCCATTAGTCAGCCGGCTTCACGAATGATATGTTACGCGTCGTGATTGGCTGGAATGTTATCTTATGATAGCTCATAGCTTAAGACATCGTTATGAGTGCGAGCCAATGGTTTTTTTTTGAAGATCAAGTTCACATAGGCTGCTCGTATTTGTCTATGTATTACAGCCATTGGCGCATAAAATGTTTGTGATCGATAATATCGGCACCATAATCACCATAATTTGCACCAGCAATATCATCCTCGTTCACACAGAGAAAGCGCGTAATACGTATAACAACAAGGGTTCTCGTATGCCCTTCCCTGAACCGGCGAACGACGAAGACGGCGAATTCTCGCGTCTCTCTCATCTGACGCATAATTGCAGGGAAGAACTCCAGGCGAGGAACTAACGGCACGTGTGTCAAGATTTCGTTCTTGGCTAACACATCGACGCCCCTAATCGAGCAGCGCGGACAGGCGGGCGCACCCGAAGTCGCCGTGGGAGTTGCCTTACATTGCACGCAGCACAGAGACAGCGTGTTTCCCAGTGTTGGCGCTCACATTGACTGACGACCGCTGGCTGACCCCGCCAGTTGCACAGGGGAGATCCGCGGAACAACCGCGCCGCCTAAGGAACTCTCATCCGTCGTGATTTACTCCGACGGTTACGGTCTTCCAAAAGAGCGAAATATGCGGGGGCACGCATTCCGCCACCCAACGGAGTCAAAGAGGGAGTGAAAAAAAAAAGAAAGCCTCGAAATTGGTTTTCTTAAAAAAATAACAGGGCTTCCCCTACTTAAAAACACGTCTGATTCCCGGCCCGAACATGTGCGCGCGACCATAAACAACGGTATATAAAGAATCGAAGAAAAACACGAAATGAAGGGACGGCTGAGCTAAGTAAAAGAGCGGGACTCTTAAGAATGAATTGCTGGCGTGCTGAGCCTAAAATGCGATTCTCGGAGCCCGGTGGCCTGCATTAGGCGTATCGCGAGGCTTCTTCCTTGAATGAAGACCGGGGAGTGGTTCGACGTCGGACGGGTCATCGAGGAGTGAAAGGGAAGAAGAGAGACGCCTTTGGCACCGCCGTCGCCTGGTATATAGAAAACCCGGGCGGCGGGGATGTGGTCGCTGCAGCGGCACGCACTGGCGTGTTTTCTTTTCCCATCCCGTCCGAAATTTTATCGGGTCGGCAGAAGCCGGCTTCTCCATTACTGTCCAGGATAGGGGACACAAACTGCCCTCGTATTTTACGTTGAAGCGAGGAGGAGCCACCGCCGCGGAAACGGCACACCGCGGTCCATCTTCTCCCCCGGCCGTCCCTATACATGTTCGTGCGGGGCCGAGTGTTTTCTATGGAGCTCATCTCTCCTTTGATATACTACGTATACGTAAGCTGCAGGAGCCCCCCATTTCTTTTCTCTCGCTCTTATGCGTGAGTGCCGCGAGCATGTATACGGCGTGTTCGCGTGACGACGACTTCTAGACGTCTTCCCAGTCACGTGCTATGTCTTGCAAGCCGTCTGCGGGGATCTCGTAACGGGAACGGAGTCAGGGGGTGGCATAAGAGATCAGCCGTTGGCATGCTGTGTGTGTATTGCCACAATTTCACGACCTGGGGGAGACACTCGCTATGGCCATGCCATGGATGGGTATGGCTTGAAATGCGCGGCACTCAATTTGTCGAGAAAACACGGTGTATGAAGGTTTGACCGAAGGTCCTTTTGCCTGAAGCCGAGACATGCTGATGAGTAAACGCAGAAGCTGAAAAGTTATCTAGACTCGCGTGGTTTGTACTTCTTTGTTTCGCGTGAGGAAAATAGTTTCAGCGCCACGCCAGTGCTTAGCGATAAATGTGTATCCATTGTTATGTATCACGTAGAACTTGAACTGATCTGAACTGACGCAGGTGGTTACACCAGGCATCTTGCTATAATATAACCAAAAATGCAGATGCCCCGCTTCTTATATATATATGCATACGTAAGGCATGGGTCGTGCTTTAAAAGCTGCGACCACGCTGTTTGATATGTTCCCACTGTGTACACGAATAACCTTTGACAGTAAAGGCGATATGCCCTAATTAATCCTCGTGAATATCGTAAAAAGTGTCGAATAATCATGGTTACTATAAATACTATACTGATCAATGCACTCCCACAACCGTCGAGCAGACCTATCCTGTTGTCTTCCAATATTTTCAGCTTTGACATGCGCCTGCGGGAGGAGTTGGGGATAATGATACGTGATTAACGAGTAAAAGAAAAAAAATTCACAGGATATTAACGGAGTGAATCATGATGAGCGGGGCCAAGCGCCCGTCCGTTCATCCGTCCATCCTTCCGTCCATCTGTCAGTCTGTCTGTCTGTCTGTCTGTTTGTCCGCCCGCCCACCCACCCGCCCGCCTGCCTATCTATCCGTTTGTCCATCCATCCATCCGTCCGTCCGTCCACCCATCCATCCATTTATCCGTCACACTGTCTGTCCATCCGTCCGTCCGTCACACTGTCTGCCTGTCTGTCTGTCTGTCCGTTCGTCCGCCCGTCCGTCACACTGTCTGTCTGTCTGTCCGTCCATCCGCCCGTCCGCCACACTGTCTGTCTGTCCGTCCGCCCGCCCGCCCGCCCGCCTACCCATCTATCCGTTTGTCCATCCATCCATCCGTCCGTCCGTCCACCCATCCATCCATTTATCCGTCACACTGGCTGTCCATCCGTCCGTCCGTCACACTGCCTGTCTGTCTGTCTGTCCGTCCATCCGCCCATCCGTCACACTGTCTGTCTGTCTGTCTGTCCGTCCGTCCGCCCGCCCATCTATCCGTTTGTCCATCCATCCATCCGTCCGTCCGTCCACCCATCTAGCCATTTATCCGTCACACTGTCTGTCCATCCGTCCGTCCGTCACACTGCCTGTCTGCCTGCCTGTCTGTCTGTCCGTCCATCCGCCCGTCCGTCACACTGTCTGTCTGTCTGTCTGTCCATCCGTCCGTCCGTCCGCCCTCCCGCCCATCTATCCGTTTGTCCATCCATCCATCCATCCGTGCGTCCGGGCCACCCATCCATTCATTTATCCGTCACACTGTCTGTCCATCCATCCGTCCGTCACACTGTCTGTCTGTCTGTCTGTCCGTCCATCTTCCCGTCCGTCCCACCGTCTGTCTGTCTGTCTGTCCGCCCGTCCGTTCGTACGTCCATCTGTCTGTTTGTCTGTCTGTGTCTCCACCCATCCGTCAATTATGAGAAAACCACTAACGCCAACTAGTGATATTATTTTAATGGACATATACACACACCACCATCTAGTGAGCAATTCTTAAAAACTAACTAGAAGTGGCTACGTACTACTCGCCTACTAGCACAGAGGAGGGAACTAAAAAGCCCCTTCATCACGTCTACCTGGCCGGCAGAAAATGCATAGAAGGGCTTTAGAGGGAACGACCCACACCCTAAGGAGCTTCGCCTCTAAAATCAATGCATTTCGTCGCCGTATGTCGTGGGTGCTTTCGCGTATTTGGTTAAAGAAAGAGGTGCCATGCACCGCGACGCAACATCGCTCGTTCTCGGTTGCCACGGTCCTCCGAAGAGCCAGCGTTCAGAGGCTCTGCGTACGCTTCCAAGAAAGGTCGGTAGTCGAGCCCCACTTCTCAGAAAACGACAGCCGCCGGAGTCGATTTCAGATACTAGGCTCTGGCTCCGCATCCTCTATGCGTTCTCCTGCGTTACTGCAATGGAAATCCCTGTTTGAACGTGAAGCTTTGGGTGCGTTAGTGATCTCACTCGGTAAAAAAGGCGCAATCTAAAGCTCAAGGCTATTACATTAATTTTGAGCATATAAATAGAAAATAACACAGTGTGTTACTGTGAAAAGATTGAAAAAAAACCGCACATAAGTACCCCAGTATAGATAGGGGTATACATGATTCGAATTCATATGAAACATTAATAGTATACTAGCCACGCACGTCTTCTACCAAGTAAGTATGTATTCGAAAACAATGATTAACGAAAACAAACGCCTTGCAACATCTCGATGAATATACTTCTCCACAAAAATTATTTCCATTTTAGAACAAAAGTTAACTTAACACGGTTGTCTTCCAACGACGAGACATGATTGTTTTCAAGTTACGTGAACCCGGAACAGTAAGCTCCCGACGAAATAGCTGTGTCATTGAGAAAAAAGACATGACACTCGCGAGGGAGGAATTGTTGCCTATCAACTAAACGGCCGATAAATGAAACAAAGAAACAAAAAATCTTTAAACGTAGTAGCTGTAAAACTGCAGGCAAAGTGAATTGAAACCAAATCGCTGCAGGCAACCAAGGGCCAAAAGCATTGCGTTTGTGTTTTTTTTTGTCCACATGTATACAGAGGAGAATAAGAGTTGAGTTCGAACGAAGGTTTCCATTGTAGCAAAAACACGAAACGCGCACAGCTGAGCCTTACATTCGTTTGCGGAGCTAAGGCCATGACGCATTCCTAACTCGAAGTTGCCGAACCGCGCACATTCTATGAAATTACGTTCGAGTGAAACATCTTGGAACATTATTTGTCTCTTTCTCGAAAAATCACGAGGAAGCGAGTGTGTAGGCGCTCAAAAGTTGGCAGCTGCTTGCACGCGTCTCGCTTGATTCTTGCTCTGTGCGCGGCATGTACTTGATAGGAAGAAACCGCGCATGCCGGCGCCGTATAGGCTTATTCTCGCAAACGCTCGAAAATAACACGGTAGTAAGCGCCTCATGCAAGATGCAGAAGGCCGCATACGTGACCCAGAAGCCATAGCGCGCGCCGAGCATGATCCAAGTGTGCGGAGATTCAAGGTGTATATATGTATACCTGCGTCGCGGATAAGGTGCGGGTCACGTATAAATACGATGAGACCACGTCTTCCATTTTGCGGGCGTATGGAGAAAGAAATAATAATAATAATAAAATCGCGGCAGAAGTGAAGCGCCGACGGAAAGAAACATTGTGGCCTCCAAAGCGATTACGTAGATGAGGCTAAGATGCTTGCGAGGCAGACGACCATCGGTCTTATTCAATAAGCGTTCGAGCATGATCCCCACGCGCGCCAAGGTGACAGTGTTGCGAGGCAAGTCGACAGCGCACATGACCACGTGACCCTGGGCTGGGACATGAGGACGAGTATAATGACGGTGTACTCGCTTTTCTTCTTTTTTTTCGCGAGGTACTTTTACCATGCATGCAATATGCCTCCGATCGATAAAGACGCGAGCGCCTACCTTCATTTCAAGCTTCATTGGTGCGGCCGCTTTCCCCCAGTACAAAGCTTCCTATCACGTGGTCAAGGGAGGACCCAAGCGATTCGTGCTATTGCTTGGACAACGATGATATGGAGTAGCCGAGCATTAGTAATATGGACCTCAACCTCTCCACAGCAAAACAGATAGAACGGAAGCTTACGGCAACCAGTTATGAAATCACCGCGTGTGTTTGTGCCCAAGTACGAAATGAATCAGTCGAATAGGCCCGATACCTAAACAATCGCATATGTCCAACGATGTCGAATGTTCATCGAAAATGATTGATCTGTGGGGTTTAACGTCCCAAAACCACCATATGATTATGAGAGACGCCGTAGTGGAGGGCTCCGGAAATTTCGACCACCTGGGGTTCTTTAACGTGCACCCAAATGTGAGCACACGGGCCTACAACATTTCCGCCTCCATCGGAAATGCAGCCGCCGCAGCCGGGATTCGAGCCCGCGCCCTGCGGGTCAGCAGCCGAGTACCTTAGCCACTAGACCACCGCGGCGAGGCAAGTGTTCATCGAAAATAAACGTCGAACTAAACTATAGTACAGTGCAACGAGATGGAATGTTCACCTGTAGTCTAAATGTTAATTCCGTCTCATTCGACAGTCGGTCATGCTGGGCATCAACAGCGTTCGGCCGTGTCTCCAAGCGAGGGTAGGATTTTCACAACTACAGCTTCAGAGGAGGGCACGTAGCCTGTCAACGGTTCCCCCAAAGAATGAACTATGTAAGATTATAATGAAGCTTGGGCTCAACTTCCATAGGGCATTGCTGTAGCACACGAAATACTAAATAGCGACACGTTGTTCGGAGTGAGTTAGTGAGTGAGTGAGTGAGTGAGTTAGTGAGTGAACAACTTTGTTCAATCCGATGGACTGAGGCCTGGGTCTAGGTCGAACTAGGGGCGGCGGAGAGGCCCTGTCTCCCATCCACCTACCATGCATGCTCGCTGGATATGGCCCATATCTGCACGGTAAATAAAGACTGCAGAGAGTATCGCAGGATTAAAAGGCCAAGTTACTCTTCAAAGTGTTTTTGTACTCTCGCAAAACATCAGATAGAGAGAAATTCCTTCTCACTCTGTATGAAACGAGAGAGTGAAACAGCTTTCTACTCTTCCGCTTTTTGAGAAAGTGAAATGCCCATATACTCTTCAGGCATGAGAGAGTCTAACGTGGTTATGCTCATGCTCTTGATTACATTTAGATATGCCGGCACAGCGCGAGTGATTGGCACTACGGTAATTACACATATATGCAGTAAAACTTACTGTATTTGTTTGTAGATGCAGAGACGATTAACAAAAGAACAGCCTTTCCAGCGCGCACCAGTCAACTTCGGCGCACTGGAAGGCACTTGGAACTTTTAATATCCACCTTCTTAGCTTCAGGTCTGTGTAGTGAAATAAGCGAATACTATCTCATTCAAACGGTGACGATCGAAACTCAACGCGAACGGCTATGGCATTCTCCTTAAATTATTCTTCATGTTTTTCACTACGATCATCGCACACGGGCGATGGTGCCTTAAGCCTAACGTACGGTACGGCTACAGTGAAGTATTATGGCTTTAGTCGTAGAAGGTGAACAAGAATGACCGAAAATATGTACAAGGGGCGAAAAAAAAAACAAATTGCTTCAGAAGCGCGATGTTGATTTGATTTGTGGGGTTTAACGTCCCAAAACCACCATTTGATTATGAGAGACGCCGTAGTGGAGGACTCCGGAAATTTTGACCACCTGGGGTTCTTTAACGTGCACCCAACAGAAGCGCGATGTTTCGTACGCAGAAATGACTAACCACTTAGCGAGTCAGTGCAAATGACGTTCATATAAGTGATTGCGCTAATATTCCTCTTTCTACTGTAAAAAAAGTGTCGGAGAGACGTTCTTATATCACGAAGCACCAAACAAACACTCTCTAAGTGGTTTTAAGAGAGAAAGGAAAAGAAAAGTGAGCCCCGTAACTGTCTGCTTCAGCGAGCGACACCTCAACAGTATAGCTCACATGGGATGGTGGTGAGGAGGGATTAAAAGAATAGGATTAAAGGTACATATAGAGAGGGAGATGCGCTGGGACAGCGAGCGAGGACATATGAGCGGATAGGAGAGATAGGAAAAATGGAAACACGGTCACAGAAGTCCGAGGAAGGGGCACCCGCCACTTGCGAGAGCTCTTGTCGGCGTCAGTAAATGGCGTAGAGCAAGTCCTGTCGGTCAGAACTACACTGTCGTCGAAGGTCGTCGGCGTCAGGAGATGACGTAGGGCGAGCCCAGTCGGCCAGAGCTACGCTGACGCCTGAGATCACGAGGGCACAACCGGTCGGCACGGAATCCAGCAAGCGAGTCCAAACAAACACAGTATACACATTAGATCTACAGTCCGGCTGGTATTGAGAAGCGCGGAGACACTCAAATCTATGCGTTAAACAAAAAAAAAACGCAGGCATGCCATCAACATTACTTATTACATTAAGAGATAAACGGCCATTAGCCGTCTGTCAGCGTGGTGTAATTATTCCACACGTTTGTTGTGGACCGACGATATCTTTTATCACTGACTGAAGTCTAGCCACCAAAATTTTCATTAATATTTTGTAGTCTACGTTTGTCAGTGCGATTGGCCTGTACGCTGTGACGTGCCTGAGCTTTTCAACCTCGTCTGTCTTTGGAATCAGAACGATACGTGATTCACGAAAGGACGGTGGTAATTTCTTTTCCTCATATGCCTCGTTAAGAACGCCTGCAGGTATAGGAGACAATTCACTTTTAAAACACTTGTACCACATGGCACAAAGACTATCTGGTCCAGGAGATTTCCCGGGATTTAACTTATCAATCGCCCGTTCAACTTCAGATGCAGATATAAATAATTCCAAAGCGCTTTTCACTTCCTCACTGACTTGTGGTATGCGTCCTAAATATTCGTCTTCAAAATCTTTCTAGGTTTACCTCTCTACACGCAAAAAGGTTTTGAAAATTCCTTAAAAATACGCATAAAATGCTGTCGGTACCGGTTACTCCGCGACTACCCTTCTCTACTTATTTGATGTGATTCTGTCGAGCGTTCGTTTTTTTAACCCCTAACGCTCTTTTGGTAGGCGTCAACTAAAGCCTCAGCCCTAGAACGAACGAGTGCACCGCTGTAGCGTTCCTCGTCATGCAGTGCAAGTTTCTGCTTAATATTGCGTATGTCAATTTTATACTCTCCCGATTATTCTG
Source organism: Rhipicephalus microplus (assembly GCF_043290135.1). NCBI lineage: Eukaryota > Metazoa > Arthropoda > Arachnida > Ixodida > Ixodidae > Rhipicephalus > Rhipicephalus microplus. Next base: position 227,347,484 of record NC_134700.1, read on the forward strand.
ACTCTCAATTACAAGCCCGCTTAATACGGCAGGCCGAAGACGCCGCCAGGGCCCATGGGATCATGGCCGTCGTCTAGGTTTGGTCCTCCCTTCTCCTCTCGCACCTGAAAGGGGAAGAGGACCTTTCTGCTAATAAAATAAAGTTTATTCATCATCATCATCATCCCGATTATTTGCACTCCAAGTCAATTAGTCTTTCCAAGGTCATTAGGAGCTCCTTTTCTTTCTTTTATTCTTTCGTAAATCAATGCGCAAGAAAATAAAATGCGGTCTCTGCTCGAATGTGTTGACATCAGTGAAGCTCATATGGCCATAGTCCAGCTGGATCTGGAGAAAGCGTTTGATTGCGTTGCGCACGCTTTTTTGTTTACTGTATTGGAGCACATTAATGTTGGTAAGATGATTATGGACGGTGTAGCCGTGACGGGCGTGCAAGACATAGTACAAAAATAACAATCAACAATACATTGCCCCCCCCCCCCTCCCTCAGGATTGAGCGCTCAGTGCGTAAAGGTTGCCCTGTTAGTCCACTGTTATTTTGCATCTACGCACAAAACGAAAATGACCTGGAATAACCTCAAAAACTGGGTAAACCATTTGTCCTCTAGCGCACTACCTTTCCTGTTTTTTTTACCACCTACTATCGAAGTAAAAATTTACTCTCGTGCTAATAGAGCTTTTGAACGTAGGAAGGGTAGTAATTATTTACCCCCGGGAGGTTTTGAGCGAGTATAGAGAGAGTAAATTTTTTACTACCTTCACAAAGTCTTTGAGGTGATTTCTGCGAGTTATTTCGGGTGGTAAAAAATAAAAATTTACGGGTGCATTCGCCCAAAGTTGACAAATTTATTAAATAGCAGAATTGATTGAATTTATTAAACATCAAAATTGGTGACACTTAGATTCACATACAAACACGCACACACAACAAATGCAGAATAATACACCACTCGAACCGACTGCACGCTGTGCTCGACTACACTTTGACAATCCTGTATATATACGCACGACTTTTTTTGACCGGCCATGTAGTACCGGTAGGAGAGCTCTTTTTTTTTTTGCATCGATTAACAACAACGGTTGAAGGTGCAAGCGTAAACTCAAGGTGGGCTGCAGGGCATTAAATGTCACACCGACCTTTTTTTTTATAAATCTACCCGATCTTACCTTTTTGGTTATCCAATAATTACTTGGCACACCGGGCTCATGGCCCCACGCGTGTTAGCACTGCTGATGCACAAGTCCATAAAATATACCTAAGTACGCACAAACCATGGTAGCTCAATGATTTTCATTAAACGACGGTGCACAAACACAGTAGCAGCACGTATTCATCACAACGGGCGTAGAAGAGCGGTCCACGCCTGCATACAAGCTGCTTACCGACGAGGTGCTAGGCCTTTTCGAGGAGCACGGCTATCCGATGAAACACAGCTGGCGATCACAGAACACATATACTGTGCGAATTTCGTCGTCATTTCAGACACAAATGAACGCGTCACCGCTATCTTACGGGGACGGGGCGGTGTATGCATACTTCCAACGAAAGACCACCGTCCGGGTTTTCTTCGTGCTCACCGGCAGCCGCTTGTTGGTTCCGTCCGCCTCTTATCGGCTTCGTGCTACATGTTTGAGAACAGTTGGTGCATGAGGCGGACAATTCGGGCAGCATTTTACTTATGCAGACATCGCCTACTGTGGAACAAAAATATATGCGATGCTTCTTTCACCTGCCCCGGCGACACACTCCCACTGGTCACTGGTGGCCGCGGCTCGGTGCCGACGACGGAGTGAAGCATTTTGCTTATTGCTTCTCCAGTAGGCAAGCACGGACGATGACACCAGATTGATTTTGTTACCACTGGTAGATCTTCGCGATTCGGCTCGGAAGCGAGATATCCGCGACGTGCAGGTTCGGAGGTGCTCGGAAGCGCACGGTCGCTCGATGATGTAGAAAACACGTGGCATTCATCAGCCCAACCAGACACACAGATACCAAGCTTTTTGTACCGTCTGTCTCCAAGGCCACCGCCGAGCAAAAGCTAACAATTTGCGAAAATATGCAGGACAACTTTCCACAGCGGGTTTTCTTTTTTTTTTTAAGAACCCCCCCCCCCGTCTTTTTTTTTTTCGTTCACAGAATGCTGCTTTCGCTTGTTGTGCTTATGCTGCCCCCCGTTGCAGGAAAAGTGCGTTGACTCGAGGTCAGTCCTGACGATAGTTATAGCGCGAGGACAAAACGACGACACAGAGACAAGAAGGACACGAAAGACATGAGCGCTAATGACACGGGCGCTGTCTCTGTGTCGTCGTTTTGTTCTCGCGCTATAACTATCGTCATGCCACACCGACTAGCCCAAGCTGCCACACGTCAGTTCTGAGGCACGGCAATGCCAAAAAAAAAAAACATCTGTGGTCCTCGCGTACCTTCAGGATGGACTCGCTTGCTGGATTTCGGGCCGACCGGTCGTGCGCTCGCGCGCTCCGCGCGCTTGCGATCTCCCGCGTCAGCGTGGCTCTGGCCGACTGGACTCGCCCTACGTCATCTCCTGCCGCCGACGACCTTCCACCTCCGACGACAGTGCAGCTCTGACTTACTGGACTTGTTCTACGCCATCCACCGACGCCGAAAGGAGCTCTCGCAGGTGCGCCCCGTCCTCGGACTCCAGTGACCGTGCTCCATCTTTCCTATCTCTTCTATCCCCTCGGTTTGTCCTCGCTCGCTGTGGCTTACGACGATCTGTGCGTCCCCCCCTTCCTTTGCTCGCTCTCTCCTTTCTCTTTCCTCTCTTCGCTCAAGTCTATTATCCCCCATTCCCCTTCCCATGTGAACCACTGCTGAGGTGTCGCACTTAGCTGCAGACAGTTGCGGGGTTCACTTTTCTTTTCTTTTCCAATTTTAAGAACCACTTCCCCCCCCTTCAGGATTCACTGAGAGCGTCACAAGGGGGGTATGGGGCAAAAGCCGCCGAAGCAGCTGCCCCTTGCAGTCACGTGGTAATAAACACAGAAACGCAGGTTAAAAATCACGTGATAGAAAACTCCCTACGTGGTAAAACTGGATTTTGACATCTTTTTACTACTTGCTTGAGAGGTGGTGGTAAAACTATGTCATGTACCATCTTTTACTCCTACACGAGGTAGTAATTTTAAACGCAAGAGAGTTTTCAGAGGTCATGAGCCGCAAAAACCCCAAACTCGGATAGTTCTTGCTTACAGTGTACATTGAAACATTATTGTCGTTCGATACTGCAGAACGACATTATGAGTGGGTTTAGAGCACAATCCTAAGAGGTCAAACTACTCCCATACGCTGATTATGTTGTGATTTGTAGTACTTCCTGAAGGTATTGAAGAATCAATCAGAGTTTCTAAAATCTTTCGCCGAAGTTACAGGAAGCCACATAAGCTGGGGTAAATGCCTCGACTTTTGGCGTGCATATTGGCCTTCATCCCCAGAATATTTAGCAGCCATTAGATGTACAAAAACGCCAGTTAAATGTCCTGGATTTCCGCTCGAGTTATTCAAAAGTACTGATGAATATTGGACACGGCAAACAAAAGAAATGAGAGAGAAAGCGAATAGGTGGAATGCAACCTATCTGTCCATGTTTGCTAGGGTTACTGCATGAAACTGGTTTTTTGTGTCTAAGCTATGGTATGTGATGCAAGTGCTGTACTGTTCTCGGGTCAGTGTGCAAAAATTACATCGGGTGTTTGCAATATTTGTGTGGGGGTCTAACTGCGAAAGGTACGGTCGCACGAAATGTTTAGACGGGTGAAGTCTGGAGGCCTTGGGCTAGGACATCTGTTTATCGAACAGTTAGTCAATATGTTTTTTTTTTCTTTTCCCGCGAGACAAGAGATCCTTTCCTACTAACAGTGTGTCAAGCAAGACTAAGTCGACTGTTGCCCTAGTTTGTTGTGAGCACTCATGTTACCACATGGGCTGTGAAAGGATACATGATGGAAGTTGTGGCCAGCGTGTGGTTTTTTGTGTGTTCGTTTTTCGACTGACTACCACTGGTCCGTTGGAAAGGAAAAAACTGTACAAAGATTTATGTGACACTATGCTCCCCATCCCGCTGTACAGAGCGCTATATACAGCACGCGAGGGGGGTCAGAATGTACTCAAATGAATTAAAAAAAGTGCCGGCCGCTCCAAGTGCAAAAACGTTCTTTTTTAAATTACACACCGTAACACTTCCTGTAAGAACCTTCCTAGAGAAGCGTGGGTTTTATATGCCCTGGGGATCTCACTGCCCAATCTGTAAGAAACCAAAACTATTGACCACGTTTTCCTGGACTGTTGAGTAAAAGTTTACTTTTGGGACGTATTACAAAGGGCAATTACAACAGAGTTTCCGTTAGACCCTCATAAAATCAGCTATTTGGCAATAAAGAATGAGGATAGATTACCTTTCGATTTTATTATGGTGAGTGCCTTGCACAGTATATGGCGCTCTAGATTGACCGGATATCACTGTGACGCTGACAGGACACCAGCAAGAGAGTATTTTGAAGAAGGTATCTCAAGGTTTCTCGAGGTAGTAAGAACAGACGAATGTGCGCCTTTAAGGTTAGAAAGGGTAGAAGCCCTACTGATCATGAAGGAATTCTAGGACGTGATGTGTTATAGCAATGCTTGACGGCCGTAGTTATTTTGTCTTTTTGTTATGTTCGTTGTGTATGGTAATATCCTTATCTTAGCACTTAGTGTGTCAAGTTTAGCCGGAAATAAGCAAAAAAAAAAGTCAGTGTGGTGAAATGGTTAGCGTGGCGAGCAAGCCATCTGTAGTGCATCTAGAGGTTGAAGGTTCGAGTCCCACTCGGTCACTTTTTTTCAACATTTGCTTACGTTTTTTTGTCGTATAGTTCGTATTTAGCTACCCTTACAATCCACGCGCGCGGAGATTCGTGAAAAACAACTAAAAAGCCCAATTCCGGCTCAAGTTCTGCTATTTTTTTTCGTGAGGTGTACTGTTACTTTCTTCGGTGGGGTCATGCTACTTTGTTTCGGGCAGCGTTATGTGACTCTGTTGAGGGGGCTTGCTTTGAGCCTTTCGGGGGAATCACTGTACTCTGCCTCAACAAGAGATGATTTACTTCGGAAAAGAGAGTGAAATATGGCACAAGAAAGTACTTTCACAAAAAGAGTGCCCAGCACTCTCTTAGTCTTCAGAATGTGACCTTGCCGTTTTGAGCTCTTCCACCGCGCCCCAAGCTATTGTGAGGAGACTGAATTTTCAGGCTGTATTTTTGCACGTTCCGATAAAATGTGTTCTAGGGTGGCGTTGCATCATGCTGCATAGTTTACACCGGTAATCTTGGTATAGCTCTAGGTAGATTCGATTTAGGTGCACCGGGCTCGGAGACGTCATGGTTTGACGATGCCTCCAGTGTGCTTCACTGATTGATATGTGGGATTTAACGTCCCAAAACCACCATATGATTGTGAGAGACGCCGTAGTGGAGGGCTCTGGTGATTTCGACCTCTTGGGGTTTTTTAACGTGCACCCAAATCTGAGCACACGGGCCTACAACATTTCCACCTCCACCGGAAATGCAGCCGCCGCAGCCGGGATTCGAACCCGCGACCTGCTGATCAGCAGCCGTGTACCTTAGCCACTAGACCATCGCGGTGGCGCTCCAGTCTACCTCCTGAGATCTAATTTGGAGCTAGGTGGTGGAAATCTGCGCCTCGACTTTTGGTAAAACTGGACCATGTCGCAGAACTGAACCACTAATTCTCTGTCATCCCAGACCTCTCCTCCTGTTACCTCGAGAAAAGCTCCTTGGCGAGCTCGGGAACGGGGAAATCCCCGAACGTGTGGACTCGGAACCCTATAATGTGTATTTCTTAGAATTCTTCAAAGGTCATGAGCTTGGCCTTCCAGAGGAGTATGTTAGTGGTCTCTCGTGGCATGCAGATGACATTACCATCTGCGCGTGTGAATGTATACAATATAGCGACGGAGACGTATACAGAGGCTCCAGAAGGCCACAGGCACTATCCAGTAGTATCTCGAAAGTATTGGCCTCCAGCGTTGACCGGATATATCCGAACTCCTCTTCGATCGAACCCACAATCAAAGGCAGACTACCCAAGGGACATATCTGAGGCAGAGCCTACGAAGAAATTCGAATTCGCACCATAAACGGCGAGGCATGGCAGTGGCATATACGGCAGGGCAGTGGCGTAGCCAGGCAAGGGCAGTGGCATAGCCAGGCAAGGGCAGTGGCATAGCCAGGCAAGGGCAGTGGCATAGCCAGGCACACACACACACCGAATTGTTTTCTTCGCCACGATACACAACATAAAGCATGAGATGACTATGGACCACATCAGCCTACTTGGCCCCCACATCAAATCAAGGTGGTGCCCCCCCCAAAAAAAACGTGACTACGCCCCTGTCCTACAGCAGTGATGGCGAAACCATCAGGAGGCTATAGTAACCAAAGTCACCAACACCATGTGGGTAATAGAGTCACAAACAAACACCGAAAGATGAAAGACTAACGTCGGCAGGCTTATCTATTACTTCGCAGTAGTACTTAAAAAACTCTCCTTCACGACCATCTGGCGGAGCAGATTATACAGGTTGCATGCAGCACTCGATTTATTTGTGGGCGAATGTTGCCGGATGTTGCCAGATTATGGGCACTGCAACTAATCTCAATCCAGGCAATACTCTCGAAAGGTACAAACATTTCTCTTTTGCACTTCGACATTCTGCCTCGTTCTACAACAGACACTGAATCCTCACTAACCAACCTGGTCAAGCTATACGACGGCCCAACGATATACCCATTCGTCTCAGGAGCTCCATAAAACGGTATTTATAGACTGTAGGTTTTGCTGACCACGCGGACAGTACTACGCAAGTGTAGACATAAAAGCTAGAGGAACTTATTTAGATTATTATCTTACACATTCGGGTATATAGACTTTGTGATTCCGATAACACTTCATAAATAAATCGGCAGAATTTCGGTTGGGCCACTACGCAAAGGATAGCTCAGAGACATAGTAGAATGCAATACTACAAAATGCGGATATATGCAAGTGACAGCTAAGGATCGAGCCTGCAGGAAAACAAAAGCAAGAACACAATAAGGCGCTCCAGTGACGGCTCCTACAACTCTGCTCCTCAGCCTCACTCGGCTCGATACGCCAGGACAGGCGTGTGCCACGGCAGCATGGGTGTCCATAGATCAGCGATACGCCACCCGACACTCCCGAGGGTGCGCTTCGTAAATCAACGGGCCCTTGGCGTCGGGGCAGTAAACGTCGCACTCGGCTCGCGCCGAGTCGTTCCTCGATCGCCGAACGCATCGCCACCGCGGCTTCCTTGCGTGCGCGAAACACAGGCGCACACAGGCGGCTCACTTCCTCTCGTCGATCAGACCCGCGTACGGTAAAGCAGGGTGGATGCAGACAGCGGAGGAAGAGTGTCCCGTTCCCGACATTTATATACACCGTCCTTGATGCCTACGTCGAACCCCGAGGCACTACGTGCATTAGGAGCCATTATGACCTATCTCTTTCGGTAATGGCCGACTGGTTGCCCCCCCCTCTTGCACCTCCTCGTCTAACGGTCCGCGATAGAGGCCGGGGCTCCGGGCACGGTGGCTTGATCCCCTCCCGGTGTTGTTGCCTCGCCACATCTCGTGAGCGAGCCGCTGAAGATGATGTCTTCCTCGTTTACGCGGGTTTTTTTTTCTTGCGCATTATCCTGTGTGTGCTTACACGAAGACGCGTGCGCAGGTGCATTCGCCTGTCGACGGCCCTTCCTTCGAGTTCGCGAAACCTTGTCCCGAATAACACCGGGTCAGTTATGTATACAGTGTTTGTTCGCATGCACGTTCGCAGGCCACTCACCTTTTGTCTTGTTAGTTATGCGCGTTCTTCCTCGTCGATTATTTAGTGTGCAAACGAGCGAAACAGCGCTGGTACCTGTTCACCGATCAAAAGCATACATGCCCTTAAATATGCGGGCCGCGCTCACGTACTCTAGAAATGAAAAGTTTATTGCGTGGAATGTGTCTTACAGCCCTTGGAAAGAAGTCAGATGAGTGAGGGGCATACGGATGTATCAGTAAATCAGTCGAATCTTGCAGCATGAAGACGGCTTTGATACCAAAGGCAAGCGATTTCTCTACCACGGGGCCGAATGGGAAGCATTATATGCTGACACATGACGGCCCACTGCAGGATTGGTAGTAGAAATGACTATAAAATTTCACATGCGTGTCGCCCGCAAAAAGCTTCTGTAATGTGCGCGCTTTCATAACTCGGCTCACGTTTGTATAGTTCTGAATGCAGGTGGTCGATTACTAAAGGAATACTGTTCAGCAACCAGCCCATCTAGACGCGTCAACATCAATACGCCCTGTCTCTCTCCCTGAAGCAAGGTTGCTCCGTATCAATAGATGGTAGGACATTATTGAGGGCTAATTGGTGCACTAGTTGAGGTGGATGAAAACCTTCTTCGATGTAATGAATGGTGTCAATGAATAGCAGCTGTCTCCTAATCATGCGTAGTGTTTGTTAATTAATTTATATCATCACTTTAATTAGTTCACAAAAACTGACACGACTCGAACACCCAAGCAAAAAATAGAGTACAAATGGCGTCTCTTTGTCCCATAACAATAATAGTCATCTGTGTAGCATTCATATCCTGGCACATCGCCGCGCGCCCGGCACTTTCAGGTCACGAATGACATGCGCATGATCAGCGCTACATAGCATTCTTGATATGCCAGTGGCGAGTTTTCAAGGAAGGAAGCGCAAGCAAGCCGGATGATGATTACTGCTGTGGGACAAAGGACACCCTTTTTAATCGATCTTTTTTACTCGAGTAAAGGTTAAATCAACTTTCTTAATCTTCCCAGGGAGCAGGGAACACAAGCCAAGGCTTCACTTGCCACTGCCAACCACCGTCATTTTCTTTGGTTGAGGTCGAGCGCTTTCCACTTTTGTTCACCGCTCAAACGAGGCTGTTACAACATCATCGTGCGGCGTTAAGTCACATGGCGTAACTTTTTAAAAAAAATCTTACTTAAAGGAATCTTGATTTATTTTTTTTTCGGGGAGGAGGTAGGGGGGGATCAATGCAGTCACTCAACACATCTGATTTGCGGTTTCTCCACTAAAAAACTGCTGAAAGCGTACGCTAACAGAAAATATACACGTAAGTCTAAAAAATAATTTCGGCAGATCCCACGTACCTGGGAATCGACGTTATGCGAAGCATGCGGAGGGAAGGTGACCATGTTACATTTTTTTTTATTGAGCGACACGTCGACGCTAAATATATGTACAAATGTTGCACGTACAGACACACGTTGAAGAGTTGCAGATGTTTATATAACCAGTTGTTTGCACTAGCACAACGATGTCAACTGGAACATGCGTATCAGCAGCACCAGAAGCTTATTTGAAGCGCTGATGCTCGCGAAGATGCTGGCCCTGGACACTGCTACATAAATCAACATCAGCGCATGGCACCTAATCACAATTGACGTCAACCAGAAGTGACGACTGTGTCAAAGGAGTACATTTGTAATGCTTATAAAATTGGGTAGGCAGCCCCGCCGCGGTGGTCTAGTGGCTAAGGTACTCGGCTGCTGACCCGCAGGTCGCGGGTTCAAATCCCGGCTGCGGCGGCTGCATTTCCGATGGAGGCGGAAATGTTGTAGGCCTGTGTGCTCAGATTTGGGTGCACGTTAAAGAACCCCAGGTGGTCAAAATTTCCGGAGCCCTCCACTACGGCGTCTCTCATAATCATATGGTGGTTTTGGGACGTTAAACCCCACAAATCTAATCTAAAATTGGCTAGGCAGCACTGCAACCATTATTGACGTTTCACGAAGATTAGCGTCTATTTGAAAAGTAGTTCCGAGAACTGGCGTAGTTCTGTGGTAGAGTGCTTGACTGCCACGCAGAATGCTTGGGTTCGATTCCTGCTGAGACCCTGAAATATATTATTTGCATTCGTCGGCGGGTCAACGCTGTCTATGTCAGGTGTTTCTTAACATTGACATTTATATGTCGGGTCGACGCTACCGATGTCGGGTATTGCTTAACGTTCACGCGTTCAAATCGCCGATGTGTGTTCTCGTCGTTCCTGGGTATGATACTAAGTGTCAATGACCTGTGGAACATACCCGCATACCAGTGGCACATACCCGCCCGTGGGTGAGTGCCACTGTCTGGCGGGAAGTGTTTGACAATGTACGCGACAGGATTGTGACATTATTCATGTTTTGACCAGCGCGTCATATTTGTCAAACCATCTTACTATTTCATGCTAATTTTGGTTCATGCCAAGTTAAGGGGGTGACCACGAGAGCACCCAAACGTAAGCGTATAGATAGATAGATAGATAGATAGATAGATAGATAGATACGCTCAAAGTCGCCAAAGTTCGCTACTAAATTCTTCGCATTTACTACCTACGCGATCCTATATGTATACCTAAGACTTAGCAATTAAAATCAGTCACATTGACAAGCCCGCAACTAATTGTTTTTTTCCATGCCGGAATGGCAGCCAATTTCAAGATTTCTCTACGAGCATATCAAACAGAAATAACGAACGTTGAATTACGACTCGCAACGCGGAAACGACTTCGCTTAAACTGTCATTTTTCCCCATTTATATCCCCCCAAGTAAGGCCGTCACGGCGGTAAATCAATCATACGACCCCCACGGCACTCATTACCATGCCTATACACAAAGCCACGCTGTGGCAAAAAAGTAAGGTCTACAAGAACGCTCTCCATCGTATAGACGCCGAGGAAAGCTTTCGGCCACCGACCGCTTCGTTGGTGGGAACTGTAGTGGGAGCTAATTGAGACGCCATGTCTGGAGGCAACAGCTTGCGGCGCCTATGCGCTTGATCAATTCTTTTTTTCCCACGGGTGGTCTTTGTGAGTCGCCAATATACGTCAACGGGCACAGCGATATCGCGAACTCGGTCCCAAGAAAACTGTACACTGTGCGTTTGTACGGGCGTTTCTCATGTTTCCTACCGACATGCAGGAGCAGTTATATTATACGTCTTCAATCACACGGCTATGTGGCGAAGCGTTGATTGCAGCCGCGCCCACGAGCGTATGTAGGCCGTCTGCGGTTCCAACACGGTGAGTGGCGATATTTTCCATAGCCTCAGCGGTCGAACCGTAAGAACAGATGCGGAAGCCGTAATTTGTGCGTCGCCATTACGGCCACCACCCGCGCCGCGCTCATAAACGCCCGCGGTTGGGCGGTGACCAGAACGCTCGTGTTTTCCATTTGGTCGGCCTGCGCCGACGTCCGGTGAATGAATCGCGTTCCGTTCTTTCGTTACGACGGCCACCGTGGTACGGCGAAGTATCACATCCCGATGTGCAAAGCTGCTTGTGGTCTTCCATCAGGCTTGCAGGAATCAATATGCATCTCCAATGTATTCGCGCACGGTCGATATATGTACAATGTTTTGAGACGTGTGTTTTATAAGTTTGTAAGCACTAGTTTGAGTCACTGTAGTCAACTCGAAGACGAAGGTCTTATCTTATTTTGCTGCTATGTCAATGTATGCTAAGTCAGTTTTTTGTTTTCTCTCTTTATTTATATTTATTTCTGTCATCACGAAGGCGTAGAACAAGAGGAAGTAGACCTCTCTGTGGTGAGAGTGCTCTCTCAAATATCTGTAATCAGGTAGTTTAAAAATGAAAATAAAAAAAAGATACATAGTTTTGCCACCTGTGGTTGTGGCTGCGTGAATATCATAATCAAGGCGCTCGAAAAATGAGAAAAAGTAGACTTCTTCTTGGCGCGAGCGCGCGCTGTGTATGTCTGTGCTTTGTGTGGTTTCGCCTGTGTTACGACAAGCTACGACTGCATACGACGATGACAGCATACGACACAGCCCGGGCTCCTAAAGTGCTCCACACACACTATGCAAATACGCCCTTTCATCCGTCGGGAGGCGCGCGTTCTGGTGTCATTTCTGAATGGCTTCGCCCACTCCTATATGCGCTTGCTGATGTACCGTATTGCTCGTCAGTGTGTGAATCAGTTTTCACTAATTGAATGAAAAAAAAAATATTTTTTCGTCAATCTACCCTACCATATAACCCTTCTAACAAAGGCGCGAGCAGATTTTTTTTTGGGGGGGGGGGAGGAGGGGAGGGCACCTTTTTGTTTAAAGGGGCAGCAGGTCGGGCACACGGCTCTTTATGCCATGGCAAAAAAAAAAAAATCAATGGGGAGGGGCCATGGGGCCGGTGTACCAACCGCTGGGTACGCCACTGCCCTCAATTGAGCCGGAGGACGCAAGTTTAATGAAATTTACTAAGCACAGTGCATCGGTTATATTCCGGCTCCTTTTATGGAGAGAGATGGTGGTGGTGGTAGTGATTAGAAGATGAGAAAAGGCACCTAATTTCTGCAACCCGGTCGGGAGCACGGCGCAGTGCCTGAGAGAGATGGCGCGCGGAATCGCGTAGACATTACGTAGGCACGCACGCTCTCTCTTCATGGAGAGAGGGCGCGGCGTCGCACCCTCTCCACATGAAGAGAGAGGGCGTGGCGCCGCGTCAAAAAGCCACGCGCTCAAGCGCTGCTAAGGGTGCGTGTGGTCAGGCCTTTAACGTGACGTTAGAGAGGTCGCGTAAATTTCTCGTTTTAAACGTCAGCGTCCGCTAAGGCATTTAATGACTCCGCCTTCATAATTAGGCGCGAATATACCTTACCAGGAGGAGAGCAGCAGGAAAAAAAAAACTGCAGGCGCTGACTCCTTCCGCTCGCCTGGAAACGACGAGAAACGTAAACAGCGGATGAAGTTACGCAGGGACGTGCTTCTCTGCGTTTACTAAAGGCTCGCATATGGGTCGGCTGTGCGTCGTATACACGCACTGGGGCCACCTGGCTTAGGAAGACCTATAGAGTGAAAAGAAGCGTTAGTAGCCCGACATGAGCTCATAAGAAAATTGCGCTTATAGCGATGTTTTTTTTTTTCAGTTAAGTGAGCACGAACTGACTGGAGCGACGCCTACGTTCCTAAGTAGGGGTTTACGCTTCTGGTTCACAGCATCATCACTGGAACAGGTTAGGAAACTGCTTTCGACTTCCATGATGCCACACTATACTTTATTCAAACCAATCCGACGACGTACTGACAACGAGTGGCGCACACATATTTCGCAACGAAAATCCAGATAGCCGCTCTGAATTTCTCGGTCCTGCGTCGGAAGCATCACTGAAAGTGGTTGGAAGCACCAATAAACGCTCGAACTCTACATGTGATAGCTACTGCCATTGGATATTATGGTATTTACAGTGCCTTCCAGTGGTTATGAATCGTTCCAGATTACCCCACCATGGACTTTTTGCCCAGAACTTGCTGACATCAGTGTGTACAAAGACAGTGTCGCCATCTATACCAGACGTCCGCCGCTGTTACGAGCGCAAAAGTGATGCGCAGAGCGGCGAGAGAGAAAGACAAAAGAAACAACGATGAAGGAAAGGCACATAAGGTGCCCGGAGCCGTCGAGTGCATCCACTTGGGTCCTCACTCAACGCCGAAGGTCCACACCCATAGGCGTCGGCGACGGTACCGCGGTGTCTGCAGTGAGCAGCGGCGACCTCAATGCACGCGGTGGAAGCAGCTAGCGCGCCGTGTGCCACATATTCGGGGCCGCCGACCGTTTTGCGTGCTCGGTCGGGATTCGGGTCAGCGTCGTTCACAATGGCTGCCGCTGACCTGGACACGCAGTTTGTGTCACGTGACTCACGCGCAGAACCGGTTGATGCCTGCCTGCCTTTTACGACGTCCACGTATTACACTGTGTTGCGCGTGCATGCACTGCCACGCGAGAGCGTCGAGGTCACACCGCGTTTTGTTTCTGCAGACCGCACCGCGAGCGTGTGGTGCAGCCACGCATTTGCATTGATCGATAAGAAGAGAGTAAGTAATAGACGAATAAGAAAAGCGAGAGACGCTCCCCTGTCGTCCTGGTGACCACCAAATTATGCAGTCACAAATACACTATTTATTTATTTATTTATTCATAATACCCCTAAAGGCCCTCGTGAGAGGGTATTACATAGGGGGTCCAACTCGAGCAGAATTCGTACTATAGGCGCCAGGCAAATTATGCTCGCTCATTTTTCGTGCCGCCAAGAAAAAAGCCCGGGAATCTGTTTTCAAAACGGTATCACACGGGAAATATGTTTTGGAATGCCATTCACATCGTTAGAAAATCATACATGGCACTGATAACAGCTACAGATTCTTTCTTATGATGACAAGGAGGCGATGTGCGGTCTATGACGGAGCCTATACATCCTTCGACAGGTGTGGGACACATAATTAGAAAAGTAAAAGCGAGAAACAGAGCACAATACCACACAGTAACTGTTATTCGCAGCATAGAATAAAAGTCGTTAGCGCTGTATATGGTCGTTCATGCAGTTCTTTATTTGCTAAAACTACCAAGCTCGTTACCTCCCAAATCAGAATGTTGCATAACGTCCTTGCATACACGCAAAAGAGATAAATAGTTTGACGTAGGATAAATACATTCTGTGGATATGAAATATGCCACCGAACTTCCCGGACTTCCAACCGACTTCGCACTATAGCTTCTCCTCAAGTTGGCAGCACCTTCGTATCTTCGCCAACAAGCTGACTCACAATGGTGCGAAGAAACGCATTCACCGCTTTACAAAAGGTGCCGCGTGCTCACGCTGTTTACCAACCGAAAAGTAACAGAGTGTCGCCAAACGTAAGTGATCGACGAGCAGCCGAGAACGACTCGATTGCTCAAGGACCAATGCGAGGAAATGTGCAGATAAAGTCGTATCTGTGATGACTGCCTCGGAGTAACAAAACACGCTCGTGAAGCTGTGCGCAAGTGCAAACTTGGCACCGTCGCAGACTATTAATCGGCGACACTTAATTCTGGCACCAGTTGCACCACCAATGTACAGCTTCATAACGCTAGTATTGCCAGGCAAGTTGATGACATAGTACGATTCACGGTGTGAAATTCGAGCCTGTTATAGCCGCATATACGGCAGTTTACATCTTGTGGTTACATGGTTAAGGTGCAACGTTAGCTCAGTCAGGTAGATCGGTAAGTTATTGTCTGAGGGACACACGTTGGCGCGCATACATAGACGGACAGGATGAGCGCCAATACCAACTATTGCGAGGTAACCGGAAGGTACGTTGTAAGGGTGGTGTTTTCGGCCAAAAACGAAATCGGAGGAGTGTGCGCGTTGGTCAACCAGAAACGCGACAAAGGGAGCAGGGTACTTAAAAATGCAGCATAAAACACAAGCTCCAGTTTGTTGAATTTGCACACAATGTGATCTATTGTACACCTCTGACTTGTGGTTGTGTAAATATAGGGCAGACTGGCAGATGTATTAACATGAGGCTAAAAGAGCATATGTCGAGTCTGAAAGGTCACCCCAGTACACATTTAGCAATGCATTGCAATGAGTGCGCATGTTCTCCTTGTTTTAACAACGCTACCTTGGAACATAGGCATAGAAACAGATATCCAAGAGAAATAATGGAAGTCCATCTCATTGGCAAGATGAAAGACAAGATGTTAGCCACCCTTCGGTCGCATTACTAGCGAAAGAAATTTCTCTCCTGTCTGTTGTTCAATGAGCTTGCAATTGTAAGTTGTGATATGCGCGCTCAGTTCAAATGTTTTTTGGTGACCAGATGGCGCAGATCTGAGAGTTATTAAGGGAATGTTTTCAAAAAATGAATTAGTCATGAGATTGCACTCGTTTGTGCGGAAACATTTCAAAATTTATACTTACGCGCTTTAGTACAAGACACCATGAAGTGATGTTGCAGGTGTAAAATGAGAATAATTATTTCGAGTTCAAGTGAAAAAAAAAATCGGGTGCCCAAAGATTCAAGTTGATGTCTTCAATTGTCCTCGTAGTACCAACACTGGCATGTTCCCTCTCATGTATAAAAGCCTGGTTTCAAAGCTTAAGCAGCCATGTAGATACGTCTAAATGAGCAACCTTCGTTTACTATGAAAGCCGTTATGAGATCACAACAAAAGTCGCGTGCGCCGTATAGTTGTCCGCCGCCGCCGGTGTGTGTAACCACAATGGCGGAAAGTGAAAAAAAAAACTAAGTAAATGAAAAACACCAAGGACACAAGACTAGAACTTGGGGTGCGAGCCCAGCATTCTACCACTGAGCTACGCCGGTGCTTGGAACTCTGTTGCAAAATGACCTTACACAGGCTTCATGTGTGTAACAAAAGGCTTTAAACAGCAAAAAAAAGGCCAGTTGTCACTCGATGCGAATCGAGTAAAAAGTGAGTCATAGAATGCTCCAATCCCTTTACAAAAGCTTCATAATTCTTCATCCTCATCAGCCTAAAAATTGGCACGAAATTCCTTGCCAGTGCGTAGCGGGTACCACGTTTCTCCGAAGAATAACAAAGGATGGCATGGCGAATGCCTCCCCACTACACAAAAATTATGATTTGTGTCGTAGTGGGTACCCTGCAAGTGTGCTTGTAGCAGTTACCGAAATATTGCTTTAAAAAGGCCCTAGAAAGGCCGCTCTTCCAGCTTTTGTTGTGACTTCCAGCTTTTGTTGTTGCACGTTCCGCTGTTATGCCACAGGCATGGTCCTCGTTCGGGAGCGCTTCTTCCCACGATAGCGAGCGCAGTTCTGGCGAACTCTCCCCCCTCCGAGCGCCACCTTCCGCGCAGACGGCGGCGAGCCACCGGCAGTCCTAGGGAAAGCGTCGCCTCCTCCGCCGAGCACCGAGGAACAGGTCTCGGAGAAGAGTGACCGAAAACGTTATTAAAGGCCGTGCCGGCACCATGTTTAGGGGATTTTCGCCCCAGTCGACTCCGTGGTGCTGGCCGGCTTTCCTACCTGTTGCTGTTTTCAAAACGATTGCCTCCCTATTCCGCCTCTGGGTGAAGGCTTCAGTGAAGTCCGTTCGACGGCTTGACGCTCTCGGCTACCGCTACCATATAGCAACACAGCGAATTCCTAACAGTGGTGGCAGCGGCGGGATGCCATCGAACCCGAATTCGTAACACCATACAGGCCTGGCGGTCTCCTTTTCCTCTTCTTCTTTGACTTTCTTTTTTATGGGGAAGGGGGGGGGGTTGTGAAGACTACGCAAAAAAAAAAAAAGCGACACGCCGTAAATGCCAGATCTATGGCGATGAAAGTGAGCCAAGTTTCACCCAAGAGAACGATGACCTAAACACAGTGCCAGTCAGAAACAAATACAGGGTGCCCCGCATAACTTGAGCCTAGAATTCGAAAATGAAAGACATTTAATTGGCGAATTAAATTGAACGCCTACTACTCGCACTAGCCTGTAGGTACTCAGGATATTTTTTTATTTCTCCTCATGCCAATAATTAATATTTATTAATCACATGTTTCTTTAATTACGGGCTGGAAACCCAACATATGAACAAAGAGATGTAGAGCACTTTCAGAAACCACCGATTTAATTGTTTCCTATGCGATACGTTGTTATTTCTTCAGCGTTGTAAAGAAAGCCTATAGCAGCATTATAGCAGTGCGCTCGCGGTCCGGCTTCTTTTCACATTTCGCGGCCTTTCTTTACCAGGTGGAAAAAAATAACATAACAGCGCGAGGCGTATCGTACAGGAAACAATTTAGTCAGTGGTTTCTGAAAGTGCTCTACATCTCAGTATTCATATTTTGGGTTTACAGCCCATAATTAAAACTATGTAATTAATAATTAATTGGTATGGGGAGCAATAAGAAATAGCCTGAGTAACTACAGGCTAGTGCGAGTAGTGTGCGTTTGGTTCAATTTGCCTCCTAAGTGTCTTTCAATCTCAAATTCTTGGCTCAAGTTATGTGGGACACCCTGTATATGCTGATTTCATGGTCCGCAAACCCAACTCCACTTCCGTGTCAACAGCTGCTTCTTGATAAGCTTCACATATGAAACAAACAAACAAACAAACAAACAACAAACAAACAAACAAAAAAACAAAGTGATAACAGAGCGTCAAAGGAACGCAAAATTCTGCCGATCATGGCTTATATATTGACCAAACGCATAAAAACAAGTTAGTATAGAGGCCGGCCAACTCAGTTACGTTAATTTGAGATTATGTTAGTTAAATTTGGCGAAACATGCGTCTGTATTCTGGGCCCGACGCTGTATTTTCTGGCTTCTTACACAGAAAACTGCATTACGGCGAAAAGCTGAAAAACCAGTTTTAAAAAGTGAGGACGACCTCCCCTCCCCTCTCCACACCCCCCCCCCCCAAAAAAAAGAAAAAAAATGATGAAAAAAGAAACTGGACGGGCAGGAAGGACAAAACACAGGCGCTATCTTTCCTTGCGGTCCTTGATTATATTTATAATTATCTCTTTTTTTATAGCAATCATCCACTGATGTCGCACCCAGGAAGGCCGAACGTAAACTCCGCCGAACCCCGCGTGATCAACGCGGCTTTGCGATGCTGGAATGGGCCGCCAATATAAATCCACGTTATTGCGTAATGAAAGCTAATCGAGTCGCCAAGCCGCGACACATCATGGCCGCAATTTCCTGCAACAACATGCGGGCGCATTTTTCATCCTCGGCGACAAACAATCGACCGCGAAAACGTACAAAAGGTCACCGCAGAGAATAGGCCGCGGTGTACAGAGGGAAGGAGCAAAATGGGAGCCCATATTGCCCACGCCATTAGCCTTAATTTGCGGCGCGCGCGTGGATGCGCCATGTTTTTTTTTTTTTCCGGCAGCCCTTTTACGCGCTGCCATGTAATACGCCGACCGCAGCCAATGGTCATGCATGCGCAGACAGGAAGCGTGCGCGATTAGTGCTCGCCGCCACCGCGAAGCGCGCGAGGACGCCGATAAGACGGCTCCATGCGTGCAGCACGAAGAACAGAGGGGATGGCTTTATAGGATGGGAGGGGGCGCACACGCATTTACCGGCGAGGTAGTCTAATCGTCAACGCGACAACTTGGGAGACAGCGAGCGTGCCCTTTTAACGGATACAGCGCCCATTTGCGCGTAGGAGCGTGGCGCCATTGCGTACAAGGAGAACTACCTCGCGTGTCTTGCCCGCGTGCGAGGCCGTTATGGCTCGTAGCGGCGAAGAAAAGCAAGGCGCGAGGAAGATGGCCGACACGCGCGAAGTTTGTGTTCGGCGGAAACGAGCTCGCCCGTATAGAGGACCACGAGTGAATTAGGCGACCGCGAGGCGCGTGCATCGCGGTTCGCCACCTGTCCCCCGCGTGGCCATTAATGAAAAACCACGCCCCGAATCGTGGTTGCTTTCTTTGGATGAGCGCAGCTGGAAGTTGCAGCTGTCTTTGAGACTCCTCTGAAAACTGAGTATTACAGTCCGAGCGTGCCGCGGTGTGTAGATGCGCGGTGGTGGTCGTGATGGTGTTTCCAGTGGCCTCAAGAGTTTCGCCTGGAGCTCTTCTTCCAAGGACATGTGCTTTTGTCTCAACTTATCGCTCTTTGTTCCTTCTCTTGGTGCAGGGTAGCGAAACGGACATGATCCTGGTTAACCTTCCTGTTGTTCCTTGCATCTCTCTCCCGACGGCTGCCGTAGACGAACCAGTCAACCATATACACAAAGTGTGACAGCAAAAAGAGTGAAACCTGTGTTACTTGGTTCCTGTAGATCGATTATGATAAATCTGTTTTTCCTATGGACGTTCTGTTTTCTATATGTAGCACACCCCCCCAAGTCTCTGCACCGTCGTCGGAACGGCCACCAAACGAAAAGCTTCGGATATCAAAATCACAATAACCCGTAATTTCGTTTTACACAGTGTGGATAAAGAACCGGCAACACCGGCTCGAACCTCTTATTTAAATGCTCGATAGTGGACGCCATGTTCTTTCTTGAACTGTGACATGTCGATCGAATGGTCTGAAAGGAAAATGGAATGGAGTAGAGTGGCATACAATGGAATATTTTTATTCAGATCTATTGAGACGTGAGAACTGGTATATATATATATATATATATATATATATATATATATATATATATATATATATATATATATATATATATATATATATATATATATATATATATATATATATATATATATATATATATATATATATATATATATATATATATATATATATAGTGCCAGTCTGTGCCTATACGCGTAAAGGCACTAAATTACTACATCACCGTATTATTGTGTACCATCTGAGATGGGAGGCTCACATCAGTAACATTACTTCCACAGCCTCGATAGGATTATTCCTACTGCAAATAAGTTTGCCGACCCGGGCCACCACGTACAAAACCAATAGCTAGTGCCAAACTCATTCTGTCTCTATATTGGAATACGCCAGTCATTTCTGGTTTCTTTTACCCAACAACATGTAAGCAGACCATAGGAGGAGGCCTTATCCAACCATAATCCTGGTTGCCATTTACGTATGTCATTACAGTAGCCCTGTATATTTCTATGAGAACCCTATATGTATCACTCAAGACTTTGTAGTATGAGGCTGTAAGAGACCACATACTAGAGCAATAACTTTGGAAGTTTTGGTCGCTGCGCCCATATATGAAAAAAATGCGGGTGATAAGAGAAGAGGAAACAATTTCTTTGATGCGTTATACGACGTAACCAGAGGGTAGTGCACTCATATAACTCTCACTTGAGACAAGACAACATGCATGAGGTTATCAAGTCAACCAAGTAATAACTCTACACGTTTGGCACGCATATTCAAATAAGTTCTTACAAAATTCAACCTTGTTGGTACATATAACTAACTAACCAACCAACTAACTAACTAACTAACTAACTAACTAACTAACTAACTAACTAACTAGGCCTAAATAAAAGGTACGATGCAGAGGCAGCTAACATGCAGAATAATCCCACTGAGTGTCGCCTGATGAAACGCACTGACTGATAATAAAACATACTGTTTTCCAAATATTGATCGCTGTACATATTACACGGGGCACAGTAACACTAGCTAGAATACACTTCATGCATGTATACCATTTTTTTCGTAACTACTACATCTTTATATTTATATATTCCACAATAACTTCAGCACAACAGCTCAAGCAGGTGGCCGGTCATTAAATTACTTTGACTAGTTACACAGTATACATTCGAAATGAGCAGCCTGTTCTAATCTGTGATAAAAAAATGGCAAGCATGCCATCAAATAATTAAAAAATAACCAGAATTCACAACTGACTTTTTTCTGGCACGCTAGTCTCCAACTTGTCTTTCCCCGCACACCTGTCGGCCTTTTCCTGTGAGAGTCGTCCCCACTTCCAAAGACAAGGACTGCACGCACGAAGCCAGTGTTTACTTTAATTCAAGGTTCGATCTCGCTGATACGCCACAAGCGGACTCAGCCCACGCTACAGACAGCACTTATATTCTACATACACATGCGAGGACTGCAGCAAGGTCGTAAAGTAGATACAGCAGCACACGCAGGAGGAAAGCTCGACGTTATTTGGATGGCGAAGACTAAAACCACAAATCAAGGTGTGGACAGCAGTGCACCAGGCCTGTGCTCCCACGGGCAGCATTGGTAAATAAAATAACAACAGAGTGCATACTCCACGGGAGATGCCTTGCGGAAACGTTTGTATATATACGAAATATTTGCGAATACCGGCTGTAAAGGCAGTCCATTCTTCGCATGACTGGCAATAGCGAAGCTACTCATGCAAGAAATGCGCGCTGATGTATGCGTGCTTCAACAGTTACAATTGCCATATAGGGGCCGATGGTTTCGTAAAGGCTCCTATCGACTTAATTGCTTTGTCCACAAAGAGATACACCACTGAGGGCCGGGAATACTTCTTTATACTTAAAGCGAAAATGAAGCAGCCTTGTTAATAACGTTATTTATAGTACCCGGTACCTCCACCAAAACGCTACGGGGAGAAAATGCGCTGCAGATTATATTTACAAGGTATATACAGAGACTCCCTCGGAGCCAGGCATACAAGATGGAGACAAGTCCGCGCGAAATCAGCGAACGTCGTCGTCTTTCATACTGTCCCATCTTCATGTTCGATAGCGCTTCGAAGCAACATACTAGTGTTTCTTGCGAGCTACATAGAAAAGTATCCCATTTAGGAGAACGCTATGAAGATTTAGATCTCAGAGGCACAGACTGGCTTCGCATACAGCGTACGTGAACGCGTACCATTTAAGCTATAGACGTATCGTCGTCGCCATTATTTACCGCCACCCACCTGTACACCCTTACGGCATCAAGGACAACACGGAGCTGAACAAAGCCACTCAGGTCACGTAAATTACACTTTGCTGCCTCCTTTCGCCACCCACTTTGGTTCAACCCTATATGCCAGGCCCTATATACCAGCTCGCATGGCGACAACAGGCGAACGGGTGACTCTCATATCCCTTTCACGCAGGCAGCCTTTTGAAGCGAAGAGGCTGCTAGTTCACGCACGAGCTTGAAAGCACACGCACTTGTTTCTGTTTGAAAAAAAAGAAAAAAAAACAGAAAAGGGGGGGGGGGTATGGGTGAAAGAAAGGAGACAGGTGGGAAACGCAGCGTGCTCGCACGAGTCTTCGAGAGTGGCAGCATGCGTACGCAGCCCAGTGGTTCCGATCGCACCGACCGCTGACAGCAATAAGTGAAACCGGAGTCTAAGTTACGAGCGCCCGGGAGTTGCCCAACACCACGGGGCGCCTCTGAAGCGGCGAGCCAGTGCAATCCTCTTATATATACCGACTTGCTGCGGCGATCTAGGCGGCCAGGGACGACGACGAGGATTAGACGCCTGATTTAAGGGCGCCCTCCGAACACAACCGCGGACGCCGCGCGAACAATGGGAGGTCTCCCGAGAACAAGACGGCGGTGAACGGGGTTGAACAAGACCTGGGCCTCAACGCTCGCGTCAACGGATCCTCGCTGGTGGGCCTCTTCCGAAAAGCGCTCTCTCGTGGTGTGTGCTCAGAGGGCGCGGCCGCGTACGAGGACGCCGAGAAAACCGGCGCCTGCGTTGTGAAGTGCGCGGCGGGAATTGATTCAGGGCGCCAGGAACGGCGTCGAACGGACGTGTCGGCGTCACTCCTGGACGCGCCTCCTTCCAGATGGGACAACGGCTCGAATGGCCACGCATGCGCGTGTGTGCTCGTGTGTGTCACGGTATAGGACCTCGAAGAATGCGTCCTCCGAGGCGTGTGCGCTGCTTGCTGCAAACACTCGAGCCTTCGCAGACCCTTTCCGAGAGAGAAGGGCGTCGACTGCTCGGGGCGCACTTGAGGACCCGCCAGCGCGGTGTTGCGCCATAGCGAGCGTTTGGCCTCTTCCTTTACGCCGAACCGCTTGCGTAGTAACCGAGGAGGGGTCGACGAGTGGCGCGTTTGAAAAACGGTCTGCAAACTTTGAGACGACACCGAGCTACGCTTTTCAAGGTTTTTTGTGGCTGCGAGTACCTCTCTCACAGGAAGAAAAAAAACGAAACAAACAGAACATAGCTTCTGAAGCCGTCGCGTAACTTATGAATGTGTATAGCTGCGGTTGCCAAAATCACTATAGCTGCGGAAACGGCAGCGCATAGGAGTCGTGATTCAATGTCCGCACACGTATTTCCCAGCAAAATTTGACGAAGAAAGTGCCTTGACCATAGGTGTACATCGCACCCTGCTCTAGGAACGGGAGAACAAATGCTCGGTGCCATGGTGCCGAAGAGTTGAGCTCTCGAGCCCCGTTTCCACTCCTTTAGACTATAAGACACTTCAGCGTGTAGAATGGAGCTGGTGCGCTTCACGTACAGTGCAGGGAATCGCACGGCCGGCTTTTGAGAAGGATAAACTCGGTCGTAGGAGCAGGGCACTCAACGGCATTAGTGGATCACGCCACGACTGTCCATTCAATTTCTTCCTTTCTCAAAACGAAGCCGAGCGGAAAATGCACTTTCTCGGCGATCCCAAAGAGCTTTCCCCTCTCCCCTCCCCCCCTTTTTAATCACGAGAGTCCGCGAGATACAGGCCGAAACGCGCCAACAAACCGTCTAAAACACAGTAAGGGCCTTTAGCACATCCACTTCGTACACTGCAGTACGTATTTTTGAGCTTCTCAAGAAAAAGTGGCCGTTATCGAACGAAGAAGCTGTAGGAGGAGAGGAGGTAAGACGGGGAAAGGGGGTTGCTATGCTGTATGAAGGGGAGCGTCTTTACTTCACAGCCGTGAAGTGCCTTTTTCGCAACTCGAGCCACTTCTGCGCTCCAAACGACAAAGGAACACTGAGAAGAGAACACATGGCTCGAGGCCATACTTGAAAGCTTCCACGTATATGTATACACATAAACGTAGATCTAAATGGGGAAACGAGCAGATCTTCTTAATCCTCCCTTCTTTCTTTTTGTGCTCGGTGCATTTTTGCACCCATCTTTCCCTTTGTCTCTCTGTATATATATATCGTCGTCCAGAGTGTCCAGACAACGCTGTCCCGTATACGCCTGTCCGAGAGTGGAGATCTATATAAACACCGGGCCATAAAAGCGAAGAGGCGCTGTCCGATTTCAAGCACCACCCATCCCACGGTTTTGGGAAAAGCTATAGCACTCACTCCGGAGGGAGTCACTGCGCATTCCTTCTCCCAATTCCCCCCCCCCTCTTTTTTTTTGTTCTCCACGCTCCCACTTAAAACGACGTAAACTGGATCAAATTCGGCCGTCTTCCTCCCCCGCTGGGGATATAATAACTGCCGCCGGACAGCGACCGTTGCGTAAACGACGTTTCACAAAAAAAAAAAGACTGCGAGCCGCTCTTTCCTCCCTGGCTGTTTTGCCTGGTTGAGTCCGGACTGATTGGCTCTACGTGGGAGCTATATCTGCCGAAAAGCCGCGACGGGCCCAGCTCGTTTCGGGTAACTAGTGACGCGCGCGCGAGCGTGTAGTTTATTGCGCGTGCAATTCGGCAGCGATGCCTCCAATTTTAAGCCGAATGGAGTCCTCTGTCTTCTTCCCCGGTCACGTGAGTATACAAGAGATTGGGGCGACGCGCTACACAAAATTAAACGCATGGTGACAAACATAACTCCAGCTTAACGGCTCTGGCGAGCCGATCAAATTTATTTCGAACGCGATTTCTGCCTCTCTTTCCCTCTCTTGCTGAGAATAAGAACACTTGAGGGTGGCCCGAGATTGCTATTTTTGCAGCACGCTATTGTAGTTACGCAATATCACCGCAAAGAGCTGGCGCTCCCCATGGTAACATCTGTCCTGCAGCACGTACAAACGCATAGGTACTGTGTGTGTGCGTGCGTGCGTGCGCGCGCGCGCGCGCGCGTGTGTGTGTGTGTGTGTGTGTGTGTGTGTGTGTGTGTGCTTGACGAATTTTCTTGCAAATTTGGTGCTGCTGCCGTACTTGAGAGAACGGCTTCCTTCTTTTTTCGTAATTTTCGTTTTTGTGACTCGCTTATAACGGGCCCCGTCGTATAATATTGCCATCAACATTCGGCGAGAGAGTGATAACCGAATAGAATCGAATGAAAGGGAACATTACAAAGTACGGCCTCCGAACTATGTGCTAACGAAGCATGTAGGCCATATTGACATCCGATATCTGTCAGCAACCACGGCTGTACTATTATCTCTTATTTCTCTCTTTCGATTTCATGTCTGACGCCTCACACATGCACGAAGTAGTCGAAACGAACGGCAGAACGATGTCCCTTTGTTGCTAGCCGGTTTTGAGAAAGAGCGTTTAGAGAGATTTCTCGGAAAAAGACGTCATTAGGGGCGGAGCGGTCCACGCCCGTGCCTTCGCCGTTAAGAATAGAACCGCGCGAGTCAAAAGCGACGCAAGCCGAACGACAAAGACCAAGTTGGGAGACCATGGGACAGACATGTAGCCGACTGCCGCATTAGGAGACGAATGCATCGCGAAGGATTTACAAATTGGTGAAGAGAAGCGTGGTGGCGAAGACATGACGGTGGCGATGCAGCATCGCGGCCGGCGAACGTGAACATAGAAGCAAACTTAGGGTGATGATGGTTACTATTGATGGCTGCGTAGGGTAAAGAGTAAGAAGAACGAGAAGGAAATAGAGCGAAAGTAACACGGTTCTACGCATTTGCATAAAACGACTCGAGGGCGAAAGCCACTCTTTCTTCACCTCGCTTGCACTCTCAATGACGTCCCCGGATAAAGTGATAGCTATAGCCAGGAAGCCTAAAAGAAAAGGCGTAGTGTTCCTGATATATATTGCGCTTTACGCAGTATACACGATTGTGGTTTTGCACTACCTCAGTAATCGGCCAAACTTTGACCGATCACCGGTGCCATGTAATGGCGTCATCATATGACGTCAGCTTATGTGACATCATGATGAAGTCACAGGGTGAAGTCATCACATGATGACGATGTTTAAAATTTTATTTATCAGATAATTCCGGCTGCCATTTGGGAGCCACGGCAGGAGTGGGTACACCACGTTATATATTACACATTACATCGTTTCAATCGACAAACGTGTTGCATCACTCGTGTGGACGCCGGTGAACCCCTTTTTCGGAGTCTGCCGAGGCCTCTAACGCCTTCTCCTTAAAACATCGTAAGGGTAAAATTTAGGCCCTTGGTTCTGCTTCGCATCGGATCACTCGCTATACGTCTCCAAGGAAGCGAGCGAAGCGAGACGCTCGCTGGCCCGCGGTCGTTGGAAATCAGGCAAGCGCGGAGCTGGGCCCCGCCTGGCTGACGCCACGCAGAGTTTTAGAGGAATCGGAGGGCCAAGCTTCGCGGATGGCCAACAGCGCGCAGCAGCACGTCTCTTGGGCGCGCGGATCACTGTCCGAGGAATGCGGGAGAAACAGGCGTCCTCCTTCCGCCGCGGCATGCACTCGGCCGAGGTCGCAGCTGCTGGGATTGAAGGCTTGCACTCGAGTGCACAGGGTCTTGGTCGATCACCGCGACGTCCCTCGTTTTCTCGGTCGCGCCGCGTCTAATCTAAACGAGAGCCTCTTGTGCGTCCCCCCAAGTGCGATGATTCCGTCCTTCGAAAACTGCGCACGCTCTGGGACGATGGACTCCGGAAGCGTCGGCGCTCTTCTGGAACAGCACTCGTTGTACCCCTCCCTGCAGTCGAGGAGGCGATGTTGCTCGCCTGCCGTGGCAACTGTTTGCATGGCTGCACTACCGATTACGGGGCGTTGTGCTGTTCTCTGCCGCTGTTCTGAGGCCTACCTGCGCGAGAACTTCAAGTTCTTGACAAAGTTCACGGAGTATATGAGCTCGGTGAAATGTTGACTACAAAAGACAGTCTTGTAGCAGGTTCATCGATCTGCATGCGCTCAGCTCTGTTTCGAAGACGACTGTTTGATTTACCAGGGTAAAATAAATATATCTCTAAACATTCTCATCAACGCGGGTGTGATTACTGCTGCGGTCACTCCTCAAACAAGAACAAAGGAGGTCTGTTCTCGTCTATAGCTGCTGAACATCAAATTATAAGCAACTGGATTGATTGCACAAACTTGTTATGTGATTTGCTGTACACATGCATCCACGCAGTAGCCAAAATAGTCACATGGCTGACAAAATATATAGCAACACACGACTGCGTATAGATAATGTACTATACCCACTACCACTTTTATGAGTCCTTCTGAATAATTACCAATATGCCTTTATCTCTCTGTCACGTCACCCTCCATCGCTCTTTTATTGTTTATTATTTCATTTGGTCTACACCTTGAGAACAGCAGCAAGCCAGTACACACGGTCGACCAAGTCCCTCCACGCCACTATCTTTGTTGACCATCTTTTTTTTCTATGGCGTCGTCAGGGCACCGCCGACACATACACACGGCCGAAACGTTCCAGTGTGTTTGTGTGAGCGTGAGTGTGCGTGTGTGTGTAAACGCGTGTGTGTGCGTGCGTTCGTAGGGCCGGCCGACAGGGTTGCAAGAAATGTTTTTAACTCTTACGCTGTAGATATAACATGCAGCGGCACCATGCTAGTGCTTTGTGAAGTTTTAAAAGCCGCCTTTATGCGTGAGCAGCAACAAGACCTCCCTATCGAGTATATAGTTCGTACGTCTCAGTCTGTTCGTTTCACTTTTACTCGCTTCGATTTCTCGCCGTAAGAAAATGAAGCGAAGTGCGTTCTGTGGCAGTGCTCAGCACGCAACACCGACGTTTGCTATATATATATAGCGCGAAGGTATAACACTATATAATACAAACGGCGCAGAAGGAAAAGCAAGTTTTTAAACGAGGGCATAAAGACACACGCTTGAATCTCCAATCCGCTTTGCATGGTGATACCGCATTAGAAAGATGAAAGGAAGGCGCAGAAAAGCTCCACGCGTCCACGTCGAGGCAAACTGACCGCTCAGTCCCCGTGGAATCGATATCGAGCGCTCGCTTGCGTCTTCATCTGGGCATTAAAGCGGATCCCGGGCGTCGCATACTGGCTTAGGGCCAGAACGTAGCCCATACCCCCCGATACGATGAGCGCATTCAAAAGAACGTCTGAGCCAAGCGGGCTTTTCTGTATGGCTTCGCCCCGGACCTTCCTATTCATCCGCTCAGTTCTGGCCACGGAGGGCGGGCCTGTATGTGGCTCAGCGTTCGTTCACTTTGAGGCGCCTCTTTGTCCCGCAGAGCCATCGCGCATGCGCCGTCTCTCTCCCACTCCTCCTTTCTGAACGTCCGCGCAGTGAAAGGCCTTATAGGATATCGCGCTTCCATTCGGCGGGGGATGAGACGGCGCCCACGAAGTGTAGGAACATACACCTCTGAGACTGCAGGTGGCGGCTGCAGTGAACGAGTATACACTGTGAATTTAGCAACGTTGGCGTGTTCGCCGAGCACTTCCCCCAATGATGCGGAAGAATATTCCTCCGGAACGCGCTTCCAGACACAGCAGAGCTAGAGCGCCAATTCGAATTGACGATAACATTTTCAGGTGCTGTATGCGTATTAGAAACAGCTACCAAAGTAACCAAAGCAAACTTTCAGTGGAGCATTCTAAACAGAGCCCGAGAGAGGACTGTACAAGAAATGATTGAAGCCTAAAGAAGGGACAAAATGAAAGAAAAATGTGTTAGTGTGTCATAGTAGGCTTTCTTGTATAAGGAAATTGAGCTTCTCGAATCTTCGCTTTGACATGGAAAGGCGAGTTGTGGTGCGATCATATAGCTATCACACATACGGGTTCTGCATTGTATCATTATATACGCTTTCTACTTGCTTTTATTATCTATCCGTTGTTGTAACACAAGGAGCACGGGGGAACATAAGCAAAACATTCAATTGCAAGTTCGCAATGTGTTATTGTTTTTTTATCCTCAGTCCCTGTAATGTTGCACTATATGCGACGTGAATTATGCAGCCTACCGAAGTGGCCCGGCAAACTAAATCACGCAAATATCAAAAGAGGTCAACGGAACTCGTTACACGACATTTGATACGCCATGATGGCAATGGCACAGAACAAAATGTTTCATTAGTATGAATCTCTCTATACGGATGGGAAAGCTTCTACGAATGACAAAAGAGAGAGAGAGAGAGAGAACATCCCTACGACATGCACTGCCAATGCGCGTGCGCAGATGACGAGATGTGTCTGCGGCCCTCACAGTGGCACAAACTTTGCAGGCAGCTTCGATCTGTTTCGTGCTCTTCTATTTTCTCTCTATACGTCCATGACCTAACGCACGCAAGCTCCGGGGTTTTCGGTACGCGCAGCACACCCGACCATCGAGCCACCTGTGCGCTTGCACAGGGCGGGTGCCAAAGAGGCGCCCCATTATACGACACCCCGGCGCTCATTCGATTCAGCGGCGGGCCCGAACGAGCCCTGCTTCTTCGACCCCCGACCCCTTTGGGTCCTGTACACATGACTGCAGCGTCTATCGCACACAGCATTGCACGCGTATACTACGCTCACCGAACAGTATACACACGTACAGGAGAGGGTGCAAATCGAATTTAGTTCCCGCGCGTCCAAGGAGCTAACGAAATCTATGGATCCGAAGCGGGCGCACAAACAAGGAACCGGGGGTGGTTCCGCGGAAGGACGCTGTTGGAACAGGCGGACGAAAAGGGAAGCAAGAAAGTAAAGGAGAGAGTGATATCGAACGAAGAGTCTTGAGGCAACGACATCGCGGCCAGCGCGAGACGGCCAAATTAGCAAGACTCACGCAGAAGACTCTCCCTCCCAACCACCTTCTGCATGCGCCATGTATAAATACGCTACTGCTTTCAGAAGGGCTGCATACGGCAGAACGGAACAGAAAGAAGAAGGGGTGGAATGAAGGAGGGTATAGGGGCGTCTGAAACAATGGAACCGTTCTGGCAGAAGAGAAGCTTCTCTTTTTTTTTTTTGCCGCTTGCTTCCGCCGGTAAACAAACAGACACCGGTACGCGAGCGAAGGTGAATCGAGAAAGAAAGAACGAAATATGCAAGAAGAGGGGGGAGGAATCGGGTGGTGGGGGGCGAGATGAAGAAGAAAGGCAAACAGGCCGTTTATCGAAAGACACGGCTCCCGTAATTCCGTGGCAGCGCGGCAGTTACCACGCCTCCATGAGAGTACTCCGTATGTCCGATTTCCCACCGGCGTTTCGGGCTCGAGCTCTGCTGGCTGAGTGAGCCGTGTGTCCTTTGTGCCAAAGAAGGGTACTCGGGAGCGTGCTCACCTTTCACTGGCTGCCCATTGATTTTATATCTCTTTATTCAAGGATTTATCTCTCTCTTTACTCACTTTTTTTATCGATCTCGGCTCATCGTGTCGTGCTAATGATAAAAGTCAACAGAATCAATTTGCAAGTCGCTTGCTCAGAATCCCTGACAGATCTGAATCGGCGATTGCAGTGTTCAACAAAACGAGGTATAAGAGTTATAACCATCATTGCAGGATGCTTGTTCACCGCGAGATTTCACAAAGGTATCTTCGCATATATATTATAATACACCTGACTGTCTTTCTATTGGTCAGTCCTGGTCATTGAATATGAAAATCACTGTCATTTCGCAGTCAGTGACACTGCAAAGAAGTACGACGGAGTCGCTTCGAATTCGACCCACTCGACTCAACAGTATCTGTCATGGTTTAGCAGGAACAGTATCTAAGTGCGGCGAAGAAAGCGCGAATAACGTCAATCAGAGCTTCATAAACACCATAACCGCGGGGCCATACGTACATTTCACTTGCATTCCTCCTTCATAGTCACTGCATACAAAAGTCATGCAGTCTCTCATGCATCTACCTAAGACGACTCAAAGCTGAAAGGCATCTTGTCTTTCAGCTCAGTTCATTGTACAGATACCCCTCGAAGATTTCTGCACCAAAAGTTGTATTTAGTGACTCCGGGATCAGCGCACCCTTGATCAAGGGATCATGCCAGGTGCAACGTCATCATATGACGTCACACATGTGACGTAATCACACGATTTTAGGGCCGAAGCACCTTAGGTTATAGGCTTGTCCGTTGTCCGGCGGTGATGATGACAATGAAGAATAAGCGCGTTTCAGACCACAGATTCCTCTTCTGACATTTATGAAAACGATCGTGAAAGCACTCTCGCACGCGATAGGCAAAGTGGCCACGTCGACAACTCCGGAGGCGAGATCACGGCATGCGCCGTCTCAACGGCTATAGGCAAACAGCAAAGCTACCCCAGAGGCGAGGGCTCGGGAAGTATAGCGGCAAAAAACGACAACTCCGACAACAAGCTGCTACTCCAGACGATAGTTATAGCGCGAGAACAGAACTGCGACACATGTATATAGAGACAAGAAGGACACGAGCGCTAACTTCCAACTCGTGTCCTTCGTGTCCTAGTTGTCTCTGTGTCGTCGTTTTGTTCTCGCGCTATAACTATCGTCATGCCATATCAACTAGCCCAAGCTGCCACACTTCTGAGCTACTCCAGAGTTGAGGGCGAGGGAAGCGGCAGCTCAACGGCAGAAATACATTGCATATGCTGTACACACGCGTTGTTACTCATTTACACGCGCGAGGTGGCGATGCCACAGGTGAATGACGGGAAGCATGACTCCCAGTGCTTCATTCACTCCTCACGATTCACTTCGTGGAGATGCATCGATATTTTTAAGACGATAGTCTTTCTTGGGGACATTCGACGCAAAAAAATTAGTATGCCTGCCTGTCTGTTTGTCTGCCTGCCTGTCTATCTGTCTGTACATTTGTCTATTTGCCTACTCTCAACGGCACCGGGTACTCGAAACGGCCAACCCCATCCGCAGCACCCACCAATTTTGCTCAAGGTTTAGCGTTCAAACTTGTGAAATTGTCAATTAATAAGCAATTATTGCGCATGTCTGGGGCACCATAACAACACGTATATGTTTTGCATGTGCATCATTTACTAGAAAAAGTATACATAATTTTCTTTGCATCACTCGCGTTGATGCTGACGGTCTCTCTTCGCGTTTGATGATGCCTCTGAGGCCTTCACCTCAAAACGCCGCTTCCTGCGGCAGTACGTGTGTGTGGTTGCTGCCCAGCATATCCGGCAGCGGCAACCGCACACGAATAACGCCGTCACGAACATTCGTGTGCTTTCCGGCTGTAAAGAACTTGCTTTT
Organism: Rhipicephalus microplus; assembly: GCF_043290135.1. NCBI lineage: Eukaryota > Metazoa > Arthropoda > Arachnida > Ixodida > Ixodidae > Rhipicephalus > Rhipicephalus microplus. The sequence continues at coordinate 227,380,093 of NC_134700.1, forward strand.
AACTTAATGACAAGAATCCCACTTCTGACCGCCAGCCTCGTTCTTTATGCCCAGGTCTCCGGGTGTGCGTCACTGCATGCAAGCGACAACAATGGACGACTCGTCGCTTTAGGAGGCCGGAAACTGACGTCTGGCCAATCTGCAGCACGAAGAGCTGCCAAGACTACGACAACTGGGGACGACAAATGAGGGGAGCTATAGCTGCCTTGGCCCACTCGTGCTTCCCACACGCATGCGCGTAAGGAAGTATAGTCAAAGAAAAATTCCACCAAGTGCGCATCTTCGAGCCGCATGACTTAACGTCGTGCTGTGTACTAGTGTGAGCCAAAGAACATCAGAGATGCCAGGCAGTTGTAGCTTTCTGTATTATGATCAGTGTTCTGAAAGTTTATGTGAGGGCTAATGCGATCACCTATAAATACCTTTTATGTTTCTTTACAATAGGGCCCTGAAGAGCCCAAGCTTCCGACAGAGACGGTAAAGGAAAGGAAAATATCTCTTGTATGCAACGTTATTTGAATGTATGCAAGTGTTAAAAGAACTCATTCTCCTTTGTTTAGTTCAGCAAGCTTTGAAAAGTATACTGCTATAGACTGATGACACAATCAGGTTTCAAAAGTCAAACTACGACCTTGAAGCTTTCGACTGTAACGGTAAAATTCGGTACGTCACGAGAACCACAATCGACGACTATGGGAACGGGAACACGTGGTTTGTATAATAACATCCGCATCGTTTCATAAAACTAATGACGTCGCCACAAAGAATTCGAGGTTAAGAGAGAGTCAAGTCAGTCGAATAGTCATACCTTCGTGTTGCACAGGTATAAAAAAAAAACTTGCAGAACCACAAATATTTCGCCATCAGTCCTAGTACGCCAATGTGTGTTGATGTGTGCTTAATCTTTCCCTTAAAATTCAACCGGCATCTTTGTGGCCGTGACGCGATATACATTTCGAACCTGCGTTGCAAAAGTTTCAAGGATTAGTACTTTCCGTTTGAATTCACTGTCTGTTCGTGACATTTTCGTACATCCCGGCAATCCCATTGCTTGGAGTGGAGGAAATGCCATGATAAAAACATTTAAAGACTTAAAGCAAAGATCCAATGAGTAGCAGAGAGCTCGAGTGTCGGAAGCCAAAATAAATGCGAAATAGCGCCGGGTCAGAATAATGCAAGCCCTGACGCAAGTATTTGCGCTCAAGCGTAGCTCAGTGACTCAGAAAACCAACGCGAGTTTCGAAAATCAAACTTTTTTCTAGCGTGAAATTGCGAAACTTCACAAAAGGTTCAGAGCGTGAACTCCGCGAGAAATAAAAATAAATGAATAAATACACAAAAAAGAAATAAAGAAAGAAAGAAAGAAAGAAGGAAAGAAAGAAAGAAAGAAAGAAAGAAAGTTCAATAAGCCGCAATTTCTTTGCAGGGACTGTGTGTAGGGCGTTCCACTTGGGAGTGGCTCGTGCATGCAGTCAGCTCACGCAAGCGCAGCGCAACGAGGGAGCACGCTTCACCGCCGTGCACGCGGGCTATTGCCGGGGAACGGAAGCCGCCGTGCAGAATGCAAACACGTGCCGACGGGCGCAGTCGAGTGCGCCGACTTCCTCGGCGGAGAAGATACGGCTTAAAATTGCAAAACAGCTATAAGGGCCCGGAAAGGAGAGGAGGGCGCAAGAAAAGAGTTCGGGGTCATGGCCTTTATTATCGTAAATTTGACCACCAAGGGTCTGCATCCCATTCTTTTGTGCACGTAAAACAGTGATATAGCCTAAATAGGGAAAAAGAACATACTGAGAAGGCATCCTGACAGGCATGCATCGCTAAGCAGAGGCGCCATCCCAGCTTTCGTATTTGAACCATGCATATATCTTTTAGTTCGTTAATTTTCACTTTAAATTCTTCGGATGAGCCCATAGCTTTCACCACCTGTCCGCAACGACGACATCGCGGGCAGCCTGAGTGACTGCGCATCGCGAAAGTTTTTGAAGTTTTATATTCACTTCTCACCGTGCATGATTATGGGTCTATGCTAATCCAAATAGACTTTTCTCACTCTCTAGTGGCCGAGTTGGCAACTAGGATGACAGACGCGTTTCACAAACAGGCTTATACAAAAGCTCACTCTCACCTAACCTCAACTTCATCTATGGAACGGCACAAACACGGGCACCGTTCATATGCGTACATACCTTGATTTCACAAAACTCCATTACGCGACAAAATGCCAGTACGCTAAGAATGCACACCACCAGGATCACCGCCATGTTCCTCATTATCAGGCAAACGAAGCAAGCGGCAGTTTTTAAACAAATATTTCCTTTGTCCTCGTACGCGTACTAACTAGTAAATGAACAAAAGGCCTATGTTATGACGGATTACTTTTGGAATACCGGAAGAATTTTCTTTACTTTTAATATATTGAATGAGATTACAACCAGAAACATGTGACGGCAACGTTGCCATCAGCCGCGGCTGAATCGTCGTTCATTGTAGTTTTCAGCCAGTCCGTTGCCAATTGTGAACGTGCGGTGCACAATTCAGGGGTGCGAGACACAAGTAGAGCTGGGACGTGAATGAGAGGCACAGCGGTCGAGTCAAGTGGAGCGCCATTGTGAGGCAGTGAAGAGCAAGCCGGACGTTGCATATATCGTACGCTGCACTGCAGGTTAAAAAGAGAGAAAAAAAAATGTCCCTTCTGTGTCGGTAAAGCTCAGTATGCACTATAGAAAACTACAAAGTCGTAAAGAAAGATAGTACATACACGGAGAGGACCTGTCAAGCCCCATATATCTTATCATTAGTCTGCTTTACGAGATCCTGCAGTTCGGACATCAATAGACGGCGTTGACGAGCTTCAATAGGGCGCGTAACAATAAGAGAGAGAGAAGGAAAGAGCGACAGCCCATCGAGAACTTAAAAAAAAAGAGAGAGAGAGACATCGGCTATTACAGAACACTGCAAGTGCTTCAGCAAAGCGGGGCGAGGGAAAAAGGAGAAAAAAATACATGTATATAGCGAAAAAAGTCCTGACAACAAAAAAATGTTGAAAAAAAAGTTTTGCAAAGCAAAGAAAGGCGAGGCGTGTGACGTGAGCTGCAGGGATCGAGTCGATGAAGGCGCGCGCGCTGTGCCTCGCGTGAGCTTCTCCAGCTGTCGATGCAATAAATTCGGGGTTCGATATAACAGTATAAAAGAGGGAAGCACTGGACGGGGAGGGGGTGGATCTGGTGAGGGGGGGGGGGACTGCTTGGCTGCTGCCGTTGTTAGCCGCCTCATCGGTCGGTACGAGAAGCCACGTCCGAGCACAACCTTTCTCGGTGCTATGCCGCCGTGCGTATATATATATAAGCGAAAAAAAGAGAAAGAAATACAGATGTGTGGATTCAGAAGCACGAAATTAATATATGTGTACGCAGAAAGAAAGCAAGAAAGAAAGAAAGAAAGAAAGAAAGAAAGAAGGAAAGAAAGAAAGAAAGAAAGAAAGAAAGAAATTGAAAAAAAGAAAGCCCCGGACATCATGCGCCAGAAGGGTATGATATTAGACAGAAGCTGTAAAATGTCCCTGCTAGGGCCTGAACATGAATATGTCTACAAAACATAAATTATACTCTTTATTGTTTAACACAAGCAGAACAGGAAAGCCAGTGCCGGGTGTAGAGCCATGCTGCGGCAATGTGTGAAGCTTTGTTTGTGCATGCATGTATTGGATTCGTGGAAAGGGAACGTGGATGGGAGGCAGGCAACTCGATGTTTTCTCCATTGGATGCAGGCGAAGCTTAATAAGATTACAAACAAATTTCGCAGTTCTGGCGAACAGGTACATGGCCGCAATTTCGAAAGCGTGATGACAAAGCGAGGCCATTGGGGCAGGGAAGTTAAACAGGTTCAGCCTGATTTGCTATCCTACGTTAGGGAAAGGGAAAGAGTGCAAACGAAGAATATAATGATGAAATGATACGCGCACACGCGCAACAGTGTTCAAATTTTACTGCGCGGTTCTTGGCCCATCCCCTGTAGCGGGTGAGTGCCATCATGGTGAGGACATCATCATCAATTCATCATCAGCATCATCATCATCATCGTCGTCGTCGTCATCATTATCATCATCATCATGCTGCTGCTGCTGCTGCTGCGTCAACGTACATCGCTTCACAGAGACGGTCGCAAACAGCAGAGGCCTAGAATCCGGTTCCACTGGGATGTCATTAGAAAACATAGCACGAGAAATGGCAAGCACAAGGCCGTCTTTCGTCTGAAGCTTAATTTACTACAACTGAGAACGCTGTACACAGCTGTCCATATTTTTAATAAGCGTGCGCAGCAGCGACTTTTCTGTGCCTCAATGTTATCTTATGATCGAACGAAGTTACAACAAGAGCTTGTTTTGTGGGCATATGCTCTAAGGACATGCATGCACTTGTCCTTACCCCCATTTGAAATTTGATTCAGTCATATAGTGAAGATACGCAAAGAAATTGGCACTTGCGCACGCTGGTAAAAGTTTGGGCAACTGAATGCACAGCCCGCAGGGCTAGGTCTGTTCCCGGCCCCAAAGTCGCAGTCAGCGACGCATTTGTGATCAATACAGGTACAAACTGCGCAGACTAATGGCCGCGCCTCTGCAGACGAGACACAAGGACAAGCGCATCATACCTCGTGGTTGTAAGTTTGAGCAGTTTATAGCTTTTCTGAAGATGGGCGAACTCACCTAACAACGTCCCAAATTTGTGTCAATATCTCAGGATTACCAGCAAATGGTAGCAATTTCGTGCGCCCGGCAGCTCGAATCTCTGTGTCATTCGAGACATTTAGCAGTTGAGTACCCCTTCCCTGTGTTTCCTGGGTACGCGCGGGATACTTTTTGAAAATATTGTTACGAGGCAGTGGGCATGGCTCTACCGTCGTGGACAACAAATCGATGAAAAAGAAGTGGACTCGCCGCGCGAGAGACTGGCAGCTCTGAAGCGTCACTTTTACATGTAAATATAGGAAATACGCTCATTTCTCTCTTCCGTGTGTTTGCGATCCCCGTAACAAATTGGTGGAGGTGCTGGGTAACGAAGCGCCATACAACGGAGCTCCGCAGTGGTCGTCAAATCGGAGTTTCCGTGATGGAACACGGGACTGATCCCACGGCCACCTCTCCATCGGCCTCGGCGACGCCCGCACCATCCACGGCAACGCCTCCACTGGCCCCACCCCCACCCACGTACGTGCTGACGCATCCGAAGCATCCTGGAACGTTCTGCGGTACGGACGAAGTTGATGTCGACGACTGGATAGCCGACTACGAACGCACCAGTGCTCTCAACCGGTATGATCCGACTCTTATGCTGGCCAATGTGCTGTTTTACCTGAAAGGCACGGCCAAAGTCTGGTACGAGAACCATGAGGAGGAGATCGGCAGTTGGGACACCTTCAAGGAAAAGCTTCGCGACTTATTTGGGAAGCCCATCGGTCGAAAGGCGGCTGCAAAGAAGGAGTTGTCTATACGTGCTCAGACGTCCACAGAGCCGTATATTTCATATATACAGGACGTGCTGGCTCTCTGTCGTAAAGTTGACAACGACATGTCGGAGTCTGACAAGGTTGGCCACGTCCTCAAGGGCATAGCGGACGACGCGTTCAACCTGCTAATGTGCCGGAACTGTGCGACCGTCGACGAAATTATTGAGGAATGCCGGCGTTTTGAACTGGCCAAAAGCAGGCGGATTTCAAGATCATTTACTCGACTGCCGAACACCGCAGCGACGTCCTCCTGCGAAGATGGACTGTCCTCTCATCGGCAGTCTTCACCAGCGTCTGAAATTACGCGAATTGTCCGGCGGGAAATCGAAGCAATTACACCTACTCTTCCCGCCAACGGCCACGTCGATTTGCAAGTACCTCAGGTTTGCTTGGTACAGTCGATTGTGCGGGAAGAACTGAGCAATTTGGGCTTCGATGTCTGCGCCGTTGCTCAGTCTCGACCAATTGGCTTCCGTTCAAGGTCGCCGCCTCGCCCCAGGTCACCACCCCAAGAAAGGTCTTATCCACGCTCTCGCAATCCGGCCGAATGGAGAACTGCGGATGATCGGCCGATCTGCTTTAACTGCCGCCGCATAGGTCACGTCGCACGGTATTGCCACAACCATTGGTCTTCGTCCCGAAACCAGTATAACACTGCTCGCCGCACCGATAGCTACCGTCGTTTCCAGCCTCCTGAGCCGATCGCCGACAACTACCGCCGGCCTCTGCCCGTCGATTCCTACGCCTGCGATGCCCCTGATACGCAGCACAGCCGCTCACCGTCGCCTCGACGTCACCAGTCTCGTTCGCCGCCAGGACGTCGCCCGTCGTCCCCTTCTCCTCTACGACGACGCCCGACCTCCCCGCTCAATTCTCACCAGGGAAACTAAGCGGTGCAGCTCTTGGAGGTGAAGCTGCATCCTCGATACCGACCTCAAATCCTCTCCTTGTACTGCCGACACGACGAAATTTGATCGACGTCGACGTTGACGGCCTGACTGTTTCTGCACTTGTTGACACTGGGGCGCATATTTCTGTGATGAGTGCCCGACTTCGTCGCCGCCTGAAGAAAGTGCTCACACCGGCTGCTCTTGGCATTATTCGTGTCGCCGACGGAAGAAGTCTTGCCATCACAGGAATGTGCACAGCACGCATCACTATCGCCGATCACCCCACATCTGTTCTCTTTGCAGTTATTGAGCAGTGCCCAAATGACCTAATTCTTGGTTTAGATTTCTTGTCCACCCATGCTGCTCTCATCGACTGTGCAACCGGCGTTCTTCAACTTGAACTGCCTCGACTTGGACCTGTGCCGTCCTCACCGTCACACCGCTTGTGCGCTGTTGATTATGTTCGGCTGTCACCGCAAGCCACCACGTGTGTTGCCTTAACGATATCACCAGCTCTTCCTGACGGTGACTACATAGTGTCTCCATTGGTGGATGTGCTCTTGGCTCGAAGTGTTGCTGTGCCGCATACAATCGTGACTATTGTGGACAACTACGTTCAGCTTCCGCTCCTTAACTTCAGTAGTTCGACCCAAGTTCTCCCGCAAGGCATTTCCTTAGCCCACGTTTCCCCACTTGATGCATGTAGCATCGTGGCATTGGACCCTGAAGACTGCTCGTCCCCTACTGCAGCCAGCCGAGCAAACGCACCTAGCGACGAAATCACGATGATGATCGCCCCTGATCTTCTGCCCTGTCAGTTGGCGCAACTCCACCACGTTCTGACTACCTACCAAGATATTTTCGACTTCGATGACCGCCCTTTAGGTCAAACGTCCTTCGTGCGTCATCAAATACATACCGGCGATGCTAATCCTGTTAGACGGCGACCGTATCGTGTTTCCCAGTCCGAACGCCAGGTCATACAACGAGAAGTCGAGAAAATGCTCTCCAAAGGAGTCATAGAGGCCTCTTCAAGTCCATGGGCGTCACCTGTTGTTTTAGTGAAAAAGAAGGATGGCAGCTGGAGATTTTGCGTTGACTACCGTGCCTTGAACAAGATAACCCGCAAAGACGTATATCCGCTGCCACGAATTGACGACGCCCTTGATTGCCTTCATGGCGCGCGATACTTCTCATCTATTGATCTGCGTTCGGGCTACTGGCAAATTTCTGTCGACGACTTAGACCGAGAAAAGACTGCCTTCGTCACACCGGACGGCCTTTATCAGTTCAAGGTTATGCCTTTTGGGCTGTGCAACGCCCCGGCAACGTTCGAACGCATGATGGACTCTCTTCTTCGTGGTTATAAATGGTCCATCTGTCTTTGCTACCTCGACGATGTGATTGTTTTTTCCCCAACATTTGAAACTCACTTAACTCGTTTGTCGACCATTTTAGCCGTTTTTCGTCGAGCAGGACTCCAGCTGAACTCGAAAAAGTGCAATTTCGGCCGACAACAAATCACGATCCTTGGTCATCTTGTAAGTGCTGCTGGCGTCCAACCTGACCCTGACAAGGTTAGCGCTGTCAAGAATTTCCCTCTGCCTTCTTCAACCAAAGATGTTCGGAGTTTTGTGGGCTTATGCTCGTACTTCCGCCGCTTTATACGCGATTTCGCTACAATTGCACGACCACTAACTGATCTTCTCAAAAAGAACGTGCCCTTCTCGTGGGGCCAAGACCAAGCAGCTGCGTTTTCCACGCTGATCGACCTGCTCATTTCACCACCAATACTGGCTCACTTTGACCCGTCTGCGACGACTGAAGTACGCACAGACGCCAGTGCTCACGGAATCGGCGCCGTCCTCGCTCAACACCAGGGAGGCCAAACGCGTGTTATTGCGTATGCCAGCCGCCTTCTCTCCACATCTGAGCGAAACTATTCGATAACAGAGCGCGAGTGTCTTGCGTTGGTCTGGGCTGTAGCGAAATTTCGCCCCTACTTGTATGGCCGGGAGTTTTCAGTTATTACGGACCACCACGCTCTGTGTTGGCTGTCGTCGCTCAAGGACCCAACTGGTCGCCTAGGTCGCTGGGCTCTACGTCTCCAGGAGTATAACTTCGACGTAATTTATAAGTCTGGCAGGTTGCACCAAGATGCTGATTGTCTCTCGCGTTATCCAGTGGACCCTGCTAGACTCGCTGTCCATGAAGGCGATTCTTGTGTGCTCGCCATATCTGATTTGCACGACATCGGCACAGAGCAGCGCCGGGACGCAACCCTCAAGAAGGTCATTCAGCGAGTATCTTCAGGACATTCCGACCCTTCGCTCCGTCAATATGTCCTTCGCAACGACATTCTGTATCGTCGCAACATGAAGTCTGATGGCCCGGAATATTTGTTAGTTATTCCCCGACACCTGCGTGCCACTATTCTTCAACATCTGCATGACGCACCGACGGCGGGACACCTGGGTTTTTCACGCACCTATCACCGCGTGCGGCAACGGTTCTTTTGGCCTGGCATGTATAAATTTGTGCGCCGTTATGTCGCTGCTTGCGAGCGCTGCCAGCGTCGGAAACGTCCTGCTCTCCGTCCGGCTGGCCTGCTCCAACCTATCGACATTCCCCCGGAACCATTCTTCCGCATCGGCCTCGACTTGCTCGGACCTTTCCCGACGTCCGTGTCAGGCAACAAGTGGATCGCTGTCGCAACCGACTATGCGACCAGATACGCGATAACTCGTGCCTTGCCAACTAGCTGCGCTACAGACGTCGCAGACTTTCTCCTAAATGACGTCATTCTGCGGCATGGAGCTCCGCGCCAGCTTTTGACGGATCGGGGCCGCTGCTTCCTCGCAAAAGTTATCGACGAAATCCTCCGGAGCTGCTCTACCGAACATCACCTTACTACTGCCTACCATCCCCAGACTAACGGTCTCACGGAGCGTCTCAACCGAACTCTTACAGACATGTTGTCTATGTACGTCTCTGCTGACCACCGTGACTGGGACGCAATGCTCCCCTACGTTACATTTGCATATAATTCGTCAAGACATGACACCGCCGGCTACTCTCCATTCTTTCTTTTGTACGGCTGCAACCCTGCGTTGCCATTCGACACACTCCTTCCTTCTGCTACTATCCAACCAACGGTGTATGCGCAGGACGCTGCTTCTCGAGCCCGCGTCGCTCGCCAAATCGCGCACACTAGGCTCAGTGCTTCTCAGGCCGCACAAAAAGTCCGCTACGATGACTCGCACCGCGACGTTGACTACCCTGATGACTCTCTTGTCCTACTCTGGACGCCGTATCGACGTGAAGGTTTGTGCGAGAAGCTCCTCCCACGATACACAGGACCCTACAAAGTTCTCCGCAAGGTCACCGACGTCGACTACCTCATCACTCCCGTTCAACCGCACTCATCCTCTGCCACACCATCTACTGATGTTGTTCATGTGTCGCGCCTAAAGCCCTACTATACTGCCAGTCCTGATTGACTTAGGGGCGCCGTGACGGCGCTTTGTTCGCCGGGGGTGATGTTACGAGGCAGTGGGCATGGCTCTACCGTCGTGGACAACAAATCGATGAAAAAGAAGTGGACTCGCCGCGCGAGAGACTGGCAGCTCTGAAGCGTCACTTTTACATGTAAATATAGGAAATACGCTCATTTCTCTCTTCCGTGTGTTTGCGATCCCCGTAACAATATCATGCACGCGCACTCGAGAGGCTTGCAATGACGACCATCCAAGAGGATTGCGTACGCAAAGCTTTCATGCGTCTTGTACAAAATCAGCGCGATTCGGATGGGACACGAGAATAGAAGGACACTACAGTACAAGCGCTGTGTGTAACAGCAGAAAACGTGTGTGCAGAAAAAAATCAAGTGACATCTTATTTGCGCTGGTTTTGTACAAGATGAATCAAATCCGACTCACCCACCTCTCTGCCTTAGTGCAAAGCCTCGAGGGCCTAATTCTAAATCTCGTGGTATGGTGTCATAAAGGCCGAAGTTTCACATTTTGCTACGAAATGAAAGGTGAGAAGCTATGGGGGAAAAAGTGCACGTACGGGGCTTTGTATGCACCAAGCGATAACGTCATCATTTTCTCACATTTACAGCCATCACTGTCATTTCGTAGCTAATAGTCTCTGCGTGCAGAGATTCTGGCAGAATTACTGGACTGTGAATGTACGACGGCCGCTACAACAAATTATGTATAGAGACCGTGAATCTGCGAAGCAGCGGTTGGGACAAGCGCCTTTCCCCTCCGTGTTATGTCTCACCAGTATAAAGGAGCCTGTAACACTTTTTGAACATGGTCAGAAAACGCCGAAGACTTATAAGTATTCAGCAAAGGGGCAAGAAGCTGTAGCTTCTTGCCTTTTTGTCATCTCTCTTATAGCTTCCAGCGCCAAGCTTTCGTGGGGACGAAAGAGAAAGCAAGAGCCTTTGCGTGCGACGAATTTCTGTAACTTCAAATACTGGGTTGATAAAAAAACTGCGGCAATCCACTCTCGAGGCAATTAACTCCGATACCGAGGTCATTTATTGATTACTCGGAAAAGTGTTTCAGGGCCCTCGTAAGTGTTCTCGATGCTCATGTCGTGAAGTGCGGTAGCATGCTGCACACAAAAAACCATAGAATTTCAGTGACTCACGGGGACATCATTTATGCATATTGCCCTACTTTCCGTACCTTAACGGATTATATGCGATAGCGTGAAGCTAAGCAAAAACAATATCTGTGCCGACTGTATAAAATATATGAATGGTAAAACAAGAAGGGTTTTGTGCACAGATGTCCCGTAACCACATTCAAGCCCCTACACAGCGTAACCCGCGTAGTTCCCCCTATATATAGCGCTACTGGTCCGCACGGAGGTCATATATCTCGCGGAGGTGGGCGTGTCTCCACCGCACGCATTTCGTGAAAACAGTGCAACCTCGGTTCAAAGGCGAGACAACAAACAGGCAAGAAGGACGACCACAGGAGCGTGCATCAGCGACAACGGCTCCCTTGCGGCATCGACAGACGGCGAGACAATCCTCGCGTCGGCAGCCTCCCGCCAAAACCGGCCATAAATAACGGTGCAGCAGCAGGAGCAGCGCTGCAGGCGCGCGAAGAACAACACCCCGTCAGGAAGACACACTTGTCACCGTTTTGCCAGGCGCCGCTGCTCAGCGCTGGCGGTGTGTGTGTGTGTGTGTGTATACGTGGCCTCCTCTTCTACGTCGAGCTGACGGAGCCGGAACTGAGGCACCGAAAAAAGAAATACTGCCGCTTGCAACACATCCGGCCTGCTCGAACGGTGCCAGTGACGAGTGCTTGACTCGTTTCTTCAAAGCCTGACACGACCGCGATGTGACGATACAAAACTGTAATGTAAAACTTCGATACACAAGCGAGAAGAGTAACGACTCTTAGCTACATCTATCTTGGTTGCACGAGTTGCAGACTCGCGGTCTGTGTTCTTCATCGAAGGTACACATAACACCTGGGCACAAAACTAGAAATGTTTGTACAAATGTGCGATAGCCCCGAAACTATTCGGCACAGAATTTAAAAAAAAAATAAGTAAACAGTATATGAGTGTAGCGGTTTATTCACTCCGTTGTACCACTGGACGACAAAACCCCACGTTGGCATCACGGTGTCCCATAGAAGCTTGTAGCTGTTCTCCCAAGCCATCTACAAATACTTAGCCAAGAAGCAGCTCATCACGCACATGAATTTTTCGAATTTTATGCCTACTAGTGTCATCATCAGCCGCAGCAGCCTGACTACGTCTACTGCAGCACAAAGGCCTCTCCCATGTTCCGCCAGTCAACCCAGTCCTGTGCTTGCCGCTGCCATTTTATACCCACAAACTTCTTAATCTCATCTGCCCACCTAATCTTCTGTCTCCCCCTAACCCGCTTGCCTTCTATGGGAATCCAGTTAGTTACCCTTAATGACCAGCGGTTATCCTGTTACGCGCTACATGCCCGGCCCATGTCCATTTGCTCTTCTTGATTTCAACTATGATATTTTTACTGACCCCGGTTGGTTCCCTGATCCACTCTGCTCTTTTCTTGTCTCTTAAGGTTACACCTACCATTTTCCTTTCCATTGCTCACGGCGTCGTCCTCAATTTAAGCTGAACTCTCTTTGTAAGTATCCAGGTCTCTGCTCCGTAGCTAAGTACCGGCAAAATGCAGCTGTTTTATACCTTCCTCTTGAGGGATAGTGGCAATTACCTGTCAAGATTTGAGAGTGCTTGCCAAATGTGCTCCACCCCATTCTTATTCTTCTAGTTACTTCAATCTCGTGGTTCGGCTCCGCGGTTATTACCTGTCCTAAGTAGACATAGTCTTTACAACTTCTAGTGCCTCTTACCTATCTCGAAGCGCTGTTCTTTTCCGAGTTGTTGTACATTACTTTCGTATTCTGCAGATTATTCTATTTAAGACTTACATTTCTGCTCTCCTTGTTTAACTCCGTAATAATGAGTTGCAACTCGTCCTCTGAGTTACTCAGCAATGCAATGCCATCGGCGAAGCGTAGGCTATAGGGTACTAACTCGTATCCCTAACTCCTCCCATTGCGGACCTCTGAAAACCACCTGTAAGCACGCAGTAAATGGCATTGAATAAATCGTATTTTCTTGTCTTCCGTCCTTCTTTATTAGTATTCTGTCGCTTTCTTTATGGAGCACTATGGTGGCAGCAGATCCGCTGTAGATTTATTTCAGGATGTTTATATATGATTCGTCGACGCCTTAATTCCGCACTGTCTGCACGACTGCTGATATCTCTACCAGATCAAATGCCTTCTCGCAGTATATGACTGCCATGTATATAGTGGTTAGGTGTATTCCGAGCGTTTCTCCACCCCCCCCCCCCATCGATGGTATGAATGTGGTCGATTGTTGAGTCGCCTGTACGATATCCTGCTTGATCCTTTCTTTAGTTAATTGAATTCCAATGCTGTGTTAATTCTGCTAGAAATTACCTTTGTAAATAGCTTTATACGACGGAGAGCAAGCTGATCAGCCTGTAATTTTTCAAGTCTTGTCGTCACCTTTCTTTTTGTCTACTAGTGTGCTCGGTATAAAAGGACACTCGGCAACACCTGCTTGTCAGACCCCTCCTCCGTGGTCAAAAAGGCATGGCTTCTCAAGGAACGCGGATGTGCCACTGTAGTAGACTGGCGTTTTTGCACCCTCACTGCTGTATCAAAATAGTCCAAAGTTTCTAACCACTCAAACACTTGACAATTAAAGAACAGAGGCACAAATGTAAACTGTAAATGTCGTTGATCATCATCGGCTCACCATCGGGTCGAGTTCAAGAGTGGAGTTGTTGACGAATCAAAATGAACGCTTTAGAAGCAGGTACACATACGTGAAAGTCCGTTTTCTTTATGAGTCAATATTAGTGGCATCTACTATAGGTGTCTACTATAGAACCAGGAAGCGCAAGAGTACCAGAATCCACCACTGTACACATAGCGGACCTCAAATCGAAACTGTGGTTCGAGCATGTAGGACGCATTAGTACAATTTCCAAGTTCATGAACACTCATAGTCGTATTGTCACTGAACATCGGCGCAAAACTCAAGAAATTAAAGCTTAATCTTTATTCGTACCACTTCGCGATAATACCTTCAGTAACTCCTCATTCGCAGTGCAATCAAAAATATGTTTTAAAAAGAATGCCGCACTAAATTGATTTCCCCGTACTATCACAGCCTGTGTGCACTTCAGTGATTAGAAGCAAGCGTGGCTCTGACACTGCCATTACACCGCACGTAAAGCCGTCCCGAAGGCCTCGGCGTGGATGGCGTCGTACCTGTCAGTGCAGGCAGCGGTCCCATCTGCGCCCCCGTGTCCAAACAGCGCGCCGCGGCCATAAACGCGGTGGGAGCACGCGTCGCGGCCAACAAAGGGTCTGGATGCAGCTGCCACGTGCCGTTCCGCCCATCGGCAAACGACCACCGGCCAAGGAGGGGGAGCCTGCGGTCGCCGCTTGTCCTCCTTCCACGCTTGATTAGCGAGCTGCAGCCATGCCGCCCAGCAGCGATTTTGAGAGCCGAACCGGGCCGACTTGAAAGGTCTCGTTCCGCAAGGCTGCTATCCACGGACGTCGCAAGCTTCCCTTCTCATGCATTGCGAATATATATTCAAACGAATACACTAGAAGGCAACGCTAAATCAGTGTGCGGTGATTTCTGAATCTCCTTATTCTCAAAAGGGTTGATTGTTAGCAGCGATGACGAAGGCCCGCCACAATGGCACGACAGATTTCAACGGAGGCACGCATTATTTTCCATCTTATTTCCAACTTATTATTTCCAACTTATTTTTCCATCGTACCAGTCTGCGGCACCATTCATGCCACACGGTGAAGCCAAACTCTTCAGCATAAGGAGTTGGAACTCGCTTTCGCTATTCAAGATGCTTGAACGTCTTTGTTGTTCTTATCAAAAGTGCAGTTCAAAAGAACACACCGAATGATTATTCCAGGTAAAATGACAAACTACTATATATCCAAGAACAATTATTTTCTTTAGCATCTTCATAAACACGTTTCACAACCACCTAAATGCCATTTTATGGACTATCAGAGCAACTAGGTCGCTCCTGCCGAAAGAAGGCATGCATAGTCACAAAACAAACTAATATACAAGGTAGGTCACAATGAATGCTCGATGAGATGATAAGCGAAAGTGCAAAACTGGTGATCGAAAATTTACCAGAAACTTCACGAGTGAGCATGGAAACAGGATATAGGTCCTGAAGGCTCTGTTCTTCGTAAACTTCATCGCGCTTGAATTCATCTTGTTCGCAGTTAGGTAGAGCCATATAAGCTGTCTCGCACATGTCGGTTGGTCCGGACAAGAAAACAAGGCGAAACCACAAGGAGGAGGAGGAGGAGGAAAGATTAAGCGGATGGACAGTTCTTAGACCAGCTGGCTACCCTGTGCTGAGGAAAGGGGTGAGGGGAATAAAAGATGATAGAAAAATGTAAAGAGAGAGCTAGATAAAATACAAAAACAAAAATAGCAACAGAGGAAAGGCAACACCAAAGGGAGTGAGACACTAGAGCATTCCTGATTTGACTTCCAGGTCCAATGGAGGAAACGTCATTGGAAGAAACTGGGCTGTGAATTTCACACTAATCCCACAGAGTTTAACATATATACAACATAAACTTCGCGTGCCCCCAAAACATCCACCCTTCAGCCCCTCCTAAAGGTGTCGCATGATGGCACAGAGTATACGGTAACTGCAGGCGGCAACGGACATAGCTTGACACTCAGAGGAATCCGACGCCATTATTGCGGCTCATTTCTGTGCCAGAAGCCCAGCGGGAAATAGGCTGCGCACGCCGAGCTCGCATACATCAGCGTCCCTAACAAGGCGACGCGCAGTCGCTCGCTGCGGGGACGCAAGAAGACACGCCGCCGCGGTGTTGGGTTTCGACGGGAAGGACGCGGGTCCACAATGCGAGCGCTGTTCCCACCCGCTCTTCTTCTCGGCTCCTATGGCCCGGCTGGAATGCGTGAGAACGAACCGAGCAACGGCGCGACAGAAGGCACGAGGACTTGTTCCTAGGCGGTCTCCACACGATACAGTCAGTGCCCAGCCCGGAATCAATGTCAGTAAGGCGAAGAACGGTGCTAGTTGGTTCACGTCGAAGTTTTTGAGTGTGGTCTGATTGAAAGAATTACAACGAGCAAGGACACGCAGCCGCAGGGAGATTACCGCTACAAAGCATAACTTTCAGCTCGCTTTGACCCGTTAACTTCTGTCCGTCTGTATGTATCCTCAGCTGTATATCTTTAATTTGGCGCGCAATCAAACTCCCAGCCCGAAGAAAGCACGAGCTGTTACAGGGTTATACAGGGGCGTAGCTAAAACTTTTTTCCGCGCGTTTGTATGTGTGCATGTAATATACGCAAGCAAAGTTGAAGAAAATTTCGGGGGATGGGGACGTTGAACCCCCCGCCAACTCTTCTCTTGGCTACGCCACTGGTCACAAAGCCGTCAGAAAAGTTTAGTGGGGAGGCTCCAACGAGTAAATGGGGTGGTCACCTTCCCACCGGTTGCTTGCCCACCTCGTCACCGCAAATGCATTCGCATTTATCCGCTTACTTGTCACAGAGGCGAGCCCAAAGCGCCGAGGCTGGTGTCAAGAACGACAGCGTTCATAAAGAGACGAACACAATATGACAGCATTGGTTCATAATATGTGCCCCTTCCGTCTTAGTTTGTTAAAGGGGCCCTGCAACACTTTTTTAGCATGGTCAGAAAACGCTGCCGATCGGTAGTAGAGGCCCCCGACAACACGCGAGCCCAATATTATAGCGCAGCTCGCGGACTGGAATTCACAATAAATTATCAAAGCCAGCTAAATATAGCTTTCTCTTCTCTAAACAAATCACGTAATAAGCCCAAAAATCACTCGTAGTAAGCCCATCTATCAGCCATTGGCTGGTTTGAACATGGCGCGCTCGGTTGCTACAGAGGTCGCCGCAAGAGGCCGTCACTTGTTCACGCGTGCGCGCGCGATCGCACTGAAAAGCCGCGTATTCGAAGAAAACAAAAAAGAAAAAAGTGCAGAAGGTCACGAGGCCCGAGTGACGTTTTTTGTTTGCCCCTCCCATCCCTCCTTGCTTAGCTTCAAGTGCTTTCGTCGGGATGAGGGAAGAGAGTATGCGATTGCAACGTGTGACAAATATTTGTAACTCCACTTGTACTGGACTTATTCTTACATTTTTTGCGGCGTTGAATTTGTGAGGTAATACGCTTTTCCAATGAGTTAATTCCATGGTCACTCAAAAAAGTGTTTCAGGGCCCTTTTAACACGAAATCGTTTTGAGCTGGGGTCGACCACAGCTCCGCTGATGTATTCCCGTCACGGATGTGACGTTGCAAAATATATACTAACAGATTGCAAAAAAAATTACATTATCTCGCGCTGAAGGGGACCATGACGGGTTGCAAAGCTGCACGGGGGTGCACGCACACCACGCGAGAGGTTGCCGACGATCAACAGCTACGAACAACGCAGACGCACTCTGACTCATGCCCCACCACGGTGGTCCAGTGGCTAAGGTACTCGCCTGCTGACCCACAGGTCACGGCATCAAATCCCGGCTGCGGCAGCTGCATTTTCAATAGAGGCGAAATCGCTGTAGGCCCGTGTGCTTAGATTTGGGTGCACGTTACCACAGGTGGTCAAAATTTACGGAGCCTTCCAGTACGGCATCTCTCATAATCATATGGTGGTTTTGGGACGTTAAACCCCACATATCTATCTATCGCTCTGTCTCGCGGACACGTGAAACCAACGCCGACTAAATTTCAAGGCCGAAAGGCTGCCACAGTGACGTCAGAGGTTGGGGGCCCAGTTGCCCAACTGAGCATGCTCAGTAAGACCTTTTTTTTCCCGCATCTTTTATTCAACCCAATCTAGCCGCAGCAGCTGCGAGAGCGGGAGCGTTGGTTCTCCTAAAACGTGAACGAAACACAGGCTTTCCGCCGCGTTCGCGGCGTAACTGGGCCCCCACCCTCTGACGTCACTGCGGCAGCCTTTCGGCCTTGAAATTTAGTCGGCGTTGGTGAAACGCGTTCCTATGGGGAGCTTAGGAGAGGGAGGGGCAGGGGGATGCACATGCACGGTGGAGGTGTGCATGCGGCACTGCTGAGCAGGCGTTTCGCTGCCTTCGCCGGCAACACCGAAGGGAGGGGGAGGGGGGCTTAGGAGAGAAACGAAAGCGGGAGGGGCACGCATGCGCTGTAAAGGTGGTCACGTGTTTTCCCACCTCCTCGCGTTCACGCGAGAGGGGGCCGCTGATCAACAGCTACCAACAACGCAGACGACTCTGTCTCACGGAACCGTAAAATGCGTTCCAACATAAAGCGTAGGAAAGGGGAGCGCAGAAGAGGAGAGAGGGGCAAGGGTGCAGATGCGCAGTGGAGCTGTGGACGCGGCACTGCTGAGAAAGCATTTCGTTGCCTTCGCCGGAGACTTGGAAGAGAGGGGGGCGTAGGAGAGGAGCGCGCATGCGCTGTGATGGTGGTCACACCACACATCGGATTGAGCTCGACCCTAAGAAGTTTTGCATCTAAAAACAAGATGGAAAGATTCTGTCGCGCGACGTCGAATCAGCAACCTCTCGCTTCTCGGCGCTTACCACTACACCCCGAAGCGTGCGTAGTCGAGGATGCTAACGGCAAGCCATGCATATACACCATACACTGTTTGGCAGTCCTCAGTGCTCCGAAACTGGAAAGCATTTTCGCCTCCATCAAAAATCAGCCGGGACTTGATCTCGCGGCTTCGTGGCCTTTTCAGCAATAAAGGCTGAACAGCGCACACTAGTCATTAAAAAATTCGTCATTGTCGCTAAAGATATGCCAGCGAGTGTTAGTGCGCATGGGCGTGCTGTAAAGGCATTCAAATCTGACACTATCCCCATGCTTTCACAACTGTCAGAATTGCTCGTGTTGGCGCACCGAATGTGTGCCCAGGCTGTGAAAGATTATGCGCAGGGGCGCTTCTATGTGGAGGAGATAGCAGCTGCTGCGCAGTATTAACCTGCAGAGTTTATATAAGCTGCATACTTTGTTCGCATGTGAACCTCCCGACCTCAATGAGCTACTTTCCGCAAGTAGCGCAGAGGATCGAGGCAGTCAAAAAATTCGGTCGCGGCTGGGTTTGAGCGCTATCGAAGCACGCACATGCACAACTTAGTCATGTGCTTGCGAATGTTGATTTGTGCGAACGCGCAGTGCCGCATAGCCAATCTGCACAAAAACGTTAGTGATGTTCCCTAGTCTTCTTGGCGCTTTTGGGCACTTGATACAAACTACAATAATAACGATATCTAGGTTTTCGCCATAGTGATGGGCGACTGACATTTCGACCATCTGGCGTTATTTAACATTCACTGACACTGCACAGTACAACACGGGCCGTTCGCATTTCGCCTCTATCGAAATGCGACCGCCGGAGCAGGGATTGAACCTGCGACCGAGTGGACATGTTGCATGTACATCTAGATCTCACACTATTACCGCGCTTTCACACCTAACAGGACTGCCCACGAGTGTTGGGTCACTGAATGTGTACCCGCAGGCTGTGAAGGAGCTGCTGTGAAGTATTAACTCAAAGTACAAGCAGCATACTTTGTTTGAAGGTCAAGCTATTGAGCCTGATTGGCTTCTTTCCGCAACTTGCGCAGATGAGCCAGCGAAAAAATCCCGACTGGGCTCGATCGCTACCGAAGTGTGTCGCGACACATGCATAACTCAGTCATGCGCTTGCGAGGGTTGATTTCTGCGAATGTGCCGTGCCACTTAGTCGATATGTCTGACATTGTTAAGCGACGTTTTCTAGTCATTTTTTTCTGCCTATAACATACTATAATGGGTAATGCGAATGAAGTGAGCAGACGCCACTGCACGATTCGCGCGGCTCCAACAAAATTCTGTCGTTACGTATTTTCACAGAACCTCTGGAGTCTTTCTTCCTCGTTGGCTAAAAAAAAAAAACTTGTCGTCACAGCTGGTCGCTTAGACAATGAACAACGCTATAACGCCTGTCACGCTGAACTTGGTTAGAGTCGCACCATGCGCCGATTACCAGTTACCTAACATAGAACACCACGTAACGCGCTTTCAGACATTCCTGCTAATGTATTAAACGTTCACGATTACCTAACGAGAAGAACCAGTCGTTCTAGTCGTTGCGTTTTTAAGCAACTAAATTACTGCGCGGATAGCAGCTGCACATGCCACGTTCGCTCACGGCACTCACGCTTCGTCTGCTACGAGGAGCCTGTTGCTGCAGTCGCGCCACCTGGACCGAAAGTAAGCTTTGCGCCGCCAACGCCGCTTTCAATGGACGGCGGAGGCGGAGAGTTTGGCAACTGGACAGGTTGAGTTTTAGTGCCGTAAGTTTATTATTAACGGAGAAAACTATTGTTGAAGTTTTATTTTTGAATTTCGCGCAGACATCTGCGCGCATGATGTGGCAAATTTTACAATGTATGCTTCGTAATTTCGCGACATTGGCTAGATGAAAATTTTTCAAGACTTTGTATGCTAGGTCCGGTGCACCCACAGAAGACAATATACTTCATTTTCGTCGAGTAGAAGTTTTGTACGCTTCACTAGACGCCTCCAAAATTTATTACGTCACGATGTTCAGTGAAGGCAGGTCATGGAGGAATGAGGTGAAGGAATCGGGAATGTCACTGTGGCCCCCGCACTTTCTATTCGCACCATAGAGAAAGAAAACAGCCCCCGCGTTTCGCTCATTTCCTCGCTTGCCAAGCGTATTGTCGCGGTAAAAGTGGTGTTTTCTGGATTGTAAAATTGTATTTTACTAATACGCAAAAAATCGTTTTGCTCATTAGTGTTCCTTTAAGACACTTTGCTTTTCAATGTATGCACTGAAGAACACAGGCCGTAAAAATTGATTGGTGTACCCCCGTCACTTTGCCCGCCTAATTAGCATTTTATTTCGTAAAAAATTGAAGTAACACATGCAGGACACGGAAAAGTTTTTACCTTTTCAGGCCGTTGTTCCAGGAGGCACCCCACAGAAGCCACACAAGTGGACACACCGGTAGCGGCGGCGGCAAATTCGCCCGGCTGTGCAAGGACGAAATATGCGTGCGGCAAGCCGACGCACTGCTGCTACACCTTTCACTAATTACCGTCTTTTCGGCTATCTTCACCCAAATGAGAATTTTCGCGGTACACGTCCTTGTAGAGGCTGCGAATTTAGCTGAGAAAGGCACAAGTTTGCGCATGGAAACTCTATGGTTTAGCGAGACCGCGGTTTCGAACTTGGGGCATAGAGTAACATGGTAAATCTATGCTTGTTGCGGGATGTTTGCAATACGCGATTTGTATGCTAGCAAAGCCAAAGCATAGCTTTCTGTGCAGCGTGAAGGTGCGGCGCTTTCGCGTGGCAGGAAAGGCTGGTCCCGGATCGATTTTTTTTTTGTCGGATGAGGCTCGCTGCGTAGTTTTCCGGCCGCAGAATTCTGGCGAGTTTTGCCGCTTTCACTCACTTGATGCCAAGTGTGAACGCGCCACGAATCAAAGTTTCTACAGAGCTGACCTGGGGCTGCTACATATGCATGTATTTCAGCACTAGCAAGAATTACCGACTGACTTACCTCTACTTGCATTTGATAGTCACCACTTTTCGTCACCAGGTATGCACAAATGATGTGGTAAGTCGGAATTCATGTTTCTCGAGTGGCCTCATCATGTGCACATTTGAACTCAACAACAAAGAAAATCTGATGTTCCAATATACCTGGAACATGCAGCGCAAAAAAAGGGAGACATAGACAACAGAAAGATGGACACACTACAGCGGTGACCTGCCTATAATAGTACACTCAGGAGATTGTTTTAGTGCGCTTCATAGGCCGTAACATATTGACTTAGAAGAGCAACTAGGCTACACTACCAAAATAAGCAGGCCAGTACGTAATCGGGAAAGATAAACCTCACTCAGTTGCTTACCTGCAATTTCTCAACATAGAGAGTCGAGCCTGTTGACTCCACCTCTTTTAAATACTGCCAGAGCACCCCTAAACAACAACCCGAATCATCCATTAATTACTGCATCAGTGGCATGAGCAAAGTGTGTCAGTCTTGTTTCTCTTCCATACACTTCCAATTTTCCAAACTTTCTGGTCAGAGCTTTAATAATCACCCACAAACTTCTTTCTTCAGTTTTTATTTTTGTGTGCTTGTTTGTCGCAGTGTCTGGTGTCCTAAGTATTTACAAGCTGCACATGATCGAAATTATCTGCAATACATAAAAAACAAAATCTGGTCAGCAACTGTTGTATAACTTGGCCATGCATCAATATCCAGTGTCTCAGTCCCCAGCAAGGTTTAATTATTTGTTAAATTTAACTAGCACACACCATTGCATTTTCATGTAGGGCATTCCCACTATTTATGTTTCAATGAGGCTAACAAGTGATGTGCACTATGTTTGGTGACGAAACTGCCTTTGTTTACATCATACAGTCTTGTTGTGGTAACCACCACACCACTGATGCCCAAACCTGGCAACTATAGATCTGCTCAGGAACGAAGTGCAGTGCAGCTACATCTCCGGCACCAACGGTCCAAAAAACGTTCTGGAGCCTGGTGTCAACAAATCGTAAATGAAATTCTTACAAATAAGGTACTACCTTTCCCGTATTTTTTTTCATGCCTCCTGACCCGCATTGCACACACAGAAGTTAGGGTTTAAACAAACCTAACCTCCATATATCAGCTGCTTTTCGGGACAATGGTGGCATCATGCCTGTTTCACATTACAAGCATTATAGCTTTCATTGCACTCTAATGACTGACTCAAAACCAGCGTTACAGTGCCTGATATCAGTTCTCCGACGCGGATGCCACGACCAGTTGACCTACCAAACCGTGAAACTTCACCACCTGTTAATACAAAAAGGCCATGACATCGTCTTTCAGTGGTTGCCTGGGCATAGTGGTATAGGCGGCAATGATTCTGCAGATCATGCTGCTCGCACGTCACATAAAGAAGCGAACAGCGTTCCGATACCGCTTTCAAGAGCGGATGCGGCGAGGCAGATTCGTCAACTGGCCCGCAGTCTCACACTGACTGAGTGGAACACACCAAGCATACGACGTACACGACTGCACGAGCTCGACCCTTCACTACAACTCCTGCCTCCACCCGGCCTACATCGACGTGAAGCTTCGCTTCTCTATCGCCTTTGGCTGGGAGTTGCTTTCACGAAGGCTTATACCACGTTAATCAGAATTACTGACAGTGCGGCATGCGATGTTTGCGGCACCGACGAAAATATCGAACACCTGCTGTGTCATTGTCCTCGATTTGCCTCAGAGAGACAAGTACTTGCCAACGCAATGCGGCGACTGGATGATCGGCCTCTTTCTGTGCAGGTGCTATTACAGCAACGTACACATGCCTCGACAGCCCACAAGGCAGTGAAAGCCCTGCTGCGTTTCCTGAGAAAGACAGGCTTGTGTGAACGCCTCTGACATGCGGTAGAGTTCTACACGCTGCAGTGAAATTACTGTCAGTCTCTCCCCCACCCCCCTTTTTTTCCTCTCTTCCCTCTTTCTCGTCTTTCTTGTCCCCTTCCTTTATCCCCCAGTGTAGGGTAGCCAACCGGATGTCTTTCTGGTTAACCTCCCTGCCTTCTCCCTTTTTGTTGCTTCCTTTTCCTTCCTCCATTGCACTCTAATACACAGAAGTCCATGTGTCAGAGTACGCTGTAAGCTATAATGGGTGTTCACCAACTAGCCTGGTCAAAAACCTTACTACAGTTCACATATACACAATTGTGGGACAGGAGTTGCAGAAGTTGAGGGACACTGTCACGCGTGCATCATGGCTTAACTTCACGCGCACTGCTTTTCCGCTATGCGTGCTACTGTGGCACCAAAATTTTCAGATTCCCACCGTGACTTCACTGTTGTGTGGTTGCTTGTAAGGACTCTGGACCAAGCGAATTTTTTTTACCCCTGAAATATCAGTGTCTCAGTGGTACAATGCCCCCCAAAAGGAAGATTTTGTGCCCAGGGCCACAGCAGCCAACAGGGGCGTAGACAGGATTTATTTTACAGCGAAAGCTGTTATGAGATCACAACTCGGGTGTTGTGTTCCTAACCAATTGTGCGAAATGAGAAAGAAAAAGCCTAGTACCAATGACACAGTGGGGCTTGAACCTGGGTCCACTGGGTGCCGGCCCAGTATACTACCACTGAGCCACGCCGGTGCTTGGGACTTGTTGGCAAACTTCCCTTGGGCAGGCTTGATGTTGGGAAAGCGATCGCGTTAATGCGACATAAATGGCATTTTAAAACAGCGAACGAACAACCAGTCGTTGCACAATGCGAATAGCCTAATGAGTGGGTTGTCCAATGCTCCAACCCATAACAAAAACTTGTTTTTGTTCAGCTATTAACTGTGGCACATACCCACTTTAAGCATAATTCCTCACCGTCATCAGCCACTGTATGAACAATTGGCACAAAATTCCTCGCAATAGTTTAGGGAATACCACACTTCTAAAAAAAATGACAAAAATAACATAGCGAATGCAGACCTACTACCCTAAAATTTTTATTAATGCCGTAGTGGGTATCAAGCAATTACCCAATGAGAGTTTAGAAAAGGCTCTGAAAGGTCGCTCTTTTAGTTTTCGCTGCGACTGTGCTGTGCCTTCTGCACAGGCCTGGTGTTCTTTTTTGGGAAGTGGGGTGGATACAGCCCTTTTATCTGAATTGGGGGAAGGGCAGGCAGATGATGTGGTCGAGTGTCATTTAGAGCTCTGTATGCCACAGCGAAAAAATATTTTTTTAGAGGCAGGGGGCACAAGCTCGATGTGCCAAGCTCTGGCTACGCCACTAGCAGCCGCACTGCTTTTGGAGCAATATAGCTGTCACG
The DNA here is from genome assembly GCF_043290135.1 of Rhipicephalus microplus. Classification (NCBI taxonomy): domain Eukaryota; kingdom Metazoa; phylum Arthropoda; class Arachnida; order Ixodida; family Ixodidae; genus Rhipicephalus; species Rhipicephalus microplus. The sequence continues at coordinate 227,404,967 of NC_134700.1, forward strand.
TGAAACTGGCACGATATTTCAGCCACACATTAACTACAAATAAAAAAGAAAATGCCCCTGAACATGTGCAAAAACAAGAAACAATGCAGATTGTTCTGCACTCACGTTTTTAAATTAAACGCAAATCGGAGCAGTAATAGCGAAGACAAAATTATAAAGAACTTAGTTTAATCATCATCATCACCTCAATATTTACAGCACACAGTGTTTGTCCCCGCAAACAGCTGCAATCAATGATTCAAAAAAAGATTTCTATAAGCCTAGAAATCAGTGCTCAATATAAAAAAAATCAAGAACGGAGGCGCACCTAGCCTTATTTGGAAAGCAGCCAAGTAATACCATAATGCATATGTTTAGTGTCAATCACTTGTGTGTAACCGTGCTCCCTATTTCTTTTTTTTTTTACAACATCACAAAATTTATTCCCACAAGTGTGACAAATGAATGTGTAACTGGGAAGGGAAAACAAACAAAAAAATCTCGAGAAAATAATACAAAAAAAGGGGGAAGATGTAACTATAAATCTGCATCTGTCAAACACAACAAGGCTGGTAAGCGTCTCTGGCGCATAAATTAAAAACCCATTGGGTCAATTGCGTCTTGTGTGCCAAGGTTAAACAAATGGGGCCTCCTTCTTTTGGAGGCCTTTTGCGTGGATAACAGCTTGTCATTGCTAGTTGCGTGTGAACGTCCGTCCCCTGCAATAAAAGACACCAGTTATTCTAGTCAATACAACGCTGCACTTGCAAGCAGAGATGTAGTCATAACATCAGAAATGTGTCGACTAATAAAGCTGCACTGTCCAGTTCACTGATAGCGTGACAGCAAACATGATATATGATAATTTGAAAGAATGCCCAACTAGCGTTCTACAGTGCTGAAAGCCATTGCTCTTCCAAGTGTGTACAGAGACATAATTTACAATGTTACCAAGTAACGTTAATGTTCACACTTCTGCAATAACTACTGGTGAAATATTTGTGAGACATGCTGTTATGTGTGCCAACAACCCTGCAGAGATAGGAGCAGCCATGGTTATCAGCTGGTGCTGTGCGAAACAGCACAATGCCCCTGATAAGATTTGTACAACGGAGGAAGCAGTGCACATATTACAGCGAAAGCTGTTATGAGATAACAACTCGAATAATGCACAGTTGTCTGTCGCCACTGCCGCCACCGCCGGTCTCTGTAACCACATCGCACGAAATTAGAAAAAAAAAAAAAAAAAACTAGTACCAACGACACAGTCAGGCTCAAACCCGGGTCCGCTGGGTGCCAGCCCAGTATCCTACCACTGAGTCACGCCGGTGCTTGGGACTTGTTGGCTAATTTTCTTTAGACAGGCTTGATGTCGGGAAAGCAATGGCGTTAATACAAATTATAAGTCGTTTTAAAATAGAAAGAGAACAACAAGTCGTCGCACAATGCGAATAGCGTAACGAGTGGGTCATCCAATGCTCTAAACTATTACAAAAACTCGTTCTTGTTAAGCTATTAATTGTGGCACATACCCACTTCAGACATGATACCTCATCGTTGTCAGCCGCTGCATGAACGATTGACACAAAATTCCTCGCAATAGTTTAGTGTATACCACGCTTCTCAGAAAAATGACAAAAAATAGCACAGCGAATGGCAGCCTACTACCCTAAATCTTTTATTATTAATACCTGGTGGGTATCAAGCAAGTGTGCTTGCAGCAATTACCCAATGAGTATTTAGAAAAGGCTTTGAAAGGCCACTCTTCTAGCTTTCGCTTTGACTGTGCTGCACCTTCCGTGCAGGCCAGGCAGTTTTTTCTGAGTCAACAGCCAATCATTCTGACTGATAACACGTCAAAAGCTGCTCTAGTTGCTTGTACAAGTAACAGGTTTGCACAGTTTTTCCACTATTGAGTGCAAAATGTGATGGCTAACTATGGGCGGCCCCTTTTAAAACATATCAATACGTATACGTCATTATGGCATACTAACTAACCAGCATATCAGGCTTACTTGATGACTGTGCTGCCTTTTCACTGATTCGGTCATAATAGTTTATTAGTGAGCGAGAATCTAAAGTAGTGCTCAGCTTTACAATCAAGATACACGTAGAAACAAAGCCCTAACACTGACTGCTACACATGCAGATGTCAGCCAAAAAATTGTCAATGATGAGCTGAACTAGAGTGTAACATTAATCACCACAAATCATTAAGCAATACTCGCAAGAGATGAACAAAATATAAGCTATATTAGATGCAAATGGCATAATTAGCAGCATTAATGTGTGAATTGAAAAAATAAAATCGAAATTGAGCAATGAATTAAATGACACTCTATTTAACTCAGCCTCCAATTAAACAAATATTTTCTAAATAACCTTTTTGTGGGTCCAAACCAATGAAAACTGGGGCGATAAAGCAATAAATTTCATCTTGGTAGCCATCGTTGCAACAGAAAAATTTGGCAAATTATGTAGTAGAGCTGTAAATCATAGAAGTGTGGCAGCTTGGGCTAGTTGGTATAACATGACGATAGTTATAGCGCGAGAACAAAACGACGACACAGAGACAAGAAAGACACGAAAGACATGAGCGCTAACTTACAACTGAGTTTATTGCGCAGAGCACGAAAATATATAGACGGAGACAGTAACCATGTGATAAGAACCATATGGCACAAAGAGCAGAACATGAGTAAGAGAAAAACAAAGACAAAAAACACAAAAACAAAAGCACAGAAAAAAATTGCCCGCAGCTTCCCTCGGGGGAACACTGAGGAGGATGCGGAGCATATAATTGGTTAACGGGGTGTTAAAGTGCGACTTACTTGGGTCGATGGCTAAATTGGTTAACGTGGTTGTGAAATGGGGTGTTAAATTGCGACTTACTTGGGTCGATGGCTAAATTGGTTAACGTGGTTGTAGGAGGGGGTGTTAAATGAGTGAACACGTACACACGTATGCGAAAGGACGGCGCTGGTCGAAGGGACGTCGATCATTGTGTTTGTGGATTCGTTGGAATTCATTTCACCGCGACCTTGGACGTCGACGCGCCGTACAAACCAACCAACGAGCGGCAACTGAGCGAGCGAACGCCGACCTTGAGTATATATACAGTGCGATGGCGCATGCACTGTCAGCTGTTGAATGTTCTCGAAGGAGAAGCGCGCGCGCGGCACAGATGGCGACGGCGCGACGGCGCATGCGCTGTCAGCTGTCGAATGTTCTCGAAGGAGAAGCGCGCGCGGCACAGATGGTGGGCGACGGCGCGACGGCGCATGCGCGCGCGTCAGCTGTCGAATGTTCGAAAAGCGGTGCGGACGGCGCACTACAAGGCGCGAGTATAAGATGCTTCCGCATACGGCGAAGAAAAATCTATAAGAAAACGAAACAGAAAGGTAAAGATAACTCTACCTGCGCGCACCGAAACCTTCGAGGAACCTGAGTTTCTTCTCGAACAGAGCCATGGAGGGCTTGCTAATACAAGGCACCTGTTCGCGTGCCATCTGCGCGGCCTCGACAATGACTCGGGTGCGCTCATCTCTGTGCTTGTACAGCGTCGCTGTGTCCTTGAAGAGGGCAACACAATTGCACTCAGTGCAGTGCTGAGCAAGAAAACCATCTTTCTCGTTTCTAACATTGTTAGCGTGTTCTCTCAGCCGATCGTTCAGACACCTTCCGGTCGTTCCGACATAACAAGCACCGCATGAAAGGGGGGTCCTATAGACAACTTCCCGGGAGCAGGCCGCATACCTGTTTCTATGTTGAACTCTGCATTCCGTTGATGACTGCGTTTTCAGGGGGTTTGTAGATTTGGTGAGGCTTATTAATTTGAACGGTGCCGAGAACAGGACACGAACTCCAACACGTTTTCCGATTTTCTTGAGCCTGTGTGATATCTGGTGTTTGTATGGAATCACGGCTATCCTTTCACGTTCTGTATTCGTGTTGCTCGGATTCTGTCGCTGCCTGTGCTCTGCCTTATTAGTCCTCAGGATCGTCTCAGCAACGGAAGCGATAAACGCCTCGGGGAAACCCGAAGCTTTAAGCCGGGAAACTTGAGCTTTGAAGCTCGCAAAGATATTGTGGGCGCACGACCTATTTAAGGCATTCTCAAGACAGGTTCGTGCTATGCCTCGCTTAACTAACTTGCTGTGAGCGGACGAAAAGGGAAGTAGATGTTTCTGCGCACGTGGTTCATAACACCAACAGATGTGCTGTGAGCTAAAAACCAGTTTTAAATCCAAAAAGCATAACTTGTCATTCTCGGGCATTTCATGTGTCAACACAAGAGGCTTTAAACAGTCTTTTAACAAACCCCCTGAAAACGCAGTCATCAACGGAATGCAGAGTTCAACATAGAAACAGGTATGCGGCCTGCTCCCGGGAAGTTGTCTATAGGACCCCCTTTTCATGCAGTGCTTGTTATGTCGGAACGACCGGAAAGTGTCTGAACACCGGAAGGTGGCCGAGAGAACACGCTAATAATGTTAGAAACGGGAAAGATGGTTTTCTTGCTCAGCACTGCACTGAGTGCAATTGTGTTCCCCTCTTCAAGGACACATCGACGCTGTACAAGCACAGAGATGAGCGCACACGAGTCATCGTCGAGGCCACGCAGATGGCACGCGAACAGGTGCCTTGCATTAGCAAGCCCCCCGTGGCTCTGTCCGAGAAGGAACTCAGGTTCTTCGAAGGTTTCGGTGCGCGCAGGTAGTTATATTATCTTTACCTTTCTGTTTCTTTTCTTATAGATTTTTCTTTGCCGTTTTTCTGTGCCTTTGTTTTTGTGTTTTTTGTCGTTGTTTTTCTCTTACTCATGTTCTGCTCTTTGTGCCATATGGTTTTTATCACATGGTTACTGTCTCCGTCTATATATTTTCGTGATCTGCGCATAAACTCAGTTGGAAGTTAGAGCTCGTGTCCTTCTTGTCTCTGTGTCGCCGTTTTGTTCTCGCGCTATAACTATCGTCCTGTAAATCATTCTGGGAAGTCAAATTTTGCTTAAAAGCCACGATCATTTCGACTCCACGAAGAATGCTGGGTATGTGAACAAACTACCGATCATTACAAAAACACCCCATTTAGGCTTCTGACAAACAGTCTCAGAATGAGCAAGTTCGTGAACAATCTTTTACATGATTAATAAAGCTGTTGTCTGCTTAATTACTATTTGAAAGGTAGTCAACATGACTGTATTAGGTAGATTACTATACTCTCACATTTCTTGTCATGGGAAACTATGTTAGCAGCCACCACAGGTCAACCTGTTTGCATCTATAGCAGTATGTATAAAAATGAAGTAGTATAATTGAGAAAGTAGAAAAAAACTCAAGCAACAAAGGCAAATGTGCAAAATTTTCTACAGAAGCAAGAAGAAAGTAGAGGAATTCATAGACATGTTTCCCATATGTATGTATCACAGCACAAAATGTGTTCCCCCCCCCCCCCCCCTAAAAAAAAAGGTGTGCCATGCTCACGTGATTGTCTTCTTCTCTACAGATTTTGGATCAGGTCTTGCACGATTGAGCACCTTGAGAAAGTCAGACGTCTTGGCACGCATCCGGGAGTGTATGTAGGCCTGTAGGAATAGCGGATAGAGCAAATGAGACAGCATGAAGACAACGCGAAGCTACTGATCCTACACTTCCAAAAACGAATAGCCAAGTAGAGAGGTGAGGGGGGCTTAAAACGTCATTTATTTGAACTGAGCACAATGCTGGAATGAGCACGATGCTTTTTAAACAGTGTATGAAATAAATTGTTAACAAAGGCATTTTCAAAAACAACCTGATGTAAACTGAGATCTAACAAAAATGGGGTTAATGTTTCCCATTATGCCAGACAGCAACATGTCCCATCTCATTCCTACCTCTGCTTCCACCTGCTTGCACTATACACAATTGAAATATCACTTAAGAAAATCCCCAGAAATGAATTAGCTGCGTCTACGGCATGTCACACTTTATGCAATATCTGAGGTTGGGAATTTCTTTTTCCACCATTTGCTGAAGCTGGAAAGAACTCAACAAAATGGATTAGGGTAGCTTGACTGCCGCATGGCCAGACACTTGTTACAGTGTGAATGAGTGCCGCTTGTCTTAGGTGGAAGTGGTAAAAAAGGTGTGGACAAGCTCGCTTGTCTATGTAAGGGTTACTAAGAATGCTTGAGACGCCAAGAATAGCAACACAACAATAGGTATGAGCATGCCCACCAGAAGTCGCCGGTGCACGATGTAGGAATTTAGCAATTTTTTTTTTGTGGATCGTTAAGCTTACATGAACACTTCAAAGCATTGAATAATCATACGTTATGTGTCACACTATCTGTAGCTAAGACAATTTTAATTGAAACCTAGAGAAGACATGTGACAAGTGAGGGTTGATTATCGATAACATTTGAGACAAATGTTCCTTCTGAAGAGACCGACAACCGCTAATATCAGGAATTGAGATAACCCATCTGATAGAAGGATTGGCTATTGTGTTGTCTAAACAAATGTGGATCTATAAACTTATTTATTCAATCAAATTATGTTGGCGCCTCTGGTGGCAAAAAAAGCAAATGTGAACTTGTAGATGATCACATGATATTTTATTGATGAATACTATTAATTGTCTCTATATTAGTGCTGAAATGCAGTACACTTTTCATTATAATGTCTTCTAATTTAAAACGTGCAGATATGCCTTCGTTTGCACTGTGCAGAACAGAGGCACGGCCTTCACTTGACGTATGGTCTGCTGATTGAGTGGCAGCAGGAACGTTGCTAGTTGAGGGCCTCACAGCACCTGCCGACGAGTCTGAGAAGTACGAAGAGCGCCTCGCAGCCACCGAGATTCTCCAGCGACAACGACTTATTGCCGAAAGTAGTCAGAGGCCACGCGCGCTTTGCTCACGAGGTGATAAAAAGACATCGCGTGATGATGAAAATTCGGAAAAAAACTTATGCAGGCCTGTAGGAATAGCGGATAGAGCAAATGAGACAGCACGAAGACAACGTGAAGCTATTGATCCAGCTTTCTATGCCCTAGAAGAGTTTATCGCGTGGCACACGGTCCCAAGTTTCTGCTGTGGGGTGATGGCACTAGTACGAATGCCAATTTACAGCACCTCGCTAACTGCAGCTATTGCTCCCAAGGCCTGTCTCTGATGGTGGCATGTTCACAATCGCCAACAAGCTCTCACATAATTGCGGGCAATAACACGTTTGCGCAGGCATCACAAGTGCACTACAGCTGCATATACGACCTGCAGTTGGAAATGTCAATATGGAGGCGGTTAACCACAGTTTCACTAACTCCTATGAAAGCAGGATTTTGAGCGTAATGCAAGGAGGGCTATCGACATTGCTATCATTTCACAGCGTTGCTAGAGGACGTCTACGCACAGTTTAGCCCCTTCAGCGGCCACGTGCAATACACAAACTTTGAAGGTGCATCACGCATTGCATGTTTCTTAAAATGGCTCGAAACGCAGTGTGCACATTAGTGCAGGCTTTCTGAGCAGACAACATGCAGTCATCGAACTTTGTTCTGCTGCAGAGAATCGCTTTGCTGAAAACACCACCATGTTCGATGAACGTTCAATTCCAAAACCAATGTCAACAGTATTTTTTCTTTTTTGCCTCCGCTCGAAATGAATACAACTGTGATACTAAACAATCCTCAATTCGTCAACTGCATATCTAGCTTTTTCTCATCTCGATCTCAGTTTGTTTCTTACAGGTCAACTAACCCTGCTGTTATTAATGTAACATCTGGAGTGCCACAAGGTCCGTTCTTGGGCCTTTACTTTTTTTTACTTTACACAAATGACTTGCCTGCCCACACATCCTCTCCAGTTCGTTTGTATGCCAACGATTGCGCTTTGTATGAAGTGATCAAAACACACCGACCAGTACCGCTTGCAAGAGTCGTTTGCTGGGTTTTGCGGTGCAAAAGCTGGCAGATGAACACAAGTTTTAAAAAACTATGCTTATGTATTTTTGTAATAAATCACCCTCTGCTTTTGATTACTTTTTTGATAACTGTCCTGTAAGTATGGTTTTCGAATACAAGTATCTTGGTGTTATTTTTACACACAATATGTCATGGTCCAAGCACATTGACTACCTATATATGTAACAAAGCATTGAAAAAAACTAGGCTATCAACGTCACACTCTGTCTAAATCCCCAAAAGACACAAAACTCCTCTAATATAAATCGCTAATTCATCCTGTACTTGACTACACGTCCGCTGTCTGGAACCCGTATAAGCAGAGCGAGATTCTATAACTGTAAGCAGTCCAGAAAAAGGCGGTAAGATTCATATGTCATCGTTACGACCGCGATAAGTGTCACCGAACAGTCATTAAAATTCTTGCTAAGCGTCGTTTCTTCCACAGGTAAACTGTCAAATAACAAGAAATACATAAACTTCACCCCACAGTCAACGACAAGAAGCTATCACAACCTAAATTTGAGGCCTTAATACGCTCAAACTAATATGTACAAGTTCAGTTTTTCCCATTTTCTATTGAAGACTAGAATTCATTACCTGGTTCTGTTCGTTCATGCGCATCGAAGAGTTTTCTAGCCGAAATTCATAACACATGTAAGCGAAATATGCTGACCTGTATGCAAATGGTATTTCTTTGTTCCTTTTTTTAATATTCTTGCTTTAATGATCGCACAACTTATTATTTCATTTCATTTCTGCTTGTGTTATTCTCATTGTTTTTAGTTATATTTTTGTGTATCCTTGTATACCTACTCTTGCCATAGTGCAATTAGCACTGCAGTACTGTATGTGTAAAATAAATAAATAAATCAACCAAAAAGCAAACTGCACATGCATTTTGGACCTAATATTTCATTACTTTTGTGCAAGTGACAAAGTCGACCAATTGGAGAAAAATTAAATATTTAAGTATGTGCTAATTAACAATAATTACTGAAACTCATGCAAACCACTATATTCATTTATGTTCTTTCTTGGAATTTAATACTGAGTGCCTTGAAATCATGCCATCTCAATTTGACGCATTCGTAGACAGTGCATCATAATTTGTGCCCAAAGGGGTTAGGGACTTTTCAGACGGGAAAAACTAGCCATGCGCTTTTAGGACGAACTGCTGCAGTCACAAACAATACAAAGAATGCATGGCTAAAACTTGCACAACAAAAAACATGAACAAGAAGAGACAGACACCACGGGTGTCGGTCTCTTCTTGTCTATGTTTTTTTGTGGCACAAGTTTTAGCCATAAATCAGTGCCAACTCGCCCAACTTTGAGTACTCTTAATACGAAGGATGATCATGTTGCTGCGCATAAAAAGCTGGGTCAAGAGAAATTGATTGACAGTTCTTTAAAATAGAATAGCAAACCCTTTTTCAAAGGGATCCTGAACAGTTGCTAAGTTCACATGTTTCTTTTCGAAATAGTGCTGGGTGTAAGCAACTTGGGAAGTGTACAAAGTGCCCTAGTCTGAGACCTTGGCTTACCTTAGAACACTTGATGTGATAGTGCAGGTAGTCACGGAAGATGTGAATCAAGTTTATTGTATTGTCCCTTGCTTGACGGTTCGTGTGCCTAGGGAAGAGCACTGGAACAAGAAGGGGGGAATAGAAATGATAAAATTGTAAAGCGTGCTGAAGGTTTTGCACCATGCAATAAACCAGTGAAAATGTGGAGAAACCTGGGAAACGAAATGGGCCCATACAGCAATAGGATGTTCGGCAATTACTACAAGGTGATTTGTTTGCATCAGCATCTATTTTTTGGGCGCGTCATAACGTTTTTTTATGGTCTGGCATTGGAATAGGCGGCAATGAGGGCAGATGGCTGCAGAGGCCATTTTGCACTACTGAAGTACTGCTTTCAGCAAATTAGACTGCATGAAACAGCAACCATCCGCTTTGAGCTAACTTAGTGTTCAACCTGAGACTGCTAACATCCGCTTTAAGCTAGCTCAAAGTGCTGAAGCCACTAAATTACCGTAGAAGGGAGTAGCGAACAGCTTATGCAAACTTTCAGTAGTTCAACAGCCAAGAATTATCAGTGCAGAGCTCTTCAGAATACTCGAAAATGCAGGGATCAAGGTGATTCACACGCCTGCGTTGACATTCACTTGCTTGTTACTGCGGCTGGAGGGTCAACCTTCTAAGGAACAACACCAGGACTTTGTCTATAAGGCGCCGTGTTCTGAATGTCCAGCCAGCTACATAGGCAAGAGGAAGTGTTTCCCAGAAAGAATATGCCAACATATGAATGACATCAGGAAGGTGGAAGTGAACCACAGCACTTTTGCAGAGCACTTTGAGAAGCACGATGTTGATAGTACTTCTCTACTAAAAACAGAAGGGGATCTGAGAAAGCTCTTGCTTGGGTCCCGACACATTCAGAACACACCTGCAAATGTGAACTGTTCACTAGGAACGATGCGTATACATTCACGGTCTTCAAAAACGTTAGGGAATGAGAAAGAAAGCCGTAGCTGTGGTGAAACAAGACCTGGAGATGCTTCCATGACCAACTCAGTCAACCCCTGAGGAAGGGCTTGAAGCAGTCCAAAAACGTCGGGCTCCTTATAAACTTGGCTGGAGCCATTTCAACTTCCTAAATAATTATTTTGAATGTTCGAATGCTCCTTCCTTTGCTTTGTATGCTGTCCGTTTTACTTCAGGCCACTAAGTGTTTTTGTCATTGCTTGTCACCTTGTGTTCACTTGACAGTCACTTCAGCGAATGTGCAAAATGAGTGTTTCACAACAAAAAACCATCACAGCATATCCACAGAGTGAATGATAATGAGTGGACTCTGGAGGTACATCGGTAAACCGTGAATTCTACTCACAGCCGTTTCAGAGTTTCGAGGAGCCTGTCCCAGAGTACTGCTGCGGCAGAAAGCGCGAGGAATGCATTCAGTTTGCCCAGCTGGCAAATCATGACAAAAAGTTCCTTGCGGTGCTTTTGCCAGTATTGCATCGTGTTGGGTGCGCCCCGCATGAAGGGCAGGTCTCGGTCGAACACTTTGTCAATGAACTCGTGCCCGCCGCTTTCGAGTTGCTGCCACGTGAATAAGCTGGCAATGGGAGCGAACCTCGCAGCATAATCTAGTGAGCAATCCGAGTGCCACAGGTGGTTACGACAGACGACTGACAATTGCACACCTTAAGGAGCTTCACTCCTAAAAATTAAACTCGCCCTCTTGAACACTATTTATGAAGGGGGTGGGGGGAGGCGAATTCTTAATCACAGGAGTGGTCAGTGAACATTTAAAAGAAAGTGCTGACAAACGTACTAATATAAATGCAAAATAAGCATAGGTAACAGCATGAGCAAATTTGTAAAAGCTCCTTTTTCACACCCCTCATCAGTTGTACACAGCAGGCTTTTATCAGGTGGACTAAAGGTAACCATATTTGAACTCCACTCAAATTCAGTCAAATTCGACCAGCAAAGAACCTATTAATGCAGGCGTATGCATACATGTTAATAATGCATGTTATATTTTTGTAATTTATTCGTTATATCTACATTCTTTTCCATCAGAAAACCTTACACCTCATCACCATCCACCAACCAGTTGACTTTACACTGACGGTCAAGTCTAGGTGCCCATTCAGTTGCACTAGTAGTTGCGTCAGAAGTCGCAACTACTGGCCCGGCTTGTCCACTAGTGCAGAGAAATACGTTGCTTCATGCTCCTACTGTCAGCATCGAAAGCTCCCTACATCAGCTCAAAGCAAACAACTGCAACCACTCCCGTGTGTGCTGAAACTATGTAAGGTCATTGGCGTTGACCTGTATGATCCCTTTGGCATGACTCTCATTGGTAATCGATGGATAGTTAGAGCCATTGATAATCTGACACAAATACCTGCCAAGTTTAAAGATTCTGAATCCGAGAGATTTCGGCCACCGGGGGTGGAAGGTGGGCGGTGACGTTGATTTACTTGTCACCTTTTTTTTTTTTTTTCACATAATTGCAGTCACGTAATCTGGCACCAGCAGTTTGTGCAAAAAACTCGAGCATACATAAAACATAGGCTCCTGAATCGCAGGTGCTTGGCTATTCCTGCTGACGTTATAACTGATGTTATCAATACGTCTGTGCTAGACTTGCGAAGTTTAAACTTTCACACTCATAGTAACTCAAAACATATTTCACAACAAAGTGAGCTCACCAATTGTAACTGCCATAACTGATAATGTATTGGCCGTGAAGGCCTCCACTAGAGAGGACAGCGCTGCGATAGTTTTGACGTCACAGATAGGTTACGTAGTTGTGGAATACGGCAGCTTTGCTTTCGTGACACCACTTGCATTGTCCCCCATGGCTGCACTGGTTCTTAGTCGCGACTTTACGATGCAAATAAGACACTAGAGTGCCACCGGGGCTACCGATTCCTAGTTTGCTTGCCCGTATTATCAGGTCTTACCGCTTCTTTAAGCACTGAGCTTCAAAACAAAGGGAAGCACGCACAGTGTCCCCAGCAAAAGCGCAATAAATGCGGTGTTCTAGCAGACAAAGTCAACCCGGCATCCTATGAGTGACGTCATCACGTGGGTGGCACCACGGTATGTCCTCGAGGCCAACAGTGCTGACAGAATGAACAAGTTGCCATTAGCCGAGGAAAAAAATCCTTTCACAGAACTGCTGTCCCAACAGTTTGCTGTGATAGTTAAGCCAGATAAGGCGTGCAAACATGGGACACAGCAGAGGAGACCTAGACAATACAAACGCCAACTCACGGCCACACAAAAGTAGCTAGGCACAAAAACTTAATCTGTGCCATGTAATCCACATCTATCACTATCATGTTTTCATGCATTGCATTTGTTACGATGAATCACTCTCAGCTAGCTCAACCTTATGTCATTCTACGGTATCAGCTCGCTCTTCTCTTTTAAAAGCAAATCGTTTTTTTTACTGGCTTTGCGAAAGGAAATCAGTTAACTACTTAAAGGAGCTTCAGCACTGTACAGAGTGTACAAGAGCCCCATAAGCGTATAATATCCTTACAAAAGTCCAGCAACATGTGTACAGTGAGTGCCATTTCGTACAAGTCATGAGGCCCAATGCACAAGTAATGTGGTAGGGCATGCCTGTATCCACTGGCCAAGCCGTAAGGGGCCAGCTACCCACCAAATGTGATGTAGCCAATGCTGTTGCCGACACGAGCATCCGTGTTCTCTAACTCCTTTGGAGGCTCACGGTGGCTGAAGAGCACTTGCGGTGCTGTGTGGCTTGCCTTGCGGCCTTCTTTGAATTCCTAGCACACAAGAAGAGACATCATGGACTCGCCACTAAAGCACACAGACAAGCACTCCAAAGGCATAAATATCTCCAACAGTACTCTGAGAAAAATGAATCACAACATAAATAAATGGACAACACTGCTATCGTCCGTGCCCTGCCTCAAAAGCAAAGCATGTTAATATAGATAATGCCTCTTACCAAATCACTAATACAAAGGTTCTACACTAGTTAACATTGATTTATACAGCACATTGTGGAAAAGGCAGCACACTTTTACAAGGGCAAGGGACGAATTGATGGACAGTGGCAATGTGAAGAAGGCAAGCAACAATGTAGAAGTGCGTTCAACAGGCAGCAACAGAAGAAGCCTGCACACACACAGACGGTTAACTTAGCGAACCCTAACACTTCTTTTCCCAGATATCACTAGAAGATTGAGACATTGTTTGAAAGCACTATTTCCAACATCTCGAGACAGTTTCACTAGGAATACCACACAAATTACGTGACGGCGAAATTTTTCCGTGGCCATCAAACATATCATGCGACTTATCAGTGGATAAGTCGTATAAACACAGAAGTGGTCAATTTGTCTGCTGTTACTATGTTCATCTAGTTTTGTTTCCCTTTTGTGATTGTAGCAACAGCTTGCTAAATTATGCAGGTTTGCCAAACAATTGACTTCATTATTAGCCAACCAGGCTATGGCACCAAACAAGTTTTGCAGAGTTTTGTGCATTGTGACAATCAATTTTGTGAAAAAAAAAAGTTATATTAACTAACACAGGTCATAAGGCCAGGAGCGAAATATGCAGTGCAAAATGCATGACGAGAAATGCACATGCTGGAAACTGTCTAAAGTTATCGTAAAAAAATATAGTGTGCACAGTGGTCTCACCTGCATGAACACTTTTCCAAGTACAACATCGCCTTCATCCTTGAATATGGTGCTGAAGACTACAGTGACCCTGTCTGGCTTTGCCTCGACATACCTAAAAACGAACAAGGCCATGAACATTAGGTTCTGTATGCTCAGCCGCACGAGTACACAAGAACGTAACAAGTGCATTGCCCAGCATTATCAGCCACTCTCCTGATACTAATGCTCGAAGTGAATGCTGTAACACTAAGCAGTCGCTCACAAATGTATCAATATGGCGACAGAATAGTTGCTTTTGGTTCCTTTTGAGTTAATCACTGGTTTTGTCAATGAAACCATTCAAGCTGAAGAGGCCATTCAAGCTGAAGAGTGAACTGTTAATTCATACTGTGAACAAAAAATGCATTGGAGAGACGACTGTATAAATGACTGGCTATCAAAGCCAAAGCCAAATATTATGCATGACTATATTGTTACGTAGACTGGAACATCATTGGTGGAAGGTGCAGGGTACTCACTTCACGCAAGACGGAACTTCGCAGCGGGCGTTTGCTTGGACAGTCCATCACGTCGACAGACAATCCCGCCGATCCAGCCCCCGCTATGCCGAATGCACCGAGCCACGTTGTTGTGACCCACCCTCGAGACCCTGGCCCCTTTTGCAAGACTGGTAACGTGTACGTGGAGAAGCGGCTGGCCGACTATGAGCGCGCCAGCACGACCAATCGCTAGAACCGGACTTCATTCTTGCAAATGGCAGCTACTACCTCAGAGGTACGACCAGTGTGTGGTTCGACACGCAGGAGGAGGAGCTGACCAGCTGGGGCGTATGTAAGCAAAAAACGAAAGACCTTTTCGGAAAGCCTATTGCACACCAACGAGCCACCCAGAAAGAACTCTCGTGCCAGGCACAAACCTTAATGGGGCAGTACATGGCGTACATACAATGTCTGAGCCTTGTGCCGGCAAGTTGATAGTCAAATGCCTGAAGCCGACAAAGTCAGCCACATTCTCAAGGTGTCGCTGACGACGCCTTTCACTTACTTGTGTATAAAGACTGCTCCACCATTGACGACATTATCAGGGAGTGCGGACGGTGCAAAGAAGCAAAGAGCCGGCGCAGCAACTCGTTCGGCTCCCTAACACTGCTGCTACGTTGTCGTGTCAAGACGTCCAGATTCAGCCGCCACCCAGTACCAAAAACTTCTTGCGTCTTGCGCGGCGAGAGATCGAGGCAGCAACTCCATCCGCTCTCCAGGCTCGTTCTCATGAGGAAGCGTGTCCAACAGTGTCACTAATCTAGGCCGCCGTGCGCGAAGAACTGAAAAATGCAAGCATCCAGCCAGTATATGCCCTAAGTCGTCTAGCAGTTAGCCCTGCTTCATACTACCGGCCACAACAGACATATTCCAAGTATCGTAATCCGAACCAGTGGCGCATGCGTGATGAGAGGCCGATATGTTTCAACTGCAATGACGTCGGTCACATTTCCCGCCATTGTCAGCCATCGTCCCCTACTTTATCATACCATCCAGACGACACTAGATCTTCCCCTTTGCACAGCCATGAGGACCGACCGAACCCTAATGGCTGAACATCGACGCCACGTTACGGCCGCTCTCCGTCTCCCCAGACCCAGCGATGTTCTTGGTCAGCTATGTCTCGTCACTCCCCTTCGCCTTTCCCACGCCGTCCCTTCTCGGAAAACTGACCAGTGCAGCTATTGGAGGTGATGCTGCATTGACCTATCGACCCGGAAATCCTCTGTTAACTCTGGTGACCCGGCAAAGCCTCTTGGACGTAGAAGTAGAGGGTGTGCCTGTTTCAGCGCTCATCGATAGGTGCCCAATTATCAGTCATGAGCGCTCACCTTTCTCGACGTCTCCGTAAAGTCGTTACACCTGCCTCATCACCTGTTTCTCGCGTAGCCAATGGCCGTACACCTACCATCCATGGAATGTGTTCTGCGCGTGTGAGCTTCAATGACCACAAGACCTCAGTTCTTTTTGCTGTTCTGAACGAGTGCCCTCATGACCTTACCCTCGGCCACGACTTTCTGAGGACACACTCTGCCTTGATTGACTGCTTGTCTGGTTTGTTACAGTTAGAGCTTTCTGCAATACCTGATCTCACTATCCCGTCGCCACCACGTTTATGTGTTGTCCAGTTTGTTTGCTTGGGCCCAGGTACAGCAACTTAAGTCTCATTTAACGCAGTCCCACCGGTACGTGATGGCGACTACTTGATTACCCCTTTCTTGGATGTTGTTCTGACACGACGAGTAGCTCTGCCTCACTCTCTTGTGGCTGTTTCTGCAAACAACGCTTTCATGCCTGTCCTGAACTTTGGACGCTGTGCACAACTGCTTCCAGAAGGTATCACGATGGGCACGGTATCACCTTTAGACGCAAGCGACCCTGTTGCCCTGGCCATTGATGCCCCACAGCTGCCTCCAGGCAGCCCTGCTGCTAGCCCGACATCTGATGATGACGCATTCGACAACACGATTGCCCCAGACCTGGACCTTTTGTTGGAGTTGTACCACAACGTTCTCCGATTTTGCTTCACCAAAACTTGGACAAACATCTCTGGTGGCCCATCGAATTGACACTGTTATGTTTCAATATAAACAATATAAATTTATTTTCAATGCAAATTATTTGGGTCCCACAAAAATGAAATCCATTTAAGAAATTATGATAGCAAGAGCTTGTAATAAGCTAAGTTTCCATGTGAAATAGTACACTGCTTGTTTTATTCGAACGAAAATGAAGAAAAGTTCATCTGTAAGATTGTTTGAAATAAGAGCGCACTACGTAGACGCGAACTGGATAGACAGACGGGGACAACCACTTGTCCCTGTCTATCCTGTCCGCGTCTACGTAGTGCGCTCTTATTTCAAACAATCATGTATCAACAACTCGCCCAATCAACCATATTGACAAGTCATCTGGAAGATACCATATTTATTCAAATACCGGTAAGTTTTTTTCTCCTGAAAAGCTGTCCACAATTAGCAATCGACCTGCTGTGTATACATGACCAGAGAATTATGACCTATATTTGTGATCAAAGCTATTGAGCTAATAAAGTTCCATTGTTGCACCTGTTGTTTTTCAAGCAGTGCCGGCTACACCGGTATATTACATACCGTAATTACTGGAATCTAATGCGCACCTTTCTTCCGGTTAAGCGAGTTCATAAATCGCATGCGCGTTAGAATCGAGTACGAACAAAAAAATTACGGTCAATCTATTGCCATCGGCAAATCCGAAATGGCCGCCCCCAACGTGCGTCGGCATGGCACGTCGGCCATTTCTGCCTATGTGTTTCCCATGTGCGGCACTTCGTACGTGTGCTGAGGAGTTCGTCATCTAGTATTGCATTAGCATCAACAGCGTGGAAGGGCCGACTCCAAAAACTCGAGTGCACCACGATGCCGCTTTTAAAAGAAAAGTTCCCATGTGCGGCACTTCGTACGTGTGCTGAGGAGTTCGTCATCTAGTATTGCATTAGCATCAACAGCGTGGAAGGGCCAACTCCAAAAACTCGAGTGCACCACGATGCCGCTTTTAAAAGAAAAGTCATCGCGTGTGCAGAAACGGTCGGAAATCGGGCCGCATCGCGGTCGTTCGGAGTTCCCGAAACGTGCGTGCGGGACCGGCGGAAACAAAAGCAGAAGATTGTCGACAGCAAAGCTTCACGCAAAGGCTTCAGTGGACCACAGCAGGGTCGGTTTCCGCAAATTGAAGAACTGCTAGGCGAGTATGTGCTTGAGCAGCGAGCAGCACAGCGGCCCGTGACGACAGAACTGCTCCAAGTGCGGGCTATGCAATTAGCCTTAGAAAAAGGTCTAACGCGGAGCCAGTTTAATGTGAGCAGGTGCTGGCTAACTAACTTTATGAAGAGGAAAGGCTTTTCCCTCTGAAGGTGAACGGGCATATGCGAAAAGTTTTGCGGAGGAGTACGATGAAAAGCTTCACAGTTTTCAGAGGTTCATCTTGAACTTGCGGCACAACAACGGCTACCTGCTTGGGCAAATCGGGAATGCCGATCAGACGCCTCTTTACTTCGACATGCCTGGCACCACAACCGTCGAGAAGAAGGGAACGAAGCAAGTTCGCGTGCTGACATCGGTCCACGGTAAAACTACAGTGACGGCAATGCTCTGTTACACGTCAGATCGGCACAAGCTTCGCCCGTACCTCATATTTATATGGAAGACGCTCCCGAAAGGAGTCGTTTTTTCGAGTGGTGTGATCGTGCGGGCCAGCGAGAAAAATGGGTGCGCGTTGCAATCGATGTCTTGCGTTTTTTTTTTTTCGCGGTGGAAATCGAGGGCGCGGTAGAATCGAGTAAATACGGTATGTACATTTGCAGCACAGATGGAAATGCCACAAAAACTAAAAGACTTAGATGAAAAGGCCCCGTCATAATTTTCCAAGTAATCATAAGATGGCCTCATTATTATCACTTAGTGCCTCACTAATCAATTGCTCCAAAAATTTTTGAAGCTGGGAACCACAAGCTGAGTTGCAGCAACTTGTAACACACTTCAGGCGCTTCCTCCCTCTTTTTGTCCAAATGAGTGCACTTAAGGCACTCATTTGGACAGGAAGAGACACCAAACAAGCACGAAGCTATGGCTGCATGTGTCATGACCTTGAGTACTTCCTTCTCTCTCATCACTTAAATGCAACACCTCAATTTTGATGTGATCACAAGTATGCTAGCACCATTTCTGAATGTAAGATTGTAGCCCTACAGAGCATGGCACGGGTACGTGGTGGCAACCTGTGGCAGTCGTGGCAAGTATGCAGCACACAAATGCTAAAATCAGCCAATAGCGATGTCCTTCCGCCTATGTCACACCCGGACCAGCCTAAAATACAATTTGAGTTAAAGAACCGTAGGTGGTCGAAATTTCGAGAGCCATCCGCTACGGCATTTCTCAGAGAGAGAGAGAGAGAAAGAGAGAGAGGTTTCTCATAATCCTATTGCGGCTTTGAGACGTTAAACCTTGACAATTATTATATACTGTACAATTCGAGCTCATAGCGAGCCAATTTCATTTAACTCTTATATGCATTGTAAGTCTCCTGCTGCGCTCTACAGCGTAATATATGGCTCACATGTTCACAGGAAAAAAACAACTGAGCAAGAAAACTCCTTGGATGTTTACTTTTGCAGTTCATATTGTGCATAAGCCTTTTAGCGATATTTGGGCAGCGTTAGGTGCCCACCAGGGAACTGCTGCGGCCGTGTTGCGCTGTCGGGAGAGGCCTAGCAACAAACTGAAGGGTTCAAAATCCAACAAAAAAGGTAGCCATGCCAAAAAGTTTTCATTTAAAGAAATACACTTATTACAAATTAATAGGGAGAAAGGTAGCGCTGACATTGGCTTTTAAGTTGTTCACTTTGCAGATTTCAGGCGGGGCTTATAATTGATGAGCATACTCAGAATGTACAAGTCCGTGTTGGTTGCTTTGCTCATTGTTGCCATTTTGTGAACATTTCTACATGACAGTTCGCATTTGTTGTTGCCTAGCTCTGTGACAATTTCACGTCGGCAGGGCAACACCGGTGACTTCAAGTGTCAAGTAGGACTTGAAGTAGGACTTGCCAAGAACGCTAACAAGAGCACTGCTCAATGCGAGTTTTAACACGAATAAAAAGCTCATTGCGGCTGATTACAAGTTAGAGGAAGCAGTGGACCAACCTTATCACGCAATGAGTGGCGCATTGTGCCTTACGCAGCCCAGCAAACTGGGAGGCAATGGCGGTCTCAAGAAAGAACTGAGGCTACATGTAAAAAAGAAGCATGCAAAGAGCCTTCAGGTGTCTTGTGAGGTCATCAGCATCAAAGCCCAGCAGTTGGTACGAGATACAATCGGTCAGCCAATGTTAAAGGCGAGTAGAGGCTCGATCGAAAAGTTCATGCAGCACAATGGACTTTCCCTTTATCACAGAATGACCATCTCTCAGCATTTACAGTAAAACCTCGTTAACATGAATCTCACGGGATGTCCGGGTTCACCGAATTTAGGATTATCGAATGCACTACGAAAACAAAAGGAAAATGTACTCTGAATAGACAAACCTTTATTTAATTAAAAACTGTGTTATTTTTGTCTGCCTTCTCATCAGAATTGGTGCTACAATGATCTTCTTCAACATCATCAGGCGGTGGTGTGCTCGCTAGCTGTCACGGGAGCCGACACACAACTCCTTGAGGCCATCAAGGTCTTAGGCGCCTCGGCCTCCTGCGCTGTGCAGTCGCGCATTGGCTCATCTTGATTGTCATCATCGGAAGAGCGATTCTGATTTGCTTGAAGCACTCCTGATAATATATCATCGTCAGTCAGTGGACCAGCAACGGCGGCATTGTCTATAGCGGCGTAGTCTACAAGCTGGATGCCACAAAAAAAAAGATACTCAAAATGCATGTCGTTCACCTCTTCATCCTCCATATTTTCAGTGGGCTTGTGAGTGTCCTCCGGAGTCGCCTCCGGAGAAACATATAAGCCATCACAGCGGACAAAGTGACTATGCCATAATGAATTTGCAATGACCTTAGGCGGCGTGTCACTTCAGACATGCGCTGACATGCGAATTGCGGTCAGAAGACTTAGTTCATTTTCTCGTACTGCTTCATTGCACAGCAGGATCCGTTCTAGTACATGCTTTCTGTACCTGCTTTTTATGAACTGATTTATCCCTTGATTGAGCAGCTGCAGAGCAGCTGTCGTGTTTGGAAATAACAATAGAAGTTCGATGCACTCCAGCCCAATCACATTGGTATGAGCGCTGCAGTTACAAACTACAAGTAAAACATTGTGCTTGTTAGCGGAGAAACAGCGGTCGAGTTGCTGCAGCCAAGCTTGGAAAATGTATAAGGTCATCCAGGCCTCTCTACTGATGCTATAATCTGCAGGAAGGTGGTGAAGATACAGGAAAATGGTGGTGAAAAAAACCAGCAATGTAGGCGTAGCGAGCAGCTGTGGTGGCAGTGGCAGTGCAAACCATCCTGTTGTCCATGTTGTTCCTCTTTTAGTAGACACTGGATGTGCAGGCAGCCCAATCGCTTCTGCCAGGTAGTGACTAGCACCACTTAGCCACTTCCCCTTCATTTACTATAAGAACGGTCATATTCTTCTGAAGTTTTTCACTTTGTTTCATTTTCTCCGGTTGTGCTGTCGGTTACGGCAAGCAATGCTTGAGCCTCCAAGCCGCCGAGTTTGCACGACTCATAGCATGGAATCCCGATATCCCTCTCCGGAGTTGTCCGAGTTGACCGGTGTGTCACACAATCCCTCCCAATTAATGAGCCTTTTATACCATGGAAGTACACACAGTTTTGCGGAGACCACCGCACGAGTCCAAGTTAACTAAATTTTCAAGCTAATGAGATCTGGATAAACAAGATTTCACTGTACAAGGCGAAGTTAAAGTAAAGTTGCCTCATATAACCAAAGCTTTTGACGCATTACTTCTAAAACACTTCACAGCGACCGAAACAATTCACCATAATATTGTTGCATGATTGTGGGATGTACAATAGAGGTTCCAATGTACTAATCAATAAAGTATGGTAAGGGTCGTGTGGCCTTGTGATCTTGTAGCTAAATGAATACATGAAACGTAAATGTCTTCTATCCGTTTACTTCAATTCCGCATGTGTCAGTACAGTACTGCGTTTAAGCATTACCCTGCACCAAGAAAGTTTTGCAACTTTTTTGACAAAACGCTATAAGTAGATCATAAGCAATCGTATGGGACAGTGACAGCAACAAAAGAGTAATGAGACCCTTTGATTAGACAACTTTGAACGTCCCTAGTTGCCTGAGATGCATCACATGGCATGCTGAGTAGCTGAAGGCACTGACTTGGGCAGTCCAGGAATCACTGAGGCTCTGCGGTTCTCAATAAATGAAGCCAACATGCATCATGTTCAAACAAAGCTAGAGTGTTGCAACCAATGAAAACAAAAGTGCAGCCCCCGACAGATTATCATTAGTGACATTGTAGCTTTTCTTAGGTGTGCTTCCAAAACACCCAGAATCAAAATGAAAGTACTATCCAGCAAGAGGAAGAAGTTTTGGGCCGTCCAGGGAGCCCACGATGCGGCAGTCAAGCTACCCGCCCCAACGTAGGAGATTCCCACAGCGCACTAGTCGAGTCTCGACTGGACTAAAAATAAGTCCCACAATCCGTCCATTTGCTTAGGACAAGCCCACAGTTGCTATTGATATCACCATGAAATGCTTGCTTAAGATATTACAGTAGGCAAAAGTGTTTTCGCATTAAATCGGGATGTGGTGGAAACTGTCAAGAACTAGACCCATGACCTCATTCTCAGCAGAAGAATACCACTGCCGCTAAGTTAACAAGGTGGGTCCACAAACAAAACAAGATCAGACAACACTGCATATTAAAAGAGCCGCTCGCAATAGAGTGGCACCCTTGCAATGACACTTCCTTTACAACTATTACAGATGAACTGTAGTGTTGGTATGTAAGATTTACTCTTGAGCTTCAAGTTTACCAAGCAAGAGCATTCAGATTGTACTTTCAGAAATCAATCAAGTGATTTCATCAGGGATCTATTATATATCACTCGATGGTAATCCCCAGGCTTTACTGAATGAAGAAAGCTAAAGTGTACCTACATAGTTTCATCGTCCCTGTAGTGAATAACAGCCCTCTTGTCACCGATTTCGCCACGCTCCTGGAAGTCAAAGTACTTCTCAAACACAGACGCAAAGCAGTTCCTTTTGAGGTGGCTGGCCTTGCGTGCAGCACCATCTGTATCTTCGGGAAGGTTTTCCAGATCAAACAACAGCGACACATTGTAACCTTCAAAAGGAAAGAAAACAGCAATGTCAGAAAGAGGAAAAGTAAGGATGTGGAAAACTAAGTTCCTGATATAACGAAGAAATTTTTATTCCCTGACAAAAAGTCATCCAGTGTTGCCGTCATCCTAAATCAACCAACTACTTTGGTCACCAAACCCGGTTTAACATAGTTTTTCCTGAAGTAACATATTGAAAAAGAGGTAATTTCCTTCCAATTTCGACGGAGACTGGTTTTTATTCGAGCATGTACTCTAATGTTAATATATCTAGGTATCACAGCAACGGCCCTAGCTTTGCTTTGACAAGGCTGCAAAATTCACCAGAGCACTGAACAATGGACTTGGCGGCCAGTAACGTTCTTATGTACTGGATTGTATCAGAGCTGGCAGTGGCTTCTCTGGTTATTTAATGGTTTATGCAATGTATAGCACTGATTATTGCCTCCGATCTCTCTCTCAAGCAGCTGACACAGTCACTGCATTCATTCTCTACACCAGAGCATTTAAGTAAAGGGTCATAACTCTATGTGGCCATATATCTGGCCTGCATCACCAAGATATGGTGTCCCTTATGCCTTGGCTGCCTTCGCAGACTTTTCAGATGCGCGAGCAAGAGATGAAAAAAAAAAAAAAACGCTGTTGTTTCCGGGTCGGGTGCCTCCACGTTGCATTTTTAGATTTTGAAGGACCAATAAATCCTTTTTTTGATTATATGAAATTCCAGACTTAACAAAATACTTAGAACATCCCCACCACTTCGTTAAATCGAGTTTCAACTCGATTTAATATTTTGGATAACATTTTGAATTGGGACGTTTTAGATTTCAAGTAATCAATATATCAAACTACTGCATGACCCCCTTTGAGTTTGATACATCCAGCTTCGAGTAGAAGCTCCACAGACACACTAATAACAAGGAGACTAATCACACTGAACTCAGTGCCTTATATTTTCATAGTCTTCTGGCAACCTTTCTGCCCCTTGATAGCAGCGGTTGAGAGTCTCAAAAGAATTGCAACAAAAGAGTTCTTTTCTTCGTCATGCTTGAGTAGCATTTTTTTTTTGTTCACTTTTGGGTGTCCTACTACTTAATTCGTAATTTGATATTGCTAACAGGAGGCATGTTAATGCTAATAGCAAGTGGTATCACTGGCACTGTACTTACACTGCATGCTTAGCTCCATGGCAGAAGACATTGTTACCCATAGGCGCTAATATAGAGTTTCCTATAAACACACTGATTTGATATGTGGGCTTTAAGGTCCCAAAACCACCATAGGATTACGAGAGATGCCGTACTAGAGGGCTCCGGAAATTTCGACTACCTGGGGGTCCTTTATGTGCACCCAAATCTGAGCACACGGGCCTACAAAACTTCCGCCTCCATCGGAAATGCAGTTGCCGCAGCGGGGATTCGATTCCGCGACCTGCGGGTCAGCAGCCGAGTACCTTAGCCACTAGAGCACCGCGGCAGGGCGCCTATAAACACACTAGAGAGAACTCTGTGTCTATGGCACCTGTAGCACATGGAACTTCAGCCAGCATGGGAATGGTGGGTAGTACAGGGGTTTGTATAAACTTCGCACTTTCAGCTCCATTTTGCACCCTGTGGCCTGTATTCGCTTTGTCGCAAGATGAAGTTTAACAAAAGTTCAGAAGTTACATTTCACCACCTTGACCTTTTTAGGCTCACCCACTAAAATCAGCTCACAAAACTGACGACGGCCCATTCCTTTATTCAAAACAAAACCAAACACAACAATAAACAAAGCCACAGGTGTGTTGGAAGCTTGCAAGCGCGAAGCCTAGGCAAAGGGGGATAATACTTGTCGTTTTCACGGTTGCTTAACATCAAAAGCACCATAGTTCCTTCTGGTTTATACTGTACGAAACTCTATGGGCTCTAATGTATTTGACGCGATTCATGTGAAATCTTGCTGAAGTGGTTGCACTTCTGAAAAAGTGTGTCTAAGGATATCTTGCCAAATCTTGAGCCAACAGCTAAAGGAACTATGGCGGCAGTGGCATGTCACAAGTATTGCACTTGTCTCCCAAAGAAAGAGAAAGATACAGCCTGGGTCCACTGTGAGCAACACATTCTTCAAGAAAAAGGTGTCAAAAGAAGCACTGATGTGGCACAATTAGAGACTCTAGTGTGATTACGTTTATGAACAAAGCCCCAATATTGCACACACAAATGAGATATCAAACTTCGAATGCACACTACAGGTGTCAGAAAAAAAGGTGTTAAATCGAGATGAAATGAGAATATAAAGTCCTATCGAATGTCTAAATAAACTACAGCAGACTCTAATAGAACAGAACCTAAAGGGACCTGGAAAATATGTTCAGTTCAACAGGAGTGCTACTTAGTGAGAGAAGATGAAGGCTGTAAAATTTGAGCACAAAACCAATCAATCATATTAGAGTTAGTTGCTCGATTTTAACAGCAGTTCCATTTAACAGCTTGATGTTTACTGAACATCTACTGAATGTAGTATATGAACACATCTGAACCTGCAGAAAAGCAGGTGCATATATTATAAAACAAGGCTCCCTACTGTGTTGCGATTTGTCTTATTTATGTGCCATTGAATACTAAATGTTAAATAGAATGTGTAATGACACACAATATTTTGGAGCACTGCTTTGAGCTTCTGTAAATTGAGATCCTCAAAAAGTGATCAATCTCCTTACACCACATGGATTTCATGTTAAACATATCATAGTTGCATAATGCGATCAACATCAAAGAACTACTAGTAGAGACTTTCAAGGTGTGATTGACACAAAAAGCATCAAGACTGTGGTGTTCAGTCTAAGTTTGTGAGGTGTGAAAATCATATGTACTACCGTGAAGAATATGAGTGGAAACGGGCCAGCTCATGGTCTACAGCCTCAAACACAACATAAGGCAATTGACAGCAGCTGACGGAAAACATACAGAAAAGGCACCACGTTTCTGCTAAACATTGGCACTGCCATCGCAGTGTTGCTGATACAAAATGGCAGTTGAGTGCTGGTCATCGGACACTCGCAGTGATAAGGCAGGAAAACAAAGCAGATTGCTATTCATCCGTTAAGTTAGTTTGTTGGCTCTGTGTGCACATGCGGCATCAGTACACAACAGGAGCTGCTATTTCAAGCTGTCTGTATCATACCTTCCATGCTTAGCAAAAGCAGACGCAAAGTGGAAGTAACAAAAGTGCAAAAAAAAAAAAGTGTTGTGCCTTCTATATTTTAAAAGCGTCATCCAAGAGCAATTGAATTGAAGCTACTTGCCACACGCTCGCGTGTTCCCTCTCACAGTACTCACAATAGTACTTTGTCCTTTGCTCTACAGATTTAAACTTAAGGCAATAACCTTGATAATGCATCATTATTCCACAAGCTAACCAACTGGCATTTCATCAGTGAGTTGGTGATGCGACTCAAAGAGCCTCAGTGACCACAGCCCTAAAAGATCGTGGGTACGAATGAGCCTGCCTGTTCTTTGAACTTTTCTTCAGTGCGCACAGAACACAGGCACAAGAAAGAGACAGACGAGTGCAATGTTTATTACGTATGTGCCAAATTTTAAGTATTACACAGAATGCGTACTAACGCAGACGAGTGCTTGTCCGTCAGGCAAGTGCTCGAAAAAGACAGACACACACTCCTCTGTCTCTTTCTTGTCCCTGTGTTTCATGCGTGCTAAAAATGGTTAATATAGATACATACCAACTTCCCAGCTATCAGTTTTACTGCAATAAGAGCCTGCCTAGTGTATTAATGAATGTATGGCAGCGTCTGGTTCTGACAGGATTGAGTCTGAAAGGACTCTGTTCCTTTTGATGATCTGCATTTAAATATATATTACTGCAAAATTCAGGAGTGTCATACATAGTTTCATGTGCATACTGAAGCAGAGGAGAGCATAGCAAGCTGCACAAAACACAATGGAAACTACTACATGAGATACACATGTATCGCATTGAGGTCTGAAACTGAGAAAACCCGTGTGGAAGCAGCATCAGCAGCACATACCATCCTCAGTTGTTGTTAGCAAGGGACCATATTCTCTTTTCAACAGCTGCAAATAGAGAAGAAACACTGCATTTAGATAAATATTCATAGCCCTATGACATGATAGAAACATAGTGACAAAAGAAATAAAACGTACTGCTTTTCGAAGTGTTAATGAGAACTAATAAACAATAATGTCAAGGAAAGTATAGGAGATGTTAGTTCTAGTAATTATGATATAAATGATAAAACTCTATTAATTTTATGTAATTACCTATCTAACAAAATAATTCTTTAAAAAAATAGCCCTTGAATTTAACCTTCTTTGGTTTACTCATAGCGAGGGTCCCGCGTTGGCAGACTTCATGCCTCGTGGTAGTATGCAAAGAATTATTGGTCAGCTGCCAGCTCATAAAAAAGGGCACATGCCATAGAGTTTCATACAGTTAACTAGGGGGGGATTCTGGCACTGTGTTTGTTGAGTGACAATGGGAATTATGGGTAGTACACAAATTTGCCTAATCTTCATGCTTGCTGGCTTCGAATGCACTTCTGGCTTTGTTCATGGCTGTGTTTCGGTTTTATTTGGAATAATATGCACAATTGTGGGCTTCGTGACCAGAATTGAATTGGTGAGCCTAAAATATTATGGTGGTGAAGAGCAACTGGAGAACATTTGTCGATCGTCATTACATGACAAAGCAGCTCTAAGCCAAGCAAAGCAAAATGTAGCTAAATGTATAAAGATTAGACAAATTTGTGTACTACCCATCATTCCCATCCTCACTAAAGTGACGTGCATTGCAGCTCACATAGACACCAGAGCCAGAGTTCTCTCTAGAGTATTTATAGAAAACTTTATGGCACGTGCTACATGATGCCAGCAGGCAGAAAAAAAGAGAATTCTACATTTGCCACCATAGCTGCAGTCGCTAACAAACACTCCCAGGTTTACATGCAGAGATATACCCAATAAAGTGGACAGGATGATGCCCACCGCTGTAGCTCAAATGACATAGCATGGGAAGCCCAATTTGAAGGCTGCAGGCTCGATCCCTGCTGGCGGAAAGTCTTTTCGTACACTTTACTTTCTTCACATCTATATCACAATTGCTACAAATAACATCCCCTATGCTTTCCGTGGAATCGGTGTTTGTTAGTTCTCATTATTACTGTGTCTAACAAAGGCAATAATATTACAACCGCTCTCCCCGAAAGAACTATGGGGTGATGCAGAGCACCGTAATTGTGCAGCGCGAGCAGTCGATTTTTTCAATTAGGAAACTCGCTAGCACACTCTGCCTGCGTTGGCTTTGCGAGACGCCGCAGGGAGGAATGCCTAGATGAGAGGGGGAGCGAGCGTAGGTTAGTAGATGCTCCCAGCATCGGCGTTGCGAGGATGGAGAGGGGGAGCACAGGAGAGGAGGGGAAGGTACTTTACGTTTGGCCCGGCAATTCGTCTGGGCAGACGCCATTGTGCGTAAGCCAGTCTGCTAGAAAGTCTTTCAACCCCATCGGCGCCCAGTCTGCAAGACGCTGTCTTCTAGATGTTCCAGGAAGCAGTCGGGTCTCAACAAAAGCTTTGCGAGACGAGCGTTTTGTTGAACCGGCTCGAACAGCGTGGGACGGCGCCACTGTGGCTGGTCTCATTAAGACAACCTTTTGACTCGGCTATTGTCGTCGCCGACGCGAAATCGTCACAAAGGCACGGTCAGTCCTGAAGCATGGGAAGACTTTGAAGAAGTCGTCCCCAGGATAGAGCGTTTGGACTGCCTGAAGTTGAAAGCAGCATGGACCGTTGCTGACGTTCGGGTTAGCAACCATCTCCCCGGAGGAGCTCAACCTTCCCTCTCCGGACTCTACCTCATCGCCCTGCAGCGCCTTAAAGGCGGGGGCCGGGTGCATCATTGTGTGGTGCGCTCGTGCTCCCATTGGACCATTGAGACTTCGTCGCCTGATTTGTGGCGAGAGTGCTTACCGTCGCCTTCTTGGGATCTCGGTGTAAAGGAGACGGCGAGCTATAAAAGCTGAAGCGTTTTGTGAATCATGTGCGGAATCATGAGCTGAATCATGAACTTAATCTCTGTTGTACATATTGCGGGATATTCAGGATCCCTGCACAGTTCCTATCTTTCTTCTATAATGTAAATAAATCTTCGTTCTACCTCTCTTAATGCGTCCCTTCACTGGCGAAGATCGGCTATGCGGACGACGGCGGGAAGCCAGCTACCTTAAAGAAGCCCGCCGTTCCTGCCATCGACCTTGAAACCTTTGCAGGACGCGCATGCGCAGTGTGGGAGCGAGCGCAAGCAAGTGGTAGGAGAGAAGTGGAGAGAGTGACGTGCAGCTGTTGGAAAGAGGAAAGGAGAGTTGCGCATGCATAGTGTGAGTGGGGACGATGGACATGTGACACACCTACGAGCAAGAGATGCTCCGCATCAAAAATGAGCTCTTAAAATTCCTTCTTTCCGTAGGTAAACAAAGCCTCCATAGTAAGGCCGAAACTTCATTTCTGTTTTTATTTCAACGACTGGTTGGTGCTTACTATTTCCCGTCATGAATTTTCCCAACCAGACAGACTTCCATCGTACTCTGAACTTCATTACAGTCAGTGAAAAAACCCTCTACAGAAAAGCACACACTGCTATGAACAGTTCAGTAAAGTTATGTAGTTGTGCACATAAAGTTTAAAAAGAGGAGTGCTAAGTTACCACTTTCTCGAGTGTCCTCTCCTTGTACAGATACCCCATCCTAACTCACTTCCGTGAACAGGGCACCAGCTGCATATCACCCAACAGTGGATTTCTGCTACTGGCTGATAACCGACATAATGCAGGAGTGGCCTTTAGATAGGTGCACTTCTTTTTAAAGGTGTTGCCATGTGCCAACGTCACATTCCATGGCGTGCGGAAATTACACAGTAGTAGCACTAGGCCACAAAAGAATAGCAACAAGCGTGAGTAATCACGTTTCATGGCGTGTGTTCAGGGTCATGATGCATGTACATGTGCCAATGTCAATTCAAAAACAATATTCACAAAGAGCTCCAGCCACACGAGAAGGTGTGAGGCGAAATCAAGCATCACCGCAATGTGCAGCTGTTCCCCCACTTTTGAATTCGCCCGACAGTGCTACGCTGCGCCGTTTGATCTTGGCTCAGCAGCCATTCGAGATGAAGGTGCTCCCACTAAGTGGGAGCACCTTGTTGCTCCCACTAAGTGCATTGTTGCTCCCATTGTTGCTCCCACCAAGTGCGACATTCAGTTTGTAATTCGCTTTTTACACACCAAGGGGACTTGACACATGGATACTCATTGTCGGCGTACAGAGGTGTACGGCTACAAGCTATGTCCATTCAACATGTCCGAATGTGGGGCAGGGAGTTTAGTGCTAATCGAAAAAAATTGGAGCATTACAGGTGTTGTGCTTTATGGGTACCGCATTTGTTGACAGCATAAAAAAAGAGAAATGCTTTACTCATGCTTGCCAGTTCTTTTGAGAGTGTCAAGAAAATAAAGCATGGCTGGACTCTATTGTTACAGGAGAAAAAACATGGCTGTTTCATTTCACTCCTGAAATGAAACACAATGGCATCTTTCTGGGTCACTAGTCCCAAAGAAGTTCACACTAACTTCTGCTGGCAAGGTCATCGCCAGTGTGCTTTGAGGGTGTAAAAGGATAGTGCTGATCGATTTTCTCAAACCTGGGACAGCAATCAACTCTGATAGTTATCGTGCAACACTAAGAAAACGAAGGCAGGCTATCCAGAACCACTGGGGAGGATGATTGACAGTTTGTGTAATGCTGTTTCATGACAATACCCGACCTCATGTTTGCTAAACCTCCGACCTTTCGACAAGCTTTCGGTGGACTGTCATTCCTTACCTACTGCGCATGATGATGATGTTTGATGTTTTGTGGCGCAAGGGCCATTCCATGGCCAAAGAGCGTCAGTTCATCTTACTAAAGATATGGACAATGATTGTGATAAGCGGCTGTGTAAGGGCCATAAAATTTCTCGCGGTAAGGCGGGTAAAAACATACAAGTAATAAAATCATGACCATGCCGTGAAAGTTGTGTGCGGTGTGAATAGATGACAAAAGTTGGTGATAATAAAAAACGATGGTGGACATGTATGGCATTAGCACAAGTGCCTCACTCGTTCATACCCTTGCGTGCAAGGGCCGTGAGGCAAGTGCTTTCGATGTGTGTAGCCACCGCAGCGAAAACCTCTCTGGAGAGGTCGTGCTACAGAGTGCTCAGGTATATGATATGAAAACTACGAATTTCTTTTAAAAACGCTAACAATGATTTATGACTAAAAAGTGGTTCCCTACCGACGAACTTTGCTGGGTGTAAAGGTATATGTTGTCGGTAGGGTAATGGAAAGTGTTGTTTTCTTGGAGTTTCTAACTGTTTGCACTGGATTAAAATGTGAAGAACTGTTAGTGCTTCACCACATCTGTCACACAATGGTGAATCGCCACCGGACAAAAGATGTGTGTGTCGTGTATGTGTGTTCTATCCTGAGCCTCGTTAGTATTACCTCTGTATGACGTGATTTTGATACTGGCAGCCAATGGCCAAGGTGTGGCTTAATAATGTGTAATTTGTTTTGTGTGTGTCTATCCCACTTGCTCTGTCAGTAGTCTCTAAGCTTTCGTTTGAGAGACGACTTAAGATCAAGGGCCGGGATTGATATGGGTGTAGTGGCAGTGCTTTCGTGGACGGATGCAGCAAGCTGATCCGCCATCACGTTGCCTTGGATCTCACGGTGCCCTGGCACCCAGCACACTGGCTTTTAAACATTTTGTTTTTAAATACTTTATGTGTGGTACGAAGGTCAACTTGTTGTCCAAGATTAAGCCTAAGAATTTATGTTCCACATTAACTGACAGGCGTTGACCGTTCAGTTCAATGTCGGGTGCTGCGTGCATGCCTCTCTTTCGGGGGAACAAGACACACGTGCTTTTTTGTGGGTTCAGTCGGAATCCGTTTTCCTCTGCCCATTTGGAGACCTTGTTTAAACCTAACTGAACCTGCCGCTCACACATTGCCAGGTTGCATGACTTAAAGCCAAGCTGGACGTCATCGACAGGTGCAATAGAACATGTTGCGGGGGATGGACAGGTGCAAGGAATTCATTTTGATAATAAAAAAATTGCCCGCAGCTTCCCTCGGGGGAACACTGAGGAGGATGCGGAGCATATAATTGGTTAACGGGGTGTTAAAGTGCGACTTACTTGGGTCGATGGCTAAATTGGTTAACGTGGTTGTGAAATGGGGTGTTAAATTGCGACTTACTTGGGTCGATGGCTAAATTGGTTAACGTGGTTGTAGGAGGGGGTTTTAAAGGAGTGAACACGTACACACGTATGCGAAAGGACGGCGCTGGTCGAAGGGACGTCGATCACTGTGTTTGTGGATTCGTTTGAATTCATTTCACCGCGACCTTGGACGTCGACGCGCCGTACAAACCAACCGACGAGCGGCAACTGAGCGAGCGAGCACCGACCTTGAGTATATATACAGCGCGACGGCGCATGCACTGTCAGCTGTTGAATGTTCTCGAAGGAGAAGCGCGCGCGCGGCACAGATGGCGACGGCGCGACGGCGCATGCGCTGTCAGCTGTCGAATGTTCTCGAAGGAGAAGCGCGCGCGGCACAGATGGTGGGCGACGGCGGGACGGCGCATGCGCGCGCGTCAGCTGTCGAATGTTCGAGAAGCGGTGCGGACGGCGCACTACAAGGCGCGAGTATAAGATGCTTCCGCATCTAAAAGTGTACAACTAAGTACACCACCTTGCGGTACTCCCGTTTCTTGGACAAATGTTTGGGAGAGAATACTGCCCACACGGACACGGAATGTCCAATTGGACAAGTAACTCTCGAAAATGGAAACTACTCTACCGTGCACACCCAAGTGAGACAGGTTTCTTAATATGCCAAGACGCCATGTTGTGTCGTATGCCTTCTCGATATCGAGAAACACAGAGAGGAAGTATTGTTTGTGGACGAATGCGTCTCGGATCTCTCCCTCAATGCGCACCAGATGGTCGGTGGTGGATCTACCCTCTCGAAACCCGCACTGGAATCGGTCAAGCAGATTGTGTGTTTCGAGGAAATGTAAAAGTCGGCGGTTTATCATCTTCTCAAAAAGTCTACAAAGGCAGCTTGTAAGTGCAATGGGCCTATAACTCAAAACTGAGGAAGGGTCCTTGCCCTGTTTCAAAATAGGGATAACAATAGCCTCTTTCCAGGAAGCAGGGATGGTGCCAGAAAGCCAGATAGCATTGTATAGGGAGAGTAAAGTTTTTCGCGTTTCGAGCGGCAGGTTTTTCAACATTTCATACATGACACGGTCATAGCCTGGGGCAGAATTACTGCAGTAGTTTAGTGATGTTTGTAGCTCAGCTAAGTTGAAAGGTTGGTTGTATGCCTCGTAATTAGTGCACTTGTATTCTAGTTTCTGCTTTTCTATCCTTCCTATGTATCTTTGGAAAGCTTCAGTATAGTGTGACAAGCTAGACACCTGCTCGTAGTGTACACCAAGGAAGTTCGCCTGATCCTCCAGGCTGTCACCCTGTGTGTTTACGAGTGAGAGTGAGTGTATGTACTTGTCTTCCTGCTACCCTACCAACCATGTTCCAGACTTTAGCCTCTTGTGTATATGAATTTATCCCTGATAAAAACTTGTGCCAGCTTTCTCTTCTGGCCTGCCGACGCGTTCTCCTGCCTTGAGACTTTATTTTCTTAAAGCTGTCAATATTTTTGGCTGTCGGTGAATTCCGAAGCAACCTCCATGCTCTGTTCTGCTCCTTTCGCGCATTCCGACGCTCAGTGTTCCACCACGAGACGCATCGCTTGCCCGGCATACCAGATGTTTGCGGTATGCACTTGGCTGCTGCATCACTAAGAAAAGCATTGAAGTACTGCACAGCTTCATCTATGTTTAACCTACATATGTCGGTCCAACTTAAACGAGTAGTGTTGTGAGACTGTTCCCAGTCCGCTTTGTCTGTCTGCCATCTGGGAACATGTGGAGGACCTTTTTCTAGTGGTGTACTTGGAATGATCAGAAAGCGATCACTTCCGAAAGGATTGCTGATCACTTTCCATTGAAGTAGGAGTACAAGCGATGGGGACACAATGCTGAGATCTATCCATGAGTAGGTTTTGTTGGCGAGGCTAAAGTATGTTGGCTCTTTCCTATTCAACAGACACGCACCCGAAGAAAAGAGGAACTGTTCGATTAGACGACCTCGTGTGTCGCAACGAGAGTCGCCCCATAGACCGTTATGTGCATTCAAGTCACCAAGGACCACATAAGGTTCCGGTAGTTCATGTACCAGTGACTGTAATTCGTGTTTTTCGAGACGGTACTGTGGAAGTATGTAAAGAGAGCAGATGTAGACAAGTTTGTTCAAAAGAACTGCTCGAACAGGCACTGCCTCAAGGGATGTTTGTAGCGGTAGATGTGTACATGCTACGCCCTGATCAACTATAATGGCCACACCACCAGATGATGCTACAGCGTCATTGCGGTCCTTTTTGAATATTACATAGTGACGTAGAAAATTGGTGTTTTTGGAATTGAAGTGTGTCTCTTGTACACACAGCACTTTTGGGGAATGTTTGTGTAAGAGTTCCTGGATGTCGTCGAGGTTTCTGAGCAGCCCTCTGACGTTCCATCGCATTATTTGTGTGTCCATTTTGATTGTAAATGAGTGCTGTGTGTACTAAAGAAGTATTGCATCAAGTCAAGAAGCCTTGTCAGGCCTCGTAATGATGGTTTTTGATTTTCTGGCGCGCTCCAAAGAGCCGCGCCTCTCCTTCGGTGCCGAAGACACCGCTGGACTTGCTGTTGTGTCCATAACCTAGGATGAGGTGCTGGATGCCCGCTCGCGGTTCACGCATGAAGGCACGGAGGTCTTAGGGCTATCTGTGGAGACAGAAGGCCCTGGAGCTTCAGGTCCGGAGGCCTGCAAGCCTTTTGGTGGCGGAAGAGCCTGTGCTACTTCCGCTGAGGGGGTAAATGGCACTGCCGCTCATATTGGTGGCACTGCCCTCTTTCGTGCCACCTCCGCGAACGAAGGTCACTGCATTAGTAGACACTCGCGTGCCTCCCTAAACGAGATGTTTTCATTTACTTTCAGTGTGAGTACTTCTTTTTCATGTTTCCATGTAGGGCATGTGCGAGAGTAAGCGGGGTGTCCACCATCGCAGCTCGCGCAGTGTGTAGTGGTTTCTTCACAATTGTCTGTGGCATGTTCGCACGAACATGCCACAGACACAGGTTTGAACAGACACAGGTTGACGCAGACACAGGTTTGAAAATGCCACAGACACAGCTTTGCACAAGTTTGACGGCCAC
This sequence comes from Rhipicephalus microplus, assembly GCF_043290135.1. Lineage (NCBI taxonomy): Eukaryota > Metazoa > Arthropoda > Arachnida > Ixodida > Ixodidae > Rhipicephalus > Rhipicephalus microplus. Next base: position 227,440,312 of record NC_134700.1, read on the forward strand.
GGCAGCTCTGAGAACCGTGGCCGAATCGCTGGCACTTAAAACAACGTCGGGGGTTGGGGATGTAGGGTCGGACCTTTAACTTCAAGTAGCCTGTTTCAATATATTCTGAAAGTGTGCTTGTGCTAAATGTAAGAATGAGGTGCTTTGTGGGGGTTTCTTTGTTGTCACGCCTAATCTTAATTCTCTGTACATGCGTTACATGCTGTTCGTTCCAGCCCTCAAGTAGTTCACTCTCTGTCAGGTTAATTAGGTCTTGATCAGACACTACGCCTCAGGAACTGTTCAGGGAGCGGTGTGGTGTGATAGATACAGGTGTTGCTCCAAAAGAGGTGAGTTTTGTCAGGTTTTCATACTGGGTCTTGGTTTAGACTTCAAGAAGAAGGTCCCCGCTAGCCATACGTGTAGCCTGATATCCTGAACCTAGAGTATTGGTGAGGCATTTAGAAATGACAAACGGAGAAATGGTTCTTGCGTTCTTTTCTTGCATTTCACAGTGGATCACATGGAAGTGCCAGAAAATTTCTTTCGGCTTTATAAATACATTCAGTGTCGCTTCGGTGCACCCCCTCTTGGGAGGAGGGCGATCAGACAGTTTAGGAAATGAAAAAGAGGCCATAAAGTATATATAAATTCGGCAACCATGCCAGCCGCCCACCATCGAGCCCAACATGGGGACGCGGCAGCACAAGGCATGCCAGCACCAGCTGTACAAAGCCACTATAACCCAATTTATGTGACCAAGAGAGGGCACATACACAAGGTTAACCCTTGCCGCCTGGAAGATGGAAGTAACCAGAAGTGAGGAGATGACAGGAAAGATTGGAAGAGAGAAAAGATGAAGATCAGGAGAGAGAGAGAGACAGGAAAAGGCGACTGCCGATTTCCCCTGGGTGGGTCAGCTCAGGGGTGCCGTCTACGCGAAGCCGGGGCAAAAGGGCTGTGTTGCCTCTGCCGGGGGGCATTAAAGGTCCAATCACCCGGCGTCGACTCAACCCTCAGGATCTCCTTTTCCCCGGACACGGCAAAGCCACGCACGGCTAGGCGTGGGAGGGAGTCAAAACCCCCCCGTTAGCTCGGGTCCGTGGTGTCGCTACACACCAAACGCCTGCTTACGCAGACACCCCTGCGGGCATTACCCGCTGTGCAGTCCGAGACCTCGTGCCTAGCCATTATCACTTGTTCCGTAAGTTAAAAGAACACATAAGAGGCTAATGCTTTTGGAGTGACCATTAAGTAAAAAAAAAAGGTGGAAGGCTTCCTTAGTAGGTTGGTGGCAGAGTTCTACGAGATTGAAATACTGAAATTGGAACACTATCTAAAAAAAGCATAGAAAAAGATGGCAATTTTTCAAAAAAAAGTCAAGAAAAATGTTTGTATTTCCAACAATGTACATTGCTATGAAAATAAACAATGTTTTCTGTTTGCAACCTTGATGGGAACCTTATTTCTTTATCAACATTCGTAGTTTCTCTGCCCTGCGTCATCCCTCCCTGTGTAGCGTCCAGTGTGCTTGTTGGGACGAGAGAAAGTGCTAAACGCATGCAACAAATCGCTTAAATCCACTTGTTTTTGATGGGTGAGAGAAATTCCTACAGCAACTGATTCATGAGGTAATAACCTCTCAAATTAAGGTCATTCATTGATTACATACACGGAAAAGTGATTCATGAAACACTTTAAGAGTATAGTGCAAGGTTGCTGAAATATTTATTCACATCTACATTTGCTTGGCTGAAGTGTCTCGAAACTGAGGATTGTGCTATTATCCAGAAATCTTATGATTGATGGTATCAATTAGGCATACCAACAAGCTATGAAGTACAATAGTCATTCCATAGAATTCATTTATTAGAACTTATTTTAAAAATCGGGATACAGCAACATCATTTCTTACCTCGTCTGCCCCGTGTTCTTGGAGTTCCTTGTAGAATTTCAATGAAATGCTGACCTGTGAAAAACAGGGTAATGGTTATGTCACAAAGAAAGGGAAGCCACAAATTGAATCATGCAGAATATAACAAGATGACAGCAACATATGCATAGCTCATCTGAGAAGATATTGTGTTTTGTCCACTGAGAAGCAAGGTTATTGGTCAACTATTCATTGTAAGTAAAAAGTACATTCTAAAACTTCCAGAGATTGATTCAAAAGTAGGGAAAGCAGTCGGTGCTCGCATCGCTTAAAAGAAGACCGACGTTGCTTAAACGCATGAACACTGTCATATATGTTGAAGTACAATTGTTTTCAACATTCTTAAATTTATTTGAGCATCATACAGACAGAGAGTCTAAGTGCAACTGTACTTTATGATGAGGAGCTACACCCTTTTATAGAATGTAAAGGTAATATTACTGAAAAACATGGGAATGTTGGCACTTCTTGGGTGAAAGTGTCATTCAACTAGTGAAGTTAAAGAAAAAGCCAAGAAAATGAGAAACATGCCCACCTGAGTTGCAACCATCGCCGTCCCACAAGCACTTTAGTGGCTCTTCAAAAACATCCCCCCATAACTTGTATTTTCACTATATTGTAAGCCTTTTCATAAGCCACTCTCTCATGTAATGTCCCAACCAGAGAACTCCGAAATAATAAAATGAACAATTAAAACACTCTAGATTAAAACATTCTCTTGTGCATTTTTAAAACACAATTTTAGGTCTTTGTACTCCTCACATCTTCTTAAATGAAGTTGTTCTGTCAGGTAACTAAGCCTGCATTTGCAATTCAAAATGAGCCTGCATTTGCAAATCAATAATGTTGCAGCTAAGTGCAAAGCACAGAAGATATTAAATAACAACAATGTGACAGTGATAGCAGAAGTTCAGCAAATAACACTCAGTGATGGAAGCGACATTTTGCTTTTCGGAGCAGATTGCTAGAGCAGAAAAAATGGTGCTTTGGAGCAGGCTCAAGTGTCTTCGGAGCAGAAAAAAATGCTATAGCTTAGGGTTGTATTGGTGTTTTCAGAGCAAATGCATGTTCCTAATGACTCCTGAAGTCTAAAACATCACTTAAGCATCTAATAAGTATTTATATTATTAAACATAGCGTATGCTAGTATGCAGCTGGTATACAAGCAGTATAGTTGGCATAAATAATGGGCAGACCGGAGGGAGGGTGTCAAGAGAGTCTGGACTTTTCTGGTGTTCGGGCTGTGGAGGGCACCCCTTGCAAGTGTCCCACTTGAGATTTAGCTTTAGCACATGATATATTTGAGTTAAAAGTTAAGTATAGCACAGTCAACTTTTTGAAAGACTTTTTATCTTTTACTGCATACTTGTGTTAAATACCGCTCAGCTGTGCGAACTATCGAAATAAAAAAAAGGTGAAAAAAAAAAATAGACTAAATAGAACAATACAATTGCTCGAGGTCGGACCACATGCTTTTTTTTTGAAGTTTTATTTGAAGGCATGATTTAATTCTTATATAAATAAAATTACAACCCATATTAAAAATACGAATTGGACATGATGGCCTGATATCTGTCACCCCTTGAGATTTTTCTGGATTTACGCCACTGCTAGGACGATAGTGTATACAGCGTGCTTTTGGTTTTGCTTATGCTCACGGGATGGTCCCATGGTTCAACTTCATTCTTTTTATTTTGCCAACACCCCCACTTTGGAGCAGTTACTAGCAAATATTGCACTTTGAAGCAGCATTTCTCTTTTGGAGCCGTTTGGAGCAATTGCAGCAGCACCTCCATCACTGAACACACAAATTACTGCGTAAATATTTTTTCTCGCCATGAGTGGCAAAACACAAATAATAAATGAAGGAGGAGAAGCTTTCTTGAAGATACTTCAAGATGTAATAAAGTGTCTGCATTCCACTTATGCTTTTCTTTTGACTCTTTCTCTTTCAAGTAGAACCACTGCAGTGTCCATCAAGTGTGAGACAGTTTCATTCATACCCATTTCTTCAATATGCACTCACTTTTGACGTTCTTTTTAATCCAAGTATGTCCTAAATTTATGAAAAATAATGTGAAGCAAAATAGTGTATCAAAACGAGACACTGTTCCTAATTTGATCTTTACAGTACCTTACACTGCCCCCCAAACCTACCAGGACGGCCTTGACACAAATACTAACACTTGCTAGTTTGAGCCATGAAACATAGGTGGCAAATGGCGCTGCTCACAAATTGCACACAAAAAGGAGCTCAGTATGGTAACTCACCCTTATCTTTGTCTTGTCACCATTTGGATTGGATACATGGTACAGAACTCCATCGAAGTCGGCAATTTTGACTTCGACAGCCTCTGGTTTATTGCTGGAAGACGGTGAATGGAAGTTAAACGGGCAGTACGCGTTTATTTTTTATGCAACCACACACACTGCAGCTTAGGTAAGAAGACAAAACAAAACAACAAAGTAAATAGCGGTCTAATGCAATAGTTTCAGCTTAAAGGTCTACTTGTTTTGCACTGCACCCATGAAATTGAAAACTTCACTACGATCACACAGTGCGAAATAATTGTTGCATGCAGTAGCGACAATAGCATGTAGCCCGCAGAAGACAACAATAGAGAGAAGGCATAAGTGCTCATTATGAGCCCTTCATATCCTAACAATGCCGCAACCACAATGCTTGCAGACTGCTCTCTCTCTATCACAGGACAAGCGATCAGACTGCCGAGTCATCCGTCAAAAGCAAACTTAAGATGCTGGCACGCTTGACTGTGTTCGTAATTTATTCGTCTAGAGAGACGGGCGACGTGACCTACTGGCTGTTGCCTCTCGCCTCAACAAACTCGTCACTGACTATACGTTCAAATAGATGCAGAAAAATCTTAAGGAACAATTTTGATTTTGTCCAAGCAGTCTTATGGCATAACTATGGTAATAATAAACAAATCAGGTTTTTTATGCACTCCCATTTTTACAAACAAGATCAAAAACTTTGCATAGTAGCGACAGATTGTAAATGTAAGGTTAACTTATTTCTTCACTTCGTGTCCGCAATGTCTGTCTTTTGCGTCGTTACACGAATTAAGCGGAATTTTACATTTACGAAACTGAAACGTAGTGAGAAAGAACTAAGACCGTTTTGATGACAGCCATGTTCAGAACGGGCCATTTGATTGTTACGGTGCGGCACAATTCAAATGTTCGAAGTGCTTTGCAACAGCAGTTCAACACTCCGAACTGTTGCCGTTGAGCATTCGGAAAAGCATGCGCCTTTTTGTTTCTTTAACCAGCACGCTCGCGTTTAGTACGACAGGTCTCGGTGTCGCACTTCGCTTGGTGTTGGTCGCGATCGACTAATACGCTAAGCGTAGTCGCTCGAAGTGCGGTGCGGTAAGGTGCCAGCGAAGTTCCTAGCATAGCGGAGACTTTGCCGAACTAACTCTCCAAGCGTGAAATTTTGTGGCCGAAGCAGTCGAGCGACCTTACGCGGACAACAGTAAAACGAAACAACGATCGAAAACTTGAAGAGAAGCGATCGGAGGCGGTTTCGCAACGACGCGACACAATTTAAAGAAAGCAAATGATTCACGTCGCCAAGTGGGTAGGGCAGGAAGCGCACAGGTGCACGCTGTCATAGCAAGGTGCACCGTTTTACACGACAATACAGAAGCCAATGGCCAGTCACGAAGTGACAAAGAGTGTCACATGACGTTGAAAACCACACGTAACAGTACTAGTAGACGCAGATGATCAAAGAAGAATACACTTTTATAAACTCTTATCAGCAATGGACGATCGCCGAAGAGCCGTGCCGCCTTCTTATAGAAGTGAAACGAAATCTCGAAGAGCCAAAAGCAAGGTACTTACCCTGACTGAGCATTTCTGAACTTGAGCCGTAGTGTTTCTTCGATTATTCTGTTGTTGATTTCCAATAATATCATCTTAACCGGCAAATATAAACTTCACACAACACCCCGAACAACTACACCGGAAACCCACCGGCCGGACGCGAGGACGTGACGAAAAAGCCGTCACTAGTCTCGTATAACCTTAAGTTTGGTTGCAGTAAGCAGAGTCAATTTGTAAACAAATAAATACCTAATTAAACTTTACTTTACAAATATAATGTTGTGTCACAAATAGTTATTGAGTATAACAAATTGAACAAGAACAAAAAAAAACGCCAGTTACGTATTCAAGAAACGAGAGGGTGGTGAATGAACTAATCATAGCAAGATAAACCAGGCATCTCAGTTTAAGTCTCTGCGCTGCTAAATTATAACTTACCCTTTGCTACAGTTCTACTAAAAAGACCAACTGCATGAAAATGGTAAGTATGGCCTCATTTTGTTCTACAGCTTCAACAAAACGGCGCCGCAACACATAGGTTACGCATTGAGAACTGTGCACTTGGAACAAGCGCAGTGCTAAACGAAGAACACATGAACATATATTTGAGTAGGGACGCTGGTAGTCTCCTGAAACACTGGATCTATGATAGTAGTATAATATTTACTTGCCTACATGATTTCGAACAGTTGCTTCCAGCGTGTGCAACCAGAATGTCATGGCTACGTGGTAGGTTATATATGCAGATTATCGCTTGAAATCCCCGCCTATAAACGATTTTACACTATTTCACCGATGCCGACGGTTAACAATGTCATTATCATTTGTGTGGTGAAGCGCAGTGAACTTTTTCCTTTGATTCTCGTGGTATTCTACGTCGTATTGTTGCACAAACGCGGGCTGTTTATTGAAATGTTGTGATGACGTGTATACATTGCGTTTAAAGCGGGCCTCGCTTCACGCGTCACAAAATGCACCGTTGCAACGTATGTTGATCGTAATGTTCTCTTTTCAGGAAGCACTCATCATGGAGTTTGGGGAAGACATGTACTCCAAGATTAAGACGAATCTATCACGGGTGCAGATATATGAGAGGAGGGACCTGCAAGAGAAAGCGTTGGCTTGCATACCCGTTTCAGAGCTTACACGCAAGGCGCAGCTCACGATGATTAACTATGCATCCAGTGCCAACCCGGCCAAAGATAAGCGGGATCCCGGTTTCAGAGACTTTTTATTAATGGAACTGCTGCACTGGTTTAAGCAGTCATTCTTTTCCTGGGTGGATACGCTCGAGTGCAGCCATTGCGGTGGTTCCACAACAAACACTGGAGCTGGAGAGCCGACAGCCGACGAAATTGCCGGAGGGGCGTCGCGCGTTGAACTGCACGGCTGTCGCAAGTGCGGGACCCACGAACGGTTTCCCCGGTTTAACCACCCTGCCAAGCTGATTGAAACACGGAGAGGGCGCTGTGGAGAATGGGCCAATTGCTTTACGTTTTTTGCCAGGTCGATGGCCTTTGACGCTCGGTATGTGCTCGATTGGACTGATCACGTTTGGACTGAAGTCTACTCGGACAGCCAGCAGCGTTGGCTTCACTGCGATCCGTGCGAAGCTCTCTGCGACGCGCCCCTCGTTTATGAGGCTGGTTGGGGAAAGAAGCTATCCTACATTCTTGCCTTTTCCAAGGACGAAGTGCAGGACGTCACTTGGCGCTACACCTCGAACTTCGAAGCTGTTCGCGCAAGGCGCACGGCTTACTCGGAAATGGAGCTCATTCAGCTCATGCTTTCACTAACCCGGCAATGCCAGGTGTCGTACACGCAGAAACGCAGGGAGGAATTGCTGTTGAGGAGAGTGCTGGAGCTAGCGGAGTTCTTGACGCCGAGGAAAGCTACCGAGAGTGAGTTGCACGGAAGGTTGTCGGGAGCTCTAGCGTGGCGGCAGCAGAGAGGTGAGCTTGGAAGCTGGGTGCCCTTTGCATACAAGCCGATCAACAGCAAGTGCAGGAACATTATTTTCAAGTACTCGTCAGCAGTGGACAAATACTCCATCAGTGAGGATGGCGAAGAAGCAAGCCAGATTTCGGGCTGGGCGAAAGGAGCTTTCTCTATTGAGAAAATGTTTCGGAAGGTTAGACATGCTTCAGTGTTGTTGTTGTTGTGATGGAGCCATTGTGGACCATTTGTGATATATAGTTCTACTGCAATTGCTGGTTAATACCTGTGACTGCAACATTCTTTTGCTTTCTTGAGGTGCCCGACAGTGAGAAGTTTCTTACCAAAAAGCGCAACTAAACCAAGGTTGTGTGTTGGGTACAGAGGATGTAGATACTGACACACAATGCACTTAAATTATACTCGCAGCTGAACACTGCAATGAAGGAGCTAGTTGAGAAACATTATTTTACTACAGTACAGTTGCAATAGATGGTAATTGAAATGCAGTGGCAACGTCATCTGAGGGGTGGCACTACCATACTATTTTTTAAAGAGCTCCAAACAACTTTTAAAAATTTCTTTACAAATTTTGTGAAAACCCCTGTATCACAAACAGCATGCTGGATGGTTATCTTTTGGAAATATGGCATGGCTATGTGCTACGGTTAAGCTACAAATTCAAAGTGCATCTGACATTACCTGGATTGATGCTAATGATTAGTTAGCCCCTAAGAGACGACTGTCGCAGTGTGCGAATGCTTGCTGTAGGAACTAAGAAAGGAGGCGGGCGTGCTCTGTTATGGGTCATCGAACCTTTTTACGGAGCTTCCATTTAGTCATTTGCTCAGAGAGCGGCAAGTGGTGCCAATAGGGAGTATAGCAGAGGTGCATAAGAAACTGCAGGGACTATGTATTTATTTATCAGCCACCTAGAAATTTGTAAAGACACCTTTGAAACGAATTTTCGTTATAGTATGTTCATTGCAAACTTGTCATAGCTGCTGGAAGTTTTTTTGCTCAATGCTCAGTGTGGCTTAGGAAGATGTAGTGGGTGATGTTTGCAGATGGGGGTCTGCTCTCTCATGACAGCACTAACAACAATGCCGCTGTAGTGTCTTCACTGCTTTGCTTGAGCTGTTCACTTTCTTCCAGTCCCACTGTTTGTATTTTTACTACATGCGAAATAGGGAAATATGGAAATACTACATGCGAAATAGTTTGAAATGGGGAACATCATGCAGTTAGATCCCAGTGCACCGATTCATTCTGAGAATGCTCACGGCATTCCAATATGGGCTCTGTTAAACAGTCACAGTTCCAATGGCAGTGCAGCTGTGGCTGCTACTACTAGTACAACAGCATAATGTTTGTTAACGATTGAGAGGGTAATGTCTGTTGCAGACATGATAATGATTGTTGATTTATCATGGTGTACACTTTTACTTAGGGATAAAAGTGCTTGTATGTTGGTGGAGAAGCCATACCAGAGTCGTCATGTATACCTGTGCACCGTGGTAGCTCAGCATGTAATGTGTTGCACTCCTAACTTCGAGGACGAAAGCAGTCCAGCTAGCATGATCACAGAAATGGCCTGGTCTGAAAAAAAAATCTAATATTAATTGACTTCTAGTCAAAACTGTCTTTGATGAGTCTAGCTGGCTTCTTGCATGGTATGCTTCATTTGGCTTATTCGAATGGTTAATGCCTTTGAGTAGGCTGTCATCATTAACTGTTCTGCAAGACTTGGATCTCTTGGTAAAATGCGTTATTTGAAAAAAGGTAAAGAATGGACAAGGGTGTCATTGGTGGTGATGTCATAAGCAGCACACGGGATTCAGTGTTTCAGCTAACGCTTTATGACAGGCTTACATGTGACATGGAAGGCAGTGCACAGGTCTTTGTAAACTTGATATCTTGAAATATCCTTCTGCTTATAGTTTGAAGAGAAAATAGCGTTGGGATGCAAAATTACGTTTCCTGCACTTTTGTGAGGGTTTAGGCTCTGGCATTGGATTGAGACTGAACAAAAACAATTTTGCTGTATATAGCCATTGTTAGCTGACAATTAGCCAACATTACCTAACACCAGCCAACCATCAGCCAGTTCTGGTCGTATTAAAGTAGTTGTGCTTGGTCACACATTGCCATAGCTCATTAAAAAAGTGGGTGGAAGAGTTCAAGAAAGATTCCATTAGAAAATTATCTTTAAAAAGTTTGGCACACTTTATTAATAATTCTAGTGCTGTACTTATAACTTAATTTTAGTTCTGAGTCCAGTTACTTTTGAAATGTATTGCAAAGGTCAAATTTGCATCTTTTCATAATATACTACTGTAAGTCTCTTAAGTTGTAGTCCACATGGTGTGTAGCAGCTCCTAGCAGTCTTTTGCAAGCTGTGGTGGCATTTATGCAAACTCTCCTTTGCGCCAGTAAGATGCAATAAGTGCATTATTTTTGTGATGGAGATTTCTGTTTTTACAAGTGATGATGTGCTGTTTGCAAGGTAGAACAAGACTGGAAGATGAGCTACTTGGCGAGACAGGAGGGTGCACCTGAGGGTTCATTGTCTTGGAGGCTTGAGATCCCTCCTGGAAGGACAGTGGAAAAGCTGGACCTAACCTGTGTGGGAACCACGTATGAAAATGGATCAGTCAACTGGTCCGTGTCTACGGATGAGGAAAACATTCCCATTAAGGGCTGTGAGTATAATCAAGCAAGGCCTTATACACCAGCACCTGCAATTCTAGAGGTTTGAATTTTCTTCTACGTGGTGTTCATGAGTTGTCAACAACTTCAACTCGAGCACCACTGTCTTAAAAATACATGGTATGTTGTGCTTAGATTCTTTCCTAGTCATGCTCAGTGTTTGAATTTTCTGGAATAGAGGATGTATTGTTTGTTTTTAGTGAATATGAAGTTTCCATTAAGCAATTTTTGGCAACACTTTAAATTAAAGGCACACTAAAGGCAACTAATAAGTTGACGTTGATTGGTGAAATGGCAATCCAGAAACCTTGTAGTGTTACTTTTGTGCCAAGGGATTGCCTTTTTTGAAGTTAAATCATGTTTTAGCCGTTCGAATCGGGTTAGCGCATATCAAGTTACTCGCCTCAAGCAGAACATGTCGCGTCACTGTTGCCGTCAACAACGTTGCTTAGCTCTACTGCGCGGCTGCGGACACTAGTAACAATAGAACGAAAGTTGCGAGAGCCACAGCAGCAAAAACGACCATTGAACCATTTCCTGCCATGGCCTGCGAGATGGCAGATGTGCTTGGTTGAACTGGGCCCCTCTAGATGACATAACTTGTCCAGTTTAACCAGGCGAAAATTGAACTTTTGAACAACTTGTGCCATTCCCCATAATAACGTCCGGCGGTTCTTTTTTCCATGAATCAAACAAACGAACAAGTAGCGTTTCATTACGCCTCTTTATGCAAGGAAAGTTCTTTATTTAGTACTGCTAGTTCAATTTCTAGTGATTAATTGTAGGCAGTACATCTCGAGAAATCGAGACCATTTTGTGAATGTCTTATAGTAGTGCATGAGTTCTCATGCATTTACCTTAATTTCTTGGTAAGTAGGGCATGTCATACAATGATCTTTCACTCCAACATAAATTATTTGACTTTAGCGTCCCTTTGAGTATAGCTGCTTTGGTAAAGTGGGAATGGTGATAGCTAGTGCATGCTCACTCACAGTGCACACTTACAGTACTTGTACATTTTGTTATTTGAACGCAACTGCACTTGTGTTCAGGAAAATGCCAAGCCCAAAATATAGAAGATAATCATGTCCTCTTACAAAATTAGCAAGTATTAAAAAGAGCCTTATAGTGAAAGAATAATATGATATGTTGTGTCAAACTTCCCAGTATATTATGCCGCGGTCCACCTTGGCTCTGCTCATATATTTTTATTATGAATATGATGTAAAATATAAACAGATTACAAAAAAGAGAAAGTTTCATTGCCGGGCGTCATACCTAAAACCTCTCGCTCCGCAGCTCGCGGCACGAAACCACTAGGCCACACCGTGTACATTGCCAAGCTTACTAACAGCGAGCTATTTATATACACCACATACAATTTGCGATTCTCGAAGCTCAGCAGCTTCGGTGTGTTTTCATCATCAGTAGCGAGATGGCATGAAGGGCATACGTTGGGCGTAACCTAAAGGTCGTCGCGCTGTGCGTTGTAATGCTAGCGCATATCCTCAGGGCGTGATCACTCGGGCACGCGCACTTATCTCGTTATTGGGGCGTTTTGTATGTCTTTGCTTCCACTGCTAGTTATGTAGCTTTGAAGTTACAGCACGAAGGTTTCTTTGCTCGCTGTAGCAGCTGCGTTTACACAAGAAGTTTGCTGCTCACAGATGAAGAAATAAGAATTGTGTCATACTAGAATAAAACAAAACCATCAACCAAGGTAGAATGCACAAAGATTTTTGTGCATTCTACCGGAGTCCGGCAGATTCCCATTTGTCTTCGACCAAATAGAAATCCGCCGGGCTCATGACTATAAGACTTGTGACAGCCATTCACGCTCGCCCCATGTCTTTGCGTTCGAGCAGCACATTTTAAGTGTCGAGCTGTGACAGTTGTTAGTCAGTGCTCATCCTGTGTATGCTTTTTTCGTGTGTGCTTTCTGCTTGAGGTCTACACTGCAAGTTTTAAAACTGCTGGCTGTTCCTCGCGTGACATTACAATTTGTCGGAGGGATCGGAGGGATCAGCCATGTTTTTGTTTTTTTATTCACAAATTTTTCGCCCACGGATTGCATCCAAGTTGCCTAGCTATTATGTTATATCTTTTCTTTTTGTTTCAATGTGAAGGTTTGTTTGGGAATGCCTGTACAATGTTTTGTAATATCTTGCTAGATACCGAGTCTTGCCAGATTTTTGTCTGCTAGATACAGAGTCTTGTCTTGCCAGATACTATGTCTTGCCAGATTTTTGGTCAGCCGCGAAGAAAACCTATCAGATGTAACACTAAATAATACATTTTTGTTTAAATGCGAAGCAGCTCTTTGACTCACGTGTTTAACGCCATACGTATGTGCATCTGTACAAACGCTGCAGGTGTTGGAGCAGTGCCAAGTAGGTTACACCACAGCTGGGCGTTGACATCATGCTCCCCTCGCATGCTTCCCTCGCAGATGCGCTGAGATCACTCTCTTCCTCACCCGCAGCACGCTCGCCGCAGCACCCACAGCTGCTGGCTCCTCCGCCCGCTCGCAACACGCACGTCTCTCGCTTAACCCTCTCCACCACCTGCAACGCTTGACCACACATCGAATGGAAAAGGTCTTTCGGCTCGTTTATCTGCGATAAAACTTGCACGAAACCCAACCAGCCTCCCGCGTCTTTGCGTTCCAAACAAACATTTACTCGAGTAAACGACACAGAGAATTTCAATTCAAACCGTTTTTTCGTCACCCACGTCGATGCCCGTTTCGACCAGGTCAATGCTGTGCGCACCACTGCTGCTTCGCATCCCATCAAGGTTCTCTTTGGGGAGATGGTCCATAATTTGCCCTACCTTTAACTACCCACATAGGTGTGCTGGTTGCTTACTCTGGTCTGTGCATCACTGCGCAGTAAAATGAAAAAAATGTAAAGCAGACTCCTCTTAAACGGAACTCGAAGGGGCAAGAAAATTTGTTCCATTTATGAGAAGTTTCATTTAATCAAAGCCCACAAAATGAATTAAATAAGACTTTATTTCAAAAGCACCAACTGTGGCTGACAGAACATAAGGATTTTGAAGTATACAATACTACTATAGTGGATTAGAAAGAAAAATGTTGCTAATATTGCTTACAGATATATCTGTTTACAGCCGCACTTTCTCTAGAAACTATCTTAAAGACAACGCCATGCTGCTTTTTAAAATGGCTCAGACAGCCATCACTCACGCGCAAGTGCTCGATCCCCATGCGAGTAGTAATCTCTTTGGCCTTCTATTCGAAAATGGGGCTGCTGATCAGGAAGTTCGCACTGCACCCACACTTGAATCAGAGAAAAAGAGCATCTTGAATTTCTTTGTACGCGCCGTTCTCATCCGCATCTGTCCGTGGTGAAGTTCCCAAGCTTTGCTGCTTCTTCAATCTTCCCTTTGTTCTTGAGTATCCTCAACAGTGTGGACTTGGGAATATTGAGCGTCCTTACAGTTCCTGTGTTCGATAGGTCGTTGCGGTCATGTTCTTGAATGATTTTTACTTTCGTTGCGAACAAAAGTGCATTGTGCTGCCATTTTTTGTTTCCATCTCAAGTTCACAACTAGATGGAAACAAAAAATATGGAAACAAGATGGATCGTTTGCTGGTCGGTGTACGCGGACATGTGCAATCGCTCTATTGGCTTGACTAGGCTAGCTTTGGCATTTGTTTCATGGTTGCTAGAGTGCTGTTGCCACTTCCACCATTCATAGATTTTGCCCGTTTCAGTTTCATTTAATGGATGTAAGGGAAAAAAGTGTTCCGATTACCCGAAACTTTTTATCATTAAATATATAGGAGACCAACCAAATATGCCTAGATAGTTACATTTTTGCGGCTTTTCTGTTTAAGCGAGTTTTGTTTAATAAGAGTCCACTGTATGTATTTGTATATCCCCACTGAAGCAGATATGTGTGACAGAGCATATTAATTTAGTAAAGCGATCAACTGCACGCCGGCTTTTTCAGAGCATGTAGCTTGTTGCATGTGTTTGTTCAGTCTTTCACTGGCTCGTTGATTGAACTTAAGTGGTGAACTATCTCCAGGATTGTCAAACTGTTTTAGCCACCTAAAATCTTCGTTTCGCTACCCGATAAAGGCCTGTCTACACTTGTGACCTCACTTCGCTTGGTAATAGAATGGTAACTCACTTTGTTTCCTCGAGGAACGATTTTCACCCCTGACACATCTGCACAACCTGCAATATACGCTTCAATGTTTTGTGGTACAGTTCATATAGTGCTTCTTGCAATGATAATATTGCTCAATATCAGCTGCATTTATTTTAAAGAGCCGGTTTCTTGTAACTTCTGAAGCACATGGTATTAAAGTGGCAGCAGCATATGTTGCACTTACATCTTATTACTATACTCGGGGAGAACTTTCCGTGTCATCAGGATCTCCTGCTCTTGTACTACTCCGCGAAGTAGCCCAGTTTGGCTCACGTTTCGAATGACAACCGCATCTCTGTAATCCCACTGCACATAATTTGATACGCCTGCTTTCACAGCCATTAATGAGAGAACTTCGACACAAGCCTGTTCGGCGAGTCGTCGGAACAGCTGGTGGGCGACTCTAGCTCACCTAAAGACGAAGACGCCATTTTGACTGGGAGGTGCAAGTAACATGCGACATTGTCAGGCGCATCTGACAATGTCGCATGTTTTTACTTGCACGCATGTTTTACTTGCACGCGAAATAGCTCTTCAGAAAGCAATAAGAAATAATTGTATATCCCCTGCATGCAGCGTCTCTTTATAAACAGCAGCAGAAGTCAGGGGGTGGTGGAGCTCGTCATGCAGTTGTTGGCAGCCATGAAGTAGCAAAGTAATATAGAGAGACTCAATAATTAAGCAAGGTTTTTTATTTAGTGGCATTGAAAGGGTTCTGCAACTTTTTTAAGGGGGGACGTGGGTTCTAAAATTTTTTTTTAATTTTTTGCTAAATCTTAATCAAACTGCACTACCTATGCTAGTTTTTCATGCTGATTTCAAATCTCTAATTTGTTTCTTAATATTTCAAGTGGTTTAGGAAATATGAAGGTCTGAATCTTAATTAATAGCGTGCTTCTTACGGGACTTCTTGGCAATTTATTCTTGCTAAATCCAAAAAGTGAATGCATAATCCCAATGCTGGAGACTTGCTGTAGGGGGTGATGCTATTTTTGTCCATTTGAAGGCATTTTATATGCAAGAAAACGGACGAACACTTATGGTCACTATATTACAATAAATTTCTCTCACTAAAATCTTCAATGTTTTTTTTGAAGTGATCCTAGAGAAATAGAAATAGCATCACCCCCTAGATCATGTCAAGACGAATAAAATGATACCAACTTTGTCGCATTCACTCAAGTTTAACATAGGAAAAACCCGCGTAAGGCCGAGTGCAATGTGCAAGAACATCGAACTGAGAAAAACGCATTTGAAGTTTCTAGCAACTTTAACTTTTGCTAAAGTGAAGCTGCAGCGATATTAATGACATCATTCTGTAGCTCTATGTTATAGGATAAATGGCCATGCTAAATTTCACTGTACCCACCCAGAATACTGCTCACAGCTTGTTCTAGAACTATAAAATAGTAATTGACTCAGCATGAGAATTATTATTTTTTTACTTTGTGGTCGTTCCAGTGCCTTGCAAGTGAAAGGAACACAAAAAAATCATGTAATAATGTTGTCCTTGGATAGACAATAGATTTACACAATCTTTAGGCCTAAAACCAAGAACATTTATTTTTGCGAAAATTCTATTTGCCATCATGATTGTTTACAGCAGACCAGGGCTGTAAGCAGAGTCCCCTGCTGTCTTGTGACGCTTTGAAAGTCTTTCCTTTATTGAACTGCTGTCGAGATGCTCTCTTTGCGATTTTTATAGCCTGCTCTTGTCCTTCTCAAGGCTGCGATGCACCAAGTTATTGCCAGCGCTGTAGCCCAGCTTCTCGGCAATTTCCACGTTGCTTTTGGTTGTGCCTTGGTTGAAGCGACTGATGGCTTCAGCAACTGCCCTTTCAATGCTCCGCAAGGATGCATGCTGAGTTTTGGGGGCCTGCTGCCAAATCATAGCGTGCAGGCTCTCACTTGGGTTCTGGGTAATCCCATCGCTACACCTTTCCAAGAGGGCACTGTCGCTCAGCCACCTAAACACAGGCTCCAATGCCTCAGTTACGAAATCAGGCAGGCTGTCCTTGTGTGGTGGCGGCTTCTCATTTTTCGCAAGAGCTCTCTAAAATTTGCACCAAGATTCAAGGCCTTCAGGGCAAAGGTCATGCTTTGGTGTCTCATCAGTTGAAGACATGTGGTTCAAAGTTGCTAGAACAGCCTTCTGCATACCTGGAACATCGTTCCTGTGGCTTCTCAATGCGTAGCCATAGTATGAGGTGATCTTCTTTATCTTTTGTTGCGTAAGTCTACCCTTTCCACCAAGTGAGCCACCTTGAGCTTTTTTTCTTCTCTACAAGGGTACGTAAGGCAGCTCCCATACGCTTGTGCACATGATTTATGCAGTGCTTTTTGGCCACCTTTATCAAGCCGTATACCTATTTTTCTGTGAGCGCATGGAATGTCCTGCTGTCGCCGTCTGACAGCATTGTCGTATAACGAAGCTTGTGCTTTTCAAGTGACCGCTCAAACAAGCGTAGTGCTGCCTCCACTTTCATCTGGCCGGCATTACAATCAACATTCTTCTGGCACAGAGGGGCATGCTGAATGAGCCAGGCAGAATGTCCTGCTTCTCCTTCCTTGGGTCCTGTGGTGCAAGCCAGGCAAAAGTTCGATAGCACGATATGGTCTATCACGAGGCCACTATACATCTCAACAATGTAGCCAACACATTATGCGAGCTATGTCCACGCGTAAGCCAGGTACCGTCATAAATGACGTCGACGTTTCCGGGTGCGTTGCCGAACTCCGCATAAAGCTCCTTGACGCAAGCAACGCTCGCCGCTTCGCATTTGGCAGCAGTCGCACAGCAGGCTTCTTTCATTATATTCATGTGGCTTTGGTAACTCTTGTGGTGAAGCCCTCGATGCGAAATATTCATCCCGGCGAAGTAGTCCGACAGAGCCGTTGCCTCCTTGCCGATACTTTTGATGGCCTTCATGGCACGCATAATAACTTCAAACAGCCTTATTTTGGCGTCGGTCTCGTCGGCTATACGTGGGGACAAAAAACGCTCTTCGCGAAAGTCACAACTGCCGCACGTGGCTATGAGCTTCGAACACAGCCCATACTCTTTGTTGGCCTTTGAAATAGTGACGCTTCTTTCACCGCATTCTGGGCACGCGACAAGTCCAAATAACGAGCGTATCGCCGCCAGATCAACAATAACAAATTCTGTCCCGTTTTCTTTGCCACCATCCTCCAGATCAATATCTAGTAACTCGTACTTGCGTTCCGTCGCGCACTGCGATGCGAGTGATGCCTTCAAGCCCGCTGCATGTCTCGCGCACTCAGCAAACTTGTCCGCCGAATAAAACGCTGTGTCAATGCGGTCTAGGATGCTGCCGGAAGTGCAAGATGACGATCCGACGACGACACGATCCAATGAGGTGCTGCTGCAAGGCACAGGAGAGTGCACCTCTTCGGACACAAGTGGCCGCGGCTGCGCGCCGTCGTCGGAATGCGCCGCTTCGGTGGCATCGGGCGAAATCGGCTGCACATTGTCGGCTGCTTTCTTCTGGCGAGCGTTCTACGGGCGCCTCCGTTTCTTGCCGTACGCTTGGCGCGTCTTCTTCTTCAGACGAGTGTCTCCAATCATGCCAGCAAAAGACGGAAAGTCGGTGCGTCGGTCGCGTAGCACAAGCAGGCACGTGCGGGAAGCAGACGAACAACGTGCGCGAACGGAACCGGTGGCCGACGAACAATATAAAAAAAAAGCGCGGGCAACTTTGGCCGCATCAGCCAATGGGAAGCGAGGAACAAGGGGCTCGCCTGGTGCGCGCGCGCTCCGGCCAATCAGCGGCCCGGAAGGGGGCTCCGGAAAAGGGGCGAGTGCAGCCGTTCTGTTTAAGTGACGCCGTTTTGAAGGGCGGCAAAATGCGCACAAAGGAATCAGCTTCAAAACAAGCCCAAGATGGCGGCGATCGGCCGACTGCCTCGCCGGCGGCGCGCGCGGAAAGCTTGAACGAATTCGACCTGACGTGGGTTGTTTTGCGGCTCCCGTAGCGACTTCATAATCAATTTTAATCCATTTACTGATCGAATTCAGCATTCACAATTTGAGGACAGGTGCTTATAGGTCTAAAAATTTCAAATATCCCATTTTCTCAAAATCGACTTTTTGGACATTTTTCACCATTCAAAGACCCGCGTCCCCCCTTAAGTAATAATCAAATAACTTCCCTAAAAGAGCTTATCGACTCATGAATCGACAGCTGCAAAAATGTTAAAAGCCATTAAAAAATCAGTGAGGTACTAGAAATTATCACACGCTTCGTGTTTTTTCTGCATTTTGTAGCAGTGAGAGCGTTGAAAGTGGCATAGGGTGGGAATGGCAAGAGGGCAAGAAAATATGTGTCTTTTCTTCCTCAGGGTGCGTCATGATTTTGAGCACCTTAAAAAAAATCAAGAAAAGAAGCATTTTCAAACTCTCGACTTAATTTCAATATGAATGCAAGTCCACCCGCACACATGTGGCAGCATCTTGTGGTGGGTTTTGGAAAATATACTGCTCACGATGCTTAAATTGACCAATGGCCGCAAATTTTAATTTATGGTGTGATCATTAAGGTTCATGGTATTATTAATGTAAAGAAGGGCAAACAATTTGTAGTTGTGTGTTCATAGGAGCCTCGACTACCAATCTGTGGCATTATCTGACCAAGCTGAAATGGTATTGCAGGACCTCTGAAAAATTCGAATGGCAATTATAACTATACTTGAGGTGTGTTTACACTGCTCCTGCCACTGTGCTGTCGAGGTATCATTGATGCCCCAATGCACTTCGCATGCACAGGTGTAGAAAGTCTTTAAAAAAACCCAAGCGATGCACACTGCATTCGGCTGCCTTCCAGCATTGTAATTCATTGGTCAGTGATAACACGACACCATCAGTCATGGCGTCTTTTGGCCACACCAAACTCTTGCACCAGTGAGCACCATCATATCATAATGCATTTAGCTTCAAAAATGACCAAGCTATGCGGATGAACTGTCACACCTCTTTCATTTAGCTGTACATTGTGGATTAGGCTGTTCTGTGGCTTTTCTCCCTGGCATGAGCACTGTGCGCACACACACTTGCACGACTTATTGTCAGCGCACAACTTATTATCAGCTGTTTATCACGCCATGATGCCTGCACTGGTCTCACAGAAAAACACCAAGCGCCAGCTAAAAGAAAATAAAACCATGTTATCGTTTCAGTAACTTCTCTGTAGTACCAACAGTTTACCATTATACCGTTGAAGTGGGAATCTTTAACACTTTCGGGACTGTGAAAGAATCGTCTGCTTTTGGGTAGTCGAGGAAACATTTTTCTCCTGTCATATAAATCGATTGATGCCAAGGCATAGAGTATGAAATGATAGAAAAATTGGTCGTTTTAACAGCATTACTTTCAAACAACAGATTTATTATACATATCAGAAAATGATGAAAACAGAAAAATGCAAGCAGAAAAAAAATTTCATATGAACATTGATGCTACTCCGTATAGCGTAAACATTAGGAAAACAAATCAAAATATGGATTTTTAACATAGAGCTTTTATGGAATAATGTTGCAAATATTAGCTCTGTAAGTTATTCTGTCAAAGGGGTATTGAAGGCTCACCAGTTTGCGATGTCAGATTCGTGGTTGGCAAACCAAAGTCAACAAACTTTGGTTCACCAACCACGAATGTGCGCAGTTATTTCTGTTTTCCTTGGTAGCATTAAGAGGTTTAACATCAATTTTTTTGCTTACTGGTTCCGTTGACCTGTTTCTCCTTTTCTTTTCAGCCAATGGGGCACATTCAATAGAGTTGCAGAAAAAGGCAAAGTTTGTGTGCTTGAAGGCAGTGGTTAGTGGTGGCCGAGGAACCACTGCCTGGCAACACGCGCAGCTGTGCAGGGAATCATTGGAAAACCAGCAATACAGTTTAAAGATGGCTGTGACACTTTCAGACTGAAGAGACAGAAGCATACACCAAGTGTACTATTCACTTTATGCAGCATGACTAACTCCTGAGGAGTTAGGTGGTTCTCAAATTAGGTATTGAGTTGCTTTTAAAGAATTGAGTGGAAATCTTGTTTGTTATACTTAGGTTTTTATATTAAGTGTTTAAATGCTTTGGAATATGCATTGAATCAGATCTTTAAACGTGCATGTTTTTGATAGCCTCACATGAATATTATACCGCACTTAAAATTTTATAATCCTCGCAGGAAGTGCCACATTTATAAATGATAGAATTGCTTACATGATGCGAAGTCATGCATCATCTCGTTGGTTTCGTGCAAAATCATCTGTAATGTTACACTGTGCACCGTTGTCACAGATCTGTAGCTACTTGAGCAGTTGTAGGGACACAGAGAAGGTGCAATGATTGCTATTGCTCGAGCAAAAAACAAATATTGTGTTGAACACTGTTACTACACTCTAGCAAAGCTGAACCTTTTTCTAGCTTCCTGACACATAAAACCTGGGAATAAGCTTCTTTCTTTACTTCTCCATTGAGGTGTAAATAAATTTGGTTCATTAATTTGTGATATGTTGGCATGAATTCTTTTTTTGAAACATCTTACAGATTGGGATTTCGTAGTTACATTCTGTTATGTTTATGGCTTGTCAGTTATTGTAACCAAGGCACTCAATATTTAAACGCCTGCAATACGACAATCCAATAAAATATCATGGTGAGGATTGTTCGAGATTAAAAAAAGTTTGTGGTGTTATTGGTAAAAGTGTCACTAGTGATTATTAATGATAAAATAATTGCACAGAAAAGTTTTTGGGTTGTGGCAGAATATTTTTAATGTAACCTCAAACAAGGTTTTTGATGCCATATTTCACACGAAAATTGTGTTGTTATGTTACAGTAGCAGGTTCAGGGTAAGCACTATTACATTCGTATTTTTTTTAATCTACATATTTGTTCCTATTTGTGTGCTATGACATACATGCAGCATGTAATAGTGTGTTGGCAATAAATTGGGGCTTCGAATGTAAAAATAAATCTATTTGAAGATTGACACTGTGTGAACGTATTGCTTGTATCTTATCGAAAAGTTTGATGAAAGTATGATCGAACTGGCAGTGCCAAATAGCTGAAACTGCATAGAGCATAGATTGATAATATCCATATATCCTCACAGTGATCCTGAAACGTATGTCGGGTAAATAGAGCTGCTTTGATGAAAGCTTTCGATAAATTGAGGCAGTATGCCAGAGCTCGTGACTCTTGTAGAAATTTAGGGCAGTGCCAAACATCATTGCAAAGTGCAGAGGCTGGTCAGATGCCAAATATTGGATAAAAAATTTTCGGTGCTTTTGATACAATCTTTTACTCCCAGATGTTTGAGGTAGAAGGAGTCCATGCAGCATGTGAGCATTGTGTCAAGAAATTGATATCGCTTTTGTTTCTAGACATGTGCAATACTTTCATCTTCACCAGTCAATTGTTAGGAATTTTGGCACTTTGTTGGGGAGTGCCAGGATTTGTGTTTCAACACTGCAAGCTAGTGGAGCTTCATGAACGTGCTAGTTCTATTATCTTTTAACTGGCTATGCACCCAGGTATATTGTTCGATGAATAGGTGTTTAGTTTTCACTGTATTTGTTGTATCCTAACGTTTTGTCGAACATGACATTTTGTTCATGTCACATATTGTAAGACAAACAGCTTAAATGATGCTTTTCATCAGCTCTCACTGCGTGTATCAGTGAGAGCTGATGGTATCAGACAGAAAACCTGTTGTACTGTGCTGTGACAACTTATGAACTTCTTGCACTTCACTACTAAGGCCCCATACTGTGGCGCTGATATTAAGAGAATAGGTCTGATCCCATTAGTATGCTTTTATTCTTTATGACCTTGATAGCATGTATACTACTGTATACTCCATGTCGCAAGGTGGCTGCAGCGATGTGGATGCTATGGGGCCGATTAGCCAAGAGGACAAGCGAGCACGCCTCATGATTTGTTCATCCACGCCACATCGTCTGCTCGGCATCCCTGTTGCCGTAACGCGTTGGGCGAGTAACGTGAGCAAGGGGTATCAAACAACGCTTTTAGCATTGGGCAGCAATGGCAGTGCTCTGAAACGTGCGCGCACGCACACACACACACACGCACGCACACACACACAGACAGACAGGAGTCATCAAAGCAGCACACATCGACACTGGTTTCTTGTGCCGCTGAAATTAAGAAAATGTCGCTGTTGTTAAATGTAAAGCACATAAGTTCTAAACCGACTCTTGTGTTAGCGTTAGATTTACTTCCTGGCACTTCTACAGCAACGTCTTCATGTCTGTTTAGCATCGTTGCCAAGGTTCACAATTTTTCAGAGACAAGGCTTAATTGGTGTGACTGAATAAACAGCTAATATCAATAATGAAGACAAAACATATATCATAATTAGTCCTCAGTACGAGATGGCACAAAGTGATTGGAGATTCGACTGTTCATTTATTTCTGCCAGGACAGGGGCCAAGTTGGCTGTTAAACATCATTAGTAAGAACATCGTTAGATGCTAAATTATGTTTGCAAAACTTGAGAGTTTCAGTGCTTTTGATTATTCTCAAACTGCCTTTTGTTTTTTTTGTTTGGAATCTAGGGTGTATATCTGCCATAGTGATTAATAATTTTGCTATTCTAATTTGAGAGCTTGTAATAGTTGCTTACTACACCCAGTTTAACAAATTAAGCAATCACTGTAGACTACATTGGTGTTTTTTTTTAAAATGGGTCCAGAAGGGTGAAAATGCTCACTTGCCTTTGGGAGATCGTAAATGAAACAAAATTTGTCTTGTGGTACGTATCTTAAAAATTTAAGATATGCATTGAAATACATCAAGTTGCAACATCAACCAAACCTTGCCAATTCATGTTCATAGTGTTCATTTCATTTTACTTACCCTCAAGGCCATGTGGCATTATAGAGGGGAGTGGTTACAAGTTTACAAGGAACAAAATACAGCATGAAATTGAGTTATTCAATTAACAAAAACTCATTATTCAATATTAACATAATACATAAAAATACATACCATAACATAATGCTTTGTACACTTTTTAATTATACAAAATTAAGTAATTCTTGATAGAAAAGATCATTATTAGTAATAGTTACTATGTCTTTGGGTAGATTGTTCCAATCTGCTAATTTACAAGGTATACAATGTACAAAATAATCTACTAGAGCTATTTTGTTATCTGGCAAAGGGTTAATTAGGTGCCAAAATTTGCATACATTGGTTGAGAGCCTTTCCGGCAGTGTATGAGAAAGTGAAACTTGGAGGATTTCAGGGCGGCAACGTAAGTGTTGTGTGCAGTCTTGGAAATCGCGCAACGTTCTTCAGTGGGTGTTAGTCTCGCAGATTTGTAGTCATTTTTTATGGTTAGATAGTCGTCTGATGTAGCCGTGCCATGGTGCCTTCTGATTAGAGATGATGATACGGTTAGGAATGTATTTTTTGGTGAGTTCATCTACTTTTTCAGCAAAAACATCCCAGTTTGCTTGTACACAGCAATCATCAAATTGAGAAAAAAAGGAATCAATGAAATTAGACAATTCAGCATTAATGGCATCAAAATTTAATCTTTTAAAATTACATATTACGTTTTTCTCATTAGTTCGTTTGGGAGGTGGCATTTTAAGGTGAAAAGCAAGCAGGGAATGATCACTGATAGGGGGCAGACAAGTGATTTTAGAAGCTAAGGTAGGTGTGTTAGTTAAAATTAGTTCAAATGTATTTGAAGCAGTACTCTTTACTCTGGTAGGTTGGGTGACCAGATGATACAGACGAAAATCAGAACAGATATCTATGATATCCTTGGCGTGGGCCGGAAAGGGTGATAAGCATGGTGGATCTGTGGTTTAATTCACCTACTAAGAACAAGGGCATCGAAGGAAAACGAAGCAACTATGCTTCTGGAATCGTGGAGTTCACTTAAGAATGTTTGTGTAGATGAAGGGGAATGATAGAATACCCCTAAGATAATTTTTAAGTGACCGATTGTTAGCAGAACCCATAATACTTCAATGTCGAGATTAATCTGAATGCATGACGACTGAATGCATTTAGAGATGGCCAGGAGCACGCCTCCACCTCGACGCGTGGTGCGATCACAGCGACAGACAGTAAAGTTTTGCGCTTTATCAAACAATTCATTGTCATGCGCATTTGAATAAAGCAACATTTTCTTAAGGGCAATTACATGAGCCCCGCGCGAATCTATCGCGGATGATAGTCAGATTTACTGTTAGAATAAAGGATGGATAGCTGGGCTGTGGAAGATGATAATAGACCACCGCCCTTCTTTGTGAACTATTTGTAGGAGGATGTCGAGGGCGACCTACGTGAGAAGCATGTGATTGCAATTCTTCGACGATACCAAGGCTAGCATTATAAACGTAACACTTGTTGTTTCCTACCAGCTTATTGTAGCGGAGTTTAAAGGAGGCAGGATTAGGCTGATTGTTACGGAATTCGCTTAGCTTTTTGCGGGCAAGACAGCGTTGAAAATACGTTTGTTAACAACGAAAGCCTGGTGAGATCAACACATCGATACCTCCGAGAGGTGTAGGCACTCAACATTTCACAAACGAGTCATGTACAATTTCATTCGACATTGCTTAGTAAACCGTATACTGTAACGGCAGCATGTTTATGTTTACTAATCCAGCTGTTTGACGCATGGATTGGTTGAAGTTTCGCAAGCACGAATAAAATGGGGAAGTCGCACAGGGACGTACGATGCGCCAATAAATGCGTCATTAATGCCCCCCCCCCCTTTTTTTTTTCATTCACACGTAAATACCCACACAAAGCTTAGAAATCAGGTTCTTTGAAAGTGGGTTGGGCCGTTAGTGTACCTCTGCCTTTCTGCGCATACTTTATTGCACGTACTCAATATCGGTGTCGAACCTGAGTGAAACAGTTGGACATGCCGCCCGTGTTCTGTTTGTGTTTCATTCCTTATTTCTCGAAGAAAAGAAAGAGGAAATTCAAGGACTCATCTTTTTGTTGTTGTTGTTGTTGTTGTTGTTGTTGGACACAATATCAAATAAATCCGATAGTAATGCCAAGGAAAGTATAAGGTACGTTATTAGTATCAATTGTAATATAAATATGAACAATGAAAAGTGGACGAGAAGATGAGTTGCCGCTGGCAGCGACCGAACCTGCGTCTTGTCATGCATGTGATACCCAATGTAGGCTTCGCCTCAAGGTGAGTATCCGTGCCGCGAAACACGCTTTACAGGAGGACATAAATGGTGGTGGTACGATTGGGCGAAGCGTAGTGTTGTTCTATCACGCTCAGTATGAGCTTCGCCACGCGAGCGCGCGGCCGAGCGCACTGCAAGATTGCACAGTGGCGCCGATAGTGGCTTGTTTACGAGTTAATTGGAGGTATTTCGCACCTAGAGAGAGTTGGGTGCCCCTGCGAGCGTGCGTCGCTCCCACTTGCTTGCTTACACCCTCGAAATAATCATTCGTGAAGTTGATACCACCGCAGGTCAAAACGAGGATGAGCGTGAAATCAATTCGGAGCGATGCGCAGTCGCAGGAACAACCAAACTCACGCCAGATAGCTTGAAAACATATCACGATCGGCGCTGCTGTACAACCTAGCCTACAGTAGACTACCTACAGTGCGCTTGGCCACGCACTCGCGCGGTGTAGCTCGGACCGAGCGCGATGATACGTGGCAGCGAAAAACGTTTACGTAGTATGCACCAACCAAGAAACGCCTATTTTATCGCACAAAATATTAAACTGAAACGCTGGGCCAGCGCGTAAGAAAAATCGTGATGAGTACATCCCCGACATTTAGCGAAACTTGAGCGTGGCATTGATTCGTGCTTTGCGTGGTGTTCGTGTTCACACAGCAACATGCAAGGTAGGCACACGTAGAACATCGACGTCAGACAGCGTCTATTCGCTTGGGCGGCTTTTGCCACTCTGCCAAAGCAGTCACCAGAAGGAGCAACGCGTGGTCGGGATCATGGGTTGACCTGCGACACATCGGAAGGCGCTCTGGAACTGCGGCATGTGCATGAGCGGCACATTACACCTCTCCTCGGCCGACGCAAGGGCGGTGTCAGGATCGCCGCTGGCGCACAGCGTCGAGCAGAGGCCCACGAAGAAGAGTTGCTCGGCGCTGAGCTCTTCGATGCCCACGAGCCGTTCCTCTCGCTGGGCGCGGCTCGTGCGTCCGATGGCATTCCCCGACGGTTCGAACACCGCTTCGTACAGGTACGGCGCGGTGGCGAAGCCGCGAAACCAGTCCGAGTATTTGTAGCGGCTGAGGGCGTTGCCCAGTGACGCCGACTCTTCTCGATGGAAGCTCCGCAAACACTGGACGCGTCGGTTGCGCTCCCTGCGTTTACGGACACGTAGATATCGTTTGTACAGAGGCGTGCCTGCCTCGACATAGTTAAAATGCCCCATGGCATGGTCCCGTGATTGTTGAGCGTGCGTCATGAAATTAATGGTTAGAAAAATAACGGAATCTATTCGATCTCGGGTGCACAAGCCTGGAAAGATACTCTTTCAGCAAGTTACGGAAATATGGCATTACCGCACCTGGTAGCGTCTCCTTTCTCGCTCGTGCTTTAGCAACTGCTAATTTCAATAAAGGCACCCCAACAGCAGAAATGCTTCAAAAATTACTGTGTGGCTGCCACGCCTCGCTGTAGCCCCGCCGCGGTGGTCTAGTGGCTAAGGTATTCGGCTGATGACCCGCAGGTTGCGGTATCAAATCCCGGCTGCGGCGGTTGCATTTCCGATCGAGGCGGAAATGCTGTAGGCCCATGTGCTCACATTTGGGTGCACGTTAAAGAACCCCAGGTGGTCGAAATTTCCGGAGCCTTCCACTACGGCGTCTCTCATAATCATATGGTGGTTTCGGGACGTTGAACCTCACATATCAATCAATCAATCATTCAATCAATCAATCAATCAACGCCTCGCTGTTGTCTTTCAATGACTTAGCGTTGAAGCTTTGGTGTATTTGTGTAACATTGGAGTGAACGCAGCGCAAAAGAAGATGGAGACAATGAAGGGCGACGCACACAGAGTGCTGTGCGGCACCCTTTCTTTGCCCCCGTCTTTTTTTGCGCTGTGTTAATGCCTTCCAATTGACTCTCTGCCTTCGCGTTGTCAGCGATGTACCTTTCGTTCGGGGTACGCACTGTCACTGGAAGAGGGAGCGGCTAAAGCACAACGAGCGAGAAAGGAGCAGTGGTGTCGTAATACCCTATCGCATTTTCGTAATTTTCTAAGGGGATCTACATATGCAACACTATTGCGCACTGCACGCATTCACAAACAAACTTGACACAGAAAAAATATGGGTATTTAGAGATAATCTTACCGTCAAATTAGTGCCACACTGATATGGCAACAAATTTTTTTCTGTGTAGTATGGTTACAAAATGTTTCTTAAAGCTATATTGGAAACATTCTGCTGTGTATACAGAGCACAGCTTTCATTACAAAAGCGTTTTTTTTACCCTTAAGAATTTACAGCCGCTTACTGGATTGAAGGGTGGCTCTGTAAATTTGGGTCTTGTAAGTCCCCTTCCAGCAAAGGGAAGATATCGTTGAGGGCGTGCATCATCTGGTGCATAAGGACGTATCCGAGGCCCGCGTACCGTAAGCTGACGGGCAGCGAGTCCGCGTACAGGGGCATCTGCAACAGAGTCGGCTGCAGCTGCACCGTGGCCGTGTCGTCGTGGAAGAAAGCGTTGCTCATCAGCAGATCGTGGGAATGCAAGCTCGCCTTCGCTTCCAGGGACAACTAGGATGTTAAAAGCACGAGAAAGAAAAGCCGCAAACGTGAGACCCCAGGATTCCTTAGGGAGCAGCGTGCCATGCCACTAACGAAGTTCACGCATTAAATTACTGATGCACGTCAATGGCTATGATGTTGCTAATGCTCAGCGAGTACGTTTAGAATACTTGTATGAACAGGGTGAGGTGAATTTAGTATATAATTATTCATCAACATATCATTCCTGATGCATGTTCAATGTTATACTATAGCTAATGTGGTATTCGAGTTCATAGGCATGCAGATTGGTACACCAATAGGTGTGGCGAAAATTGTAAATGACCCTACTCCTTAACTGAAGTCAGTGGCGTAGCTAGGGGTGGTACACAGCCCCCCCCCCACCTTTATCTTGTGTTTCGTCATGGCATACAGATTGCAAAATGAATATTTGTGGTAAATATGTACAGCGCGAAGAAACGAAGACAAGAGTTGGCGCATAAATGATATAGGCGCCTAGCCCTCACTTCAGACCAAAAAGGTGCCCCCCCCACCCCGAAAAAAATGTCCGCCTACGTCACCGACTGAGGTGACTGGAGGGGTCGTCGCGCCTTGGCGTTTGTGCGGTCTGGTGTGTTCTTTGGATTAACTTCGAGTTTCGTCGCACTGACGAAGCGGATCTCAAAATCTACGCAGAAAGAAGCAGTTTGTGGTTCAGATCTGTTCCGTCGGCAAGGTGCCACAACAATCCCTGCTGCTGACAAGAAAGCTTTCCGCTCTTTCAATGAATTCACGAAGTTAATTTTTAATAATTGTACTCACAGTAAATTGGCCGTAACCTTAATGTTAACGAGACAGTGCCTGCAAACACGGACGTGTTTCACGCAATGGTATCACTGTTATTCAATGTAACTCTTAGGCTTAACCAGGACCATCGATGTCGTACTAGTTTTATTACTTAAAGCACATTGACTGGTAGTGCTTAGAACGAAACAAGAGTATCACTCGTTGCTTGTGTCACTTCTATGAACGTACCGATTGGTAAGCCGTGGCTGCTCTTTGCCAAGTTTCGAAAGTCGTTCTGATTCCGTCGCTTTGTGACGGTCGCTCTTCGAGGGGAACGTGAGGAATGATTCCCTTGGCAAAACAGAAGGTGAGCGACAGTGCCGCTATCCTCGAGGAAGCGATCTCCTTCGTCCGGTTGTCCATCCACAAATTTTTGCTAAGCGTGCGAGCAATAGTGCTTCGAAGCATGTCGAAAATCTCTCGCGATAGCGCCACAGCGCTACCCAGTAACAGGCTTCGGTACACTGGTGCTACCAGGGTGGTCATGCTCAACTTGTCCATCCTGTCCCAACACCACAGCTGCAGGTCCGCGCCTTTCGTGCTGTGCAGCGCCCTCAAACTACCACTGACGAGGCGACCCAGCTCTCTGGCCACTGACCAGCCTATAGAAGAATAGTACTTTTGTCTTTTATCGTTTCTGGACAGCAAAATAGCCACCGCGGCGATAAGGCCTTGGCTAGAGATGACTGCGATGTCCTCCGCGGTGACGTTGTAAGCGGAATTCCCTAGTTTACGCTGAATTGCGCTCTTCCAAGGCTCGACATTCATTTCGCTTTTCTGTTGCTTGGAACTGTCCCAAGGAAAGTCGGAGAGAATTTTCTCGATTTCCGGCTCCGCTTCTACCACGTCCATGACCATAGGGTTCAACTCTTCTGATTCGCTGGCCCCGAGCTCCCTCGCGTATGCGGTCACGAAGGCCATGTACTGTTCCCCGTCTTGCATAGAAGCTCGTTCCTTGGACCAGCGCTGGAGCGACGCGCTGTGACGCACGTGGAACGTGAAGTTGCGGCGAGACGTGTCGGCCAGAATCACGCGCAGCGAGAACCAAACGTCAACGTTCCAGTTGAAAGTCCAGTCAACGAGCACTTCCAGGAGGTCCTGTCGTGGCGGGGCAGGCACCGAAACGTTTGGCCACTGGAGGCCCCGTTCATTCATAAGTGCTCGAAGTTGAGTCACGCTGTCTGAAGATGAGCCGCTTTCAATACCGTCTCCAGAGACGCAAGAGCGAAACAGTGAGGCTGCGAGCAGTGTCCTTTGGTTGGTCCCATTCCTGCCACTGAACGCGCGGTCGTCGATCCAGGCGCGTAGTACTTCAGTCTTGAGACGCTCGCTAGTCATGGTCAGTATACTCTCGGACGTGCCGCAGACGTAGCGGTAGAAGTTGAAGCACGGATTGGTCTTTGTGGAAAGAGAACGTTGCAGATGTCTCGAGTACTCGACGCAGTGGCTTGTCCGGCACACGCTGCGGTTCGCCGATACAAGTTTCTTTGAGGGGTACGCGTCGTCCGTCGCGGGTAGGAGCGCTCTCGAGAGAACTATAAAGAGAGCTATCAGTGCGATGCCGACGAAGAAAATCGGCGTCGAGGTGTCGCGCGCACGACTAGCAGTCGGTTCGGAAGTGCCGGTGCTAGCAGCGGGACCACCGTTGCGTTCGCCTGGAAGTTCCTGCGATGAATAAGGAGCGCTGTGCTTTTTGACACAGAAGTCGGAGAGATAAGCGCTACGCAATACCTACACAATATATAAAACGAAAACTCGTTAGAGCCATTAGTAAGCCAACTGACTTAATTGTTCAAATTATTTGTATATTACACGACATTTACTTCGCGGTATTTGAAGTGCCGTGTAGCAGGCGACACGCAAATTACGATAAAAATTATTTATTGGAATCTAACGTGCTAAAAAACAAAATTTATGAGGGACACAGACAAACAGCACAAAATACAATCCGTGCCCGCATAGATAAATACCAACTGGCTCGATGCAATACCCTGTTGCGAGGATGTGCGATCGGCTCTAGAACTATCGAATGAATCGGATACAGTTCGAAAAAAAGCCTGATACTATAACGCTCTTCAGAACTGGCCTTATCAGCGAAAATCACTAAATTTGGAACCAAATCACGTGCACGTGATAACTTTTTTTTTAGAGTCGAAGCTCTTATTAGTTTAACCTTGTCCTGCGTCAGGCGTAACCCGCAGTATCTCACGAGCCGCGGCGGCTCGTGCTCGTCGCCTGACAGACGGACTTGATCTTTTTTTCCTGCAAAACACTACAGGAAACCTGTATCATTTGAACGCCCCTCTCTCTCTCATACAGTAATCTCCTACTACCATGATTAATGTTGGGAATCGTGCTTTGCAATCCAATTTTTCATAAATCGTGGCACCTTTATTTGTGTGGACCAACAACTGAACCTCGTGGCAGTAGCCTAATTGTGCGTCTCTTCTTCCTGAGGTAAAGTCCTCAAGAGGCGCTGCAACGCCTTTTAGAGTAACTATCGAATCGCTTTGCTAAAGTAGTATTACGGCATCGCGAATCAGCTGCCCGAAAATTTTTAGAATCGGTCAAGTACGAGTGGAAGTAGAAGTTAGTTGCACGCTGTAATTTTTTTCTCTCGTCCTGAAGAACATGCTGTAACTAAACAGGATGGGATGGCGCGGGGGAGGGAGGTTACGTTACATGCACGTTAGGACCTTGAGCGCCCTTTTTTTTTTTGAACGCACGGCTTACATTGAGTGGGATCGCGAGCACGCTAGAGCACGCCGGCAATTGGCGGCCTCCCACGGCTGAAGCAGTAACTATGCAGTCCACAACATGACCTTCGAGATTGTAGGCGTGCGGCTGCGCGTTTATCATCTCGGAGGCTATGCCCATAATGCTCAGATCAGCCAACGGCCGTGAATTTGGGTGTATGGCGTGGTCACCTAAGTATATGGCATTATCGATAGAAGAGGAGGTGATGAAGAGGGGGATACCGCGTGCTGCGTTATAATACTTGGCTCACGTGTTTTCAGGAGCCTCGGCTCCGGATCGACAGCTTTTTCCGACCATGGTGAAAAAGATGTGGCAGGTTCCCTTTAAGGTAGCTACGCCCAAGTACTAGATACCTATGGCCACATCATACCGTGTACTCCGTTACCGCTGTTACAGGGCCTGTGGGCGCGACGTGTGCGGGCTCGGCATTAGGAACTTGCGATGGCGAATGGTCAGCGTCTGTGGTTTCCTTCTGAGCCTTTTCCACCTTGGTAGTCGGCTGTCTAGCACGGTCATCGCTCCCGGGCTCAGGGTGGCTCCCAGGTTCGGTTACAGCTGCGTCCGGCACACGTTCCGTAGGCGCCGACATTTCGCCCTTGGTAGCCTTATTGCGGTGGGCCTTCTTGTAACCGGCGGTTGGTTGGTCAAGCTTCTTTTCCTTCCGTGTCCCAGCACTGGCTGGCGCCACGGGCTCAGCTGGGGACGCAGGAGCGCTTGTCTCTCGTTCGTCGTGCATTGTGGTCGTCAAGCTCGCGTCCTTTTGCTTGCGCTTTTTCGCCATGGAGAATGGTTGCCACGCGTTTCTGCTTCACTAGAGCTTACTATTGAAGGTCGATGTGACAGCTTTCAGAAAGAGTAGCATAGAATAGAGCAGGACAGAACCTTGAAAGTGTGGCACACGGCGATTCCAGGATTCTTCTTTTTCTTCTTCATAGATATCACCAGCCTCGTGTTTTCTTCTTCGCAACAGCTACTTGGCACGAAGTTTCATACTAAAGCGCGCATGGACGACACTTTCAAAGCTGGCACAAGCTGTCTACTAAAAATTCTTGCAACTTCCATGTTCTACGACTCTGGAATGAAGCACCTGCACCTATTGAATGATGTTGGTGCCACGCAAAAAAAAAAAGAACGTCACTTGATAGAGATGATTAAGGAAAAAAAAAGGATTGTCCAGTTGGAGGATAAAAAAATTGGCCCCGTATCTGCATGTTGATCTGCAAATGTCGTCGAAAGACAATAGTCTTGCGTGTGGAGAGTGTGAACAAAATATTTATTTGATGTTCTGCGCAAAAAATCGGTGAATGGTATTCTGGAGGCGCTGCGTTAGAGTGACTCCAGCGTGCAACGGAGGTGAACGAGCGCATCAAGTCACGTAACACGTGAGACATGAGAGCTATCTGGCAGTTTTCTTGGAAAACAAAGCGCGTGCCTCTGAGACGGGCGCCTCAGAGGTGATAAAGGGTAGAACGCAAGGCGACAGGTAGGTGCCACCACCGTGTCGTTTTATCAAAGCGTTGGAAACACTCGCCTTTTTGTGCAAGCGTTGCATGGTCAGTAAAGCGTGATAAACGCTACGGTCTTTAGAATTACATATGTATGTTTCTTCTAGTAAAAGACGCACATACAGAATATATACGTGTTGTTATGGTGCCTCGATAGGCGCAATAATTGTTTTTTTTTAAATTTAATATCGCACAACGGTATGAACGCTGAACCTTGAGCTACATTGGTGTGCGCTGCGGATGAGGTCGGCCGTTTGGGGTATCAGCTAGTGCCATTCAAAGTACCCGGTACCGTTAAGAGTGGACAAACAAACAAATGTGCAGACATAGAGACAGAGCAAAATTTTTGCGTCGAAGGTCCCTAAGAAAGACTATCGTCTTTGGAAAAATGCAGGTGGATCTCGTGCATATGTGAAAATCGGTGAAGATCCAAACCTCTGATGACGTTTACGAGAGAAACGTCACGGTACCTCACTCTTCTGACATTTATGAGCGTTATTATTGCGATGGCAGTTATATGGACAGTCTCGGCTGTTTTTTTGTCGTCGCCGCTGCCGTCATTCACCGTATCTGTATACCTATCTATATATATGAAAACTCAAGAAAGAAAAGCAAAAAATGGCAGCATATCCAGGGGGTGAATGATGGAGAGTGGGGCGAAGCATCCGTCCGTCCATTCGTACTTGCTTCCGTCCGTCCATGCGTCCGTCTGTGTGACCGTCCATGTTAGACAGAGCGTTAAGTGTCGAGTCGTAAACGTTGTTAGTTCGCTCTCGTCCTGTGCATGTTCTTTTCGTGTGTCATTTGTGCGTGAGCAGTGCGCTGCACGTTTTGATCTTCTTGCCGTTCTCAGTATTACATTCCAAGTTGTTGCTATCAAATTGATTGCTTCGCCCTTGCGGCGATACTGTGGCTTTTTGCCTTTATTGCAGCTGACCATTCAGCGTAGTTGTGTCGTTTCGTTCAACGAGTCAGGAAGTGCTCATAATCCTCACCATAAATTAGAGTGTGGTACGACCGTTGTTGTTCCGCACGAACGTTGTTGTTCCGTTCGACACATGTATCTTGAATTCTCTTTGCATTAGTGTGGGCATTTGGGTGGTGAGAGGACGTTGGGTGCGTTGTCCATTCGCACCACCTCCGTAAAGTTTTATATCTGTCGTACATTGTATTACGTGCGCACATTCCAGCACACGTACGAGCATATCGCCATGAGCATGAGATGAGATTTTATTGTGCGTTTTCACTCCTGGCCAACATGTATGTGCCACTGTACGACAAGAGAAAAAAAAGTAGAAAATACGATGAAGTCTTGTTCCCCAACGACTAAGCTTATCCTATTTGAATCTACACTTGTAAAGGAATCGGTAAAGTTTTTTTTTAATCTGCTTAGTCTAATATATCCATGGTATAACATCTAACATATCCAGCTGTCTGGCCTGCTCTCGCAATTGCACAATAATTGTAGAATTTATTTGGCATATTAGCTGTCGTTTTCTTGTTTTCTTATTTTTAATATATATTATGATGTCCTGGTTTGGACGACCGATTGATAGATTTTCGGATTAGCCCGAGAAGCCGATGGCCAACAGCTACGGTCAACCCAGAATGTTCCTGCTCAAACAAGAGAACCATGAGGATGCACAACGAACGTATTATGGCGATGATAATGTAGAGATGAAGAAAATGCGTATAATAAGCACCCAAAGTATTATAATTCTTTATTAATAAGCACGCAAGCTTTAATGATACGATACGCAGTGTTGGCCAGGCCCTCTGGATACGTGTCATAGTGTTCAGTATATTTAACTAGTTCACCATAGCATTGAGAAACCAATCAATCAATCAATTATTCTATCAATAGATTTCAATCGATTAGGGATTGTGAGGGCTATAGTGATCAGTTCTGCTCGACCTCCTGGTGTTCCTGTAGACAGAGGTTAAAGGCTATACAATGTAATGTGAAATTACTTGTGGAGGTGGTGAGGAGGAAGAAGTAGTGGTCACAGAGAATGCGCCACTAACAATAGGAGAACAACAACAACAACAACAACAACAACAACAACAACAACAACCTCTGCTTCGAGCTCTGCCAGTTTTCTAATTCTTTCGCCAAGATTTTTTAATAATCGACATACCTAGGAGGGATGTTCTCCCTTAGAATGCTGAACCGAAACCCAATCCAGCAACAGGGACCGGGCCGACCACCTCATAGTGCGTCTGACGCAAGTTCTCACCCCGGTCCAAGCGTGGTCCACGTTGACAATTCTGTTGACTCCTCCGTTGAAGATATGGCTTCAGACAGCGACTACGGGGTCGTACCAAGCCGACGCCTGAAGAGGAAAATCAGCCGGACATCGCCGACTGACCGGCAAGCACAGACAAAGGCGAGTAGCATGTGGTCGTACACCATTTCGTATGGGCCGACATCGAAGACAGGCATCTTGAACTCTCTGAATAGGCAGAGCCTATCGGAGTACTTTGAGCTCATCGCCCTAGGTAAAGTTGCAGAAATACGCATAAATACTCGAAAGAACATCCTGTCCATGGATGTCACTACGAAGGCCTTATTAAACACGCTGAAAGCGATTGTTCAATTAGGAAATATTCCGGTTCGCGCATTCTCCGCGTACGACAAAGAAACGACAACAGGAGTTATATACGATGTGGATGAGGAGATAACAGACTCAAGTCTCGAGAAACTGCTGTCATCGTCGGCTCCCGTGCTTGGTTTACACCGCTTTGGACGGACACGATGCGTTAAAGTAGTGTTTCAGTCGAAGACGTTACCCACACACGTAAAAGTTGAGTACGTGAGGCACTCGGTACGTCCTTACGTACCAAAACCTCTGCAATGTAATAAATGCATGAAATTCGGACACGTTAGTGCAGTTTGCAAGGGTGCAGTAACCTGCAAGCATTGCGGTGGCCTTCATGATGGTGATAACTGCAATGCTGCGGCCAAATGCCCAAACTGCTCAGGCACCCACAACGCAACATAAAAGAAATGTCTTAAAATGAGGAATGAAATGAGTGTCCTGAAGAAAATGGTTCGAGACCACTCTACTCACAGAGAAGCTTCAAGGGCTGTAGGGTGCCGTAAACATCGTTCTCGACACCGACGCAAACGAAGGGCTGTGCTCATAGCTTATCAAATCCGACACACAAAACTGTGCCCTCACCACCTCCTAGCCTACTTTTGTCGGCCAGAAAGGAGGATACAGATACTCAAGTGCCAATACAGCCCACGCAAGTACAAGGCATCCAGTAATTGGGTCTCACCACGCCGGAGACTCAGTGGCCTTCACTACCGTCAAGAGCCGCCGTAGCGCCATAATCACATAGTGCCCTTACCCCCAATGAAGAAAACAAAAAGACGGACAACGCAGATGTCAAGGCTATGCTTAAAGAGTTGATGGGTTTGATGCGTAAGATCCTCAGCAGCCTAAACACTTTCGCTGATAAGGCGGCTGTGCAGCTTCTTGAGGTTTTGGAGCCTCTTCTAGTGGTTCTTCAACAAGTGAGTATGGCATTGATGTTCGAAGAACGCATGCACCAGTCGCTTGTTATGCAATTAAATGCTCGTGGTCTACGAGGCCGTCTGTCGGACTTCAGACAATGAATTTTTAAATATCAATTTCCTGTTATCGTTATATGTGAACTGAACCGAATATGGTTTCAACTTTTCGTATATCTGGATATAGCCAGATTTGGTCCCGCAGTGACCAACGTACGAGCAAAGTTCTCGTTTTTATACGCCGTGATTTGACGTTCTTGAGGCATGATGTCACGTCGCATACCAGCAATGATTACGTGAGCCTGACTATAACACATAAAAAGCGGACATTCTAAGTAATAGGAGGATACATACATCCAAGCGCACAGATAGACTGCTTCCACCTAGGAACCATTCCTCAAGCAGCACAAAGGCCATACATTGTGATTGGTGATTTTAATGCACATCATCCTCTCTGGCGTAGCACTGCGACGAATTATCGCGGAATGTATTTGGCCAATTTTATATGCAACTATGAACTAAGTGTGCTCAACGACGGATCACCTACATATATTCGTGGCACGTCCTACAGCAGCTGCCTCGACCTCTGTTTAGTTTCCAGAAGCCTTCTGGCTTCCACATGTTGGTGCACAGATTTGGACACTCGCGGCAGTGACCACCTTCCAACCTATGGTCAGTTCAGGTGGTTTCGCCGCAAACACACACACGCTGCATCCGTCAAACCGACTGGACACTTTTCAAGGCATCTGTCAAGTCCGGCTGTGAGCACACGACTGATCCATCCAAGGTAGAGGACATCATTGCTTCCTCACTGCGTGACACAACCAAACAGGTTAAGCTACCGATGCAGAGATCAGCAGTGACTCCCAATACGAGGCCCTTCGTGCAATCCGTCGCCGTGCAGAACGCCGACACAGACGAACGAAGTCGCCTTCAGACCTTTCCACCTGTCGTCGAGCTCAATGACATGTTCTTCGGCATCTTGACAAGATTGACCGGCAGCGTTAGAGAAAATTATGTGGATCTCTGGACCCTAGGCAACCTCTATCTAAGATCTGGCGGGTGGTACGA
Source organism: Rhipicephalus microplus (assembly GCF_043290135.1). NCBI lineage: Eukaryota > Metazoa > Arthropoda > Arachnida > Ixodida > Ixodidae > Rhipicephalus > Rhipicephalus microplus. Next base: position 227,478,349 of record NC_134700.1, read on the forward strand.
AGTTTGCAGGCAACTAACTCGCCAACAACGTCAACCATTTCAAGCTGTTGCTTTACATCAAGGGCGGACAGAAGTTGAGATAGCCAGCGACTACTGTAGCCTCATCGTGGACACCAATGATTATCTTGCCACTAATGAGCCTCTTACTACCATTGCGCCTCCATCGTCTGACGAGCGCCTTGATTTGCGTTTTACAATGCATGAGCTTGACGCTGCAATTTCTGCCTCCCGACGCTCATCGGCACCAGGACCTGACGGAATCACGTATACTGCACTCCATCATCTTGGTACAGAAGCACGACATATCCTGTCATCTCATTATAACACCTCATGGGAGTCAGGAGAAGTCTCAGCTAATTGGAAATTCAGTCGCTTTATTGCGTTGCTTAAGCCGGGGTAGTGTCCTTATGCACTTTCCTGCTACAGACCAATCGCATTAGCCAGCTGCGTCGGGAAAGTAATGGAAAGAATGGTACTGTCCAGATTAGAGTGGCTTCTAGAGAGCAACAACTTCTTTCCTGCATTTCTGAACGACTTCGGAAGAGGCCGATCTGCCATTGACGGTGTGGTCGACTTGATCACCAGCGTTGAAAAGGAAAGAAGCTGGCGCAGACTAGTGGCGGCGTCTTCCTGGACATTAAGGGTGCCTACGATAATGTGCTGAATTATGCGATCCTTGACGCACTGGAAGATTTCGACATCGGTGGGCGACTGTATGCTTGGATCATTAGCTACCTTAGTGACCGCACCATTTACATGACGACAAATAATGGAGACACCAATCGATATAAGGTTCATCGTGGTGTTCCCCAAGAAGGAGTTCTCAGCCCGATTCTGTTCAATGCCACAATAATCGGCCTAGCAGCAGAACTTCCCAGCACAGTGAAGATCAGTGCATACGCTGACGACATATGTATATGGGCATCCAGAACTACTCGTCCACAATTGAGAGCTCGACTACAGCGTGCAGTGACGATCACATACAAATATCTACGACGTCAGGGGCTCACTCTTTCAATCGACAAATGCGCAGTGCTTGCGTTCACGCGGAAGCACATGTCGCAATACCCGATATTTATTAATGGGACAGCGATACCTGCTGTAACGCACCACAAGTTCCTTGGAATTATCGTACACAGAGATCTATCGTGGACGAGACATGTCGCAGTACATAAATCTAAATTGAAGAGCTTTGCTCTCGTTCTTCGCCACGTGGGAGGAGCAAGATGGGACCCATCAGAATCATCGCTACTTTAATGGTACACTGCTCTATTTGTGGGATACATTCGATACAGCATGCCGATGCTCTCCAATATAAGTCCTAGTTGTGTGAAGACGCTAGAGAGTGTTCAAGCTCAATGCTTAAGAAGATGCTAGGGTCTACCGCACTGTACTTCAACAAGTGGGGCAATCGCAGAGGCTCGGGCTTTTCCCATCAGTGTATACATGCTCTGTGAGCCACTTAGAGTTCACCTTCGATTGCTGAGCCGACAAAGACAGCACCCACTATCAGTACTACCCGCCACTCACCCAGAGTGCACTTTCTCAAGAGTAATATCGCGGCATGAGAATATTCTACCATCAAGGTTTTCCCCAGCGAATGTTCCTGCAGTGCCTCCATGGGTCCTGCCTAAACCACCTATTTGTCTTACGATACCTGGAATTACGGAGAAGTTGCTCGCTTCTTCTGTTGGCCTCAGACAACTGAGCTTACATCACATTTATACAACGTACGGTGATTTTCTGCACGCGTACACCGACGGGTCCACCGCACTAAATACCTCCGCCACAGCCTTTGTCATCCCAGACATGGATATCGCTCGATGATTCAAAGTGTACCATAAAACCACATCAACTGCCGCAGAGCTTGTCGCTATCCGGGAGGCAATAAGATTTATTTCCGGAGAGCGACCTTGAGCCTGGACGATTTTCTGTGATGCCAAACCCGCTTTTCGAACCATTATTGCATCATGCAGCAAGGTTCATATTACATCTTGGCAAAATAAATTGCAGAACTTATTAAGGTTGCTTGAACAGATGACCATCTTATCACTTCCCAGCAGATTCCCGCGCATTGCGGCGTGATGGGAAACGAAGGGGCAGACGCTGAAGCTAAAAATGCCTTAAGCAGTGCCCCTGAAGAACGCATTGCGTTTTCACGAGCTGACACGAACGCCCTGCTTCGCTGCGTGATGCGCAGCTACATACTTCAGCACTGGACCAAACCGGAACGGCAACACCAGAGACTTCACAAATGGGACCCGGAAATGAGGTTCCGCATGCCCCCTTAATTGAAACGGCAACTCACAAGTATGATCCACCGCATTCGTCTCGGTGTGGCGTACACCAGACGTTATGCACATATCATCGGTCGCAGTGACACCGGTCCTAATTGTGAACACTGTGGAGTGCCAGAAACACTTGAGCACATATTTTGTGTCTGCCCAGCATACGCACGTGAACGACGAACGCTGATTTCTTCTACTGAACGATATCGCAGTAAGTCATTAACTGATGAGACCGTGTTGGGCCCTTGGCCAGACACCAACAGTGCAAGTGTCGTCATAAGGGTGGTTATAACCTTTTTGGAAGCAACTGGACTATATGCGCGGCTATAAAATTTGTCTCAGCAAGAAAGAATTCTACATACTTACCTCTCAATCTCACCATCGTCATCCATTAGTCTTTCTTCTCCCCTTTCCCCTTTCCCAGTGTAGAGTAGCAGGCTAGAGCAAGCTATCGCTCAGGCCGACCTCTCTGCCTTTATGTGAGTAAATTTTCTCTCTCTCTCTCTCTTCTCGTGGAGGTGCTGGGTAGCATCTTATGAACTGCGACCAGCAGGAAGATCCCGGCAACTGATGCTTTGAAAGGCCCAGCTGGCCTTCGGCGTAGCCGGCGCCAATTATACCTGCCACCTTAATTCGGCCCTCCTTCGCAACGCTGCAGAAATATGGCAAGTAGACGGCGTAACAGGCTCAAGGAACCTCGATTCCGCCTGCTATATGGTTATTCAACACCCCGCGAAACCCAAGTGACGCTTGCAGTGGCACTGATGCATGGGAAGAACATCGGAAGCCTCGGTGTCTTTCTACCTCGAAGACGAGGCACACACTTGGCGGTGAAACCATGGCGGAAATACTGTGCGTGGCGCATCCCGACAATCAGTCACAGCGTTACCATTGTGGGAAGTCAGGTCACATTTACCGTGAGTGTACAGTCGCAACGGGAAAATGTTTACAGAAGTGACCGCGGGCCTGAGTCATAAAGTTGCAACACGCGGCGTTGTTGCTCACGAGCCCGCCGATAGCACCATTGCCAAGAACATTGCATTTTCCAAGGCGGGGATGGCCGACTGACCGGCGAGAAGCAGCCTATGTTGCTTTTGGCCCGTCTGATAACGCACATCTTAGGAAACGCTTGTTCATTGCTGATCGGCGATTGTGGCTATACGAACACGATTTGTTTCTTTTTTTTTTTCGCCGGAGTCGCCAGCAACCGTATTCTTATCGCTGTTACCCGGAAAAAGCTATTTGTTGGAGAGCTTCCACCGGCCGTCCCTGCTTTGGAAATTGGAATGTGCTTGGTACTCTCGACATCGGCGTGCTCGGGGAAAAGTGCCGCGCGTCGCAGTCTTGGCGCTCCGGAAATTGGTCACTTGTGCCAGTTTTTTTTCCGTTGAGACTGTACGTGCCGTCACATGGGTATTCCTGGGTTTCGTACAGATGTTCGTCGACCACAAGCTGGCGAGCGGTCCTACTCTATTATCGAGAACTTGGCAAGCCCGCAGCCCTCAAACCATGAGCGACGCCATTCTCAGTTTCTTCGACGCTCCCAGTCACCTGGACTACCTTCACAGACGTTGTTGCGCGAAGATCGCCTATGTCTCCCAAGTCATCGCCGGAAAAACTTAAGATAGCGACTTCCGGAGGTCAGGCTGTTGATACCCGCCTCCTACCTGTCTGCCGAATGTTCCCTTTCGCAGAGGCATGCTATCGAACAAACATGTATCTGCTGTGTATCTGCTCCATCCTTGTCGACAACTATACCGTAACTGCTCTGGCAAAAACAAACGCTGATTATTCCGTTATCAGCGTTGCACTCCGTGTTGAACTGGGAAAGGTGACGACGCCTTGAGGACATGAACCAAACCTTCAGACTGCAGGAGGTTACCGATTGGGAGATGCACCACCAGGCTCCAGATCCGTGAGTACGCTTTCAATTTTTATGAAAGAGAACACGCGAGCGCGTGACACGCGGCTTGGTGATGTAGAACTGGAGGCAAGAATGCAACCCGCTCCCCCTTCAAGGCGGTTATGCAAGAGGCCCGGCCTCTTGCGCAACGGTAATAGATTCTTAATTGTAATGTGTATCGTAACATTTAGGTGATAACTTGAAAAATACTCATACATGAAAATAAATAAATAAATTGAAACGAATCGAAAAAGGAAGTAACAGTGAATATGTCAACTAAATTCTGCAATTATTGTGTGATTTCGTGATCAGACCAGACAGCTGTATTGATATGATGCGAAACAATTTCAAATTTAAATACTATGCTCAAAGGCATTGTTTTTGATTGCTTTATTTAAAGCCGGGATGGGACACCTTCACTATAGCTTATATGAAATGGGGTAATGCTTTATTGTTTGTTGTGCTTGTTCTTTTCTCTGTCGCACAGTGGCACATATTCTCTGTCGCACAGCGGCTGTACAACACCATCTCATCCCACGCTCGTGGCAATATATAGAGGAGCTTGAAAGCACCCAAAAACTGTTTATGGCTACGACTCTGGCGCTTTGATTTCATTTTGATACCTTCGTTGAGTGCCTTGGCTTTATAAATGCTCGCACCCACTAGTGATCATTGGGGGTAAAGAATTAGCAAAATGTTAACAAAATAATCACAAATAATGTTTTGTTTCACATATTTCTCCTTCCTTGATTGATCATGTTACAATACTGCACTTTATCAAAACAACAGAAATAGCAAGGACATTTTATGGACACTTGGCGTGGGTGAAGACCTCCGTCTAGGATCTCAAGAACCATGGCCTCTCGGTGCGCTATCTTGATCGTACGTAACGGTTTCTGCTAACTTTTGCTAAACAACGAGGATTCGTGGGCTTGCGCTTATACTTGTTAATTTTTTACTTGACCTCATGAACACCACTTGGGGGTGCCAGCTCATGAGGTCAAATCATCAATTGTTCGAAGATGAAGATGACATGTCGGCCTGCAATAGTAAGCGTAAAGGTCAGAGACATTCCGGAATTGCGCTAGAGGACTATGATCATAATCCAATTTTTAACAACGCACACTCAGGCGAGGGACAGGCAGCCAAGAAACGCTCCCTACAGTTTGAACAACAATGGTTTTGTGACATTCCGAGACAACTACGGGTGTTTCGTTCGAACTGTTTTCGTTTCAACTGTGACGAGTGCTCTTTTGCTCTCTACTGGGAGGCACTACGACCAGAGACAAACGAGATAATCTTTTGCGTGAGTTAGGTCCGGAATGATTGTTGCGCTGAAGTTCAATCAGCGAGCCCGCTTTTTTCGAGTATTGTCCGTCATAGGCAATAAAAGCAGACGTACACGTAGTGAATGCGTTCAAAAATTGCCGCGTTGTGCCTGCGATGTGAATGTGGTCAGGAGCGATAGGTGGAGCCTCTATATAACAACGGCGTCAGGTCAACGCGACTGCGTTGATGCGACTGAATCCTCACTACAAAGAGCAAGATAGATAGATAGATAGATAGATAGATAGATAGATAGATAGATAGAGAGAGAGAGAGAGAGAGAGAGAGAGAGAGAGAGAGAGAGAGAGAGAGAGAGAGAGAGAGAGAGAGAGAGAGAGAGAGAGAGAGACCTGAAACTGGTCTGGAAGAGCGATGGTTTCGTTGCAGTAGAAAAGCTAACTCGCCGAGCTGTGGTTTGGCGACGCTTACTATCTCAGATGATGGCACTGCAGCAAAAGCGGCTCCAGAGTTATATTTCATTCTGTTGGAATTGGGGCAGTGGACGAGGGGGAAACAATTATTCTCCATTTTCGTTGGCGGTGTAGAAGGACAATTCATCACGTAATACTCCTTGGTTGTTGGTGGCAGCGACGGGCAGGCGTAAAGAACGAAGCGCACGAGGTGTAAGACCGTTGTCATTGCCAAGGAGGCGGTAAACATGGGAACAGCTACAGTGGCAGGTAATGCCTTACGCGAGGAATTTACTGCAACACAGCACTCGCTTAGTTGTTTAATGATAATGAAATCGTGCTTGATATTGTGATTGAGTCCCTGTCTAGAAGACCATTACTCCCACGTTGACCTTTCTATGGACCCCAACAAGTTCTCATCTCTCTCGATGTTCCACTTGTTGAACAAAGAGCATGCGAAAGCTCCAGATACGAAGTGAATGAAAAAATCAGTACAGCGCCTAAGCTAAAGGCAGGATTACGTAGAGAAAAACAATCTAAACTAAGCGTTAACTTTAAAAATAAGAGTTATTGCTGTTTATTATTCTTAGTAATTACGGTGATGCTTTATGAGTAATTACTCGCGTGAGGCTTGCATCGTTCTTTGTGCAGATGCTTAGCTGCTCGTCAGTGTTGCTACACGTCGACAATAAACTGGCTGCAAATTGTCTTTCGAGGGCGACGTATTTCTCAGACTATTCACTTGCTTTTTTGCAAAGGGTCACTGACGCCGATGTCGGGCCTGTTGCATTAAACCAGACATCTGATGTTCGACCTAATTCAACTGTATACACCGGAACATTACCATAGCGCTGGCGGATGCTGGTTAGCATAATGTAGCAGTGGTTAACTGATAGCCAATACTGGCTATCTACTGTTATATATTCAACATCGTTGACACCTCGATTATTGAGTTGTCTACCATTTTGTTGGTTGTTTCGTCGAGCTTGCTGTCGATAGAAGAAACGACTCGGAAGTTGAGAACATACGTTCTAGGACAGGGGCGCTTTCGTTCTGGCTTTTGCAACCTGTTGAAAAAAGAAAGAAAGAAACATTGCAGCTTCATCAACGCGAACATATGTACAGTTGGATGAATGAAGATGTCTGTTAACTGCGTTCAGAGGAAAATCTCGGTACATGGCTTAACAGATTAAAACAACAACAGCGTCAAAAGAAAACAGCTCGAGTAATAAAATGCTTTATAAAGATACAATACAGTGAAACTAGTTATCTAATTCCTCTAATTTGTATGTCATCATCGCGCTGCTTTCTCTACTAAGACAAGGTTGTACTTGAAACAGCACTTGACCACGATATGGAAAGCATAAGACAGAGCAAAAATACATTAGGCTCCAAGCCAATCTCAAACGCAAATTGTTGTTCGGAAAGCCTGTCAGAATCACGCAAAGTCCATGGCAGGGCACGAAATGTGAGAGGGGCCTTGCTTACACAGATCTGAATTGCGTCGCATGAAGGGAAGTTCTATAGAGAAGTAAAAAAAGAAACAAACAGAAATAATAATGACCGCCTCAAACGAAGTTTGACTGAGTAATTGAGTTAGCCCGATTGTCGCTGTGAACCACGTCTTTGTTTAAGTGCAGCTGTCTGCTCGTGGACAGGGATGCTTTGAAAATTAATCGTTCGAGTCCAGAAAATGGAAATAACGTTTATAATTTTTAATAAGTTGACAGTACCAACGGTGAAAAAGACAAGAGTCTCCGCGTAACGCGTTTTACGGGCTCTTTTAGTAGCCTTGAAAGCGGGCAGTGACTCTCAAATTAAATATCTAATTAACTATCTATTCCCACAGCGAGAAAGAAAACGATATAGCTTGTTTCAAAGGCAGAATAATGAACACTGTTTTATAGTCTAGGGACGCGGACTGGTTATGTTATCACCGCAATAATGAAATCACGTTCGGCTTAAGAACTGCTTTGGCACGTCGGAAAATTACAGTGGCAGTGAAAATATGTCTCGAGAATATCAAAGACTTGCTTATTAATAATTGTCGGGGTTTTCCTTCCCAAAACCATGGCATCATTATGAGATACGCTGCAGTGGGAAGGTTTGGAAATTTCGAGCAGGTGGGGCTCTTTAAGGTATCGGCAAATTTTTCCACAGGGACCTCAAGCATTTTACCTCCCCCGGAACGTGGCTGCCGTGGCCGGGATTCGCTCCTGCGACCTTTGGATCATCATTCGAGTTATCGAGACTTGCGCGTGGCGCAATGGATGTAAGGGTCGACCAAACTTCCGGGATAACTAGCGCTCCTACACATGCATAAGGGGAAAAAAAAATCCTACTCTACTCGTGTTATGAAGCAGCTTTCGTCAGAGTAGGAACGAGATCGGACTACACAATGGGGCATCTATAACGTGGGCGCGTGGGCTGAATGCACGGCAACTTGTGCGATATGCAGAGCACTTCGTATGTACATGCCGAAAACCCATCCAGCCCTTCTACGTCGAATGGCAGATGCTACGATGTTTCGGGAAGAGATACAAGAGGATCTATACAGAAGAAAGATGCGGCGGCTGCAGCACCCTTGATCATATATAGTGCCTCGCCAAGCACTCGTGTAGGCGCTTGAAGATGTGTCCTTTCTGCAGAAGCATCCCTCAAGACAATTCATTTCAGGGCAAAGAAAACACACCATTATTTACGACGGCGATACTATTAAAAGAATCTCGACACCACACCGAAAGCGTGTGTTCCTGGATATTGAAGCTCCACGGTGAAGTCCCTCACCCCAGCGAAGATTTGTCGAGCAAAAGAACGCCGTTTTGTTGGGAAAGCTTAGACCACCGTTTGTGTGTTGCGGCGGTGTTTTTTATGGTAAATTACTGAAAAGGTCAACCGCAATATGTATCGCGCAAAAAAAGAAAAGAAAGTGTGATCATTACGAAACGCTTTCTGCAGGAGTTAGCTACGAGTTGATCTCTATACTTCGATGACGTTGGCAAACTATTATCGAAGCTACGAAACAATCATGGAGGCCGGGGATTCAACACGTATAGTAGGGGAAGGCAGTAACCGTACGACCTCAATTGTTGATACTTACCATCGTGAACGAATACGTAACAGTCGCAGCTACCTTCTCTTATTTGGCGGGAACGAGTTGTAGCTGACTACGATGCTTCTTGTTTTATTCTCTCATCCTTTGATGCTTCGTGTAGCACGTCGTTAGCGCTTCTTTACGATTTTTATTTGCCAATGTCTTCGCGCGATGACGCTCTTCACCCCTTCTTCATCCCGTGAGCTTCACATTGGTGCTGCGTACACAGATGCACAAATACTCACGGCATGCGGCACTGTATATTTGATGCTTGCGCGGGTTTGGTGGACATGCAGCATTATCTTTTCAGAAATTGTCCGGCAGTCGCTATATTCGAGCATGTACACAGGCGAAATCCAGCTTCAGTAATATCGGTGAACACTCAAGCGCCAAGTTAGGTTAGGCGCGCATTAAAGATCCCCAAGCAGTCAAAATTAATGCGGTGAGCGCCGCTTCTCCTAATATTCACACTGTGGTTTTAGCACAGAGAACACCAAATCTTAGTTGAACAAAAAAAAAAAAGGCAATGGTTTGACTCGCATAACTTATTAGGTGAAAACATGCTTTAATCACGTCTCTGTATTGCTTAAGAAAGACACTGAGCCGTTCAGGGCTTGCTGCGGAAGCAATTAAAGAAACTATGTTCAGTGTAAGGGATTAACGCAGGCTTTGTGCGCAAGTTGTTTTTGAATTTTCACCGAAGGAAAGATACCATTAATAATTAGCGCGTCTTCTCTTCTCGCGCAAGAAAGCACTGATGACCACGTTTATTGAAAGTACGTTCAAAAGAGTTTTTTTATGGTCATTAAAAGAAACTAATTAGCTAACCTTTCAATTACTTTTTAATGGGCAAGGAACCGAGATTTCGGTTGGAAGGCTGCAGCTGAGAAACGTGCGATACAGTCGCTTCTGCCTTGCGAACCGTTTTGTTTTATCTTGTAAGCCGTGATAAGACGTCATAGCAATATGTTGAAGACAAATACGGCAAAAAGAAAAAAAAAAGAAAGCAAGATTATTGATGTTTTTTCGAGTTCTGTGCACGTTAATTTCCTGGCAGAACAGCCGCTAGAAAGAAATCGTGCGAGAGACACCTCGTTCCACTGTTGTTCAGCCTCGAGATTAATGATTACAGATTTTTGATCCTAAGTTTGCCCACTCAAAGACGAAGCTCAGTGTCGGTGAATTAGGCATCATATCTTCAATTAGTTCTAAAGATGAGAAAAAGTACGTTCGCGTAAACACACACAAGGCCGCGGTGGTCTAGTGGCTAAGGTACTCGGCTGCTGACCCACAGGTCGCGGGTTCGATTCCCGGCTGCGGCGGCTGCATTTCCGATGGAGGCGGAAATGTTGTAGGCCCGTGTGCTCAGATTTGGGCGCACGTTAAAGAACCCCAGGTGGTCAAAATTTCCGGAGCCCTCCACTACGGCGTCTCTCATAATCATATAATGGTTTTGGGACGTTAAACCTTACATAATAATCAATCAATCAATCCCCGCCGGAGTGGTTTAGTGGCTAAGGTACTCGGCTGCGGGTCAGCGGCTGCTGACCCGCACGTCGCGGGATCGAATCGCAGCTGCGGCGGCTGCATTTCCGATGGAGGCGGAAATGTTGTAGGCCCGTGTGCTCAAATTTGGGTGCCCGTTAAAGAACCCCAGGTGGTCGAAATTTCCGGAGCCCTCCACTACGGCGTCTCTCATAATCATATGGTGGTTTTGGGACGTTAAACCTTACATAATAATCAATCAATCAATCCCCGCCGGAGTGGTTTAGTGGCTAAGGTACTCGGCTGCGGGTCAGCGGCTGCTGACCCGCACGTCGCGGGATCGAATCGCAGCTGCGGCGGCTGCATTTCCGATGGAGGCGGAAATGTTGTAGGCCCGTGTGCTCAAATTTGGGTGCCCGTTAAAGAACCCCAGGTGGTCGAAATTTCCGGAGCCCTCCACTACGGCGTCTCTCATAATCATATGGTGGTTTTGGGACGTTAAACCTTACATAATAATCAATCAATCAATCCCCGCCGGAGTGGTTTAGTGGCTAAGGTACTCGGCTGCGGGTCAGCGGCTGCTGACCCGCACGTCGCGGGATCGAATCGCAGCTGCGGCGGCTGCATTTCCGATGGAGGCGGAAATGTTGTAGGCCCGTGTGCTCAAATTTGGGTGCCCGTTAAAGAACCCCAGGTGGTCGAAATTTCCGGAGCCCTCCACTACGGCGTCTCTCATAATCATATGGTGGTTTTGGGACGTTAAACCTTACATAATAATCAATCAATCAATCCCCGCCGGAGTGGTTTAGTGGCTAAGGTACTCGGCTGCGGGTCAGCGGCTGCTGACCCGCACGTCGCGGGATCGAATCGCAGCTGCGGCGGCTGCATTTCCGATGGAGGCGGAAATGTTGTAGGCCCGTGTGCTCAAATTTGGGTGCCCGTTAAAGAACCCCAGGTGGTCGAAATTTCCGGAGCCCTCCACTACGGCGTCTCTCATAATCATATGGTGGTTTTGGGACGTTAAACCTTACATAATAATCAATCAATCAATCCCCGCCGGAGTGGTTTAGTGGCTAAGGTACTCGGCTGCGGGTCAGCAGCTGCTGACCCGCACGTCGCGGGATCGAATCGCAGCTGCGGCGGCTGCATTTCCGATAGAGGCGGAAATGTTGTAGCCCCGTGTGCTCAAATTTGGGTGCCCGTTAAAGAACCCCAGGTGGTCGAAATTTCCGGAGCCCTCCACTACGGCGTCTCTCATAATCATATAATGGTTTTGGGACCTTGAACCCCACATATAAATCAATTACCTTTATCACTTCAATTCTTGCTATTCAGTTTCTGCTAAGCGTAGGTCTTGCCAAGTAGAGAGAGCAGATTGATTGATATGTGGGGTTTAACGTCCCAAAACCACTATATGATTATGAGAGACGCCGTAGTGGAGGGCTCCGGAAATTTAGACCACCTGGGGTTCTTTAACGTGCACCCAAATCTGAGCACACGGGCCTACAACATTTCCGCCTCCATCGGAAATGCAGCCGCCGCAGCCGGGATTCGAACCCGCGACCTGCGGCTCAGCAACCGAGTACCTTAGCCACTAGACCACCGCGGCGGGGCTAGAGAGAGCAGAGCCCTGCGCTTGCCATCGCTTTTGAATATGAGTAATGAAAAGAGCCCGCGCGTCCGTCGCGACAACATTGTATCCTTCGCGCGCGTTCATTAATTATTAGTAATAAAAAGATGCAGTGATTGGTCTGCTTAGGTGTCGGATGTCGAAAAGATAGGTAACGAATTCTCTTGGTTAAAGTATATTTGGAATGACGCTGGTGGAGGATTTTACATAGAATTTATTGACCACCCACGCGTATTCACAAATATTCTGAAGAGCGGGCTTGAACTAGTCGTGATGACGTACGTGTTGAGTTAGCGAAGTCAGACGAGTTTTCAGCCGTAGGCTTGTGGAGGGTTCGCCAATAAAGGAGATGGGGGGAAGGTGGTCTAATCTCAGTGCCCCCCCCCCTCTTCCTCTTGCGCTCTATTGGTCGAGCTCGAGAGAAGACAGGCTTGGCCATTGATATAAAAATGAAAGTAGAGCGATACATCTCATCCTTCTCACCAGGGGCTCCCTTTGGTTGGTAAAGATGAGAACTAGACAGTTGTTGGAATGCAACATCAGTGGTTTCCACCAAAAACGTGCATGGTCATACGACCCTGTGCGTTAATTAAACTATAACGGGACAGGTTCGACTAAATAACAGTTATTGTGTAAGTAAAGCTGTTAGGGGGGCTATAGTTGTGATTAATACATGGCTTATTCGCGCTGCCAGGAACTATAGCCGAAGCGACCAGTATGGTAACTTGCAATACTTATCGACCAGTAAGGCTTGGTACCTTTCTTGGGCGATTAAGAAGGCCGGCCGCCACCCATAATCCTCTCCCCCCTCCCCACCTCTTTTCAACTAAGTGCGCACGCCCAAGTTTTTAGGCAATGGTAAGCAATTGCTTACCATTACCATTACCATTATTGTGTAGCGCGTAGACAGGATAACCGCTGGTCGTTAAGGGTAACTAACTTGATTCCAAGAGAAGGCAAGCGGGTTAGGGGGAGACAGAAGGTTAGGTGGGCAGATGAGATTAAGAAGTTTGCGGGTATAAATTGGCAGCAGCAAGCACAGGACCGGGTTAACTGGCGGAACATGGGAGAGGCCTTTGTCCTGCAGTGGACGTAGTCAGGCTGATGATGATGATGATGATGATGATGATGATGATGATGATGATGATGATGAAGCAATTGCTTCACCTTTGCGTCGAAAAAGGTGGCGTGGCCTAGCCAGAAATTTGTTTCGGTGGGAGCACGTCCATGATCAAAAGTGAGTGCCAGACAAGCTAACGTGGTGGAGCCTAATTGTGTGCTGCTTGTTCCATCACTGAAAAATTTTGGGAGGGGGCACGTGCCCGGTGGGCCACCTCCTGGCTACACCCATGGGCGAAACTAGAATATTTTGCGCCTTCGCCAATGTTGTGGTGAGCGTGCTGAGTGACGATGCTGATATATGAGCGCGCTTGGGTCTGCTATACTTCGCAGAAGACAGCGGCACATGAAGGCACTGAAGGCGCTTGGGAGCAGTTCATGCGTAATAATGCAGTTTGAAGCAGAATGGCATTGATTGATTGATTTGTGGGGTTTAACGTCCCAAAACCACCATATTATTATGAGAGAAGCCGTAGTGGAGGACTCCGGAAATTTCGACCACCTGGGGTTCTTTAACGTGCGCCCAAATCTGAGCACACGGGCCTACAACATTTCCGCCTCCATCGGAAATGCAGCCGCCGCAGCCGGTATTTGAACCCGCGACCTGCGGGTAAGCAGCCGAGTACCTTAGCCACTAGACCACCACGGCGGGGCAAGCAGAATGGCAAAGCAAAAGGGGATTGCCACAGCACTCCTATCTAGTCATATTGAGTATTAGTATCAGCTTTTTCACGCTTATACTCTCGTCTACTCACAGGTATTCCAAAGCAGCGTCGTTTATACACCTTTTGAATATCTGTTAATTAGAGGCGTGAATTACGTAGGGGGGGGGGGGGTGCCTTGACTTCTTCTACCAGCTCTTCCAGAGAATTTCTTGATTGTTTAATTTTACGCTGTCATCTATTTTAAGAAAAATGGCCTTGCTAGTTGGGAACCGATCAGGACTGTTTTCAAAGATATTATGTCAAATGGCACTGAGAAGAACATCGATTACGTGAGATACACGTGTTAAACAGCACTGACACCACGGTCCAAGATGCTGATTCGAGGCTGGCGGAGTCATGAGTCGACTCACTGGGACTAACTCAGACACAGATCGAGCCGTTTCTTATGTATACGTTTCTTACGTCGCTGTTTGTATACGGTTAGCATGAGTCCAGCCCTGCATGAGAGCCTTTTCATGCTTCAAACCTGCTTTAGCTCAGCGGACACGCTGACCATTTCTTTTACCTTATTTTTTTGTTTCAATTTTCTGACCCGCAGGATGAGGGATCCAATCCTGGCTGCGGCGGCTGTATTTTCGATGGAGGTGAGGACGCTGTAAGCCCGTGTGCTCAGATTTGGGTGCACGTTAAAGAACCCCAGGTGGTCGAAATTCCCGGAGTTCTCCACTATGCGGTGTCTCTAGTAATCATATGGTGGTTTTGTGACGTTAAAACTCCACGTAATATTATCATCATCATTCGTTTCGGTTTATCACAAACGCATCTCCGCGAAGACGGGAACGTCACCCGTCAAAGGAATAGCGATATGAAATCCCGGCGAAGGTGGGAGCCGAGCTCGGCTCGGCAAAAAAGTGACACGAGCGGGTAAGCCGTGCTAATGATCACTCCCGCTCTAATTTTCCGTCTTTGAGGACTGGACGTGCTCTCACGCCTGTAATCCTTCCGCAAGGACTCGAGCTGGGGCGAGCGGATCAGCTTCTCACGCGCCCACTCGCGAAGCGGCCGGGGCGGCGCATTACACAAGAATGAGCCGCCCTGCAGCTTTTTCCCTATAAGTAGCCAAGTAAGTAGCAGATATCGGGCTCCGTCAACCGGCGGCGCCTGCTTCGTTATCGTTTAATGAAGCTGTCAGCCGGACGTTGCTCGGAGGGAGCAGGCCGAGAGATTAAACGCGGCACCACTCTCGTAAACGGTACTGCCACCGTGTTTACGGACGTTCCACGTGCACGCTTCACAGCACGCAATCCGATTACACGAGATGTGTGCGGCGGAGGAGCAGGCCCCGGCCGGCCACTGAGAGGCGATTCATAAATAAGAAAACAACGGGGTGTGTTTCCGAGAGACGAGAACAAGACTCGGAAGATGCGAGAGGGCGCTCGTGACGACGGGGACTGCGTCGCATGGCGGTGCGTGGGGCCGCTGCATGCTGATGTAACGCGGGTCTGCAAAAGAAACAAGACAGTTCCTTCGAACTCGAGTCATGCGTGGGGAACGCGAAGATGAAACTCCTTTCACGCGCCAGGGAAGCTGTTCGCATCACCGCCAGTGCGAAAAAAAACCACAAAAAACGCGTAAGACTGCCAAGAGAAGTATATAGCATCAGAGAATGCTGTAGGGGCTGGCTGGGATAGGCCTAATCAAATTTGCAAGCGCCAAAGACGTCCTTTGCTTTCTTTTTCCTCGTAAATTAAGAGGGCGAAGTTATAAAACAATAGCAAGATCCTGGGACGTCGTGAAAAGAAGCAAGAGGAGAAGTGACGAAGACCGCGTGGATAACAAGATCAAGTGCTGGCGGCCCATTTCTTCGTAAAAAAACGGCTCTTTCGCTTCGTCACCCACTTGACTTATCACGTTTTCTCACTCGCTCCCTCATCATTTTTTTTTCTTAGAAACGAAATTGTTTTTGTTTCGTCCTATCATAGGCGGTACCACCAGTGTCGCAAACGAGTCTGCGTTTCTCATACGTTTTCTGACTTCAGCGAGTGCGTTCCACCCCCTGCACGGTCTCTCCTGCTCTCCGTTCATTTCGTTTAATTCTTTTTTTGTTTCTATGTGGAACCAACGTAACCGAGCCAGGGCCTTGATTCATCGTAACTCGACGAATCAGGAAAACAACAACAACAACAACAACAACAACAACAACAACAACAACAACAACAACAACAACAACAACAACAACAACAACAACAACAACAACAACAGCAACAACAACAACAACAACAACAACACATTCTCAGCTCGCTCGTTTGGTTTGTACGTCACGTGACACGCTGCTTACGTCCTCCGAACGTCGATCTGGTTAACGCCGAACATGGAATAAATCAGCCAGAGCCCATGCGGTGCGCTTAGTGATGAGTCAATCCACGAATATTTATAAACACGCATTACCTCGTCTTGCAGCTAAAATTTTTCCGAATATGCGTCGATATTATTATGCAGCGTTTATAAGGCGATACAATATTACCACAGGTTTGTATGTTAGTGGAAGCAGAGCCGTAGCTCGATTTTCTTAGGGAGGGGGTTAACCATGCTTTATGTATGTTCGGGCACATGGGCTTGCATGTGTGCGTGTATGTATACATGGACGAAGAGGACACGGTGCAGTCTAAAGTAAAAAAAAAAATCACACCATATTCACGGAGTGAATGATAATGAGTGGGGCGAAGCTGTGTCACCATAGCGAAACGTCCATCCATTCATCCGTCCGTGCCAGCGTCCATGCGTGTGATCTCTTTCGAGAATGCAGACGGCACGCGGGTAACACCGACGAGACGCGAGCCAAGGAAGCCGAGCGCAAGCGTCTTCAACTCGATCGCTGCGCTCTGCTTCGTCCATGCCCCACCAACGATCCGCCACGAACGGCGACTATCCAGAAGACAGAGCGAGAGGCGCTCTTTCTCCACGCATTCAGGCAAAGCGCGCACAGCAGCCAATCGGAGAGTAGTGGCACTTCGGAGAGTAGCAGCAGAGTAATGCCATATAAGAAATGAAACGAGAAATGGTCATCCATATTTCTTGCCTTCTATTTTTTCTCGTCTCTTCTTCTCTAGGTAACGCGTGACAACTAACAAGGTTATACAAAGAGGAGCTTCGCCCCTAAAATATGTTTTTAAAAAGACATTTCCAGATGAGAGACTTGTCCACAAACTTTATATGTATACATATGCAAACGTGAAAAGTGCGGGGGTGGGGGGTAGGGCATTTGAACCCTTCTTACTCCTCAGTTCCTAGTTTATGCAATTGGTAAGGTGGATGTGTTTACTTTTCTCGCAAGCTTCATTAAACAATTGACCGAATTCGCGAAGCTATTGGTTTGCGAGTTTTTTCATGTAACATTGTGTATACTGTAGTTGGTTTCAACTAGTATTGCTTATATAGTAGTTGCTTGAATATCAGGGCTGAATTCACTAATGTTTTCGTTTTGAATGTGCTGCTGGCTATTGACCATTTGTCTTGGCTAATGAGATTCCCGGAATCAGGATTGACGGAGCTTTTTGTTAGCATAGGAACCTTGTATGAACGTGGCCGTGCTATTACAAACACTTCCGGCTACTACAACAATTGTTTATGTAAACATTTAAATTTGTGAGCCTTCTAAAATAGCACCACTTGATGCCTTTGAAGAAGCAGATCACCTGTTGGCAGCTGATGAATAAAACCAACCACACTCTAAAAATTCGATGTCATTCGTGCTTGATCGCGGCCCACTGAAATAAAGCCAGGCGAGTATCCTGTAAAAGCCAACTGAGTGGGCTGTCTCTTTCATTCCAGCGACTTTTTAGGGTCTGAAAAGTACCTGCGACGATCGACGCAAGTCCGCCGGTTGCCGAGCTCAGTTCAATCAGCTTGAGCTAAAACGGGCAGTCCACTTAGCGTACTGTCCTTATAACACTCCTTATAAGATTGATTGATTGATATGTGAGATTTAACGTCCCCAAACTACCATACGATTATGAGAGACGCCATAGTGGAGGGATCCAGAAACTTAGACCACTCGGCGTGCATTCAAATCTGAGCACACGGGCCTACAACATTTTCGCCTCCATCAAAAATTCAGCCGCCGCAGCCGGGATTCAATGCTGCAACCTGCGGGTCAGCAGCCGAGTACCTTAGCCACTAGACCACCACGGCGGGGCAACACTCCTTATCAGGAGAATAGTAAGCTGGACACATTGTTAATTATCCCTAATGTTACTGCGCAAAAAACGGAATCACGAAAAGAGAGATAAGGACAGACAGGCGCAGATATTTCATATCGCTTAATCTTAATTGTTCGGCCTTAATAAAACACGAGGGGCCTTGTGCATGTAGTGTCATATAGTGACTATGTGCATTTATTGTCGGGAACAGTACGTGTACGCGCAATAGCACTGAAATCATCACTGGGCGAATAGGTGTATGACATTCTCACACTGATACATGCGCGGAGGAAGAACAGGAGGAAAGAGCCCAGCCGGTAAAAAGAAGGAGTCTATAGCGCTAACAATGAGTCGCCCCTCTGGTGGGTTGGAAAGCCAACCCTCTGGCTACATGATGAACTAAAGACAGTGCGAGGTTTATTGCCCCCCCCCCCCCCCCCCGAAAAATTGTTTCGCTATAATAGCTCTATTAGCTACAGCTACTTCTCTCATCATTCGTTATCTTAGGCCAAGTGCAGAGCAGCCGAATGAACGCGCATCTGGTTTACCTCTATGTCTTTCCTTTCATTGTCTGTCATTTCCTTTCTTCCCTAACCCCTTCCCGTTCTTCCCCTATCTTGTCTCCCTCAGGGGTGGGCCTATCTCAGCGTCGACGTTTCCGGAAAAAAGTCCTGGCGGTTTTTCCAATATAGTGTTGTCAGTGATGTCCCTCGAGTCGTAGCCGAGACAGTTCCCGATGCAAACCTAAGCTTGACCACGAGGGCCTAAGACGCGTCAAGTCAAAGGACAGGGAAAGCTTCTCGGGTCAAAGCTATGCATCACGTGAGAATGCGCTGAGTATACGAGCCTGTCCCCGGAGTACTCTGGGACTGTGCTTAGGGGACCACTATTCATCAATCTTTAGAGTAAAGAAAAAAAAAGTAGCTTTAATAAAAAAAAAACGTATTGTGTAGAAGCTTCGTTTGTTCTTTTCATCCGTGGGCAGTACACTAAGGAGAGTATATGTGCCGCGGTTGCCGAGGACGGCTTTCCACCATTCATCATACGCACTCTAGCTCCCGGAGAACACGGCGCGCAAGGCACCATTTTTCAGCAGCGAGAGTCCAGGCACAGCAGAGCGCAACAACGTCGGGATTGCGGTGAGCGCTAGTTTGTCACCGAAAGTAAGTAACCGCGCGGCGGAAACGAAAGTTCCGCACCGACGTTCCGTCGTCGAGCGTTGGACTCCGCGCTTTGTCGCCAAACTTCCCAGCCTCGACTGCGGCTTCGATTACGGTAATTTCTTTTTCAGGCTCAGTTTCGCACCACGTGGGCTGGCGAAGACAAACAAATTTAAAACGCCAGTGCCCATATGAGTCACTTATACGCACAGCAATATTGATGAATTGAGCCTGCTACCAAGCGCTTAAAGAAATGGAGAAATAAACAAAATCTGAAAATGTAGTGGTTATAATAACGCCGTGTGTCGTATCCGGACAGCAGCTCAATTCCTTGATTAAAAAAAAACACGACTAAGAAATGAGAAGCGAAAGAAAAAGCAAAAATAGGCAAATTGATACGCATATGCAATGTGCACGTTCGAACGATTTCGTCGAAGAAGAATACAGCGACCGTTAAGCGCGCGCGCACTCTAACGACTTTCTAAGCAAGGCCAACAGCTATAGGCATGCACTTCACCTTTTCTCTATAATGGAGGAACGGTCGTTTCCGACCGTGTCGCGTCTATCGTGGCTTACTTTTAATCGCCCTGAGAAATACAGCGAGCGACTTAATCTGGCAGTTCTATATAGTTCACTATATCTGACAGCGATGCCGTCCGATGCCGTCTACGATCGTGGTTTTCTTTTGCATACACTAAAAAGTACGCAGAAATATTCTCTTGCGAAAATTTTTCGCCGAAAACGTTTTTCTGGATACGGGCCCTGCCGTATATAGATGTTCAGCTAAGAGACTGGAGGAAGCTAACAGAAAGGCAGTAGGGCATAGTTCATTATAGTGGAGAGTTGCAGTTAGGTGACGCAAATATACTTTTGGTATGGATGGCTGCTATGAACGAGGCCTACGCTATAGGAGCAATGTAACCAGCCGGCGTTGTGTTAATTCATCGACTAAATTGCACTTCTCCTATTGAAAACGTGCCAAGGAGGATGGACGTACGCGTTGAAACGACACGTTGAAAGACTAATCGTGGATGCCACGGTCATTATGCATTACTTTACTTTACCAAGAGTACTGTGAAAGGACAGTGTTATATATAAAATGTCCGTTTATAAAGCTTCCGGAGGATGTGGCCGTGGAACAATGGGCAGCGTGCCTGGCCATGTTATTGTGGACCGAAACGTCTAGAGTTTGACTCCCGTCAGTGGAACATATTGTCCTTGATTTCAGCTCATGCGTATTTTTTTCCATGGCGGAAATACGTCATTGAAGTCTTGGTGGACCCCGGCATTAAACGCTTTTGTGTTAAAAAGGATAGAGGTATGAAACAAAGGAACACGGGGTCACGTGATACTTTACCTAAAAGAAAAAAAATATGGGCAGATCTCACGTACTTTGGGAATTGATGTTATGCGAAACACGCGGATCTGAGCTGTAATTTTTTTATTGTGCGAAATGTTACGAAGTGGCGCCAATTATATGCAGGGTATTTTGAGAAATGTGTCCAATATTCTTTAAAAATCACAGAAAAGAGGTATCTGCGTGCTACTTGCAGCATTGCCTTTCTAGTGGCAGAAGGCATCTACCTTTAAATCCGTACAAGCATTAACTACGGTAGTAATTATATAAATTAACACCATTAACCATTTAACCAGTGGTGATAGCCGGTCGAGTCAAACGGGCGAATTCAAGCCCTTCATACGAATAGTTCATAGCCACTTTGAAATTTCGGAAAAGCAGCCAGGACCAGTTCCACAAGCCATGCAAGACTAGCAACACAAGCTCTACTGTGACTCTGCCTTGCGCGAGTGAGGCCAAGCTGGGTTAATTTTTTTATTGGTTGGTAAACATATTGATTAAATGTCACATAGTTTCATAACCTGGGCTCGGCTCTCCAATGTCGGCGCGTGCATACTTTACCTAGATGTGCCATCTACTATAGATATCGACCGGCGATGAAGTAAAGAAAATGCGATCGTAGCAATCGCTAAGAATACAGGGGTGGCATTATCAGAGGGTAGAGCGGCTAACATGTGCGCTATACCTCTTAACAGTAAGCTCTTAACTTTTATCGTTCTATTAACGCAAAAGCCACTTAAGCGGGCGCCAAGACCTTCATCACTTTTACTTCGATTTTTTTTAATGGTGGTCCGCTTAAGGTGTGTTCACGCTTGCTTGTTGCTGCTGGCACCGGGCGGCCGCGGTAACTACGCTGCACAAGAAGGCTCAATTCATCCAATGTCCACGTCCTCCCCTATGATGACGTAGGCAGTCACGCAAATGACGTCATTTCCCCAGAGAAGAGTGAGAGGTTTCTATCTGCATTTGAAACATAGTTGCGAATTGTATGCCGCGTGAAGTGCTGCAATATTTGGTTTTTATGTTTACAGGAGGCTCAGCCACCGATAGACTGGCAGCGTTTTCTGGTTAAGTTGTTCCTAGTTTTTTGTGTGTGTGTTTGTGTGTGGTAGATGAGTATAATGTGATTTTCTGTTTCTGCTCGAGAGTAGTGCGTGCATTTTTTTTTGTAAAATTGTACTTACGTTTTCTTATCTTTTTTTGCTATATGACTGTAATATTGATCAGAGGTGTAGTATTTGATTTCTATGTACCCTTTTATAATTGTCAATATCTTTCTGCTACTGCTGTTGGATGGGTGGCACGGCCCAGAAAGGCAATGTTTGCCTTTTGCCGTACCTCCTTGGGCAATTTTGTAATTGTTCTTAATAAACTACTAAAGAAAGAAAGAAAGAAAAAGAGAAAGAAAGAAAGAAAGAAAGGAAGAAATATACAAAAAGTATCACAGGCCCATGTAAAGGTAGCTACTTGAGCGGCGTGGTAGCGATAAAATGGCCCTTTACACTTACTTTCTGATAGACAACTTCAAGGATGCATAAGAGACGCCAGACAGATTCATAATTAGCGCAGCTACCTTTCTGCGTTGTCTTTCGTTTATGCTAGTTCACACATGCAAGGCACTAATTCAAGACAATACAATCTACGCGACGGTGTGGTGTATTGTCAAGTGAATGCGCCGCAGTGTTTCAGTGGCCATGATGCTCGGCTGCTGACCCGAACGAAAGTCGTGGGTTCGATTCCGGTCGCATTTCGATGGAAGCGAAATGCTAAAGGCGCACGTACACTGTCCGTGTCAGTGCACGTGTGGTTGAAATTTCCGGAGCCTTCCATTGCAGCATTCCATATAATCACGACCTGGCTTTGGGATGTAAAAACCCGGATGTTATTATAATTCTGGAGCGGTGGTAATGGCTGCACTTCGAGTCGAACTTGCCAAACGTTCGGCTCCGTGGGAATATGTTGATTACCGTTCGTGTACACTCGGAGTCTAATTTGGAATGCGAGTACTACAGTGCATGCAGTGAGTAAGGGATTCGACGCTGTTGAATAAATCTGCGAGTAAGCGTTGGGAAGACTAGCACGCTCAGCCGTATACAATGCTCGAATGTACCCGAGCCCTATACGTTGGGTTTGTCACATGCAAGGTCGAGATCGGCGGAAAACGAGCCGTTTCTATATAGCGTCAGTTTTAAACGAGGATTTATCAGAAGCGTTATTGTATTACATAGCTAATTATAAAGGCTGTCAGCCAGAGGTTTGCATCGGAATGTTTACGTTGCAGCAGGAACATCAAAACCCGAAGAGAAACAGGAATACCTAAAGAACATACGAGTTCTATACGGTTTGTTTGTGGTTCCCAGTTAAAGGTCTTTGTGATGAAACGGCGGTGGTGGGTGAAAAGTTTAGTCCTGTATACCCGCGGACAACCGTATTCTCTGAATATGCCTCCAGTGGCATTTGAGGTGTTTGATTTATTCGATGTTCATTAGGTACGATGTACGTTTCCAAGCTGTTTGTATAAGCTGTGAGCTATGCTTCGTTTCTGCACAGGCGGTGTCATGATTGTGTTTCTCACGCACATGGGGGCTCCGGAAATGTTTCGCTCGTGGTAATGAAGGAGCACGGCCGCTGGATGAAAAAGCGCACGGTCTTTAATCCAGTGGCCGTGGAAGGAGAAAGAGGGGAGGGGTGGGTGGTGAAGGCGAGGCAAAGTGCTCGCTCACGGCAGTCATACCACATTGAAATTAAATTGAGACAGAAACGCGGGAGGAGATCCAACAAAACTGTGACGATGTAAGTGCTTTAGAGTTACAATTTTGTGGAAGAACCGGTACGTTCCAGCGCATCTCCCAGTTCGCAGTACCATTAATACTGCTTACCTCCCCCCCCCCCCCCCCCCACCCTCAAGAAAGAAGAAACATAGGTCGGATGTGTAGTAACTGTCCATGTTGCAAACAGCAGTTGTAAATTATTTTTCTCAAATTTATCTCTTGCCACGCGCATGGTAACGTAGCCACGTGCTCACCAATGGACGACCCACTAACAAATCGCGTCTGCGGCCATAGGTCGACAAACTCTATCACGAGTCGGCTCACACAGACTCGGATCGAGCCGTATCAGTCTGAGGAAGTCCCGGTGAGTATTGGTATAATGAGTTACAATGAAAGTGAGTCCGGATGAAAAGAAACAAAAAATAGTGAGCCCGAGTTCGAGTGAGTCCACCTAATGATTAGTAACGTATGCTGTCGGGCTAGTTGGTACATAGCTGCAGAGGAGACATCGTTGGCGCAAACTTGAAAGAAGGCGAAAGAAGAGACACGGAAAAGCGCGCACTCGCAACTGACTTATGCGCTTTTCCGTGTCTCTTCTTTCGCCTTCTTCCTAGTTTGAGCCTACGATGTTTTACACGACTTTACGATATTTTTGGTTAGACTGAGTGCGAGTGAGCCCAAAGGGGAAACAATGTTTCATCAGTGAGTCTGAGCGAGCTCCGCAATTTTGGCCGACCTGTGTCTGCGGCTGCATTACTTTGCTCGCGTTCTTTAACATCGGGACGTTGAACCTTCGCGAGGTGCGGCACGCGTTCTCATTCCTCACCTAATTCATTTTTTTTTTCACCCTCTGTGCTTATTCCTAACGGACTTCTCGTATCTTTCACATATGAAATGCGCACGTGGTGGCGACCCCTGGCATTGCGTGCTGCGCATCGCGGAGCTTTTCAATTTCCGTTTTCGAGAAAAACGAGAGAGTCCCTGCTCCGAGAGCTAAACTTCGCCCTCACTAACTTCATGCACTGCGGCGAAGACTACACAGCCTGTCAGCCGCATTCCGTCAGGCTGATTCTGTTGCACGTTTTAAGGAGAGACGGAGGAATCTTTATTTTCTTATTCTTACACTTTTTACACGCTTACGTTGGTGCTGTTTTAAAACCTAGGCACCGCTTCTCACGCGATGACTAAAAACAGGCGATGAACTATTCCTTCTGGTTATCTGTCGTGACTGGCTAACGCGACCTGTTGCTTCGAAAGCGAGTCGCCAACATTCAAAATGGTGTCCAGGCGCAAGGCTGGGTAGATCGCTCGCCTAGAGTGTGATCTGCGCCCCAAGCTCTATGATTTCTTTCTTTCTTTCTTTCTTTCTTTCTTTCTTTCTTTCTTTCTTTCTTTCTTTCTTTCTTTCTTTCTTTCTTTCTTTCTTTCTTTCTTTCTTTCTTTCTTTCTTTCTTTCTTTCTTTCTGTCTTTCTTTCTTTCTTTCTTTCTTTCTTTCTTTCTTTCTTTCTTTCTTTCTTTCTTTCTTTCTTATTTTCTTTATTTCTTTCTTATTTTCATTATTTCTTTCTTTCCAGTTCATATGCAAGGAGGATGCTAACTGCGCAGCAACTTATGCACGCAGGGCTACTACGTAAGGAAACTCGGCAATACACAAAAGCAGAAACAATCTCCTTTACTTTATCGTTGCATCGTTAGCAGGTCAAGACCTCGTAGCTACAAACACACGATGATAGTTATAGCGCGAGAACAAAACGACGACACAAAACGTCGTTTTGTTCTCGCGCTATAACTATCATCATGCCATACCAACTAGCCCAAGCTGCCACACTTCTAAGTTACAAACACACGGCAGGATAAAAACAAAACCTGCACTGGACGCCGCCGCTAGGAAGCTCGCTCCTGTACTTCTCCACTCTATACTTATTTATTTTTTATTTGAATACACACAAGAGCGTCTTTAGTGTCAATGTCTGAAAAGGTCGGCTCGCCACTCGTGCACTTCGTTATGAAAGTTTCGTAAACATGCCTTACGTAAAAAGCGCATTACTGGAGCGAGATCTTCTTGGCGAGGCCATTTGGTACGCACCGCTCACGCGCATATAACCGTACTATTACCTCGCGATGTTTTCAAGAGTGCGGTTTCTATGGAAGAAAGCAGTTTTTTTTGTGTTTTCTGTGGGTACGCTCTGGTTAGTTGTGCGTTTGTTGATAAACAAAAGAGGAGAAAATATTTTTGCATTATTGATTTTTGTTGCAAGGTTGTCTCTACATCTCGTAAAAGGACAGGTGATTTTGCATGTGCATACGCTCGAACTGCGATGCACTAGCGCGAACTTACTGAAATTGTCGCGGGAAGTGCTGAAATGTTTGTGCGTAGGTGAAAATGACATATATATTATAATATGTTGCACTCACTCACTCACTAACGAAGTAACGAACTAACGAACTAACGAACTAACGAACTAACGAACTAACGAACTAACGAACTAACGAACTAACGAACTAACCAACTAACCAACTAACCAACTAACCAACTAACCAACTAACCAACTAACCAACTAACCAACTAACCAACTAACGAACTAACCAACTAATGAACTAACCAACTAACCAACTAACCAACTAACTAACTAACTAACTAACTAACTAACTAACTAACTAACTAACTAACTAACTAACTAACTAACTAACTAACTAACTAACTAACTAACTAACTAACTAACTAACTAACTAACTAACTAACTAACTAACTAACTACCTAACTAAATAACTAACTAACTAAATAACTAACTAACTAACTAAATAACTAATTAACTAATTAACTAAATAACTAACTAACTAACTAACTAACTAACTAACTAACTAACTAACTAACTAACTAACTAACTAACTAACTAACCAACTAACCAACTAACTAACTAACTAACTAACTCCCTAACTAACTAACTAACATACCAACTATTAGAAGTGCGGCTACAAACAATAGTTGTGCACAATACCCACAACAGGATATTGCAGTATTGGTTTGGGCAATGTACCAATGGTTTTTAACCATTGAACATCGCATGACTGGTGCCACGCTTTAACAAACATGGCTTCAACAAACATGGCTATTTCAACGCGTCTTCGGGTCGCTCGTTCCAAGTACACCCTACACAACCACGCGTTTGACACATACGCATGTCCTAATTTCGCCGTTCTTATTCAGCAGCCACAGCAGTAAGAGGGCCACTGCAAGCCGTTCACGATAATGCATTTTCAGCCGGGTGTGTATTAACTCAACTGGTGAAGTGAGTATGACAAAGAAACAAAAAAATAAATTAACAAAAGCAGAAGGAAAATAGACTGGGTCGATGCCCGTAGTCGAGAATCGGTGACTGGTATTCTACACAACTTTTTTTTCTTAGTTTAAATGAAAGACGAGTAGTGATGTCTTCCTGCGCCTAATGTTCCCGAATTTTGGCAGTGCGTATACGCCCGTGGGTTAGGGTTGTTAAACGAGGGACATAGAGTAAGATGCAGGAGAGGAAATCCTGAAAAATATTTCTATTGTCGTGTGCATATTCATCCGGCTTTTGAGCGCCAAGGTCATCCCGGTGAGGAGAAAACGAGAATATATAGCGTTTGCTGTCTGCTCACTGTTGCGTCCTTGTAAGCCCCACGGGGTGGGGTGGGGGGTCTCATTACCCTCCATAAAGACCCTCCATAAAGCTCCCCTTCCCTGTCAAACCACGAAAGTGCAGACGGGGGAATGCGTTCCCACCACTGGGAGAAGCGACACCTGGTGCGCTTGGTTGAGTTACATTTAATTATCTTGTATCAACGAGCAGTTGCAAACGCCCCTTGTTTCATTGTGATCTTAAGCTATTATAGTGAAAGTTAAGAAAGATACTTTGGTGACGCTTGATTTTCACTTTAAAAAGCGATAGTACAATCGGGCCCTGGGGGCATCATCATCAACTACGAAGCAGCATACTTAGTAAAAGGTGGGTAACTTATAACCACCTACACGTTGTGCAATTCACTTGTTTTAACGAATGGTGCGATTCCACGATCCTGCCGCGCGATATTACACGCGTTCAAGAGACTCTCCCATGACACGACACTTCTACAATATTTTTTCTCTCTTTCTTGATGAAGCAGTTACAAGCAGTGGCTTGGCTCCGTGGTAGAATACCGGCTTGCCCTTCAGAAGGCTTGGAGTTGGTTCCTACGTGGAGCAAACATTTTTAACATATTATTATTTTATACCGGGGCTCATTAAGACTTCTCTGACGTATTTCCATCATGGAATAACGTTGTAAAATGTAAACTAACAGATGACAAAAAAACAAGAAAAGTTTCGTCGTCGGGAACTCCCGGCCCCACGTTCTGCAGCACCCTGCAAAATAACTTCGCCGCAATGCGTACATTGTTCAGCAGGCTAACGGCGAGCTGTTTACATGCACCATTCCGACTGTTGGCGGTACTCATACTTCGGTGGAAATTCAGCATGTGTTTGGTTATATCTTTCAAGATGGCACGAAGGTTGCACTTGAGAGGTCATCGTCCCACTCGCTGCGATGCGCGCGCGCCTCGTATACCTATAAACCACCTGTACTTTGCCCTGTACAGCCGTCATGCAAACACTGCGGAATCAGGGCGTAGATGAAGTATATATAAACATTCTGGAAGAAATCTACAGGGGATCGACGGCTACCATAGTGCTTCATAAAGAAAGCAACAGAATACCAATCAAGAAGGGTGTAAGGCAGGGGGACACAATTTCCCCAATGCTATTTACCGCGTGCTTACAGGAGGTTTTCAGAAGCCTAGAATGGGAACAGTTAGGGATAAGAGTCAATGGAGAATACCTTAGTAACCTGCGCTTTGCCGATGACATTGCATTGCTGAGTAACTCAGGGGACGAATTGCAACTCATGATTACAGAGTTAGACAAGGAGAGCAGAAAGGTGGGTCTTAAAATTAATCTGCAGAAAACGAAAGTAATGTACAACAACCTCGGCAAGGAGCAGCGCTTCGAGATAGGTAATAGTGCACTTGAAGTTGTAAAAGACTATGTCTACTTAGGGCAGGTAATAACCGCAGAGCCGAACCACGAGATTGAAGTAACTAGAAGAATAAGAATGGGGTGGAGCACATTCGGCACGCACTCTCAAATTATGACAGGTAGATTGCCACTATCCCTCAAGAGGAAGGTATATAACAGCTGTATCTTGCCGGTACTTAGCTACGGAGCAGAAACCTGGAGACTTACAAAGAGGGTTCAGCTTAAATTGAGGACGACGCAGCGAGCAATGGAAAGAAAAATGGTAGGTGTAACCTTAAGAGACAAGAAGAGAGCAAAGTGGATTAGGGAACAAACGGGGGTTAAGGATATCATAGCTGAAATCAAGAAGAAGAAATGGACATGGGCAGGGCATGTAGCGCGTAGACAGGATAACCGCTGGTCATTAAGGGTAACTGACTGGATTCCCAGAGAAGGGAAGCGGGTTAGGGGGAGACAGAAGATTAGGTGGGCAGATGAGATTAAGAAGTTTGCGGGTATAAATTGGCAGCAGCAAGCACAGGACCGGGTTAACTGGCGGAACATGGGAGAGGCCTTTGTCCTGCAGTGGACGTAGTCAGGCTGATGATGATGATGATGATGATGATGACTTTGCCCTGCCGAGCTTGGTCACCCGCGCGCTAGTTAATTCGTGATGGGGGCAGTTCGTGCTACTTTTGCTTTCACCGCAAAGTTCGTGCTGGTATACAGAGCGCACAGAAGTCGGTTCACTCGCTGCACATGCAGTGGCCACACCTGCGAAAGGAGTGCGCTGCCGTACATAAATAATGCGGTACATAAATAAAATGTATGACATTTGTTTGTTCGCGCTCGTCCTTGTATACTTGTGTGTTCATTTCTAGCATTATTCTTTTTCTCAAGCCGCACGCTACAAGTGCCGAGCTTTGACAGTTGTTAGTTTGCGCTCGTCTTGTATGTGTTCTTTTGGTGCGTTCTCTGTGCTTGAGCAGCGTGCTGCCAGTTTCGTGTTGCTTGCCGTTCTTTGCGTGACATCCAAATTTGTAGCTTTCGCATTAATTACTTCTCTATTGCTGCAAACCTTAACCTATTTATGTGCTTCTTGATGCGATCTTTGCGTGGCGTTCACGATATGCTGCGTGCAAATACACGTTAACAACTTCAGGTACCACAACGGCTAAATCATGATCATATAGGCGTTAGTCATCAGGATGGAGCTGAACTACTATAGGCGTCAATGGAGGTGCATCTGCTTCAAACGGTGCTACAGCTGCCAAACACACACGGACATTGTACAAGCTATCATCATAGTATTATCTAGGGTGTTACGTCCCAAAACCACGATAGATTCTTGCAAGCTATCTTATATCAATGCATCATAAATGCTCATCTGCATCTGTAACGTGAAGACACGTTTTATTTCCGTGTTTTAGCGACTCTTATGACGGAGGGATCCACCATGTTTTAGGGGCGAAGCTCCTTAGGGCGTGGGCTGTGCGTCCCCTGTAGCCTGTATGTAGCCACCTCTAGTTTAGTTCTTGCAGTGTTCACTAGATGGCGGTACCGTCCCCTGTATGTAGCCACCTCTAGTTTAGTTCTTGCAGTGTTCACTAGATGGCGGTACCATCTCCTGTGTGTAGCCACCTCTCGTTTAGTTCTTGTAGTGTTTACTAGATGGTGGTACTTGTAGCTGATGATGAAAAGATGCAAGATGTTATAAACTAGAAAGCGGTACTTGTAGTTGATGAAAGACGCGAGATCTTATACAGAAACCGCTCTCCCTTCATTTCACAGACCATAAAGCCGTCATAATGAAGGGACATCGCAAGCCATCCATCGTCTAAGAACAAATAAAAGTTGATTTGTGTATATACACACACAGCGTTTCTCACGTCTTTACATGATGATCGACTGGGCGAATTACACGGAAGATTCACAGTTTACCGATGAATCCCTCCGGAGCTTCGCCCATTCATCATCATTCACCCCGTGAATATGCCGTAATTTTTTATTATGAATTTATTTCAATCTATCTCGAATTTATATGCTTCATCTATTCATCGCCACCTAAAAGAAGGGGGGGAGTGAAATATGCTACATACTTTGACTTAGTAAGGAGGCAGGGTGGTGTAATAAATCCCACCCCCTCTCCCTTCGATGGGGAACCCTGCACGCGCCCGTGATCCTAACCGTAAGAACGAGGACTCTTTAAGAAATGGTGACAGTGATAGAACAATTTATCCGGCTACAAATGGCGTCTCACCGTTTGCGCTTGGCGTAGGCCAGAGTTGCAGGTGGCAGCCTAAACGTTATCCAATTGACGCGGTCGTGCGAGGATGCTGAAATTCATATAAGAAAACACTTTTCTATCTGTACTAAAAATGAATAACACTGATCCCGTCTTTCCCGTCGCTTTACGAAACTGGGTCAAAGTGATTTCTGATGTTGCTAACGACGGCACGTATTACAAATCTGTAACAGAACATCTGTGTGAATAAGGACGAGGGTTGGCGCGCGTACTCGCGTAGCTAGGGTGGGACGGGGAAAAGGGTGATCACCTACCACCGTTGAATATATATATATATATATATATATATATATATATATAAACACTAGTACACATAAATACACATGCACGAAGACATAAATACAAGAGGTTTGCTCCCTTTTCATCACCCTCCTCTTCAAATGCCTGGCTAAGCAACGCCCTCCTACTCCCATGGAGGGTAGGTATAGGGTGATGGGGACTTATGGGGACTTGTACCTTGTTTATATTTGGGCATCTTACCGACGCAGCAGACGAAGGGAGCCTTAAATGACGGTATACTGGTGAACAACCTGTCCTAAATTAGAACAACCAATTACTAATCTTTATGGTCACCAAAGCTACCCATAAAGCTACAGCTAGACGACGGGCGAACAAATTAAATGTACAGGTGAACGTTTTTTTTATGGAACTGTGAACCCTAGATATCGGACATAGCTATTGGCACGTGGTATTCATTTAGTTACTTACACCTATACAATCACGATCGCATCTGTCGAGAACAGGAGCACGTGGCTTGAAACACAGATGGTGTCAAAAGTGTGAAGATGTTACCATTTCTTCGTGCAGTCGACTCAGCGCACACATCTCGTCTATGTCGGCTGTGCCTGCGGCTGTTGGTTACGAGAAAATAAACGCACATAGCAGGCGTAATTAACGTGTGT
The DNA here is from genome assembly GCF_043290135.1 of Rhipicephalus microplus. Lineage (NCBI taxonomy): Eukaryota > Metazoa > Arthropoda > Arachnida > Ixodida > Ixodidae > Rhipicephalus > Rhipicephalus microplus. The sequence goes on from NC_134700.1 coordinate 227,509,993, forward strand.
GCAGGAGCCATGGTGACCTCCACCGAGTAGTTTTGATACAGTTCCGGTGCAGTCCCAACAGAGTTTTGGGGTACTTTTGGTGCAGTTTGATCAGGAGAGGACGAGCAGCCGTACCCATGGCGAAGCCCCCCCCCCCCCCCCACGGCCTACCTTTTCTTTATTCCCAATGCTGCTCTTATCTTAATGATGATATAGTGGCGCTCTTTGTCGTTCACACAATATTTAACATCCTCCACGCCCCCACATTGGCGCCTGACGACAAAGAAGACTGAACGCTCATATGAGTTTAGAGTACAAATTGTACAAATTGTTTGACAATATTGGTAAGAGTTCCATGTTAGTCCTAGTAGAGTGTCATTCCAGTCTTCTTCTGCACTTGATCTTCCAGCGATGTTTACGGCGCTTGTTCCACGCTCTTGCCAGTGGACGCGTCACTTTCGATAAACTGCTTTCTAGAATCGGTTTCCTTGGACAGGAAGGTCCATTATGCAGACTCTTCCTTCCGCAAGTTTCTGGGGTAGCTGTTCCTCAGGACTTTTCTTGATTTCTTTCTCTTAGCTGCCCTTGCATTGGGAGCATCAGCCCTTTCACTCTGCGTTGGTCTGGGCTGTCTTATACGGGGGTTTAAGTTGTCTTGACATTTCGCATCTTCGCAAATATGCGCCGTGCCAACCACAGGCTTTCTAATCTTGGCTTCTGTGGCTTACCCGAAGTGCCGTAGTTTTGATAAGTACTGGCAGTAGCTTTCCGCTTTCTCGTTGACTTTAAGTGTCTCTTTCCTTGGTGAAACTGCCTTGATTTCCTTTCATCAGGTATTTGGTTGCACAGACGTGAGGACTTCAATACAACAAAATCTGGTGTTTTCGGCGTGCAATCATCCTCAAACTCTGGTGTGTCATCCTTTGGAATTCCAGATGCCTTCTGCTTTTCCTTCGTACAAGTCTCTTCCAGCATGTGTACTTGAGTTGCTGTAAATGTCGTGTCGTTTGCTTCATTGATAGTGTACGCTGATGGAAGTTCTAAGGTCGTGGGCCAGTTCTTTGAAAGTAGCGGTTGTTCTGTACGTGCTTGGACGCTCGTTACGGTAATGAAATTGGCGACTTTCCGGTTTTCAGCACGTTCAGCAATTCGTCGCGAGTCTAGCTTCCGTAGAACAAGATTGCTGCTGAATAAGCAAAGGCTAGATAGCGGCGCCACAAATGAAGAGCGCACGTTAGCTTGTACTTCTGTCCAAATCCTTTGTCTCATACCTCCAAGCGATATTGTCGAGGATTTAATACGTCCGCGATCTTATATTTCACTTGACCTTGGCTAGAATGATATGGTGTTCATAAAGCTCTGCTTCATTATTCTCTGCTTCCAAATGATTGATTTGAACTGCGTCTTGTACTTCCTTGTCGATTTCTTTAAGAACCTTGTAATCCTCAATCAAAATTTGATGAATATATCGTAACTCATTTACTGGCGTACGCTCCACGTGTACTATAGACGTTCAATGTTGGCGATGGCTTCTGTGACGGCCTTGCGCACTTCGTTCCGCCTTGCGAACAGGGCCTTCATTATCCAGTCCAGTGTCGGAAACATGAGAAATCACTGGCCGGTCACGTCACTAGGTGAAGTCGCTGTCAACGTGGTGTCCATCACAAACGCTTCGCAGCACGAAGTCTCAAACAATGTCGAGGTGTCATGCTTCTTGATCTGGTTCTTGGGAACGGTTTGGCTTCACACATCAGCTTCAACCAACGCCGGCTTCACAAAAGTCCTCGAGGTGACGACTTTCGTAGAGAGCCTCCATGATCCGGCCCCGTGTGTGAAACGTGAGAAGTCACTGGCCGGCCGTGTCATGAGGCGAAGTTGGGGTCAACACGGCATCCATCGCAAAAGGTTCGCACAAAGAATATTCGTCACTTCTCGGGCTGTCGTTCTTTATGATCTTGTGCATATCGGGCCATCGTCATGAAGGGCGAGTCACTACTAAGCCGGAGGAGACGTGAGGGCTCCCGTCTCGCGAGCCTCCAGACGATGCCTGCACTCACGTCAGTCCATGAGTGCTCCCAGTAGTCTTAGTTGCAACCGGAGTCGTAATCCCAGGTCACAGCGGTGGTTGGGCTTCGCACATCAGCTTTAGTCACGGCGGCTTCACAAAACTCCCCGAGGCTTCGACGCCGGTCGAAATTCGTGAAGTCCGCTCCGTCTCACCTCCGAAGGTCCTTCCTCCCGGGTTTCGGCACCAAAATGTTGAGGAAAGGACGAGCAGCCGTACCCATGGCGAAACCCACTCCCCTCGTCGACCTCTTCTTTATTGTCAATGCGGCTCTCAACTTAATGATGATAGTGGCGCTCTTTGTCGTTCACACAATATTTAACACAGTTCTGGTGGTACTTAAGGTTGGGTTAGTTGATGACTATTCACTTCAGCATCAGATCTATGGTGAGTTACAATGCGAGCGTGAGATAATGTGACAAATATCAGCAAGCAAATAGCCCATGAAATAACGTGTATCTGCTTGTAAGTACAGAATAATGAAGTAGCTGTGGTAAGCAAGAGACAAAAGATAATACGAACTACATCTAGAAATGGAACAGAAAGAACTATGACGTAAAAAAAGGAAACTAATTGCTCGCTTCAAGATTTTCTTTAAAGATAACTAAAAAGCAGACCGCCAAGTGGCACACCTGTTTGCACGGAGCCACCTTTAGCTCAAGCTCGTACTGTTATATTGTGTATAGCTTATATCTCGGACTTTTTATATATAATATAGCTCGTACCTCATATAGTCCTGGATATTCTCGGACTTGCTACTGGTATCGAATGTCATTATTGTCAGTTGGCTGCAGTCTTAATGAAAAGGCGCGTCCGAGGTTGCTTCACCGGCAGCTTCTCCGCACGGAAGATGAAATAGAGCTGATTTTTTATCTTTGGTTCAGCTAATTGAAACAAGCTGTTCTGTTTCACCTTTATTCTTCGACTGCATGGAATTAAATTTTAACAGTGCCTTTAGTGTTCACACAGATGTGCAACATTACAATAAAAGTGTGGTTTAATTAGAAGACCGTCGAAACGTCGGGAGGACGTTTTTTGTATAAAGGACAGGAGACGGAAAAATTTAGGAAAAACAGAAACAAACGACAAACTTGACTCAAGAGTTCGTGGTAACAATGGTCAGACATTTCGCAATTAGGCCGGGCGAGCAGAAATACTTTTACTGAGATGTACCTTAAACGCCTGCATGTAAAAATTTTTTTCCATTCGAAGAAACTCAATTAAACGCGGGAAGTTTGAAGTTTCGAAAAACAAGACAGAAAAAAAAGAAAGACACTTTAGATGAACAGTTTCGTTAACGCTGAAAACTTGTGTATTCACGCTCGTCTATTTCACAACGTTCGTAGGAACTGGCAAACTAAATGGCTTCCGGGGAAGACTATTGTGACCGACACATATTATTTGTACTTTGTAGTAAGCAGCAATGTCTTCTGACTGCGGGTGATTGGAATGGGAAACAAAATATTGATACCTGTGCTAGGGTCTGCAACGGCCATATATTTTTTTCTTTTTTGAAATACAGCGGCGTATTCGACCTTTGGCCTAATTCAGGAAATATGCCTGTTTCAAAGAGGAAAATGGTAGGTCGTAAAAGCTACTGAAGTTGCATTCAGTTATGATAGTATTGTGACCATGATTTATTTAAAGCGTGTATGAGGTGAGCAATAACAGCTGTAATGTCGTACAGTTACAGGTATGTCTTCAGGTGGTGCATAAAACTGGTGGTCTCTGTATTGTATTTCATCATATTAGTAATGGCCCTAACAAAATCGGTCTTGTAATTGTGGGCTCAGGCAATGCTGTGACTTAAAGGCAAGTGCTTGTCAGCGTAATAGGTCCCCTTGAATATTCTGCGACATGTGTATTATGTCGCCCTGAAGTAAAACTTCTGCGACAACGTGAAGCGACCACTTTTTCAGTCAGTTAAAAAAAATAGTACTAATATTCAGTTGCGCGTGACTCATATAGATTAAAACTTTCGTGGCACGCGCAAGATAGTCTCGCATTCTTCATTCAAATTTTCACATTCCTAACTTCTCTCGTATTTCGCTTTTCGTAAAAGATCTGCCACTCAACTTAATTTTCCACCGATTGCTTCTAGGTTTCTTTACAAATATGTACGTCGAAAAATAGAATCGCCACGTGGCGAGAACGGAAAAAAAATGTACTCTACAAAGTAACGCTGAGGTCTTTGAAATTTTCAAATCGAGGCGTGTTTTGTAGTCTCCTATCCGAATTCGTGTCATCGGTCGTGCCAACATTTAGGAATGTGAATGACCAGTGAAGCATGCTGAAGTCCACGTCTTCAAGACTTGCCCAGCAATTATCCCTCCAGCTTGCGCTCTTCGTAAGTACTTGACGTCGAAGCAATACTCGTTGAGTGATCCTCATATACATAGGACATCCTGGCATTGTGTCATATAGAATATCAATACAGAAGATGAATTCAAATGAGTCCAGCTCCTTCTTTCGTCCGTGATCGTTTTCGGCATGATCAAAAGATCACTTCAAGAAGAAACATTTTTTCATGACAAAACCTCGCTGCACACTTCTTTATTATTTTACCAGTTCATACAGGTCAGTGTAAAACGAAGACAACAAGAAAAAGCCTTCAGATTTATGCTACCAGGTCTCGGAAAAAATACCTAGAGAAGAGGAACGTGAGTTTGCAAGCAGTCAGCGTATTTTCTATATCAAGGTTATCGTATTTATGTACGCACGGTTTCAGAGGACTCGAATGATCGCACAAAGGATCCACTCGTACGCTTGATGACTAGACAGCTATAAATAGCTGGGAAAAGTTAATGAAATTCTTGGAGGGATAACCAGTCCTGTACGTATGCAGAAAATGGCAGCTTTTTTTTTTCCTCTTTGCGTTAAAGGAATACTCGAGTTCCCGAGAGGTAAAATCGCTTTTATTAAAAAAAACAATGCTATTGCGGCCGTTGTCGCACAGTAGGAAGCATAACGCGATAATGGCTAATGACTAGCTATTCTAGAGGTACCATTTCTAGCTTTTACTTTTTGCTTCAGCTTAGCAATATTTAAAAATTTTTTTTTAAAGTAAATAATTTGCACCAAAATACTTGAGACAAGGCTACCTAAACATTTAGGAAAGCTTACAACATATTACGAAAAAGAAAGTTTTATCTTTCAAACGTTTCAATCTTACCGTCACTACCACGGAAAAGTGCCATAATGACCACCGTCGTCATCATAGTTACAGTAACAAGCGAACTCGTGTTCTAACTTCTAACTAGGCGTACGCTTATGAGCACTGGTACATCAAATTAGGTGACACGAAACTTAAAATTTTCAGAATACACCAGTAGTGTTACACCAATGAACATATACGCTCATAGAGGAAGGATAGCAGGATAAAGAGAGAAAGAGATGATTGATTGATTTGTGGCGTTTAACGTCCCAAAACCACCATATGATTATGAGAGACGACATTGGGCAGGATTCCAAAAATTTCGACCACCTGGGGTTCCATAACGTGCACCAAGATCTGAGCATACGGGCCTATAGCATTTTCAGCTGCATTGAAAATGCAGCCGCCGCAGCCGGGATTCGATCCCGCGACATGCGGGTCAGCAGCCGAGTACCATAGCCACAAGACCACCACGGCGGGGCAGAGAAATAGAGAAAGAGATAAGGAAATGCAGGGATGTTAACTAGTCTAGCACAACCGGTATACAGTTTGAACGAACATATCGTGGCACACTTGTCAAGTTCCTAGACATTTGATTTTCTATTATGCAAATGTATTGAAAAAAATTGAACCATCTTCCCGAAGGGAACCCTGATTGGATGCGAAGAAGCAGCTTTGCGCACGGTTGGCGTCATGGGTTGAACGGTGCTAACGCGGGTGCTGCGGTGAGCGCTGCAGATTAGTTTGAACTGATGTCTGGCGTATATCTTGTAGGTGACACGCATACACATGTTTCAACACGTACATTAGGCACGCGTCAATTTTATTGAGCGGGACCCAATGAGTCGGTGGTGTAGCGAGCGGCGGTCACTGCAGGCATAAAAACGGGCGAACGGATGAGGTGGCAGCTGCGGTCGCCGCGGCGAGCGCGTGGCAGCGAGGAAGAGAGTGACGTCAGCGCGCACTTCGAGGGGAGCGTGTTGTCAACGCGCAGCAGTGGTGTGACCTACTTGGCACCGCGCCAACATCCGCGGCACGTGTTTTACGGAGGGGTAGCATTACACAGGCTAGTCAAAGAGCTGCTTCGCATCTAATAAAGCGGTATAACGACTTTAAGTATCTCTTTAGTCACAGCAGCGAGCGACGCATACGATCCACGGCAAGCAAAATTTATTTCCAAAACTAAGGACACGGATTTATAATGTAAAAAAGAGAAAGAAAAATTGACAAATGAATGTCGGTGGTACGCGTCACAGTGCAAAGCCATGAGTACGCGCACGCAGAATAATAGCGTTCGCTTTGATCAATGGTCTTACTGCCGCAGGAAATACGATCCGCGCAGGCCGCTAGCAGTTTTCCGAACGAGGTAACTTTTCTTAAGGAGCTTAATGCAGGGCTCATTTACGAAACTACTTTTTAATCCAGTTAGCGCAGTCCGTCGTCATTAATCACATCTTTCCTTCAAAAGTAACAAAAAAAACAACGTTTTTTTGTCTCTTGAATCGTTTTTCACTTCTTTAGGGGGCAGTTTAAATAACCACGCACCAGTCTGAAAATCGTTGCGTGTCATCGAAGATGCGTGGACCTTTTTGGCACGTCTAGCTTGTTTTTCTTTTGCTCATTGAGACAATGATAACACTTTGTAGCTTCATGTATACGGTTTCATCAAGTTACGAATACTCGTTACACATACGCGATTATTGTGTAAATGCATGTAGCGTATTAGGAGATCATTAAATGATCAAGAAGGTTTACAAAAGAAGTTCTGAATCAGGATCATCCATTACAATTGTGAGACAGGGTCTCAAGCTATAGCTGAGGCTCCAAAATGATGATGTATCAATAATAATAGCCCTTGAATCTATAATCGAACGCTGCTGTGTGAAGTATAAGTAGGCGCCTTTCAATGTCTTTATACGCGTCAAGTAAACAAAAAGAAAATAAGCTGCTTACTGATAAATTATGACTGCCGTATTTATTTGGCTTGCATTGATGTTTTTGCATAAATTTAAATTGTGATTGCATAACGTGTAAAATGAGACCATTCTCTCTCTCTCTCTCTCTCTCTCTCACACACACACACACACACACACACACACACACACACACACACACACACACGCACGCACAGAGAGAGAGAGAGAGAGAGAGAGAGAGAGAAAGAGATTTAGAGAAGCGATATAGTCAAATACATATAAGGGTATCAGTATTCGTCACTAACAAGCAAAGAGAGAGACAGACAGAGGAAATGGCTGAGAAAGAAAGGCGGGGAGGTTAACCAGTCGAGGATAACTGGTTTGCCACCCTACACTTCGGAATAGGATGAGGGAAATTGAAATAAGGAGAGGGAAGAGTGGAAAGAGAGAGAAAGAGAGCACACAACACAGCACACACAAACACGCAGTCAGAGTTCATCGCTAAAGCCCGTTGCCCACCAGAGAGTTCACATGAAAGGTATGGAAAGCTAGCTGTACTATGAGCACCCGCGAGGTTCCTGTCATTATTCACTGACGTGAATATTATGCGAAGACTCCCGATAGCCAATTGAAGGAAGATAACAAAAAAAAAACAACAACACCACAATAAGATCAGTTTAAATTAGAAAGAAAATAACGAGAATGCAAGTGGAACATGTTTTGTCCACTGACATGCTTATACAGGGTGCTCCAAGTATCACGGAACATAATAAAAAAAAGAGGAACGTCAATACGCGAAACACACCAGTGTACTGTAGTAGCTGCTACTATTTTTTGTTAATGGGATTTAGTTAGTTAGTACCAATTTCTTTTATAACTCGACAAGTACCCCTAATCATTACACTTTCAATGAGGCATGTGTGGGCAAGCTAGAATGACATCTAACTGTACTATTTTCAACAACGTGCTAATTGTGTGCTATATTTTTCTGCTGATAAAGAAATCACGCGAAATACGAAAAATAACACATGACTCTAGTCTTGACATGCTACTTCACAGTGATCCTGTTTGTGGGCGCTGCTTCCTAGTGCACGCTGTTCGGTTCGGTTCGAGTTCGGTTCGGACTGTCACGGTGGATGGACGTGGTTTTTGAGCGCTCCCGATTGACCGCGCAGATAAGTTGTTTTGCATGTTTTGAGCTTGTCTTTATAATTATAGGGCAGCAGTTAAAATCCCTGAAGCACTTATTTTATTGTACGGCTTTTTCGGGGTCAGTCACCAGGTATTTATTAGTTTGTGCGTGTGTGTGTTTGATTTTTTGTTTTTTTGTCGTTTTTCTTTTTTTTGCCACCCCGTGGGGGAGGTGCACGTATATTTAACACGCAAATTTTTTGTAGTAGAGCTTAGAATTTCTTTTTTTCGTAGGGCAGGGCTCGAGTTTTGTAATTATCGAGTGAGACAAGTCATAGGGACAATTAGTGTCGGAAAGACATGGTTAAAAAGACTGTGAAGTGTTCAGGATGTGGGGTTGGTTTGAAAGTGAATTCAAGTGTAGAAGCGGAAGGAGAAGAGGCTGACGCGAAGTGTAGGCAATGGGAGGTCGAGGAAAAAATGGAGAAAATGATGGTTACCCAGAGTGACATGCTGATGAGAATCACCGAGCTCGAGACTGCGTTGGCGACAGAGCAAGAGTAAACGAGGGCTATGGAAGAAAAGCTGAAGTCCGCCGAGGAAGCACTAGCCAAGGTAAACAGAGGAGCGGCCTACAGAGAGAACAGTAGGGAACCGGCAACCAGAACTGCAGAGAAGAAAGAGCAAGCAAGTTTGGAAAAAACAGGTTCAGCCGGTTCATTTGTTGCAAGGCCCAGCTTCAGTGAAATAGTGGTGGGGCTGCGAGGCGACAAAGCAGCCGGCGTCACAGGTGCAAGTAACCCCCAAGTGCAGGAAGCTCCAGCTGAAAAGTCACAGCATGTGATAATCGCCGGGGACTCGAATTTAAATCGATGCACAGAAGCCATCAAAGAGAGGGTAATAGGTGACATGAAGGTTGCAGTAGGGGCGTTCCCAGGACGCAAGCTGGAAGCAGTCATGAGGCAAGCGAGCACAAAACTCAGAACTACAGCTGATAGACGAAACCTCGTGATAATTTCAGGCGTTTTAAACGATGTCCTAAGTGAAGATACAGCAGGACTAGCAACTACACTGGTGAAAGGCGTCGATGACATGCGCGCCACTTCTCCTCAGGTACAGGTAGCGATATGCATGATACCGGAGGTACCGGTGCGTGATAGCAACCTGCAAAGAGCGGTTGTCAACGCAAACCAAGAAATATGGCGGATGAGTCGAGAGAAAGGCTTTGAGGTGGTTGAAATAAACAGAGAGGTGCATAGGTGGGGTGGTTTTTAACGAGACAGAATTCATTTCGATGGGCGGCTAGGTCATGAGGTGGGTTGGTGACTTGCAGGACGCGCAGTAGCTTTTTTGGGAGGCAAGCGGGCCCTTCGTGATGCAGGATAGCTAGTAACGAGGAAAACAACCAGGGAGACTCTTTGACAGGTGGTATGGACAGGTACGATTCCAAAGTGGCACCAGTACCTAAGATAGGTAGAGTCTGGGGCAGAAATAGACGTAGCCACGAGCGCCGAGCCAATTCAGACATAGGGTATATTAACATGCAGGGTGGTAGGAACAGACTTAAGTGGGAAGATATAGAAGAACAGCTAATGGAGGAGAGGCCGATGGTGTACGGTTCTGTAGAAACACATCCCAGGGACATGGAACAAGCTCCTGACAATGCGGAGTACGCGTGGGAATATTGAAATAGAACAGAAGGCAGCAGAAAGGGGTTGTGGTATTGGGGCATTCATTCATAAAAGTACAGACTGGCAAAGGGTCAAGCAGAAGAGCAAGGAACATTTATGGCTAAAAGGGAAAGTGGCAGGGCAAATGACACTCCTTGGTTTCGTGTACTTGTGGACGGGAGCAAAGGCCAGAGAGGAAAACCAGGCAATGGTAGAGTGTATATCAAAGGACATTCAGGAGTTAGGAGGAGAGTGCGAGATATTTATACTAAGAGATATGAATGCACACATAGAAGATATAGATGGGTATACCGACCCGACAGGCAAAATGATCATGAATATGTGTGAAAGGCTTGATTTGATCATTTGCGACAGTACCGAGAAGTGTGAAGGGAAAATAACATGGGAGGTATGAAGGCTGCAGTCGACGATAGGTTACGCACTGATGTCACATAGGGTGTATAATAAGCTCAGGGGAATGTACATAGATGAAGGTGGCTCCAGAAGTCTGGGTAGTGATCACAAACGTATCAAGCTACGTTTTGGAAAAGCAGTGAAGGTGGGAAAGAGACAGGATGAGCAACTACAGGAAAATTTTTATTCAGAAAGGCAAATTGAAATAGCCACTAAACAAATTGAGAAAGTAATCACTGAGGATAACAAAACAGTGTGGACATACACGAATCTAATTAGACTGTTTGAGCTAGAGCTTGCTAAGGCACGTGACAAGTCACCCCGGAAAAGAAGATACAAACCCAAAAGTTGGTGGGATGAGGAAGTTAAGAGAGCCATAGCAAAACGTCAGGAAGCCTCTAGGGAACACAAACATGCTAAGCAGCGGGGTGAACCGACAGATGATGTTGAAAGAAAATGGGAAATCTTTCTAAGCTGTAGAAGGCATGCATCCCTTCTGATCAATGAAAAGATTAGAAGAAAGGGAGCCCAGTGGCTGGCAGAAGTACATAAAAAAGCTAGAAAGGCAGCTGCGAAATTTTGGAACCATCTAAACTCTCTAAGAAATGAGACGAGCCTAGAGTAGAGGTTTATAACTACAGCTCAAGGTGCTAGGCTAGAATGCGACGAAGCTATTGAATATATAAGAACAAGGGGGACAGAAAAATTTCAACAAAGAAGTGCTTTATGCACCACAATAGACAAGGATGAATCAAGTGGCGCAATGGCTCTATTTTCACAACAAGAGTGGGAAAGGGCTGAGAAAAGGTTTCCTAGTAGTACATCAACAGGCCCAGATGGCATTCTAATTATACTGATAAAGACATTAGGTCCGAAAACTAAGCAGGCTTTGAGAGAGGCAGTGAACAAAATAATAATTGATGGAGAAGTTCCCGATGGATGGAAACTTAGCAGGATGGGCATGATCTATAAAGGAAAGGGGGACAAAGCTGACATAAACAACTACCGTACTATAACAGGGACATCAGTGGTCTACAGGCTGACGATGCAGATTATAAAGGAAAGATTGTAGGCATGGGTAGAGGATGAGGGGTTGCTGGGGGAACTGCAGAATGGGTTTCGGAAACACAGGAGGTTGGAAGACAATCTGTTCTCACTGACGCAGTGCATCGAAATAGCAGAAAAGGAACACAGGCTGCTGTGGCTAGCATTTTTGAATATCAAGGGAGCGTACGATAGCGTGGTTCAAGAGGAATTGTGGGGAATACTGGGCACACTAGGCGTGGAAGATGTAGTCACTAATCTTTTAAAGAATATCTCTAAAGGTAACAAAGTAATTATAAAGTGGGAAAAACGGGTATACTAGCCTGCAGAGGTAAAACGGGGGCTTTGGCAGGGGTGTCCCTTGTCACCCTTATTATTCATGATGTACCTACAAGGATTAGAGGCCAAATTAGAGGGAAGTGGACTGGGCTTCAACCTCTCTTTCGTTAAACAAGGAAAACTCATTGAACAGGCACTACCAGCATTGATGTACGCAGATGATATAGTGCTAATGGCCGACAACAAGTAAGATTTGCAGAGATTGGTGGACATCTGCGGTAATGAGGGAGATAGGTTAGATTTCAGATTCAGTAAGGAAAAATCAGCAGTCATGATTTTTAATGACATTGAAGGTAGTGAGCTTAAAATACAGGAGGTCACGCTAGAGATAACAGATAGATACAAATATCTGGGCGTATGGATAAGCAATGGGGCCGAGTACCTAAAAGAACACGAAACATACGTGACGACTAAAGGTAACAGGAACGCGGCGGTAATGAAAAACAGGGCACTGTGGAATTACAATAGGTGTAATGTTGTGAGAGGAATATGGAAAAGGGTCATGGTTCCTGGTATGACGTTCGGCAATGCGGTCTTGGGCATGAGATCGGAAGTTCAAGCAAGATTAGAAATTAAGCAACGTGGAATAGGTAGGCTGGCCTTAGGAGCTCACGGGAATACACCAAATCAGGGAGTACAAGGTGATATGGGATGGACGTCATTTCAGGGCAGGGAAACTAGCAGCAAGATAAAATTTGAGAAGCGATTGAGAGAAATGGGGGAGGAGCGTTGGGCTAGGAAGGTATTCAGCTACTTGTACATGAAGAATGTCGATACAAAATGGCGGAAGCGAACCAGAAATTTGACTGTTAAATACTTGGAAAACAGCAGGGGGCCGAACCAAAAAGAATTATCAGTTAAGAAGAAGGTGAAGGAAGCTGAGACCGATATGTGGAGAATTGGCATGATTAAAAAGTCCGCACTAGAGATCTATTGAACCTTTAAGCAGGAAATTGCCAAGGAAAGGATCTATGATAATACTCGGGGTAGTTCTCTACTGTTTTAGGCTAGGACGGGAGTATTACGAACCAAGACATATCGGGCCAAATACGAAGTGCGAGACACGGCATGCAGTGCGTGTGGAGAGGAAGAAGAAACTGCCGAACACTTGATAATGTTCTGTAAATGGCTTCACCCTATAGTTCAGGATCATGGCGCAGAGTTTTTCAAAGCACTGGGGTTTAGGGACAGTGAGGGCAAAATAGACTTTAAGCGGGTAGAATTAACTAGAAGGAGGTTGTCTGATTGGTGGCTAAAGTCAAGGCACGAGTGAAAATAGACCCTTCGCTGCAAAGTGCGAATCCTCAACCTCACTATTTAAGAAAAAAAAATAAATCTAGTCTTTGGTTCATTAAGTATTACGGCTTGGTGGCGCTAGCCACCACCCAATCTAAAGGGTACAGCCATATCCATCCATCCATCCATCCATCCATCCATCCATCCATCCATCCATCCATCCATCCATCCATCCATCCATCCATCCATCCATCCATCCATCCATCCATCCATCCATCCATCCATCCATCCATCCATCCATCCATCTGTAGTCAAGTCACGTGTCATTTTTCAGATTTTGTGGACTTTCTTTAATAGCCAAAGAAAAAAAAAAGAAAGCGACTACTCAATCAGTACATTGTCGAGAATAGCGCGTTAGATGTATGGATGAATGGTGGAACTTTATTTATAGTCCTGAGTAGTGGGCAATCGTCTTCGGAAAAACGAACAAAGAACGAATTAAGGAGCTTTTGTTTTTAGAAAGTGATCCCGAGGATTTCTAAGCAAAAATGATGAAGGACTCTGGCTTATAGTAACGGAAGGGTAATCATGACGTCTTTACTTGAAACAATTAAATTGTCTGTCCCTAATGATCAATCCGTGCTGAACTAATGAACACGTATAATGAGTCAATCTTGAAGTTTGTACAAAAAGTGAAAGTGGAGGGGGATCGATTGGAAGATTTAAAGGCCCTATAGATCGCGCTTCATTTACTAGGAGGGAACCGTCTATTCTGCGCTAGATAAAATTATCGAGACGAGGGGAAATTTCATTCTTCGTCAGAGTAGGGGCTTTTAAGCCAAAGCCTTTAGTACTCAGAGACTAAAATATGGCGACGAAAGGGGCACAATGTGCAGAGAGCTTTAAGAGCCCCGTTATCCGTTACACTCCGGTTGCAAGAAGATTGATCAACTATTTTACATCCGCGATATGCCATGAAGCTATAGGTACAACGTCCATAACTAAGAGGTAGGACAAGGAACGAGTTTTAAACGAATTATATATATAAAAAGGATAAATGCAGGCTTTTTCAACGAGATTCACTGAAACGAAAATCCATCTTGAAAGTTTCCAGAGGAACGGCTGCATTAACTATATGCGTATATAGCCACAAATATCCACTCGCGAGGAATCAGTGACATCAACGTGTCATTGTTTTGATAGCTTTCTGTGACCACAATTAAAAGCGAGCGGGTGCAGGGCTGCGCAGGAGTACATATATCCAAGATAAAAAAGTTGGCGCAAGGAGTCGCAGGTTTGGTTGCAGTATACGGCACACGAGGGCGTGTCGCAAATTACCTTTCAGCAGCCGTTGGTTCAATCCTCTCCTTCGGCCCTGCGCGCTAACTCTTACGGTGGATCGTTAAAAAGTCATTAGCCGGTGGAGCGTCGCGGCTTCACCCTGCCAATTTGGAGGTTGCGTAATTAACAGCGTGGGGACGGTCTGGCTTGACTGGCGTGTTGCCAGCGTCGATACACTGCAGGTGGCAGGCACGACGTACCTTCTCCAACCACCCAGTTCCTTTCCGCCGTAGTCCTCATGTCCCAATCCTCTCCCCCATATCCCCACCCTACGAAGAAGCTTCGTATAACGCATTGAATGCGTGACCTCGTGATCCCGGTCATCTTGGGTCCCCGAATAGTCATACACCAGAGGTGCGTATGGTGGGAGTCGGTGGTATAGCGTTGTTTCGAAATTTCTTTCGTGATGCCTGTGAGTATATATATAGATACATTTATATGGCCTTCATCAATCCTGATGAAGGCCTCACTCTTGCTGAAACATCGAAATAAACCACGTTGTAACTGCTCACGGAGGATCTACTTGACTCTCTCTCTCTCTCTCTCTCTCTATATATATATATATATATATGTGTGTGTGTGTGTGTGTGTGTGTGTGTGTGTGTGTGTGTGTGTGTGTGTGAAATCCAACAGACAATAATGTCTAGGAAAGTACAGGAGATGTTATAAGAGCGAATTTTAATGCAAATGTGATGAAAAATGGCTGAAAAGATAACTTGCAGTGCGCAGGATTCGCACCTGCGACCTTCGAATAACGCGTTCTATGCTATGCCACTGAGCTACACCCAGCAACCTAACCTAACCTAACTTAACCTAACCTAACCTGTTTGGCGACATGTAGCACGTGACGACAAACAAGCTTGTAAAGAGTGTACCACACTTGCCACAATGGCTACTGGTGGCGCTGACTGACACTCCCAAGTTTAAATTCACATATATACCCAATAAAGTTTCTGGGTGGATAGCCGCCGTGTTAGCTCAGTGGTAGAGCATCGAACGTGTTATTCGAAGGTCGCAGGCTCGGCAAGTTATCTTTTCAGCCAATTTCCTTCACATTTGCATTAAAATTCGGTCTTATAACATTCCCTGTGCTTTCCTTGGCATTATTGTTTGTTAGATTTCATTTATACTGTGTAAAACACGAAAAAAAAACGAGCCCTTAAGTAAACACTTATATGTTTATAGGACGTAGTATTACGATTTCGGCGACGCTTGCGCCTGCGAGGAGACGCTTGAGCACTTTCTGTGCCACTGCCGAGCATACCATTCTGAACGACGTGTCATGGAAGCCAAGCTCCGTCAGCTGGATACAGACCACTTACGGAGAAGAATGTCCTGGGATCTTTTCCGACGGTTTCACATACGCGCACAGCCACGAAAGCTCTCTCGTGCTTTTTAAGGACCACCGGAGTTCAGGAGCGCTTGTGAAAGAACAGCGGGAGACCGTGCCGTGTAGCCTCGAGCTGACAACTCATTTCTTACTCTTCTTTCCTCTCTATGTCTTTGCTTTCTGTTATTTCCCCTTTCCCCCCGCACCAAGTGTAGCGTAGCCAACCGAGCCAAGCTTGGTCAACTATAGGTTAACCTCCCTGCCTTTCCTCTCTATTCCCCCCCCCCTCTCTCTCTCTCTCTCTCTCTCTCTTTCTCTCTCTCAGCAACGCCGGATTGCTGTACAACCTGCGGTGGCTGCACCAGTTTCGTCACGAGCAATCTTAAATATCGAGGGTTGGACGGCCCTGAAGCGCAGATACGTGTATGCATACATAATAATATAACCATCGAAGAAGACACCACACGCAGAGAGTCCGCGCCCAGAGTTGTGCGATAAAACTTTCTACCTGAGGCACTATATCCGCCGCATGTGAAAAGTGAAAAAAAAAAGTTACTGAAAAGTGGCAAGGTGCTGCAGAGTCTTTAAAAAATAACCAAGCAAATAGAAATGAGTCAGACAACAAGGAATGCCTTCGACGTTTTTTATGAGCGAACGCATATATATAGCAACTCCAGTGAGCAGCGATTTGTTCTTGAAGGCGGAAAGCTGGAATATCGCAGTTCACACACACGTTTCGTTTCTTGAAAAAAAAAGTCCTCATAAATTTATTTTATTATATGGTAGGAGAACGACATTCGAGTCAATGCAAATCACACGTTTCGAACAAAAAAAAAACTAAGATAATGATAAGGCAGCGGTGAATTGGCCAAAGAAAAAAAAATGAATGCACATTTTTTTTCCATCTAGTACGTTTATATCGCGTGCAACACATTCTCCATGGTGCTCCTCCCCGTATAAATGTTGAACATTGCACAAAAGACATTGTGAGAGCTGTAAGTTGAACGGACTCGTGGTGGACCTGATTTAGTGCCTGAATCATAAAGAGCTTGCCTTGTTTTCCTATTCGGCTTGCAGCAGCGCCGTTACTATAAGCGTGACTTTGTCCGAACTGCGTTCAAATGGAAAGTTATGCGTGAGCACTCCTCGCGTGTGGCTTTAATTATACACCAGAACATAAACGTTACAAAATGTGACGAAATAACTGATCTTCTGTGCAGATGTCAGCAAGACTTAGCAAAGGTAATTCACCTGCTATGACATTTATTATCGTTTACGGAGAAAACAAGGCAATCAGATGTGGTGGCGGCGCGCCGACTGTCAACTTATCGGGAACATTAATATTTTTTTCTTTAAGTCAACACTGAATTCACACTTTAACAAATTGGCAAACAAGAATGAAAATATCTGCAAAAGAATTTTCCTCATTATTATATTATTATAGATAGATAGATAAATAGATAGATAGATAGATAGATAGATAGATAGATAGATAGATAGATAGATAGATAGATAGATAGATAGATAGATAGATAGATAGCGGAAGTTTCCCAGCTCTGTTTCCTCGAGTCGTTCGCGAAACTGCTTTCGCTTGGCACGGTTCCACGTCGCCAGCGCTATGCCATGGATCTGCAGCTTTGCGATGGGAGGGTCCTTGACGCAAGCTGGACGTCGTACACAGCGTAGCCGGCTCTCGCTTTCATCTCAAGGACGCCTGTCTTAGGAGTGCTTCCTGAGAAGCCGTTGCAGACGTATGCTCAGTGTCGCGACTGTCGTAACTTCGCTTACGGCGTCGTCATTCCGACGACGCGCTGTGGCGCTCGTAGCCACTGGGTAGGGAACGCTCACGGAGTAATACTTTCTTGCTGAAAGTGAACACACAAAGAAAGCGTATATACAAAATATACTTTGTTCTTTATTTAAAGAATGTGGAAATGGCGAAGAGCAAAAAAAAAAAAAATGATCGCGAACGAGAACAAGTTGCCGTTCACGGCGTACACGAACCAAGGACTTGGCATTCTGCCAGGGTAACTCACCCCAGGATGCATAACGCCAGGCATCACACCGGCCTCATCGTATACCATGTATAGTTATGACGCGTGATCGTATTCTACCTATACCAAGCTTTTTTTTTTCCTTTTTTCAAATTTGTTTCCTCGCACTTTATCATATTCGTCTATCAGTTGAACAAAGCGAGGGACTCCCCCAAATTCTTTTCTCTAATTTTAAATACCTGCCAAGGCTTCGTGTGAATGTGAGACTACAGAATATGTGACCACGTTGAAAAGTTTTGTGGTTCATTTATCTTTTACTCCATCACAGTTTTCGTTTCCCTTTTCCAGTTTTTTTCAGTAAAGGGCAGTTTGTGAGTATATATTGTGGAGATCACCAATAACACTGCAATGCGATATGGGAGGAGGGGAAAAAGAAAAACGGAAGGATGTGGACGTTAGCCATTTCTCAGACCAGCCGGCTACTTGGCTGGCTACCCTCGTGTGGGAGCTAAGCGGGATAAAAGTTTATAGAAAACATGCCGCAATGTGGTAAGTCCATCGTGACAGCTTAGCCCGCGGAGACCCATATTACATGTTCGCAAACAGTGGTATAGGCACCGTCGACATACTGGGGCGCTTGAGCGACATCATGGCCTGCGGGCGCCGCTTAGTCCAAAGCACGTAACTGACCTCCATGACGATTGTTTTATATCACGAGGTCAGAACGACGACAAAGGGACAACAAGACAAGCACTCGTCGTCTTCTTGTCCATTAGCCCTCGTTATTATATTGCGCTATAACAATCGCCATCTCATACCAACCAGGCCAAACCACCACGCCCCCTTCATGATAGCGTCACAACTGGCACAGCCGCTGGAATGCTGCCTCTGAGCTTAGCGCGTAGGGGGAGTCTCCCGAGTGACGCGGGAGGGTCCGCGGGAGGTTCTCCTACGCGCCTTGCTTAGATGCAGCAAAAATTGGGGGACCCATAAGCTTCGCCTTTAACAGTTGAACGTGATAGCGAAATTTGGCCCCTAGTGCACCCTTCAACCGCTAAGTGCATACTTATTCATATGTTTTGTTACACGCACACGCACGCACACAAACACGCAAACAGTAGATTGGACCAGTGCGCGCTATTATCACCAAATGGGCTCGTTTTCGGCGTGACACCTGTCGAAAAATATGCGTTAAAGGGCCCCTGCAACGCTTTTTCAAGTAACCATGGAATGAATTCATTAGAAGAGTTTATCGCCTCGCGAATTCAACGCCGCGAAGATTCTAAGAATTCGTCCAGTGTGAGTGGAGTTACAAAGATTTGCCGCACGCTGTAATTGCATTATCTATTCTCTCGTTCCGACAAAAGCACCGAAAGCTAAGCAGGGAGGGGTGGCAGGGCAAAGAAAGTATCGCGCCACGTGAAAGAAACTACCGCGCCACGTGACCTTGAGCACTCTTTTTCTTCGAATGCGCGGCTTTCTCAGTGTAATCGCGCGCGCACGCGTTGACAAGTAGTGGTCTCCCGCGGCTATCTCGGTAACCTGATTTTTTGGTCACAGACGCACAGACAATTTTTCGCTCGCAACCAACGGGGCCTGAGCCCCAAGAAGAAATGTTCGCGTGGTGTTCTCTGCTCCAGACAAACTAAGCCGTCTATGTAAGCTTATACGAACACCAAGTAAAAGGTGCAACCCACCTGTGGAAAACAGCATGTCTCTTAGTTTGTTGAATGCACCCTAGCTATTGTGTACATGTTCCTGCTGTGGTGTGGCACTGTTTACATTGGGCAGACTGGTAGGTGTGTTAATGACCGCTTGCGCGAGCACTCTTGCAATGTAAAGAACAAGCTTTCTTCTGATGATTTCCTGGCTATGCATTGCAGTGAATGCACTCCATTCTTTGATCAGTGTGTCATCTTGGGCCGCAATTGTAACCGGTTGAGGAGGAAAATTATTGAGGCGAACACTATCGAAAAATGTGCGAAGCTGTGTGTGAGTACGCCGTCTGTGGCCTTAGCTCAAAAAGAGCTCAATTTTATGGAGCGCGTGCTGTGCAGCATAGGTATAGAATTGTTAATGTGAAATCAGATCACAAATAGGTCCCCTTGATAGTGTGCTATGCCACACGTATACGGTTTTGTCATGTGTGTGGTGTCACGTAGAATTAGCTATATAATGTGCTGTAAGGGTACGCAATAAACAAAAGTTGGAAGTTAGCGCTCACACTGTCGTCTGTTTTTTCCCCTTCTTGACTACATAGTATCTTTCCTTCATGCTCAAACTGAGCTGCGCTAAAAAAATATCATTTTCTCTCTCTTCTTTTGCCGTTCTCTTTTTCTCTTCATATATATAAAAAGTATTTATTTTTTGTCGGTATACTTCGTTTGAGCACACTTAATCGCCGTGAAAGGTTTAATGAGCATCTGTCACGGCCCGCTACTCGAGTTCAGAGTCCCGTCTAGCTTGGCCCAATTTATGTCACCAAGCGAGAACAAAAGCAGGACGCCAATTTAATTACTTCTTAATTCCTCGCCTTCCGCACACCTTCCCAAAGCTAAGTCGCCCACCGATCGATATCCGGCTGCATTAGCACATAGTGGGGAAGGGTGCACGGGCCATTGTGGCAAGACAGCGCGAACCAAGGTTCCAGGATTCACGCATGCGCGTACACACGCTACCCTCGGCCGCCGCACCACTTACGTGTTATCTGGTGCTCGCTTTGCTTTGCTCATCAGAAGACGAATTGGACTTGGCTTTGGCTTCTGAGGTTTTCCGCCCGGGCTTGTGGCCTTGGCCGACCTGCCACCCTTGATGAGGCTTCATTTAATGTACTCCTTCATTTCGTTCTCTCCTATGTTTTCATTTTACTTGGAACACACTAGGAGCACTTTCGAGGCAAAATGAGAAAACGGACAACATGGCGCACGGTACGAAATCGTTTACGTTCGCGAATCGTATTCAGTGTCTTGGAGAGATAAGAAAAGTATATAAAGACAAAGTAAGACGCTTCCAGCTTCTTACCGCTCTCTTCGGTTCTCTAACGGTGCTTGAAGCATCCAGCACATTTAACTTTAATGAAGATTGTATATAAGGTGAATGAACTGTACAGAAAGCTCTTATGAGTTAAGGCCGTTATATTATATTGTTAGTCCCCACTCGTGTTAATAAAGGAGGGGTAAGGGGAGTGCATAACGTAAGAATGTGTAGCAGAAAAGGTGAGAAATGCACTTATGTCTTTTGAAGGCCTGAATACGCCTGCAGAGCGAATCGCTCTTGAATACGAAGAAATATGAATGCCCGGCCTGTTGTATGCTCTCGGGGTCGTCTCATGTCACATGTTTACCCCAGGCAATACTATTTATAGCATAGCCATGTATACCATAGGAATATTGAGAACTAACAGGCAATGATGCCAAGGGAAAAATAGGGGATGTTATTAGTGGTAAATGTGAAGTAAATGTGAAGAAATGAGAGTGAACGAGAAGGTAACTTGCCCCGGGTAGATGGAACCTTCCAATGTTATACGTTTGGTCTCTGCCCGTGGCGAGTTATTTAACACAAAAGTGTATTACGCCGGGGTCCACCACGGCTCTGCTGACGTATTTCCGTCACGGATATGACATTGTAAAACCTATACTAACAGATTCCAAATAAAAAAAAAAGGAAAAAGAAAGTTTCTGTCACGCGGCGTCGAATTAGGAACATCTCGATTCGCAGCGTGCGGTGCTAACCACTACGCCATGCAACGCACATCGTTCAGGATGCTAACGGCAAGCCAGTCATATGCACCACACACCGTTTGGCGGTCCTCAGGGCTTCGAACCTTTTGCGCGTTCTTGTTATCACTAGTGAGATGGCGCGACAGGCTAGCGTTGGGCATGCTCTAAAGATCTTCGCCTCCACGCACCATGGTTTCTCCTGCGCGCAAGTTATCTGACTCGTACTTCGGGAGAGAACGAAGGTCACATCGCTCGCTGCCGCGACTGCTTTTACGAAAGGAGCGTGCTACTGGCGCATGACGAAGTGAGAATTGTGACAGCTGTTCGCGTTTGTCCTGTGTATACCCTTGCGCTCATTCCGTGGGTCTTTCCTTCTGTTTGAGCGGTGCGTTTTAAGTGTCGAGCTGTGGCAGTTGTTAGTCCACGCTCTTCTGGCATATGCTAATTTCATGCATGCTTTCTGCTTGATGTGCTTGCAAGTTTTGAGCTGCTTGCTGTTCTTCAACTTCGCCGTTTGTTGCCGTTGCTGAAACAATGCACAATAAACGCTCAGCTACCTCTGTGAAGGCACGTTCCACTTTCGCGTCATACCGACTTCTAGATAGGGGGATAAGCCCCGTTTTTCGCCCACTTTTCCTTTTTCAACTTTGCGTTCCAGTTACTACTACTAACAACCCCTATATTTTTCTTGGCACCATTGTCTGTTAGTTAGTATTAATATGGCGTTTGAAAAAGCAAAATGAGCCCTTGACATTGTCACTTATTTCTTTAATGTATAGCATAGCCATTCATAGCAAGGAGGCGGGTAGAGCATCTATGGTAGCTGTGTGTAGCACAGTATAGCAAGGGGTAGGGATAGAGAAGTGACGGTGAGCAAGAGAGGTTAGTGAGAAGGAAAGAAAAGAGGAGAGGTCGCCACTTCATCCCCAATGATTTTTCATTCTCGCCATTGACACCGAACAGGATGCACGTTTAGAACGCCAGCGTGGACGTGCCTCTGGGCGCGATCGTCGCTGAAGGGCGGGAAAATTCCTGCTCCATGCTTTCAACGATTTTCACGATGAGTGTAAAGGCACACATTGTTCAAAAAGTCAGTTTTGAAGTCAAACTGACATGTTTAGAAAGGTATGGAGTCCCCTAGCTCTCCTCCCTTCCCGAAATTGGGATGAAAAGGGGTGATGTAGTGAAAACAAATAGTGACAATACGGGTTTTTCAAGGCCTTCAACTAGTGTCCCCCTCCTCCCCCACTACCGTTGAATAATATTTCTGGCTATGGGCTTAATCCTGTGTCACAGATGTCTGTTAATCTGCTTACACATATTGCATATTCAATCAACGAGTGGTATTCAAAACACATGTAGCTCACGGTCGGTTTTCGTTCTGTGCAACAAGATAGCTAATATTATTGTTCATTTCAACATGAGTTAACACCATGCATATTGTTACGCATGCCTGGGAAGAAAACGAAGATGGGTGAACATGCTGGCTGCCCCAAGCTGGAGGAAGAAAGAAGACGACGACACTGCGATCATCAACCTGTTGGCCGCTCCGGCGCTTCTCTTCACGACCAAAATATAATTCAACTACTCAAGCATTGAATGTTGGGCCAGTCGGTGCATCATCCTCTG
This sequence comes from Rhipicephalus microplus, assembly GCF_043290135.1. NCBI lineage: Eukaryota > Metazoa > Arthropoda > Arachnida > Ixodida > Ixodidae > Rhipicephalus > Rhipicephalus microplus. The sequence continues at coordinate 227,532,954 of NC_134700.1, forward strand.
CGCAGCGCTTATTCTTGTGCAGCGTTTTGTTTCCGCAACGATTTCACAATTTAGCACTTTCATGCACTATGCATTGTAATCTGTTCAAAAAGATCTCACAAGAATGTACACGCCTATGAAGTCGGCCCAAGTGCAACAGCAGTTCACGCTCTATTCAAAAGTGTGCTGCTTGAGTGTGCTGCCGCACTAGCTTCCGGCGCAGTTAACACTTCGGAACAGCTAGCCATGTTTATGTAAGTGGCGTGTCTTAAAAGTATATATTGTGCACAAATATAGACAAAATATACGTGGGAGTGCTGGGAGCGATCGACCGGCACCTTCAGTCGCGCCCTTGATGCCTGATACGGTGAAGCACAGCCGTAGTTTTATTTATCAGTGTTACTATCAATTCAGAATTTACACGGAACATCATCGAAGCACCGACACCGAAGGCAAACACACGCCTGGGGTGTCCTCATATTCACAATAAAAAATGCACGAATCTAACCCGCTGCGTCAGCAGGAGCTGTCTGTGTGTTTCGGGAACACTTTGCAATCTGAAGCTACGCTGACAAGAACAAAGACGTGAACGTTTGCGTGACAGAAAGGTGACCGGAAACACGAATGTCTACAAGTGCACAAATATTGTGCGCAAACGTAAAGTATATACCAGGGAATGAATCAAAGCGATTGCCGGGCCCCTTTTGTCGAGCATTTCAGGCCTGCCACCGCGTTAGCTTTTTTTTTTCTTCTTGTTATTTCGCGAGCCTGTCGAAGCTCATTTAAATCCTCTGCCATTCTCAGTTGCGACATCGAAACTATAGGTAGGCGTCGCACTGATTCCCCCTCCCCCACTCCCCCGTCGCATTCTCTTTATTTTACAAACATCGAGTGGAGATGTCAACACGGTCGCCTTGTCGTGTTTGCAGAGTTGATTGAAAGTATTTCGATCTCCACGTTACGCCAGTTTTTTTTTTATTGGGAGGTGGCCTCAAGTTTCATTTTTGAACGCACGCTTGTGAGATTACATGCTCGCGTAAGCTCTGAAAAGGACGTTGCGCTGACGTAGATTGCGAAGCGGCTTACTAGGAGTTAGAAAACCGTTCCGTCACAGAGTTGGAACTTTGTGTAGTGTGAAGGACGAAAACGAGGTGTGCTGTACTGGAATATTGTTTATTTGGTTTTACGACATCACGGATAGTCCATTCGCAGTGACGAAATGGTAACGTCGAAATATTGAGTACACGTATTGAAAATTTTGGCTTAATAACGCAAACTAATGAAGGTGCTTCTCAAGTAACTAATCGTTGCGCTGAATGACTGAAAAAAGGGGAATAGAACGTCATGTCCGTTTCTTTTATCATATATACGCAGGCGTATGAAGTCAACAAATAAGAAGGACAAGAAAAGAATAGGAGGATTTTTTAATACTTTGTAGTTTCAGTGTAGTGATTATAGAATAAAAAGAAAACAGCTTAGAGTGGAGGAACAAAAAACTCTCCACCGGCGCCGATCAAACCCGCAACCTCTGTAAGGCGCGTGCCTCGTTCATTCCGAATTTCGTCAAGGTTTACGTAACTCAGCAGTCATATTTAAGGACTAAGGTCGTTAGGACCTAGCCTTGTCTTCCGTTGTGGTTATGGTATAAAACCGGTGCTACAGTCTAAACACACACACACACACACACACACACACACACACACACACACACACACACACACACACACACACACACACACACACACACACACACACACACACACACACACACACACACACACACACACACACACACACACACACACACACACACACACACACACACACACACACACACACACACACACACACACACACACACACACACACACACACACACACACACACACACACACGCACACACACACACACACACACACACAGAATAAAGGTTTCACAATAGACTTAATGTGGACATATGTTAATTATAACGTAAGAGATTGCTGTTCGCGGTGAAGATAACCTATCGAGAAGAGTATTGATGTGTTGATCGCCACTAAATTGTGCCTAGATGCAGAGGCTTCTCAATGAAACCTAAAACAGAAAGGCACACGTCAAGTTCTATAGGTCCCAACCGATTTCTTTAAAATAGTCTTTTGCCACCGGTACGTTAGGGTGTTCTAGGATTCACTTCTTGGCATAACCTCCACTCCTGCAATTTTCTAAATCCTCCTTGAATTGCCTGAATTGTTGGAATGCGAAATAAGTTTACCTGCCTACATACAATATGTCACTTAATTTACGTTATTTGGCGCAACAATCGGGTAACGTACTGTTACACACCAATATAAAACCCAGAGTTTCGTCCACGCATTATATGGAAATGCGCGGATATTTTTAACGCGCGATTAAGAACTGTAGTTGTTTAGAATACACGTGAAGTCATTTCACCAAAAAATGGTTTTACTTCTAAAGACTCGCGAGATTCGTTTTTTCGTAAAGGTATACTTTTGTAGATTATTAATGTAAGAATAAGTACCCTCAATTCTGAAAAGTTCTTTGGTCTAAGGCTGGTGACGACACTATATAGTTGTGTATGGTGGAGAGGACTCGCCTCTGCACGTGCTATTACGAGCATTGACATTGGAACGAAGGCATGATTGATTATTTCTTTGCCAGCGTCCAGCAGTGCCGACCGCAGTGCTGGACGGAACGCATAGGCACTCATAATAAACAATATGGTATCTTCTCTAGTTGAAGACCCGAGTAACAGCTTAAGTTATGATTCTGCTAATGCTATATAGTAACGTGAAATCATGTCACGAAGTTCAATAGTTAGAAATTTTGTCACGTATAGGTCTAGTGCGTTGCGTCTTTGACTGAACGAGCGGTCACTTCTGGTGGAACCACAGCAACTCGAAAGAAAAAAGCTGATTCGCGGTCAAACAGAAGTGTGACTACACTAATGCCACGCGTGTTTCTTATTACACTTTTGATGTATTCGGTTTTAGCCTACAAAGACTATGAACAATTCGCTCAGCGCAAACCGCACCTGCAGTGTTCGCGAAGCTCCAGGACTGTATAGTAGATGACTTTGTTATTTAAGATAGTGCGCACGGCGCGAACACTCTAGCTTATTGCAGAGCTTTCGCGACCACCAGTGCTAAAACTGGAAAGTTCGACGCGTGATGTATAGAACACTGCGTGTTCCAACGACGATCACATTATCAATGGCCGACGCTCTCTATCAGTGCCAGTGTGTTCCTCTGTAGACTGTTCGTCTAAACGAAGGGTTTCTTCTTCGACGCACTGATTGTTGCCTTCGTCAACGTCACGACCGCGTGACACAACTTTAGTGCGTATGACTGTCACAACAGGTATAGATAAACGCTGACGGTAAGGCGCCGAAAATCAATTTACATGGAAGTTATATGGAATGAGGCTCACAAGAGCGAGCGATGAGAATATTGAATGGTGGTGCGACGTGACAGATAAAGACTCCTCCCCCCCTTTTTTCCCCCCATGCTTTTCTTGCTCTTGTAACGCGTATTTGCTCGTCGTATTAGTCATAAACACGGTATTTTTTTTAGCCCTAACGGAGGTCTTCGGCAGCTTGTGGAGGAACGAAACCGCATATGCAGTGCCCACTTCTTGGGCAATGATGGAAGAAGATCGATAGCCCCGCACTCTGCCTATCTGCCCCGACACCCTTTTCTGCGTACATTGAAAAAAGCTTCAGCGGGACTTAGACGAAGCGTTAAAGGTCTTCATATATCTCGCAGTGGACACGGCGATTGCCAGAGCCATGCGCTTGGTAGGTCTGTGCAGAATGCGCGCTTGTTGACAAACACAGTTCAGGCAGCGGCATGGTTATACCATTTTGGGCGCCCCGCCTTGGATGTGCACCTTGCTCTCACATTGTGCACTTGGTTTATAGACTAGAGCAAAAAGGTGCAGAAATCATCAAGCAGTCCGAAGGAACGAGTGTATGCAAAAAAAAAGTGAGAAGAACGAAGCGAACAAACTTTTCTCTCGCTATAATAACACCAACAGAAAGAATTCAAAAGTGAGAGAAAGCTCTTCGCGTAATATATAAAATAAGCAAACGTTAATTTAATGTAAATGATACAATACCTTGATAAAACTTTGCTGACCTGAAGGCATGACGTTCGTCACCACTTGCCATCTGAGCAACCCACGGGCCCCTTTGCAGGCAAAGTTCTCTTCCCAGCACCATAAGCATGATTGTCGGCGTAAGGGCAGTTGCCGCAATTAACGCAACGTTTTTTTAAAGGTATGTTTTTACCTGTTCAGTTCCGCTTAATCCACACTATAATGCGTGCCACTAGTTCCGCAGTCTCATAGCAAAGAGCCCTTCCGGCATGTAAAATTTCGCGCGCGGTCGCTCCTGTTGGCGCTGACTATCCTCGAAAGGTCATGGCCCAGATTTGTGGTCTTCAGTGAAAGCTGCAACTAGAGGGTCTATTGTGCCTTCAGGAATCTGAAATGTGGGATTAAAAATATTTCAGTGGGAAGTAACCCATGGAGTTCGCCGGCTATAAACCCCATGCACCGCCGGTGACCGACATTTCGCTAAGTCTCGTGTGACGTCACGGGCAGGAAAGAGTGGAGACATCATCTTTTATAAACTCCTGCCATGGCTCCTCAAAAAACAGGTGGCAGTTATATGATAAATAAAAAAATAAATAAAAACTTTTTAGCCGCTGTAAATCATAGATGTCAGTGCCAAGCTGAGGATAGCTGTACCATCTTGATTTCATGAGAACGTAACCCCGCAACAATATCGTTCGCCGAAATGCAGACCCTCGCATAGCTAGCTATAGTTACGTCAGTGTTCCATAGTTCGCCAGCGTTTCCAGACTCTCAGGCCACGCGGTTGTTTATAAAAATACCCACTCATAAAATAAGTGCTCGACCAAATGCGCCTACATTTCGCCAGCTTATTTGTGAATGCGCAAGAACTAACTCATCATAATCGAAAATTGGTTGTCATTGCCCAGTTAAAGTCCCTGTCATAACGCCGCAGCGCGTCCGTACCAGCTGTCGAGGCTTATACAGGCGCGCAACTGAAGAAGATGGACTGAAAGGCGGGAGGGTAGTGAAATACTGCGGAGTAATCCGCAAGCTTGATCCAAACGAGCGATGCTTATAGTGTATACGCATTCACGCGCACGTCATGCGAGGTGAGACGCCAGGAAATAAGGCCGCTATAGATGCAAGGCCCCGCATGCAATGCGACGCCACGGATAAAAACGAGCTCGACACCCGTATAATCCGCGTATAGAAACGTCAGTTGCATCAATCGCAGTATTATTTGTCGCTTCATGGCAGCAACTGTATACAATTCAACAAACTCTGCACCGGGAAAGTAAAGTAGATTAAACAAAGCCAATGCATGAATCATTCCAAGAAGAATAAGTGAAGTACTTACAGTGTGCGCGCAAAGGCATATCATTTTTGCAAATATGAGGGAACTAGTTTCCAATATTTTTAAGGTCACTGGCAATGGTTACGCGAAAAAAGAAAAGAAAACAGAACTGCCCTGACTTGGACAGTAGCAAAAACTGAAAGGTCAGGAAAGGAAAAAAAAAAAACTATGACGACACGTTCGAGAGAACAACGAAAACAAACATAGTAAGGCATTCATTCTTTATCGCAGCGCAAAAAGGAGCCCGGGGGAAGCAGTTGGAATTGAGAGATCACTGGAGCGAGAGTCTAATCCCGGGGCATTTTCACAGTCACCCGACGTGCAGTGCGCAAGTGCTCTTGAGAGGTCGCGCAGAGGTTAGCGGCGTGCGCTCCACTTGCGCCGGTGGATGACGCACGCAGCCGACAGAAAACGCTCCAGAATAGCGGCTTCCTAGTTAATGCCGGCATTCTATTGCTCTTGCAACTGGCGCGGCGCACTGTCCCGCGGGTGCGTCGACACCTTCTTCGTCGGCTTCTCTTTTCAATCGCTGTATGATTGCTCATCATTCAGTAAAGCTTTTGCTTTATTTTAAAGTTTTTCTTTTGTTGCTGCTGGGCAATTGTGCTGAAGTTTGAAAAGAAAAGCGCGAAAAGCTAGAACAGTGGCTCACCTGAACAAATATAGCGTACCATGTTCTATTTAGACTAAATGGACATAATTACTAGTGTTGTAACTGTAACTCAGGCCGACCTACCTTACTTTTTGTAAATAAATTCTCTCTCTCTTTAATGTGGTCCTACGGAAAAAAAACCGTCTCTGTTTTTACGAAACTGAACCTCGGGTATATTTTTAAAGCTTCACCATGTTTTAAGAATTTCTATGAGGCTTTTCTTGTGGTTTTTGTTGGTTGTAGTCGTATTGGTGGGTACTTGCTGAGCAGGGATGTTCCGTACTATGCCGAAGAATTCCCATTTAGAGACATGGAAATTCCCTATTTCGGGTTTTTTTTTCTGCAAACGTTGAAGAAATTCCCAGCATATTTCCCTGTACAACAGTACTAGCTTCCACCAACGTCCACGAACACACATACTATAATTACACGTGTCTCACGTACTGGCGACTGTTGAAATCATGACTAGCCCCTTCACTGCAGCAAAGCAAAAGCACGACTTTATTAATTCATATACTGTTAATACACTGCACATTGTGAGATTCAAGTCTAACATATAGCTGAACTAGAAACCACTCCGCGTAAATAGTAGAAACAAATCTGAAAGGCTATGCTTGCGTGGTGCATGCGCCTGAACCAACTGCAGCAAGTGAAGGCCCACTTTGACCGCTAATTATTATTCGTAATAGGAAAATTTAGCATTCACGAAATTTCCTGCAATATCACAGGTTCTCTTTTTCGCTTCGGCACAAAATGACAGGCGAAAATAATTTAAAAAAAAGTGGGGGGTGGGTGGGAATTCTCTGCACAGAGCATCACTGTCTGAGCTTGGCAATATCAAAGTATCTTAATTCATGCCCTTTCGACTCAGACCGTTTACCTCTGTAGATTAAGTGATGCGTAGCTTGGTCACGCTGTGGGAGCGACGGCTGCGAGCACGCCGGCAGTATAGGAGAATGATGGAGACGGGCACGCTACGGGTAGGCTTGGACGAGTAAAGAGGTGATCCTTGGTGTCTCCGCCTCGTCTCTGGAGAGTTCCGGGCCAGCCTACGCCCAGGGGCCCACAATATACAACGTTATACGCATATTTCCTGCCAAATACAAGTTAGAAAAAGTCGCTCGGTAAAGCTGTTCTTCAATACACTTCCCCCTTCAGACTTTCGGACTCTTTCAAAAGCTGCTACTTCCGCCCATCTATCTAAAATAATTTAAGGTGAAAATTTTATGGACCAATCTTGAGAATCTCCCTGGACAGCCGGTAACCTCGCAGCGAAACGCATCTTGATTTAGCAAACCCCTGCGTGAAAGCGTGTGAGATCAGCTGTGAGCGAGTGAAAAAAAGCGCTTGCGAACGCACCTTTTCTCTGCTGTGGCAGGTGTTGTTGCGAACAAAAGCGTGCACGCGCGCGCGCTCACTGCGCGCCTGCATTGAAATATAGGTCAATTCGTTTCATCTGGACTTAATGAACTGGTTCACGGAGGCGCTGCACTCTGGCATTCGTTGCACGAGTTCGACATGGTGGCGACCACGGTATTCGTTTCGAAAAAAAAAAAAGGCATATCCCACGTTCAGTGGGAATCGATGATATGCGAAGCACTAATAAGGTAGGATGATAGGTCACTTTAAAATCAGCACAACCTTAAGAGGTGGAGGTAAATTATACCCTACATGACTTCCATGTCATGATTATTATGTTTGGACGTTTAATTTAACTTCGTCATCTATTAAAGTCACCTGATATCAACTTTGGTATATATCGAGCTAGTGAACCAGCTGCGAGCGTTCCATGATCGTAGCATGTAGTCATGTTTTACATGAAATTCATATCATGATTATCATATTTGGACGTATCAATTACATTCACTGTCCATTCACGTCACGTAATACCAAATTTGGTATATGTGGAACTAGTGAAACGGCCGCGAGAGCGCTATGAGCGTAGCATGTAGTCATGTTTTACATGAAACGCATATTATGATTATCAGGTTTGGACGTGTCATTTACCTTCATCGTCTATTCTCTTCCTGTGGTACCAAATTTAGTACACGTGGAGCTAGCGCAACGGCAGTGAGTGCGTCATGAAGGGCCCAATATGCTCCGACGCAACGTTGACGCACGCGCAGGCTGGACGCAGCGACGCCATGATAGCAAAACGCAAGCACTCTATAGTGTAACGCCAGGTGCGACCGGTGCGACCAGCGTCCGTCGGCGTCGCCCGGTGGCAACCGCCGCGAAATGCGACATGCCGCATTTTGCGACAACGACGTTACTTAGACAGCACCGCGTCTGCCTCTCTTCATTACGGAAGGGCGCCGTGTGAGCTCAAACGCGCATGCGTCAAAGCAACGCAGCGCGCGCCTGCGAGTATATGGCATGCAGATCCACAATGAAGGTCAGTGGGCAGATCCACTGATCTGTACTAGCGGGATATCGGCACCTGGCGTGGCATCGCCGGCGGGACGCGATAAAACGAACGCCGGCGCGCAAGCGCGCTGGCTCACGTCGAAGTGTATTAGCGCCTTGAGTGCACGTGCATTAATGTTCTTAAATGACACGCATCTCATGATTACCATGTTTGCACCAGTCACATACCTTCGTCATCCATTCACGTGACGTAATGCCAAATATTGGGATATATGAAGGTAGCAAAACGGCCGCGAGCGCATCATGAGTGTGGAACGTAGTCATGTTGTTACATGACATGCATTTCATGATCATCATGTTTGAACGTGTCATTTACCTATGTCGCCCGTTCGCGTCCCGTAGTACCGAATTTGGTACATGTGCAGCTAGCGAAACGGCCGCAAGCACATCATGAGCGTAGCATGTAGTCATGTTTTCACATGACACTTGTCTCATTATTATCATGTCTGCACCAGTCACATACCTTCGTCATCCATTCACGTACCGTAATACCAAATTCGGTATATGCAAAACTAGCGAACTTGGCCGCGAGCACATCATGAGTGTATTCTAGGATTCACTCCTTGGCATAACCTCCACTCCGGCAATTTTTCGTAATCATGAGTGTGGCACGTATTCATGTTGTTATATGACACGAATGCCATGATCTTGATGTTAAAGTCTATCACTTGTTTTCGCCATGCAGTCATGTCATACCATACCAGTTTTGCAACATATGATGTGAATGAAACCACCGCAAGAGCAGCGAGACCATGACATGTAAATGATTACATTTATGACATACATGTCATGATTTTCATGTTATGACTAGTCAGATGTGTTCGCCATACAGTCATGCTATATCATGACGAGTTTGGTAATGATACCATTATCCAAACGGCCAGGAGAGCTAAACGTCGTAGGCGGATAGATAGATAGATAGATAGATAGATAGATAGATAGATAGATAGATAGATAGATAGATAGATAGATAGGTGTTTCATTTCGTCTTCTCCATCTTGTCCGGTGATGGACTGTGGTCAAATAGATAGATAGATAGATAGATAGATAGATAGATAGATAGATAGATAGATAGATAGATAGATAGATAGATAGATAGATAGATAGATAGATAGATAGATAGATAGATAGATAGGTGTTTCATTTCGTCTTCTCCATGTTGTCCGGTGATGGACTGTGGTCAAATATCTGATTAAGTTTAATAATTACGTGGACATTTGTTTTTTCAGTGTGCACGCTCGGGGCCTCTTCATCCTTTATTTACATGTACCAAACCTCTATCTATTTCCGTTCACTTCTATCAAACAGCGTCCACACAGCATGAAGATGGTGGTAGCTGGAAATCGTTCGTACGAGTTCTCTGGGAGGCAATTGAAATTATCTCTAGCACAAAGTATTGATTGAATCACACCGCCACCCCACAAATTTAATCGAGAGTTCTTCGTTTCTCTCTCCCGTTTGCCTGATTATTCTCTTTCCTTGTTTAAAGCACCCGCCATGATGGCTATGGTGCTAGACTGCCGACCCGAAGGTCACGGGATCGAATCCCTGCTGTGAAGGCCGAATTCCCGATTGAGGTGAAAACGCTCGAAGGCTGTGGGCCTAGATTCATGTGCACGTTAAAGAACCCCAGGAAGTCGCAATTTTCGGAGCCTTCCACTACAGCATTCCTCATAATCATGTCATGTCTTTGAAATGTTAAACACTGACAGTGATTTTTAGAACAGCAAACCGGACGCAGTTTTGTTAACCCCCCTGACTTCCCCGTATTCATCCTCTCTCTTTCCCTCTCAATCGAAAGCTATTTAAGAAAACTTGCAGTTGTGTTTCCGAAGCCAGCGTTCTTTCTCGGAATCACACGCGAGTCGGCCTTATACAAATACTCTTTCTGATTGTGTTTTTTTATAGTTCATGTCAAGTTATGCCAATCATATCTGTGTACTAAAGTCAGCGTATAAGAGTAAATATTGTTTTCACGCACACACCCACGCACACACCCACGCACATACACACACACCCACACCCACACACACACACACACACACACACACACACACACACACACACACACACACACACACGTGAACACACACACACACACACACGCACACACACACACACACATACGCGCGCACGCACGCACGCACACTTTGAACAGAATGTTTTCCTTTATCGAGTAAACAGTTCACAGCCGGCACTCCACGCCTTACGTCAAGCGATTGATTGTTGTTATTCCGGCGTCTCTTTGGAGATCAGCGGATGAGCAGCTTTTTTAATAGAAGGAGCATGTCGTAATCGACCTGTTGTTCCGAGTAAATCCACGTAGGTTAATGGGATACAGTAGAAAACGACTTCCCATCGACGAAAATACAGCAGGCCAGGGTCATTGCAGCGCACCTCGCGTCGGCTCGCGAGCTTATTTTTGCGCATGGCTCCGTTTCAGTCGTAAGCTGCGCAGTGCTCTATAAACTTATAGGACCAAGGGGAAAACACAGCGGGAGTATGTGAAGGCGCCCTCGCACGCTTATATTAAGAGCAGAGACAACAACGAAAACACCGTCATGAACGGCCTTTACATCCCCTCTCCCTCTTTCTTCCCCCCCCCTCTCTCTCTCTGTGCGTGTGTGTGCGTGCGTGCGTGCTGGAGTACTGCAAGCAAGAGAGAGAGAGAAAGGAAGAGAAGATTCAATTACGCTCGATATTACACCGACTAGCTCCGGTCTCCTCGGCGACTGTGGCGGCAATCTTCGTTACTTCGATCATCAATTCTCGAGAAACTCTGCGCGAGCTTTTCAGGAAGTGCCTCAGCGCTGACAGGTTAATATCAACGCGGGCCGGTCAGTCTAATAGGACGCCCGCCCTGTGTGGCCCGCGAATACAGAAACTACATTCACGCTGCCACAAAAGGGACACGGCGGGTGGTTTTCGTTATCATACTGAAATAAATAAATAAATAAATAAATAAATAAATAAATAAATAAATAAAAAGTGTTTTAGTTTTGCGAGTTTGGTTTGAATTTAGGTAGACGAAAGCCTAGGCGTGTGCATCTGCTTGGTCTGTATTGGAGTACTGCAAGCCTCGCGCGGTGCACCTAAATTGCGTCTCCGTCCCAAGATTTTCTCAGTTGTTTTTGAATTTTGGTTCTTGAGGCTCATGATTTTATTGTTTTTTTATTATAAACGTTGTTTTGTATTAGGTTTTCTGTGAAAAAGAAATAGAAGAGAGTATGAAAACAGGGAAACCGAGAGGAAAGCTTATTGAAAAGCGTAAGACATTTGCCTCTCAGTTATTATGCACTTTCGCAACGCTTCAGTGTGGTTCTCATGGCGCGTTGCCAGCGCAACGAACAACACGCATTTGCGTTGCGGTGACTGTGACGCAAACCGAGTCTCTATTTTTTTTTCTAAGGAAAAGGCCGGTCTTAACTGGCAGCCTTGGTGATTTGTTTGAGACGCAAGATCTTTCACGGCGAAAAGGAAGATGCTGCAGACTGAAACAATAACACGCTTGCACACACACGCACACAAACACAAAAGGAATAAAGGATACCGTGCTGTGGTTGGCGCTTCATTATAGGTTCACGAGTTTCGCAAAAATTACAGCGGATTGCACTGCGATGAACTTAACCCACGCAGTGACGGTCGCTCGTGGTTATAGACTGCGCGAGCCATTACATTTAAATTTCAGCATGTAGCTACTAAGTATTTGTAAAAGGTATGTGTTATGCAATAGTGGCGTCCCTTTGTTGCTCCCCACACTGACAGCGATCGTGCAAGTGAGACTCGCGCCTAGATGCTAATAAAAAAGACATTCGCGGGTTTTGGATATTGTTATGCCGTCTGTAGGACGGTATCTGTGACACGAATGAAACGTTTGTTGCAGAACAATTGTTGATCTTTAGTATGCATGACTTGATTCTAAGGGAAATAGGGATACCGTGGTCGGTAGATAAAAACAAAAATGGTTGTGCTGAAGTCGGCTGTTGCAAGTGCGAATATATGAGAAAAAAAAACAACCCTTTTAGATACCACCAAGCCGTACGGCGTCCCCCTTGCATATTCTCTGGACCCGAGTAAAGTTTTCATCATCATCATGATATCATCATCATAATCACCACCAACACCACCATCACCATCATCATCATCATCATCTGTCCTTTCACTTCGTAAAGGTGGTCTACCAGTAAAGTTGTGTAACGTATCTAGTAAACGTTTACTTACGTGTCTCGTTTAGAGCATTTCTTATGCCGAGCTTCGAGTGAATGTACCCTGGCGGGGATTGAAAAGTAACCTTCGACGAGGACTGCATTGGTCCCTATGATTATTGACGACGAGAAGAGGCACTTAGGCAATAAAACACACGTTGGTTCCCTAAAGTTTCTCCAAATCAAATGTACCAGTGGTGAACAGTACGATTTGTCGAACTTATGTGGAACATACATTTGTGCCCGGGGAAGACTTCATATTTAGTCGACCAGTGGTGACTGGGAAGTTTTTTCAATCCCACGTGCGCTAAGAATTTTTCTGTCAAGACCGCTGTATTTGAAGCCAGCTATAGATGGCTTCTGCGTGAAAAGTAATGTCACTTATAACGAACGAATCAAAATGAATATGATCAACTCAGTGTGGCCTGCAATTGAGGCTGCACTGCCAAAATAAATGTCACCACTCCTGAAACAGCTGGCGTGAGGCGATGGTACGCGCGATATATTAAGTAACACCATGACGGAGGTAAAAAAAAATAAACATTGGCGGAAATGTGTTGCTGCTGCAACTGAATGCGATCTAAATCAGGAGTGCACACTGCCACCCTTTTCTAGCGCGCATCAAATCAGGCATGGTTGTTGCCATGGGGTCACGCCTGTCGGTAGCAGCAGCTGGCTGCTGCTTCCACGCATCTATATATATACGGCCACGGCATACGTGCGTATGACAGACGCGGCCATCGCTTTTGTTTCGCGTTGGGGATCGCACGTGTATATTTATATATGGATGTATGAAGCCAGTTACACAATGTCGGCGAGCACGTCTCGGACACATCTCATCGGCCCCTGCCCCCCTATGGCGGCTGCAGCATGGGCTGCAAGCGAGCAGACAGGAACGGCTTATAGGCTGTGGCCCTCCCGGGGGCACGCGGGTTAGCTGCGCCGATCCGGACGTGTATACGATCGCTGCGAATGCGTGCTCGCGGTCACAAGCGCCTCTCTATCACACGCTCTTTGTATCCGTGTTTTTGCTTGTGTTTGGGCGTGTGCATCTTTACGTGTCTAAGCGTCAGCGTACTTGCGTGTTCAAGAGAGAGAGAGAGAGAGAGAGAGAGAGAGAGAGGCAGCTCATGAAATACATGTAGCTCCAGTTCTCTCCAATCAAGCGTGCTTCTCAACTCTCCTACGCCCTCGGCAAGCTCGTCGTGTCAGCGTGCGCACCGGAGGTCGACGCGTTCCATCTTCGACGTCTCCCGGGAGACGACGCGGCGGCGGGCGCGGCTCATCGGGTCGGCCACCTCGGGTGGACCGGACGGATGGACAGCTCGGGCCGGGTTTGCTCGCTGGACCGATCACTCTCGTTAGTTCCGTCGTGTTCCCGGGAGTGGAATTGATGGGATCCCCTCGGGGCGGGGGGCGGTGCCCGTACAGCTGTATACGGACGAGAGAGAACCATCGGCGGTGTTCGCTGGCGCTGAGTGCAGGGAACGTTCCTTCCGAAATGACGCGATCTGGTGGGACAGCGGGAGAAAGGGGTCGCGTTTACCACGTGTATCACGCCTAGAAATGCGACGGGACCGATTCCCTTATCATGCAGCCGAAGCGAGCACGTCTAAGGGAGAAAATCTTTTGCTCGGCGACGATACTGTATACGGGCTGGACCTGCTTCCGAGAAAAGATCCTAACCACACACACACACGCACGCACACGCACGCACACGCACACACACGCACGCACGCACACACGCACACACACGCACACGCACGCACACACACACATAAGGGAACAAAATGCGTGCGTATAAACTGCGTACGTGGCAAACGAGCGTATTCTCACTTTTCCTGAAATCCCATATACCTGGCCTGAGGCTTTTACTTTATTTATTGTTTTTTTTCTTCCCGCGTGCACTTTGGGCCTCAGCTGTGTCTTCTTGTATATGGCCAGTGGCCTCCTCTCCTCGTACGTCCACGACCACCATAAATGCATGCTCATATTCTGCGAAGCTAGCTTGCTTCCTTTTCTGTCTTCAATGAACAAATTCTATGCAACAGATACACAGTTGTAAAAAAAAAAGTTGCAGACGTGTAGCAAGCAGGAAAGCTTAAGGAAAGCTTACAGTGCCGCATTTCTTGAGATAATAAACACAGATGAAGGCTTCAAGCCAAACCAGGATGGACCACAAATAAGAGATGGCAAACTGGCGATGACAAATCGCAAATGCTCGTCTCATGTCTTTTTTGAAATCCGTCTTTGTTTACGCTGAAGTCTTCACCTTGAAAATCTACGTACAGAATAGTCCTCACCGGAGTTTTATTGAATAAACTAAGAAAAAAACAACAACAAGCAAGACGAGAAGAAAATTCCGGAAGTACAGCTTATCTAATTTTTCTTCACAGCTTAAGTTGGAAACAACAGAGAGACAATGCGATCGCTTCAGCGATTATTCAAGCACGCTGTTCTCATTATTCGCGTGACTGAGGCTGCAGCCACCAATCATAGTTAGACATCATACTTCGTTGCAGGGCGCTCACGTTTACCTCGGAGTCTTTAGAAGAACGTCGCGTGAAGGGCCCAGTGCACGACTGCGTGGACTCGGCTCGTTAGCGGCAGCCGGGTGTTGATCGTAAAACGGACGGGGACGGGAAAGCAGAACGTCCCACGCAGCACGCAGCTCACGTTCTGCGTCTTGTTTCTCTCGGACAAATCACTCGTGGTGGTCGTTTGCTATGAGTAGCCTGCAACAACCTCTCGACGGCAACGTACGGGCCATCAACGGCGCCACGCGTCGGCGTGATATCCTCGTCATGGCCGCACCGTTACTTCTATTTTTGTCTTTCTTTCGACCTTCGCGTCTTGCTTAAGCATCGCTCTCATCCTGACCTGCTTGTATAGCTGTAACGCATACAGTCGCAAGTTTCTGGACATGCCACTATTTCGCAACCAGGCGTTCCTTTCGCCGACACTGAAAAATTAAAAAAAGCAGTATACTCGGGCATCTACTGTGCTGACTGGTCGAGTGTATAGATGACCTTGCATAGTGGTGACATGGCAGATGAGGAGTGGTTGGAGACGAGGTGTGTATTATTCACACGTTGCTAGTTTGCGTAGTTGAGAGTACTCGTTCTAGAAGGCAATGCTGGCAAAACAATAACATGACAGCAGACGTCCACACAGCTTCAGAAGTGCTTATATTCTTTAGTGTTCACTCGGAGACACGTCCGCTCACATCGCCGCTCCAGCCAAGCGCTGAGCGCCTCACTGGTGAAACTAGCTTGCGCTTTCACGGTCTTTTGTCGGCACACTCCCAATGGCACCGCGTTATCCACGGCAACGCTGAACGAGCGCGTCTTAAGAGAAGTGCGCAGTGATTCGACGAACAAAATGACCTCAGCGTGACTCGCTTATCCCATCCATTGCAAGTGTGCTGTCGACCGTTTTTTCAAGCCTTTGAGTAGCGGCAGCCGAAACTCGCTCGCAAGACGAGTGAGTAGCCGCTCAATGTAATGACCCTCTTCCGCAAGATTGCCCCCCGTGCATTTAACAAGCTGCCACCGCAGATTTTGATGAGCAGGCAATAAGGTGAGGCCTTCAGATGCGGAGCTGGTGGTCAGGGATCCTCAGAAGCGAAACACTGACCCAGAAGCCCAGGTTTTGATGGGCCACTCGGAACCACGGAGACATAGCTGGGCTTATTTGTGCAATGATGCATTTATACACTACACCTTGAAGTCCTTTAGTGCGCGAGGTAGAAACAAAACCACCAAGGGTATCCCTGTACAGTCGCAGGGACCGCGCGAGGCGGTTGCTCTTTCAAATTTTGTCGTCGACGCCGTCCAAGAAGACGACGCCGCTGCCGCCATGCGCCACAACGACGGCCATTTTCGCGCCCTCGAACGTACATATACAAAGAAAGAGGGCGAAGGGAGCGAGAAGGTACACGGCGCGACGAGATTCGTTTGTCGCCGTGTCGTTAGCCTGCGCGACGCCTCCAGGCGGTAACGCCTTCGAGGCCGCTGCGGTGCGCCGGGTGTGCATAAAGGCGCGAGCGATGCCATTAATCCCTCATTAGCCGAGATTAGCTGGCGAGCGACGTCATTACTGCGGGAGTGGCAGCTACGCCACTGCCGCCAACAGCTCAACAACAGCAGCCATACTGGTTAAGCGCAGAGACTTCAGCTGGGCCAAGTGGTAACTGTCTTCTTTTTTTTTCGTTGATTCGTTTGTTGCGTGTTGCGTGCAAATGGCACCCTGCCGCTGGTATAAGCTCCAGTTGGGTGCCTCGCGGTTTCGCTTATGGCATGCGTGGGTTATGGTCGTGTTCGTAACAGAGAGTTGCAGACGGTGCACGTGCTCAAAAAGCCATTTACTCGACGACTGAGGTGTCGGTGGCAGTGCTAGGGCTCACTTGTGAAACAGCTGCATTGTCGCAAAACGACGGTCGTGTACATTAGAAAAAACAAGCCGCAGAAAAGAAGCAAAACCACGCGATGAAATTCTCTGACGCGAATATTTTCAAAGCGATGGCAGCCCTTTCCCACTAAGGCTTGTGTGCGGAGATATTCGAATAATCTAAAACTATTGGCGCGTTACCACCGCAGTTGTGAAATAAACGTGGCTGGTATCTATTGAAGAACGGCAATAAAACTGAAAATACTAAAAAGACGTAGTAAACTCGCATCAGTATCTAGCACAAGGAACTGGGTAGTATAACGAGTTTGATTACGTTTCTTAATGTGCTTCTCGTGCTCCGCCTGGAAATTCTGGGGATTGATGGCTGCTACATTAACGTCATCACCAGAATCTTGATATATGTTGCGGAAAATTGCGCTGCTAATCTGTAATAAAGGGGAGACTCCCGAAGGCACGGGTGGGCGCAACCCACCGTTTTTTTTCCTGTGCCTTTGTAACTGTCTCTCTTGTTACAGCTATGCAGCGTAATTTTATGCAACACATATAAAGCTTGTACCAACTATAGCATAAAGGAGTGGTTTATCGCCAGAATCAACCGCTCGTTTGATTACGTTTTAATCATTAAATCGTTTGAATGATTAAAAACTATCATAATAGGAACGAATGGTAGAAGTTTAACGCAAGCGCATCCCACGGCCCTCGTATTCAAGCAAATGTCCCCAAACCACCAATAATGGCCAACTTTTGCAAAAGTTTGTAGTGGACATGATGCAGAGCATCATGTCCACTGCAAACTTTTGTAGTGAACTAGCCCACCTAAGAACACTTGTTTATAGTCTCTCAAGCTCCACAGTAGAGGAAAAAAGAAAGGTGGAAATATTTTCTAAAGTTCTCGGACATTATAGGTATACTACACAAGCGGTTGGACATACAGTACATAGCGTTTGTTTGTGCCAGGAATTAGAAGGTTAGGAAACACAGATGATTTCGTGTCGTTAAAAAGTTTTTTTTCAGGAGTAACGCGGGTGCATTTCGCGAGTATTGTGTTTTCTTTTTCATTACATGCCCTATATTTCGAAAGTCGGGCGTGTCCGGCCCGCATTAGGCATGCAGTGCACAACATCGTATGGAAGCATCTCTATATAGTGAGCAACGCACTATAAATTATGATTTATTACTTAGTAAACGCTAGGGTATAACTACGCTGGATCGTGACAAATATAGTGCCTGGTGCTCAACATCGCGTCTGCGTGAGATGTAAAGGCGCGCAATTAAAGTGGTTCCCCGAGAGCAACTATGAGTTATTTAGCACATTCACATACGAATTGCAGCACTCGCTGTAACGGACGACGAAGGAGACAGAACGCATACAAAGATGTACTTTATCTGAAAGCACATTCAAACGAAGAGAAGTAAAACAAACCTTGAACGAATTTAATTTTTACGTGCGCCGTGGGACGGGAACGTCGGAGCACTTCACACGAACACGCAACGCAGTGTGACGTGTGTGTTTGAAAGCCGTGCTTCGAAGCAATGCTTCGAAATGCAGGGCCAGACACTGTTGAACTAAGTGGCTACGTGTACTTCCGAATGGCGGGACGTTCGTTAAGAGTCGAAGTAGATGGCTGCACAACCTCTCTACGGGCCTGAGAATGTACGTTTCTCAGACCATATACATGCGACCATATACTTATTTCAGTACACCGCGTAATTACTGTTGGTAAATGCACTGCAGCCTTTCGCGGTGCAGAGTATGTGGAAGACGGTAAGAGAGTGGCATACTTACAACGTTGGTTTTTTTTTTTAGAGAGTGGCAATTCTTCTGCGAGTGCCATTAGTTTAAGGGCAGTCACTGCGTAGCACGTTCGGAAAGAAACCCCAAACCAATATCTCGGTGGCTGCGTTTGCTATCGGGCGAGCCGTAATGGACATAAGTTCTTGAGCTTCAAATGGAATCCAAAGACACACGCCTTTTAGCTTCCCCCAATTACTAATCTTTATTGCCGAGTAAATGGGTTGAGAGTCTCATCCTTCCTCGTAAGCCAGCGCAGTGCATTGACGAGTCGCACGTTCTTTTTTTGTCTTTTTTCCTGCCACGCGTCTTCTATAAACAGGTGGCCTGGAATCTCGTAACCAATGAGTCAGGCATCTTGCGTAGGCTACGTCTGTACGGCTATGTTGGCACTGTGATGTCGAATCATGTTTGTCTAATAGATCGTTCCTGCTTTTCGTGAAACGCGGTTAGATCACTATGATGGGGCGATTAAATGTGATGTTGTAGCAACAGGAACATCGCTTCGAGCCGATCACGACCGAAGACGAGCGCCGCGGGCAGGATACGTGCGAGCCGCGAGAGACAGAACGCTCAAGTTTCAGCTGGCTGGAAGCGCGTAATCACCGTTTCTTCACTTCAGTATCGCGCCTTCGCCCTATCACCTCTGTGTTGATTGGCATGTCCCCATCAGCCACATTCACGTCGTTTTACCATTAGTTGTTATCGTGGTTCATTCAAGGTATCTCTCAAGAAAAAGAAAGGTGAGGAAATATGGGGGGGGGGGGGGCAGGCCATGAATTGAAATAAATAAATAAGAAAACAACGAAGTTCAGAAATGGGAGAAGAAAGCACGACCGTAGAACAGAAACTGAACGAGAGCTGGTTCGTTGGCAGAGTCCAGGACTACGTGGGGCTCCACGCGCCCTCTTTGCTCTTTCAATCAGCCATACGAACAACCACGAGAAGAATGTTGCCTTCGAAGTAAAGGGAAGAACAAAGCCGCTTTCACCAGAGCGTCGGCAGCGCGAGGTGCCTTCACGTCGAGAGCCGAATCGAAACATGCCCCGTTCGCGCTCGGCATCTCATCTTCAGCAACTGCCGATTTCTGTGAGGCCGTTTGCGTGGGAAGAGCGAGTAAATGTTAGTCTGTGCACGTTTGTCATGCCGCGATTTATGAATCCAGAGTTCGCGACCCCAGCCTTGCTCCCGTGCGACACCCGGAACGATAATATGATTTCCATACGCTCCGTTCTGGGTGCGGCGCTACCAAACACCGCGCACTGTGAGCTCTCGGCGTCGCGTCATTGCCGAAATTGTCGAAGCTGGGCAAAAAAAGTAAAATGAGCGCCAACAGCGTTTCTGTTCTGTTAAACGTCGAGAGGTCACCGGAAAGGATGTGGCAATGCTGGCAGCGGCCTTCTGTCTATAGCATCGGCGCGCCGCTGTCACTTGTTCGCTAACGAACTTTCAGCATCCCAGCGTTTACAACTGCATCACACAGAAAAGATATGTGGATTCTTGAGGCACATTGTGCAGGAAACAGTGACAAGGACGTGGGAAGGAGGGGAGAGAGAGGGGCTGTAGAGCCTGTTGCTGGGAGCAGCTCCAAATGTGTTTCGGTAAAAGTGTTATTGGGCTGCGCTAACCTACAGGCCATGACTTGCAAGAAGGGGGTGGATGCACCGCTTTTGGATTTACTCGGAACGTTAGAGCTTCACGCGGCAATCTGATTGTGTGCGACAGAACACGCCTGGCGTGACAACGGTGCGCTTACGACGAGTGATGAAGTGATGAAGTGAGCCCAACTTGTGGATGGCGGCAACGGCTGCTCTCAATTAGCCATGATTGTCAGTAAGAAATTAATGTTTGCTGTTGAAGACACCTTAGATCATATATAATCTGTGTTGCGAAGGTGCACGACTCTTTAGCTGCACGTGCTAATAAATTTCTCGTGTCAGGTTCAGGAATATCAGTGCAGAAGCGAATAGCCATACTTAAGCATACTAGATGATGAACATTGTGTGCGCACTTTTGTAACCTGGCGATCGTTATCCACGGCTTATTTAGGCTGTATTTGTTTTCTTTATGCATAAGTCATCTCTGCCGTTAGCGGGATGCCTCCACTAATATAATGTGCATACTAAGATTGGGTAAGTTACTGCTTTAAAGTAGTCCTAGTGATAAAACATTTTTTTTTGGGGGGGGGGATGAGGCCAATTTTTCGGTAAAATGACAGGCTGAGACTGAGAAGCATAGAAGGGTCACAAATTAAGTGCCGATTATTTTTGTCATGACGCATCAACGAAAATAAACGATGTTTGCGACAGAATTAGCTAGCTATAGAAGCTACCACTAAGCTTGCTAATGTAGGCGATCACTGACTGTTATTTTACGCGTATTAAAAATAGGCTTGTTATTTTTTTGTTAGACACAATTTTAATTAGATATACCAGACAATAATGCCAAAGAAAGTAGAGGAATATTGTTAAAAGTAATTGTAATGTAGATACTAAGGAAGAAAAATGGAAGAAAAAATTATTTGGCGTGGCCGAGGACAGAACCTGCGCCCTCCGAATAACGCTTCCGATGCTCTACCGACTGAGCTAACACAGTGGCTATGCCTTTGTGCTGTTTATAGGGTATATATGTGAATTTAACATGAGAGTGTTAGTGCCGCCTGTAGCCATGTCGGTGAGTGTTGAACACTGTTTTTCTGTCTGTTTGACATCACGCAGCACGTGATCTTATTACGAGCTGGCAGCTGACCAATCATACCTCGCATACTACCTTAAGGCACCAATTCTGCCAGAACAAGACCCTAGGGCTTGCATAGCTCTTTGAACTCTCTACGCGTGTACCTTGCTTAAACAAGTCATTCGCAAATATATCACTCACACACACACACACACACACACACACACACACACACACACACACACACACACACACACACACACACACACACACATACACACACACACACACACACACACACACGCACACGCACACACGCACACACACACACACACACACACACACACACACACCACAGAGAGAGAGAGAGAGAGAAGCGCGCGCACACAGACAATCGCTTTATCGCCCTTGCTCACTCACTCACTCACTCACTCACTTTTTCTTTCTGGTCTCTGAATAACTGCACGTGAGTAGAAGGCTAAACATGATTGATTGATACGTGGGGTTTAACGTCCCAAAGCCACCACATGATAATGAGAGATGCCGTAGTGGAGGGCTCCGGAAATTTCGACCACCTGGGGTTCTTTAACGTGCACCCGAATCTGAGCACATGGGCCTACAACATTTCCGCCTCCATCGGAAACTCAGCCGCCGCAGCCGGGATTCGATCCCGCGACCTGCGGGTCAGCAGCCGAGTACCTTAGCCACTAGACCATCGCTGCGGGGCAAGGCTAAACATAACAGATAATAGAGAGAGAGAAAGAAAAAATGTATGGAAGTCCTGGAAAAGAACATTAGCACAAATGAGTTTGTGTACACTTATAGAAACTGCTGCCTGTTGCTACAGCAGCCGATAACGCCCATTTCTCTGCTGTCTTACTTCTACAGGAAAGCCTTACTGTGAAAGTTAAGTGAACTACGAGCTCACACAAGTATGAAATTTTACTTGAAAGATCTGTGTAGTTCACAAGGTGACACATACACATCCGTATTCACTGTACAAAAAACGGATGGGAATGAGAAGAAAATAATATACGAAGGAGAGGAAAAAGAGGGGTAAAAAAGTACTTTGGAGAACATTTATTTGGGATGCTCTTCCGTGAGTATATAAAAAAAAAACAGGAGAAAGTTCTGTACCTTCTAAATCTGTCTAAGTTGCTGACTTGGTTCAGTTCTTACATGCCGACTTCCGAAATAGCAACATGCTAACGTATTCTCCACCAAACGAACGAAGCTGCATGTGGTGAACGCGAGGTTGTTCTTTCGCACGCTTTAAAGTCACACAACAGAGCACGCTTTACAGGCGGTGTTGTGGGTGACAGTATTTCGGTTGGTATACCCACATACATTACGCTGATTACGCTCTACTTGAAGCTTTGTGTCGGCGCAAAGCTCAAGCGAAAGGCCTGGCGTAGTTGTTCGTGGAATTTTCACCAATTTCGTAACAATTTTGCTTACGTACATGCAGTTTCGACGAAATTTCCGTCTGAAAACATGCAGGACACGGAAGTACGCATTTCAATTTTGTACAGCTTAGGTGGACAGCTTTCACGCGTAAATAACAACATTTTTCTTACAGCACTAATTGTTCAAGAGAAAAATAAACGAAAAAGTCCGGTTTAATGCAAATGAAGCGTGAGCAGTGCGAAAAAGCAGCAAGCCTACTTTTTAAAAAATTATTTATCCACTTAGTAACGCAAGAATTTTTTTGTTTGTTTCGTCCCACCAGTACACTCAATCGACGAGAACATACACTTTCCTCATGCGATTAACAACTCCTGTTTGTGTATGTCACAACATTACACCTTAATTTCAATGAATCGCTATACTGCGTCATCAAACGCCCTCGAATTTTGCGTAATCTTCCTCGAAATACAGCTTATAAACACCCACGATTCAAGACAATCTCAGAAGACTCCCTATGAGGCAGTTTCCGTATTCAAAACTAAATCCCCTTTCCGTCTTCAACACCCAACCTGAACACACGAAAATACCTTAGCGACGATATCAAGCTGACGGTGCTCAAGTCGATGGACACTGAATCGCGGAGAACGGTTGGCACAATAGCCAGTGGCGAGTTTCGAAATGTCCTCGATCATGTGCAGGCTTTATCAAGCATTATGCGGGTCGTCTATTTGTCCTCGCTCGGGTCATTAAAGACAGTTTGCTCACTACGGCACGAACGCGTTGGCCGTAGTCATTGTGGAGAAAGTTGACGAGCCACGTAAAAGTGGACTTCAATAGGATTTCCCCCTAGGCACTCTTCTGCGTAAGCCCGCACATTCCGCGGAGAGCCCACCTCTGAAATATTCACGAATAGCTTGAGCTGCTAAGCTCAGAACTGGTAATTTCCTGCATAATTGAGTCCGTTTGGGATGAAACCGCTGACTATTCACTGCAGATTGCCCGGTCTCGGTACAATTTGCAGTAGGCTGCGCGAAGTGGCACTTTGCTGAACGTGCGGAACTTTTTCTTTCGAGTATTGTCAGTAATGGTTCACATCCGTAGATTTACCAGTTTCGACTTCCTGAATCCTACTTTTTTTTTTCGGAAGATTTACGTGAACTATATTTTTTTCTTTTGCCGCAAATAATTAGGAGAAAGAAATGCCCGAAAGTTAAGCATTTGGTGCATTAGTTTGAATGCTGTTATAATTTCTTTATTGAAAACGAAGACAGAAACAAAAGAAAAAATCAAAACAAACAGCTTAGTTCAGCAATTCTTCAAGATTTTGTTACGGCTCCGTTTTTATGCCGTGCGCCTAACTTAATCTTCGTCTGCTGCAACGCCAGTCCCTGCACCCTCCTAAACATATATACAGAAGAAAAGAACGCCGTATACAAGCGCAATACACTTAGCGTTGTAAATCATGTTTTTTAAAGAGACAGTAGCGTTACTGGCTGTCCGCGACATTACTAGCACCAAGACATCTTCAGTAGTCATGTGAATGCTTTGAATATGCTACTAGATTACAATGTAGAGCACACTTGCGGTGACGCGCCGTACACCGGTTGTAAACTGTATGAACCTTGTCCAGGCTCACAGCGCCCCAATAGCTGCAGTGGAGTTCTGGATGAACGGCTCCACCTACGGTAGTCGGGGATGTTTGTTTTTAATAAAGCAGTTTTCCTGTGCCTCAATAGCGGTCACAAGGACATTAGCTTGATAATTCTGGAAACGAAGCAAGACACTCGAATGCCTCGGCACATTGTTCAACGAGGAAATACGGATTAATCGCTGGTAACTGAGGTTATACGTTTTGAGACGTGCAAAGTAACAATCACACAGAGAGACATTCCCTCACTTGTGTTATTCTTGCCTTGCACTTGTTAAAATGCTCAAACACAAATATATATATATATATATATATATATATATATATATATATATATATATATATATATATATATATATATATATATATATATATATATATATATATATATTGTTACAACATGTGTAATTTAGGTATGTGCACCTGTGTAGCGGAGAACATGGTGGTGGCAGAAGGAGAGGACGTAGGAGGCAGAGGTGAGGTCATCCCTGCCTATCAGAAAATTGTAAACGTCTTCCGCTATGCCTTTCGAGAGGTGTCCGACCCTGTCTTCTTCAAACATCAGCGGGTTTATAATATTGCAAAGCTTAAGAACGTCCTCGATACAAGCAGTGCACGTTTCTCCAGGATTATGGGCTCTTCCAGCAAGAGTCCGCTCCGTGCTTTTCTTTTTTGAGTAGGAGTCACCAAAACACTTCTTCAGTTCTTGAGCAAAAAGAGCCCATGTTTTCAAGGACTCTTCGTGGTTTTCATACCACATCAGGGCAGTGTCCATGAGAAAGAGCGCGATGTTTTCCGGCTGATCAATAGAGTTCCAGTGGTTGTATCGGCTCACCCTTTTGTAGTGCATTAGCCACGCTTGCACATCTTCCCCTGCCATTCCCGCGAAAGGGCGGGGTTCCTTGTAGTGATGCCTAGGTGTAGCCAGCGTAGACCTGCACGAAGTCGAGGCGGTTGATTCCTGACCTTCGCTCTCGGCCATGACGACTGTTGTCGGTGGCAGACCGGCAAGACGACGGCTCCGGTGACCTCCGAACAGCTGTGGCTCCGTGGTACGTCGACGTGCCGTACCCCGCACTTCCACCACTCTCCACCGATGCCGCCCCCTAGAACTTCATTCGAGCAAGTCGGGATTGACCTCCTTGGACCCTTTCCCCGGTCTTCTGATGGAAATCGCTGGATAGTCGTTTGCACCGACCATTTAACACGGTATTGCGAGACAGCTGCCATACCATTGGCAACTGCAGCCGATGTGTCTTCCTTCATGCTACGTTTTGTAATTTTTTGATAGGACCTCCCAAAATTGTAATCAGTGACCGTCGCCGACGATTCACAGCAGACGTGATGGAAGAGATGCTTCGTGTCTGTGCTTCAAAGTTTCGGCACTCTACTCCATATCATCGCCAAACGAACGGTCTAACTGAACGAACGAACAGAACTCTCTCGAACATGCTGTCTATGTATGTTGCATCAGATCACAAGGACTGGGACAGTATTCTACCCTTTATCACATATGCATTCAACACCGCTCAGCATGAAACTACCGGCTACAGTCCTTTCTTTCTTCTATATGCTCGACCACCTCGTCATACCCTGAATACCATCTTCCCGTGTTTGGACCACCATGATCCCTGCATATCTGAGATCATCTGTCGGGCCGAAGAAACTAGACGCCTTGCTTATTTGCACACTCTTGCTTCGCAAGACCGCTCGAAGGCACATTGTGACCGCCGATGCCAACACGTGACGTACAATCGCAGCGACCTATAGTGTTGCTGTGGACACCAACTAGAAAACGCGGTTTGAGCGAGAAACTGCTAGCATACTATGCGGGACCTTATCTTGTTGTAGACCGTATTAGTGATTTAGTTTACCGCATAGCGCGTCTCCATACGAACGGCCGGCGGTCTGCAAAAACTGAACTTGTCCATGTTGCACGTTTGAAGCGCTTTATTCCTCGAGAGACTGTTTTACTCGCCCAGTGGGCTTCGTCCGCGCGGAGGGAAATGTTACCACATGTGTAATTTAGGTATGTGCACCTGTGTAGCGGGGAACATGGTGGTGGCAGAAGAAGAGGACGTTCGGTTGGTGGCAAGAGCTTGCTGCTGCGCGTTTACTGCTGTATACCGTCGAGTCAACCGTTATACGTCGGCTCTGAATGAACCCCTCTCGTAGACGTAACAATATATATTTACAAAGGCTCGTCCACCAGCCAAAACGTCAGTCAGATTATGTTTGAAATCTGAAATCGTAATCTATGAAATGGAAAAAAGGCGGTTGCTTGAAGTGCTCGATAGATTATGAACTAAAGGCGTCTGTACAGAGGGACTCGCATCAACGTCAAGCACACTCTTGTAAATCTCGAAAGAGAAATGTGCCACCTCCTAGCTTGCTTCTGCTCGTTTTTCCAGGCGTCATATTTATGGAGTAGAATTCGGATAATGTTTTCTAGACATTTTTTTTTCATTACTTAGATGTTTCTAAGCCCCCCCCCCCCCCCCCTTCTTCATTCATCACGACCCGAACAACAGGCGCGACCTGAGGGACCCGATTCTGTTTCGTTTCCTCTCCGCTCACCATAAACAGCTTAGGGGGCAGAAGTTGTAGCAGACTCGCAGGGTCTTCCAAGCCACACTGGTCGCCACATACGCCTCGTATAGGGAGGCTATTCTTCGCCGTTCACGACGAACCCCGCACAACAGCGAATACTGTTTTCATGCATTCCCATCTTCCCTTCCTCCTTGGCAACGCAACTTCATCCATTCTGCGGGTCCTCTTCTCTGCTGAGCTCCGCTGCGTGGCGAAGTCCTGCATTCCGAGGATCGATGGAGCGAATCACAAAGGTGTCGTGGCTTGGCCGTATATTTTTAGTGATACAAAAAACGTGGCGGTTATGAATGTGCCTTGCTCGTATTCTTATTCGTAGAATTTGGCCACTGCTTCAGGTACAGAAAAAAAAAACAATTGCCTTGATGGAAGCGCACATGTCAGAAGACCCGTACATGTAGGTATACTCAAGCATAGTTAACTAGAATCTACCTAGCTGCTTCTCTCGGTATGCGCTGATATCGGCGCGAAGTACTCTGAGGGAAACCTTTCGCTGCCTCGATTCTTTTGTTCGGTTCGAGATGCGCTTCTTGCTGCGCAAGAAGAGCGATGGAATAGGATTTGCCGTTATGAAGGGCCAAAGGCCAACAAGTGTTCTGTGCCTTATGGTGCAGCAGCGTTCCACAGTCGGAGCCGCTGAACGTGGTCGTATGTCCTTGAGGAGGAATAATACGCGAACGAGCATTAAGTGACGAGCCTTAACAAGAAGAGTGACTGCAAGGCGAGTCATATGTAATCGAGGGCAGTTCAGTTTGACTTCCCGTCGTGTACTGCGGTACATGCAAGTTTAACTGAAATCGGCTTGTACACAAGGCTTGATATTGTTAATGTCTAATTAAGACCTACGGAACCTGTACTGACGTCCACCAAAACCATCGACAGCGACGATGAGGTAGCCAATCTATAGCAGAACGAAACACGCCACTTTGGTGGCGTGACAAAATGCCGTTCTTTGTTCCAGCGTTGCTGAGTTTACCGCCAAACCAAGCCAAAATGGCCGGAAACAGTAAGCTGACAAGTAAGTATAACTTCAACAGGAAACGTCTTTGCACAAAGCTGGGAAGCTCCGTAGTTCTTCACTATGATACGTGACTGCGGCTCATTGGGACGCAGACTCTCCGTTAGACAACGCTATTTTGAGATTGAATAAGTGCAAACGAACAATCTTCGCTACCCTCTTTATAGTGTGGCCATAGAAAAAGTGCTTTCGACTGTGCTTGACAAACTGAATGATAGCCCCTCGGTGCAGTAGTGCGTATAGTAATAATCATTATTACCACAACAACCTTGCCTATGGGCGAGTTGGAACGAGCCATTCATAATGGTATTGATCACAAGCATGAGACAACGGACAAATTAGAGGGATACGCTACGCCTAAGTCCTCTCATTTTGGTGTTGCTCTGCGTTTGTGCTCACTACCATTAATATTAGCGTTTTACATTTCAAATCTACGACATCATTATGCGAGACGTCATAGACAGGCGGGGATAGCAGGGAATAAACTACTCAGCGAGTAAAAAAAATTACATGTCAGAACCACAAACTTTTTGTGGGACACCTTCAGCGAGAGAGAGGAAGAGGGCCGCGAGGAGGAAAGTGTCCGGGTTTTTTCTGATCATCTTTGATGTTTTTAGTTATACATTTAGGTTTAATTGTACACACTTTTTTGTATATATCGCTCGAGCATCTTAAAAATTCGGCGATGTGGCCTGAATCAAACCTCAGAAGCGTAACGCTGTACAACCGTGGTACAACTACTGTGGTTCGTGGAAAAGATTTAGAGCTTTCGGAATAACTTCCTTCCGCGGATGTCTCACCTTCCGCAGACATTTCTTAACGTACGTAATTCATTGGGCGTGCGGAGTATGGTATTATAACAGGAAGCGCAGACTCGACTTACTTTCGAAAGAAGAAAAACTGTTGTGACCACATATGACGGTTTTCTCGAATATTATGGGGTCGTTTTTGGACGCCTCAAGGTACGTGTTTCAACACTGCACTGTGGCGACGCCCAAATTTGTTTGTTTCAAGGTGACTGTCGTTGAAATCTTTCTCGAGTATCGAGTAAGAAAAATAGCTTGCCCTATAGCATCACTGTCCAAACAACCCCGAAATCCAGAACTGTTGCAAAGACTAAGTAGTGTCTCAGGCAAGAAGAGATAGAAAAAAATAAGACATAAAAAGTGAAAATGGAAGCACTGCCTGACAGCGCCAGCGGGGATTTAGGACGCGCCACGGACCGCATATTCAGTGGTACGTGATTTTACGAAGAAAAGTTGCCTCCACGAGCCATTCAGTTTTCTCACGAACTTGGAGCGCGATGCACCTATTGACACTGGCAACGTAAACATCTCAGAAGTTTCCTGCGACGTACACCATTTCTATTCTTCAGTCCTCCGTGTTTGTCACGGCGACGCGAATGTTTATTCAGGGTTCGCTACGTACTTGTGTGTTTTTCCCCAAAATCCACGAAAGAAAAAAAAAACATCCGCACAACAAATAAAACTGGCGACTCGTTCTCCAGATTTTGTATTACTGTACGTATATGCAGCCGTATACTCGCATTATCGATTTGTCAGAAGCCTTTGCGTTAATTTTTATGAGTGTTTCTGAATCGGAGTATAGTCTATTCAAAAGCAGCCTATTCAAAAGCTTAACACTGGAATACACGCCAATGTCGATTCCTTGTGTGCGTTTTACAGGGAACAGGAGCGGATGTTTCAACGAAAGTTTACCTAGTACTGGTTTACGGCTTTATACAATGGTGCAAAATAAAATAACATAAAATAAAATATTCACGTTCCGACGCGCTTCGATGTAAGGTCATGTGCACGTATCTATTATTTCTACCCCTAAGAAATGTTTGAATTCGTGGCGTATAACCGTAACTGGACGTAAGTGGGCACTACATATGCAGCTCTGCTGCGGTCTAGCACGAAGAATAAGCCTTATGTATGTAAGGTACACTTTAGACCCTTTATAATCCGAATATGGGATCCTTTTCAAAGCCTTTGATCCTTCGGTTTCGCAACAGCTCGCAGACAGGCAGATCAGCACTCGTCAGCACGAGTACATGGTGCATTAACAAAGTTTTTTCCGTCAGGACTTTCTGTAAGCTCTTAACTGCGAAGATCAGGTCCGGTCAGTGTGGGCGTTGTAAGAAAGACCACGCAAGAGAAGTTAAAAGGTACACGCTTTCAGGGCTCTGCAAATGTCAGGCACAGGAAGGAAAATCGGCTTAGCATAGGTAGTTAGCAAGATGAGGTGGATGATAGTGGAGAAATTATGAACACTTAACTAACACTTCCCGAGGGCAAACACAAGTTTGTGTGAGTTAGCAGACTACATAATGAGCGAGCTAACGCAGCTCACTTTGTTGAAGAAGGTGGGAGAAGTCTGTACTTTTTTTTTGCTCGCTGAAAGTCCATTATCTATGGAAATGACTTCTCGACCCGGCACGCAAATAAGGAAGGGCCCGCAGTTAAAAAAAAAGATGCAAAATCTCTGGCGCTTAGAATTGTCGATGCATGCTAGAACAAACAGAAGCTTTCTTTTGTTTCATTATGGCACGGGCTGCCCTTCTTCGTAAAGCGCACTGTCAGTCAACGAACGCCACCTGGCAATAAGCACGGTCAATTAACGCCGTGTAATGCGAGGAGCCTGCTACACGCATGCAATGTTGCGTTCCGGAAGCGTAATATCGCGCCTCGCGTCGAAACACGTGAATTGCACAACGCGGGGGTGTTATGAAGGCCAAACCATTAGAAATCACTCACCAATATTTTATCTCCATTATCAGCGAAGTATCAACAGAGTAGCTCGCGTGTTGTCTTACAGACGCGTGGTGGGTAAGGTTAGCCTGAGACCAATAGTATTACTATTAGGTTAAACTCGAAGGAAGCGTGATGTATGTTATGAACTGCACTTCAAGAAAAAAGGGTGCCTTTATCAACATAAGAGGCTTCACGCAAAGGTAAAAATATGACTATAAACATGGATAGATACATAGATAGATAGATAGATAGATAGATAGATTGATAGATAGATATATAGATAGATAGATAGATAGATAGATAGATAGATAGATAGATAGATAATAAAGTCGACTAAATCAGGTAACTGAAAGCAGAACTACAAAGTGTAAAAAAAGGTATGCTGTATTTGAAGGATACATAATGCGAGGACGTTTATTTTGAGTTCCGACGTTCAATGGGTAGCTGCTTTCTTTTATACAAAATATGATTTAACCGCTATATAGAAATATGGACATGAGATCACAGCATTCTTATTGTGTCCAAGTTGCCCTGTTCACGTTCTCAAAAAAGAAATAAAGGAAGAAAAAAGAGGGACCAAGCAAAAAAGAAAGAAAAAGGAAATAACATTCGGGGTTTTGTGCCCCAAAATGACAAAACAAAAATTAAGAGCATATAGCATGTATAAGAGGCAGCCCGAAGCCACTACGGAACAATAAGTCTCTAGCCACGTGGTGCTGGTAGAGTGAGCAGGAAACCGTGCGAAGCCAAGATAATGCATCATCGGCTGTCCGATGGCGCTCCCGATGTGAGAGTTGTTAGCCATGGTTTTAAAAGACCTACTTTTTTCTTTGTAGTATTTGTTCACCGTTACCCATCCCCCTCTCACTCACCGGTATCTTTATCATGGATAGCACTGTCGTCTCTGAATTGTTCGCGATTAGCCCGCCCCAGCCGCCGCACTGCATATGTTCCCCGCGAGAAGCAAAGCAATAAAGAAAAAAAACTCCGCTTCAGCGTTGTTTCTCGTTGAGGTGCCCCATTTGTCCTTCCTCCTGCTTTGCGTGCTTCACGATTGCAGGCGTGATGTTACCGGCGAGTTCGACCGTGACCAGCGTCCATCCACAAAAATCCCCGACGATGGATCTCGAAGGAAAGAAGGAAGCGCCGACCTCTCTACGGGATAGAACGACGGGAAAGTGCAGTGGTCAACGCAAGTTCAGGCCGCGATACGTACTTCGATTAGACTTAGGTGCCCTCGAAAGAACTGTGCACGTGGCTTCTGGAGTGCGAAACAGGGTGCAGAATACGAGGACGGAGGAAAAAGGAGTTCCTTCTGTAGGTCGCTTTCGTAAACTTTTGTCTTTTATCATCCCTCAATGATGAGATTACTATGAACATGCGTGAGGTTATTACACGTTATTTCACGTTGTTTTGATATTTGCTACGATAAAGTTGATTTGTAGTTGGCGCACATCAGGAACGTAGCCAGATATATTTTTTTGTGGGGGGGGGGGGCGGGTCTATCTTACTTTATGTATGTTTGTGCATGCGTTTATATGTGTGCGTGTATATATTATGCCAGCAAAACTGAAACAAGTTTCTGGAGGGGGGAGGGGTTCAACCCCCTTGGCAACGCCCATGGCAATAACGTGTGCTTCTTTTTCCATCTGTAGTTGTTTAGCAGCACCGTGCAGAATTTCTCCTTCAGCTTCGTGCGGAGGATTGGTGGGAGATTAGCGGAGAATTGGATGAATTTTTCTGTTATTTCTTTTACGACATCATTTATAGATGCTTTAGTCAACGAATCTATCTATTTGAAGGACCATTTATCGGTGATTACATTGCGAAGAAGAAGATGAGCCTCCATCCAGCCACATCGCCAATGCTCGGCTCGCTCAGCTGGTGCTTTTGATCCTGCTGTGACTCTGGACGGTTCTTTGAGGTGCCTCATCACTGATGACTACAACGTCCTCGGAGAACCAATAAACCTCTTCACAATATATTCAATGCCGGCAGAATTGAACAAGGTGTTATTTCAACTACAATGATAAGAACGTCCTAGGGGGCAAACAAAACATCCATGTGGCTGTACCCCAGAGTATACAGTGGTTGTTCTCGAGCTGCTTTGCTGCGAGGGAATCAATTCGCTATTGGAACACGTGTTTTCTTTCTTTTATCTATCCTTGTTTCAAACCAATGCCTCGTACTGCTGAACCATGCAACATCCACTCCGACGCGACTAGGCACACACTCTGTCGGAATCACGTAGATTCGCTATTCTGTTTAGCGATTTGCATGTATCTGTGCCCGCAGGCACTCGCGAGTGTGCACTTGTGTTTGCGATGTTGCTGCTCAAGTGCCAGGCTTGATTGAGAATGCCTGCAGTCATGCCCGGTATGCGTGTCCTTTCTTATCTCCTTGTACTTTCTCACTGTTTTTTTTCTTTTGCGAGCAACGCAAGTTTGATAGGTCACGCTGCAAGTCATTTCATCTATCTGCTTGGTACACACTGTCGTGCCTTTGATTTGAGTCAAATAGTGGAAGCAGCCATCTGCACCTGTCACCATGCTAGAGCTCACGGAATGTTTGAGCAGAATGAAGCGCTTGCATCATGCAAGCCTTTGCACCTACATCCACACACTTGTGGAGTGTGGTTCTGATCTCGAAGGCTTGTTGTTTTTGTCTGTAATAATGCGAACGGAGACTGCAGAAAATGCGAAGTGGCATAAAGGCAAACGCAAAGCGTGCTTCTTTAGCTTTCAGTTTTGTCTCGCCTCGTGGATTTGAGTGACTGCAAGTTTGCGCTAGTTCTCACGCTGGCTTTCTCAATCCAATGGCCCGGGCTGTATTGAAGCTATGGCAGCCACGGGCACTTCTTAGTCGAAAGGTCGGTGTTTCACGCTATAGCTGTCGTGTCTACTTTTCATGGCTGTGTTGTATTATTCATCCAAGCGCCGTTACAAACTTAAAGTTGTGTATCACTTAAAGAAGAGAGAGAGAGAGAGAGTTTTCTGAGCATTTAGAATGTAAAACAAAATTATTTTAAAACGCACCGAGTAGAGTCTATAGATTAAAACTAACCAAAAAATTTTCAGCTTGAAAGAAGTGCGGAGATCGGCGACTTTTCTAGTTTCTCTTTATATTTATTTTTCTCTGATCCCTTTATTTGTTTAAAAGAACAAAAAAGCCTTCATTTTAATCTGTTCTCGTCTTCCTTCTCTCTGTTTCTTGCAGCTTATTTCTTTCTATTCATTCATATTTACATCTCGTTCCTTCCAACTTTCTTTCTTTCTCTCGTACTCTTTATTTCTCACTTCGTCTTTTTTTTCCCTTACTCTTTCTATAGTCTCTCATTGATTCTGTCTTTCACTATCTTCTTTTCACTTCTTGTTTTTCTTCGCTTCCTTTCTCTTTATTTCTATGGTATGTTCTACCCTCTGTATAGTTTTATAAATACACTCTATAGAATGAACTCTGGCTCTATATTGTCAACGGGGGTTGCATCACACGGCGCTTCACCGAAGCATTGGCATTATGGATAATACACGGAATTGCATGTAGTCTTCGTACTTTACGTTCCTTTTGGCTTCGCGTGGCTTGAAGC
The DNA here is from genome assembly GCF_043290135.1 of Rhipicephalus microplus. Taxonomy (NCBI): domain Eukaryota; kingdom Metazoa; phylum Arthropoda; class Arachnida; order Ixodida; family Ixodidae; genus Rhipicephalus; species Rhipicephalus microplus. The sequence continues at coordinate 227,567,545 of NC_134700.1, forward strand.
CGCTCTGTCACGAAACAACAATCGGCAAACGTGGAGCAGTTGCGCTTCATCACGTTAATATTTTACGCCGATAGCATATAAATCCGGATCTCGAAGATCAGAAGGGCTCGTTCTTTCCTTCGAAACAAAACCGAAACGAAGCAATAAACGAAGCCACAAGTTCGACTCGATGCCCGCAAGTATGATGAGTAGGCGATTTCATGTACTACCTATAGTTGCCATGGTCTGCGAACGACCGCAGCGCCAAAGTTTCTTCTACTTAACTTTAGAAAGTCTATGCTACCCTCCATCCTCCTCATTTTCCCAACACACAATCATTTCGCTTCCTTACCCCTTTATTATACTACACTATGCAATGCTGTGTTACGCTCTGCTAGCTTGCCTGGGCAGTCGAGTGATTACGATGCTCGCTTCCCGATCCAGGGTACGCGGGTTCGAATTCCACCCAGTGAAGGATTTTTTTTCACGAAAGAATTCCCCACTTCATCTTTATTTATATCTCTTTCTCTCTTTCCATACTCGTTCGCTCACTCATCAGAGTTATACGATCCCACGCCGGGCAAATCGGCGCATGCGTTTAGGGAGCGTAGCGCAAGAGGATGGAAAGTAACAAGATGACAATGGTAGCGTTTGCCATTTCATGGGAATGATAGCTTTCTGTTCGCTGATTATATACGATGGAGGGCTAGCATAAACACCTTCGTGGTTAAAAACGAGTTCGTGATACCACTAAATGCGATACATTCTTCTTTGTTGCGTTTCTCTCACGCCCAACAGAAGGCGTCGGCGACTGTGCTAACCCGCCACGGTGGTCTAGTGGCTAGGGCACTCGGCTGCTGACCCGCAGGTCGCGTAATCAAACCCCAGCCACAGCGGCCGAATTTTCGACGGAGGTGAAATGATTGAGGCCCGTGTGCTTAGATTTGGGCGCACGTTAAAAAACCCCGGATGGTCGCAATTTCCGGAGCCCTCCACTACGACGTCTCGTACTCGTATGGTGGTTTTGGGACGTTAAACCCCAACAATATTATAATTATTATACAGAGTGTCCCAGGTCCATTAAGCCAGAGTTGAAAAATATGCGGGCACACGTAATTACGACGTGACTAAATGCATGATGCACACCTTTGCCTGGAGTTAGTCAGACTATTCTTTGTGTTTTCAAATATTTTTGATTTAGACATGTTTAATTAACTAACTTTTCAAGTAACGAAGATAGATAAAAAGGCTTAATGAGAAAGTTGTGGATTGGTTTGCAAAACGTCCGATAACACAGTTTTGAACTTTATATATGTTAGGTATTAGTGTTTTTCTGCCAATTAAAAATGCCCGCGAAATACAAAAATACCACGTGTTACGAGCTGCGTCGGTGGCCGCAGCGGACTAAGTAGGTGGCATGGAGCTGGGTGGTGGTCGTCATTCCGCAGGCCACGGGAACGTTCAGAACTCTCGAGAGTTGAGGCAGAGGGACAGGCGTAAAGGAAAACTTAACAAGACGTTTATTTGCAACATGTTGGACAGTAACGTCCGAACGACGACTCTTCTCGCGACACTCTCCTGTTTTCTTCTGGCGGGCTGCTCCCGCTGCCTCGCCGTGCAGTTCCGAAGATATAGGCGGAATGTCTCTTTGGGGAACCCACCACTCATGAAGAGCACAACACAAGTGTCCCTTCACACACGTGGCAGGTGCACGTGGCACACGCGCGGGGACTCGGAAGCGACCACGCAGGAGAGATTCACGGCAGTCCCTACTGTAGCACACAACCGGCCTTCCTCACATTCCAGAGGGGCCCGCCCGTAGCCACTGCCCCGCAGGCAAAGCGCACAGCCGAGACAAACAGAGCCGGTGCAGGTGACAACCCGCCCCCACACAGAATGTCCGAGATGACGGGAAGGCACGCTTGGGGGCATCCGGCCCAAGGAATTCGTCACTGCTTTGTAACACACGTGACAAACACGCTCGAGCGTCAATGCGCACGATGATTCTAGTGCTCCTTAACGTTCCGCGTACGAACGACACGCTTCCCTCGCAACGGTTCATGACAGCGATAAGCAGTCACAGCGCTTATCGTTTTTGAGGCCGACAGCAAAACATGTTCATCACAAAGTCACCACTATCGTTGCGGCCCTGCCGAGATAGCACAATGGGGCAAATGCCATGGTCGTTCGTACGCGGAACGTTAGGGAGCGCTAGAATCATTGTGCGCACTGGCGCACGAGCGGGTTTGTCACGTGGTATTTTTTGTATTTTGCGGGCATTTGTAATTAGCAGAAAAACACTAATACCTGACATATATAAAGTTCAAAACTGTCTTATCAGACGTATTGCAAACAGATCCACAACTTTCTCATTCAATCTTTTTATCTATCTTCGTTACTTGAAAAGTTAGTTAATTAAAGATATCTAATTAAACAATAATTCCGAACACAAAAAATAGGCTGACTAACTCCAGGCAACGGTGAGCATCGTGCATTTGATCGCATCGTACTTACGTGTGTCGGCATATTTTAAAACTCTGGCTCAAGTTACCTGGGACAGCCTGTATATATCGACTGTGCTGTTCAGTGAAATGCACATCTATCAAATGCGACAGAAGCTCGGTAACATTTCTATTGACTGATTGTGTATGAACTACAAGGGGCGTTGACTGGCCATAATCTCTACTTGGCATAATCGCCCACAGTTTCGCCATTATGAACACAGCGTCGTGTCTCGAACACACGTTCCTCGAGCTCAGCCTGTACGCAAACCGCCTCTTTCAGTTTCAGTGCTCCGACTACAAGAAGAAGAAAAAAAAAGAAAGAAAAAATGAAGAAACATGTATGTGAGCCAGTCGTTATAATACCGAGCACACCAGACGATGAGAAATCGGACGCACACTGCGACAGGCGACAGAAGAGAATACTGACGTAATGACGCGAAACTGCCATGACTGCGAGTCCAGAGCATTACGAAACCAGCCATCGCTCGGCGTTCTTGTCGCAGAAAAGACTGTGCGGGACACGCGTTAGAATTGTAAGAAGCCATAGAACGCAGAACAAGTCCCATTATTTTCTCCAGTGAGTCTAGAGTTAAGCTCGTCCGTATATCAACGAGGATAAGAGAGGCAAAGAAAAGGGTGACGAGTCTTATCTACGATATGGAACATCTGCTGACTTGTATTGTGCTCTGCCGGAAAGATTTGGCAAAGAGCCACGATTTTCTTTTAAAAGCTGCTGTTGGGAAACTTAAACGTGTAACAGAATCGATTCTTTCTGCGATCGCGAGAATCATCTATACACTTTACGATCCTCACTAGGCAGAACATTCGTGATAATACAGAGGTAGGGCCGGTGCGAGTATTATTTCAGCTTAAATCTCATTTTGGAGCCGCCGGGATCATTGGAGCTGCAGACACGATTTTGGAACTCACCTGCAGCATCCCTTATGCGGGTTGGTCGGTCGGTTGGTCGGTTTCTCAACATCTTGGTGCAGCCCACTCCGGGGGATACGCCACGATTCTGGCGATGCCTTGCTAAGAAAGTTATTTCACTTACTGAGTGAACGGCTGCGTTCACCCTAAATGACTGGAAGGCAAAAGTCACCTTCGTTTTCTTTTCAAAGAATGCATTTATCCTCCACTGGCTCCCACCGATGTCTTTCCGCACCTAACGTCACTTTGCACTGCCTTCAGGATGGCAGGCAGATAAGGCAACAACATATGAAGGAAAGAACCTGGTGTTCGAAGAATTTCGAAAGGTGCTTCTAAAGTGACATGGAGGAAGACGAGACACAATCAGTTTCCACAAAAACTTGACTATCATGGCCAGAAGCGACTAGTGCAATTACTTCGCTGCAAGGTAAGTTCGAGAAAAGCGTTCAAGCAAGATTCGCCACATAGTAATGAAGTAGTAGAGGAGGAGAGAAGAGATGTCGTGCAGATAGAACGTCAATGCGTCATACGAAAAAAAAAGTGAAGGAACGAAAAAAAAAAGGTAGAGTCGAAGTGGTACATACAGTCTCCTTTACTTTAAAATGAACAGCACTGCTTGCAAAACCTTCTGTACGAACATGTGTACAAAGCAGAAAAAGAAAGCCGTGTTTTTAACATTTCTTTTACATAGGAATGCAGCAATACAGGGCAATAAACATGGGCTACAGAGAGTGTTCAGCGGTTTCATATTTTGTCATATTCTCAGATATAGACCTCTTCCATGTTTGTAAACATTGTAGGCGCTGAATGACGTCACGGCGCGTTGGCTCCGCCCAGTCGTCCCACCTGAAAGCGCTGCAGCCTCTATAAACACGTGACGACGAGCGCAGCAGGAGGGCAAGCTGCCTCTGACAACAGCGCGTCGGGACGCCTTTCGCATGTTTACAAGCTGCGGCCACAACAGAGGAAGTTGCAGTGGCTGTAGAGGGGTTCAGAAATCGACATATGAGTTATGTTGACGTGTAGCTCTAGCTTTGAGAACCTCATCAAAACGTGCGAGGTATCTTCACTGCATGCGGCAGTGTAGCAATGCGGCATTTGCGAAATGTCATCGTCATTGCTGCAGCTTACGTCACACGTGCACACTTTAATTTGTACTATTGCAAGGACAGACCCAGTTCAACAAGCGGCTCAACAGTACAATATGCGAATAAGCGCGGTGTAAAAATACGTGGCCATTAATCTTTAAGTTAAATCCTCGCATATAATAAATTTACCAGAAAAGTTATCCATGCAAATGACCAGAACAATCTCGGCGACACTTTCATCCGCAATACGCTTGTGATAATGCTTTAACAACAGGCTGTGGTCAATGCAGTTACGTACTTGTAAGGTCCGCGGCTCAATTCGTACGCTCAAGCCGACGCCGCGAAATGCGTACGACTGGGCAAGTTTCCCACGTGATGTTTTTCTGTGAATTTACACAGACGTAAAAATCTTCTGAAGCGCACCAGAGTCAGAACAGCCCTGTCCGATACACTTGTGTTCGGTGTGCCATCGCAGCCGCATATAATTAAAAACAAGCATAGTATAAATCATCTTTTCGTTCGCTGCTACTTTAATGAACCGCACCCACGCAGAAGGAAACATATGCTCGATCATTGGCTCTATGACCGAGTGACATCTTTTGTTCACGCCAGTATTGCGATATCATTTTGACGAGTCGAGGACTTTTGCAGTTATATCAACATTGGCAACCGTGAAAAATGTTTCACATATGGCAATGTTATCCGGAGCGTTAACTTGCTTTGAGGTAAACGTGCTCGATACCCCTACACGACTTATTAAAAAAAGCATAATTCCATAGCTTCTTCCAACGCTTGAGAGAGCTAATCGCTTTTATGGGTAAGCCTCTCCAAAACATAATCGGTGAAGCGGCGTCGAAGGCAAGTTCTCTCGTTTCACAGCTCCGGCTGGTCGGTGACGGTTTTCGTCAAAAAAAAAAAAAACTGGAACAAAAATACAAAACACCTGATCCATTCGTGTGCCTTCCCATGCAAATAACCGTGAAATTTCTTCCGTACAACACTCTTTCTTTTTTCCACGGCTACAAACAGTGCACGCACCAGCGAAAACACAGCAGAAACTGCGGTAGGCGCCGTGGCTTTTGCCTATAGATACCAAGCGAAACCAAACGCCCGATAACAGCGCCATCGCATTTTCGTGACGTGTTTCCGGTGGAATTCAGCTGTTTTCAAGGTATCGCAAGTGATACAAGCGTGCTGCTGCTTCAGTAAGTCAGCAAAGCTCCGAGGTGCGATAATGGAGTTCCGAATGCATCATAGAATGGTATTTGTACAAACGAAATTTCCCCCTAACTACGTCACCAGGGTCTTGTTGTTTCTTTAACCGAGCGGAGGAGAGAGGGGTTCCAAATCAAAATAGCAAAAAGTAAGGGATTCTTAGGCGCACATATACTCCGGAGCATTCACATCCATTTGGAAAAGCTTATATGTGCATACGTCATCGAACAACTATCTCAGAGCATCATTCTTGCTGAAAGATGAGTCATTCTTTCTTCCGTTTCGGCTACAAGCAGGAAAAGAGAAGGGAGAATGCTGAGGGGTGGCCACTATTTCAACCAACGGCATCAGCAGCTTTCTTCCTTTCTCTCTTTCTACTACAGTTTCTGTGTGCTTTCTGCGCTGTTATATCTCATTTTCGTTAGCTCCTATATCTGCTTGCAGATTGCAAGGCGGTATCTTTCCACAAGAGAGAGAGAGAAGTGAAGGTAGGGAAGAGAGATATTGGCAAATAGTTGTATTCAACGCAGTTTTATATACCAAATAAATAGAGAATTGCGGGCTTCTCGCACTCACGCTTTTTTTTCTTGAGTACACGCGCGCACGCACGCACCCATGGCAACACCTCCACTTACCCCTCCCACAAATACTCTATCTCCCTCTCCTCCGTTACTTCACACTTTCTTATGCTGATGCCTGAGGCAGTAATCGCTCCGAAACCAGGAGGAAGTATTTCCGAACAAAAGTAATGTATATGGGGCACAGCTGGGGAAGAGCTAGAACCGAGCTAGAACCGATTACGGGGAACGTTTTGCTCTGGGGCTGAAGGAGCGATCGCTACGACGTTCGCGGTGGGCAATTGTGCGCATAGCTCGAAAAAACGTCCATGCGCTCCTTTTGAACGCGCTTTTGGAGAAGCCGCGCGACGAACCAGATGCAATCTTGAATACGCCGCCAAACAGCCCGTTGAAAAAGACATCGCGCGGAAGCAAAAAATAAAAGGAAGTGTACAGCTTGTGCACACCACACATTCCACCCGCTGTAATGACGTGCTCCTCTTTTAATCAGTCTATACCTTTCTGGATTTAGCCTCTGGAGTTTTACGAAAGACATAGTTCGTCCTTATCTTGGGGCACTACTTTTGTCAACAATCTTGCCGTTCTTTCTTCATCCCCCTCTCCCACACCCCGTCCTTTCTCTCTGCCTAAGCGAGGCTTTTATCGAGGTCCTTTCAAATTGTCCTTCCGCGCACGAAGCGTGCCTGAAGCGGTCTTAAATGCCAAACTCGGGTGCGAGCAAGGCTTTTCAATCTAAAGTTCCACCGAGAGACGACCTTGCCTCGTGGACTACTCCCCATTTTTCTCTTTAATGCCTGGATCAACGGTTGGAGTGGGTACTCGGCATGCCACAGTTAACGCCCTGTTTTGTTTCCAGCCCGCGCGATTCTTTTCTGCAGCCGACGTTTCCAGTGTAGACACGCTCCGCCCTTGAAGCATTGTCCGTGAAGTACTCAACGCCTAACCCTCTTCATTGGAACGAAAAAAAAAACATAGAACAACAGCAACGCGAACAAATGTGTCATTTGTTGTCCACACTATCAGTTGCTGTAGTAAACATAAGCGTGTCTGCATGAAGCTCTTCCGTGTTTTTATTTATTTATTTATTTATTTCTAGTTACTTGTGCAGTTAGCGAACGGACAAACGAAATGACATCGTAAACAGTGCGCCTTATGAAAACGCACGCAGCATAGCGGAAGCTATTCCTGTAACGGACGTGGTCTTGCGGAAGCTGATGGAAGTATGTATGTGTCCCTTGCCGAGCGTTCTTGGGCCAATCGCGAAAGGTGATGGCGATGGAATCACTGAGAAGCTGAAAGCAGTCTGATGACTACCATATCAACGAGATTTGCCACAAACCAAATGATGTTTAGTACTTTTTTCTCATATAAATTTAAGTAAAACGTGATGTTTGAAATTGTTTGGGTATATTGAGCAAACCAAACACGACAAACTTGGTTGCGTTTGGAACCTTAAGCAAAGAAAAGCATAATGTTCAATATTTGCCGTTCTTAAATGAAGTGCAATAACTCTGAAAAATTGCCTGTAGGTAAAACTGACGAAAAATTCCGCTTTATAATGGATGAATTAGAACATAGGACCTTCAAACTTGAAGATTGCGAGTTCGTACCAAACCAACTGAAAAGGTCATTTTTCTATTGTCTTATCTATTTTTTCTTTTTTAATTCCGTAATTAACAAACTACATATAAGAACAATTAGTGTGCCCCGAGCTTTTCTTAGCTTATTCATTCGTCGAATTCATTTGCTTATGCCAAAGAAAGAAACAATAGCCCATCAGAAAACATTTTTTTTTGTGTGTGGGGTCTTGCACCGAGCGAAGAAGCTTGTCTTTTTGTTTATAATTTAATCAGCCATGCGTGTTCATCAATCTAGTGGCTCATTTCTGGACATCGCGTGGACGTGCTGCTTACACGTTTTGTGTCCCCCTTTGTAGATGTTCTTGATGCTTTATGATAGCCCATAATAATCTTAGTTTAGCGCAGTGTTAGCGTTGTTTTAGACACGGAATGCATTAAGCGTACAGGTTTTAGGGCATGCACTTTATACGCGAAGCACCAGACTACATTCAAGGCTTTGACAAATCAGCTGCATTATTTGATTACTGTACACACACGACTCTCCCCCCCTATTTTTTCATTTTTCCCAGTGCCAGAGTAGAATTTCATTCGATAAAATCTCTCTTTCCTTCGACCATGCTCTCTGTTTTTCCCTTGCCTCTGAAATGAGTGGAATAAAAAAAAAAACGTGGCTTGCAATAACCTTGACCCTTTTGAGCTATATTTTGTTTGCGACATTGGCCGAATCATGCCCTCCCGACGGCTGTGTTGCAATTATGGCCTCTGGCTTGTTTTGATACTGCACTTGGTTTAGACAGAGTACAGCACGCTTCCATATACGTACATATCCTATAAGCAAAACCAACGGGGGTAACTGTAGCGCTACTAATGGCCCGATATTTCTTATTTCTTGAAATAGAGATAACTTGCAACGAAAATCAATCTGGCACGGTTCGGTGTTCCCGCGAGGACCGGAATTTATGCTTCATCTATAGAGTCTGCGATTCCTTCTATGTATCGGCTCATAATAATAATAATAATAATAATAATAATAATAATAATAATAATAATAATAATAATAATAATAATAATAATAATAATAATAATAATAATAATAATAATAATAATAATAATAATAATAATAATAATAATAATAATAATATTGTAACACACTAGAAAAAGGTAGAAAAGGTAGACTAGAAAAAGGTAGAAAAACGCCGGTTGTGCTTCCTCGCGGGATGAAGATAGCTTTCTTTGATGAAGCCTCATGCAACTCGATAGCAGCAATAGCTACGGACCTCCCCACCTCTTCCTCTGCTTCTCTTCTCTACCTTTTTCTAGTCTGTTACAATATAATACCTGGGGTACTACGTCCCACAACTAGGATATGAACGAGAGTCGCCGTATTGAAGGGCTCCGAAAATTTTGATCATCTGGTGTACTTTAACGCGCAGTGACGTCGCACAGTGCACAGGCCTGTATAGCGTTCCGTCTCCATTGAAACGCGGCCCGTGCCACCGGGATCGAACCTGCGACCTTCCTGTCAGTAGCCTGGCACCGTAACCACTTCGCCTCTGCGGCGGACATGTATCGGCAAATAATCGTCTTAATGTAGCGCTTATGTGTCACCACTCAAAGTTTGCAAATCTCGATGATGGACTAGTTGGCCCATTGCTTTGAATTAAGTAGATGCCGAATCGCTACCGGAGGACAAAAAAGAAAGAAGAAGCAGATCAACTCAAATTACTTTTTAAATTTGTGCCAAATTAATTTCACAGTCAAAACAAGGTCATCCTATCCCCCTAGCTTGGAAAACCTAAAGGTACTGACTTGCATTAACCACCGACTTTTTGGCCAATCCCCCTTAGTGGGTGAGAGCCACAATAGAAAGGATCAAGCAAGCAAGGCTTTGTCTAACGACTACTCAAAGACTCAAAGTGTAAAATTCCTAAAGTGCTTTTATACTTTTTCTGCAATGGTGGCCTTAATAGATATTAAAGAGACTCTAGAAGAATGGATTCAAGGGCTGATTGGTAATAAAAAGGCTTGTAAAAGTGCTGGAGTTGAAGTAGTCTGTCCGTTTTGAAGCCAGACCTCGACAATACTACTCTATGATACATAACGTTAGCGTCCAGCGAAGAAGAAGTATACCGTGATGCTCACATGCGCTAAAGTTTAATATTGGCAGTTGTTTGCTGACAGCCACTGCTCAAAGAGCGTCTTTGTGTTACAGTTACCGGCTTCGAAATCTTCTCAAATTTTATAGGACATGGTTTTACCAATACCCAGAGAGATAGACTTTAGTCAGGAAAACTGATTTCTCGTTCTATATTCAGCATGACACTTATACCACCCACCAGAAAATTTTCGTGCTTATGGTTCTCGACTGCTGACTTAAAAGTTAACAGGATCGAATCAAGGCATTGGTGGCTGCTTTTACTGCGAAAGCTGTCGAGAGAAATCTGATACCGTATGAGTCCAGTGGGAATTCCTTTTTGATTGTCCTTTGCAATATATCCCAAAAAACACACTCCCTCCCATCGATGCAAAAAATAACAAAAAAAACCTGGTCAATAGTTTCTGGCTTATTACAGATGAGACAATCTGACTCTTATGGTAGAAAGACACCCCGCTCTTCCAGAAATACCTTGACGTGCAATGTGCCCGTGTGAAGCCTAAAAAAGAAGGTCTTTCTCACAGGAGCCACTGGCATTTTTTAGTCCTTTTTAGCACGTCCTACCCTTGGCCTCCACAGTGTATGGCCCTGCACATTGGAACAGGTAAAATTGCATCGCACACATCTCTGTACAGTTTGTGGCGTGTCACTGAATACAGGTACTCATTAGAAATTCTGACAGACAAAAATCGGATACTTCAGATCACCTCCATGAAATATTCGTGGACAGCTCCATTCATGTGGTCTGTACCAACTACGTATCCAGGTAAAGCTCTCATCAGCCTCAGTTGGCGCACTTTACGCAGGAAAGGATCACTCACATTACGAAAAAAACAAGAACCTGTTTAAGATTTGCTTTATGAATAGGTGTGGTAGTCCCAAATAATATTTTTAACTCGCCTAAATAAATTATTTCAACTGCATTGTTGCAAACTTGAAGTCCATACGAACACCGCAAAGACACTATGAAATTTCTGTATACTAATCCGTGAAAAGGGGAACACCTGAATCACGTACCACAGTTTCGATTTCGAGACAAAGAACAAACTGCAAACCGTAGCTTTCGAGAACATCGATAGATGATTACCCTGCGACTTGCTCGCCTTCAAGTGAATTTCTCTTTCCTATTCTTGGCAATAGTTATTGTCTATGTAGTGTTTTAGTAGATATTTGACAGGTGTCGTCACCCTCTAAATATTGGCTGAAAATTCCGGTCTGGACGACCACTTTCCGTGCCAAAACCCCAAGCACTTTCCCCAGTTCACCCGACTACCAGTGGCATTGCTGAAACTCTCCACTACTGGGATAACCTCTGCCACACTTTCTTTGTCTGTGCTACAAATTGCGACATCATCCGCGTAGGCCAGTATTTCAACTTCTGATGCCTGCAACCTAAAACCGTGGATGCTGTTGTTTTCACTTATTGCTAAGCATAACGTTTCTGTATAGATGCGGAACAAATCACAGCTGGTCAAAATTTTCGAAGCCGTCCACTATACGGCACCCCGCATAATCATATCGTAGTTTCCGGATGTTAACCCCATGTTAGCATTTATATTAGCAGAGTGAAACCACTTTATCTCTACACGGGCATCACAAGAAAAATATATTTGAGGTAAGTACATATAAATGCTGGGGACAGCTTCCACTCCAGGATTAAAAAACAAAACTCTATAGTTGGTACATTTATTAATATAAAACAGGCGGGACCTACATTGTCAACACTTCGCGCATGTTTGCGAGACGTACTGTAGTAGCAGAAGCCAGAAATAAAAAAAATAATAATGAAAGAATGTAAGGGAGCGGCCACGTTGCCGAAAAAAAAAAGACCTCGTGGATCGATGCCTCCGTCGTGTCGTAAGCGCTGCCGCACCTGCGTCAACGCACCCGTCGGTTGGCAGCTCGAATCGAACGCGTGTCGCTGACATGTACACAACGAGCGTGCAGAGCTCGGCGTGTCTTATGCGGATTGGCATTCCTGTTTCCGCGACAAGTGCAAGTGCAGTGAATGGCACGTCCTCTCGAACAAAGAAAGATTGGTGGAGGAGGGAGGGGAGCGAATGTTTCCTCTCAGATATTCCTTGCGACGTGAATGCGGGTTACCAGGAAGCCGGCCAGCAGCTGTCAGAGCCAACATACGAGAGTGCAAAATGTGCGAGAGCATGAAATACTAGAACACCAGATTCAAATATAAGAACGGGTGTAGATATATGTACAAGATACAAGAACGCAAGAGTTGCGAGATGCAAGTACACGCGGAAGTGCAGATACAAGTACAAGGTAGAAGAGCGGGATATTCAAGTATGAGTGTAGGCAGACGCACAAGGTACAAGTACATAAGATATACAAAATAAAAGCACTCGCGTTATTTAAGGGTCACTGCAAGTAAAATATGTAGGACCATAAGATATACCCATATGATGAAAAGTGCAGATACAAGAACCAAATATAGAACAGTGGAAGATTCAAGTACGAGTGAAATAATACAAGTATACAAGATATGCAAGATACAAGTACACAATGAAAGTACAATGTACAAAATATAATGATGATATGTGGGGTTTAGCGTCCCAAAACCACCATATGTGTATGAGAGACGCCGTAGTGAAGGGCTTCAGAACTTTTGACCACCTGGGGTTCTTTAACGTGCACCCATATCTGAGCAAGTGGATAGCATTTTCGCCTCCGCCGAAAATGCAGCTGCCGCAGCCGGGATTTGATCCCACGACCTGCGGGTCAGCCGCCGAGTACCTTAGCCACGAGACCATCACGGCGGGACAATGCATAAGATACAAGAGTACAGGACGTACAAGCGCCAACTGTGTCCAAACATTCATATATGGTGTAGGTGCGTATGAGACTCCATACGGGAAGCTCGCTTGCACGAACGCGCATTTGGTCGGCCATATAATAGCCAACCTGCGGCGCTGCTGTCGTGGCCAGCAGCCGAGTGCTCAGAAGAGGGTTGCGAAGGCTTTGAGTTGATACTTCACTAACAGCAAGCTCTTTTTTTTTGTCTACTTGTATCTCAGCCTATTCTGATTATGTAATTACTGCGTAATTACATAATCAATGAAACACTAAAAATAACACCTTCCTTATTATTTTTGTGTTAATTATCTGCTGGTAGCACCCGATTGAGTCTTTAAAAAACAAAGAAAGAAAAATCTTGTCCCCTCAGTGTGCTGCCATTATTTCGTTGACTTTCCGTTTCTGTTGCTTTTCGTTCAGCTATATATCTAATAAAGTACTGACCGAAACAGTAAAAACCATGCACATTGTTACCGGCAAGTCCGGTAATCCGTTTATTGGATGCTCTTTCTTAACTACACCACCAAGAACAAAAAATTCACGTTGCCTACTATTGCGCATCCTTAGAAACTGCTTTCCACAAGTCTAGCACAGCCAACTAGGCTGGTAAATTTTCAGCTCTTGGTCTATCCAAAGCAACAATGCTTAACAACGTTAACATTGAGCAAGTTATTAACTTATCTTGGCTTAAGTTGCCTGAAGAAAGGAAGAACATACATCCATAATTCCACGCCAGGCACGCTGAGGGCGGGCAGCCCTTGTGCACAGCCCAAGTACAGCGGGAAGCTTCTGGCAGCGAGGCAAGAGAGAAACACGGTGTAGATAGAGGTCACTATTAGGAATCGAATGTGAAGATGAATCTGCGGGAGGCTAATGAGATAACGTGCAATTTCACAGCTCACAAAAATCTTCTGAGATTCGAGTCAACACTGCACGGAGGAAGCAACATGAGTTGAAGATGTAGTCAGAACCAGAGCAAACGCTACTCCTGTTTACTCTACTTGTGTTCCGTCCACTGCGAAGTTCTAATTCAGTTTAAAAATGCAATTCCAAATAGAACCCACCCAGTCCCCCCTACCCAACGCACTTTGCTTTCATCATCCTCTTCAAAGGCCTGACGGTTTCCTAAAAAAATGGCAGCCTAAATGAAGACAATACAAAAAAAACTAGCTGGGGTAAAGTAGCTGGGGTAAACAGCTATATAAGTTTTCATCTACTTTTAAATTCTTGCGATATATAAACGCAATTTTTATTAACTGAAAGCGTATATTGGTAAAAAGAAAGACCAGGCTGGCTAAGGATTGTCTCCTTGAGAAGACATTGCTCGCATCCATTTGGAGATGTGGAAATGAGCCACACAACACTTCACACCGCGGACAGAAAGCGTTTGAACACAACAGACGAGATTCAAGTAAAGCAATGAACAACAACAAAAAAAGAAACCTTAGCACAGCTTTGCGGGGTCGTTCTTTCGAAGGAGGTGACCCATCGTTATCACCGATCAAAGTGGCTAGACCTGCCACTGCAATTTGCTGGAACGACAGCTCTTCGTGAGTCCACTCCGATTGTTGCAAGATATAATGATTCGCGTCACGCTGATGCTCAGCAGTTCCACAGAGCAATTCTCGAAAGATTGAAACCGATGGCGCAGAGCTTGCTGGTATATAATGGTCGTATTTGAATTGCCTGGAATCTGAGTCTCGTACCGCAGTTTTATCGCTGAAAATCAGTTTTCTCTCTTATGGGTGCAAAATACCTCACGTGCTCGCTGTTACAAATAAAGGAGGAAAAGGGGGGCATGAGTAACAGCCAGGGGCTCTGGCTCGAGCAATTGTTCCGTTGACCTTGGATGTAACCAGATGATCGGGTCCGGGTCTACTTCTTCATTTCTCACACTCGCTGAGTATGCTCGTCATGGACTCGATAGATATCACCTGTGTGGTACAAGACCCTTTCGGGACCTTGGAACTGCCGGAGCAGTTGTTACACCTGATGAATAAAAGCATTCCATTGCGCGGGAAAGTGGATTACTTTAAGTACTGCTTGGCGACTCTTCTTCAGTAAAGCTTGCTAAACATTTACTACAAGCGAGTTATGATTTAAGCTAGTTCACGTTGCCTAACACTATTAAATCAAAACTCATACACCAGTCTGTCGAAATATTGGGGATCCTAAAGAGACGGTGAATTCAGTAATACGATTAGTCGCGCTCCATTGTAGGTTGCCGACTTATACAAAGCCTTGCCTCATGAAGTCACATTCACTGCTGTTTGATCTTCGCCTTTTCTTTTTTTTATTTTTTGGAAGGTTAGCTTGAGCTTTTTAAAACAGAGTTTTGTCGATCTCAGATTTCTGGTCTCTATATCAAGCCGTATTCCGCTGTTCTGTCAAAACAAAGTTTACAAAGTCATGTCACGTAGAACCTAGTCTGGAAAAGCAAAGTGGAAATCACAGGGGCTTTTCCGAGTTCTGGAAACTAGATATACTCTAATCGATTGTTAGGAATTTCTGTTGGCCGCGATAAGCTCTGGGGAAACTTTTGAGAAGTAACTGGCACAGGAGTATATCGACCATGCTTTATTTCTCTTCAAAGAGCTGCTTGTATTCGAAGCATTTCAAACTATATAGACATTCAAGGCCACACCTGGGATGAAGAGTGTGTGCAAAGAGCATAATTTTGTTTTTTTATTCGATTCTTTGGGTATTTGTTTCGTTCAGGATTCTCACTTGGTTCAGAAAAATCAAGGTCCCTGTTGCTATGGTAGCACACGTTTCACTGCTTTGAAGTGGCGTGTATTAAGCTCGAGAAGAAGCCGCATTGTTCTGCAATGCGTATTCATTGCCAGTATGCGTCTGTGTTTTAACGTGACTTTCCTCTGCATACGCCAGATGTCTTTATTGGCTGGAAAAGAATATGGTGGACGAAATAAAAGAAGAGCGATGGGAGGTAAGAGCAAGCAGAACGACTGGCATGGTAAGGCCTTCCACATTATATAGACCTCGTGCATCGTTAAAATATAGGTGGCAGATAGAGCAGATGGCGCAGTGAAAATATTACTGTGTATTACAGGCCTATATACGAACGGTAGAGAGAGAGAGAGTGAGAGGAATGCTAGGTACAGGCCTATATACGAACTGTAGAGAGAAACAAAGAGAGAGATAGAGGAATGCCAGGAGGTCAACTAGATATTTTCATTTTGTTTGCTACCCAGCACTGGGAGGGGGGAATGTGGGAAAGAAAGAGAGCGCAAAGAAGAGTATCTCATTATAATAGTAACAACGCTTCTTCAAAGTCTGCTGCGGTTAGTGCTGCACTCACGAACTAATCCTTATTTGTGTCAACCTGGCAAGTACGGCAGGATCTGTGCCATGCATGCTCATTTAATTGGCCATATGCGCGTTTGTGACGTACACTGTGCCGAAAAAAAAGGCCCTTTTGAAGTGTTTTTTCAAAAAAAAAAAACGAAAGTACGGTCGATTATATGTCGAGTTCGTGTACTACACCGCATTTAGCCACTGTCACTAATCAAAGGTTTTCAGGCGGACTATAGTTGCTAACGCTCAAAATACGATGACTCACGTTGAATTTATCTCGTAAGAGGTGAATTAAGTGTTCTTAGGGACAGTTATTTCCTATTCAGAAGAAGCGCACGTACGCATATCGAACTCGCCATGCTGAAGTCACGCACGTCGTGCAGTGTTTTCCATTCTAACATGCAATTTTACGTGCCAAAACCACGACAATAATATGAGGCACACCATCGTGGAGGCCTCGGAAAATTTCGACCATCTGACCGAATTATCTAGCATCGACAGAATCGTCCGTCCCGTAGTTTCAAGTACCTGCCGTGCAAGATACATCGGTTTCTGCGTGAAGAAAGGACCTACGCCGCCTGAAGTGAGTGAAGCGAGTTCCTTTTTTGGTCATGTTGCCCCATCTAGGAGACCCATTTCTCGCCTGTGCGAAATTCTGCGTTCAGAATCGGGGAGACAAGCACGCTTACTTCATGCATGACTGGCTATTCAATATGCACCTGAAGAATGATGTTCCACGGGTAGCGTAAAAGAGGTTAAAAACCTCCAGACGCATCACCCATCATATGACGGAGTACTGGTGCCGCTCGCGCTTGTCGCTGTGTGTTCCTTTGCTCTATGTTTGTGATACTTCGCGCCTATAGTATTGTTGATTATTTTTCACGTTCTGGGCTGGGACAAGGAAACGAAGAAGAAGAAGAGCGCGAGCGAGGGACGCGGGGACGCTCAAGTGACAGCAGAGCGCTTCCGAACGCAGTTAAATAAACAAGTATTTTTGCCTTATACCTAAAAGACGGAGTTGAGTCTGATCGCAGTGTCTGGAACGCCATCGTCTAAACATTGGTGCCGAAGAACCGGGATTGAAAACCAGGACCCTACGGACGGCTACCAGTCAACTGCAGCGGCATGGAGCGACTGAAGTCGAAGCGGACGTCGCGACGAGCACAGAACACGAGGATTATAAACGACGCAAGTGATCTCCTCGCTAACGACTCTGCCTCCTATGACCAGCTCAACTCCATATATGAGAGGCTGAAGGCTAATAACGAAGAGCTTAAAAACTTGAACAACGAGATTGAGCCGCATATACCTGACGAGGAGTTCGAGGTCGAGTATAACGCTGTCTTACAATACGAGGACGTTGCTACGCGCATTCTCGCTGAGATTCTGAGCAAGAAAGATCGCATGCTAAGGACATCGACCGGAATTCAAGAAACAGTTTCCCAGACAGTCGTAGCACCATCAGATGGAACTGGAGTTAAATTGCCTAAACTGACAATAGCTCCTTTTTTTGGAGACCTATGCAAGTGGCCCGAATTTTGGGAACAATTTTACCAAATTCTTCATAGTAACAATCGCATCACTGCCACGGAGAAGTTTCATTACCTGCGACTGTATCTTAAAGGAGACGCTGCATCAGTAATTGCGGGCCTTCCGACGACAGAAAGTTGCTACAGTGACGCCATCAAAATGCTACAGAAGCAATTTGGGGACAAGACGCGCCTGGAGCAAGAATACTTTGCCGAGCTACGGATGTTAAGCCCTGTCCGTTCATCGACTGACACCAAAGCGCTACGCAGCTTGTACGACCAAGTTCTCGTGAATATCCGAGGCTTAGAGACTTTGGGTGTGCACAAGTCGTCATTTTCGTCAATGCTCTGCGACATCCTACTGCGTGCTCTTCCACGGGATATAGTCGTGCAGTATCATCGATCATGTGCCGTTCAGTTGGCATATGACTCGAGAGCTGAAGCTACATCCGTGGGACTGGACCGTGTGCTCAACTTCCTGTGTATTGAGCTGGAAAGCCTGGAAAAGAGTGATTTTAAGGATGCCAAAGAACGAGAACATGGAACACTCCCCGTGGCCAGTCAGTCGACGTACTCTCGGCATGGGAAAACGACGTCATCTGTGCTTCACAGCAACTCGGTACGAGAAAAAAAGGACAACTGCGTATTCTGCTCGTCCAGCCATCATGGATCGGAAGCCTGCACAGCTGACTTGCCACTGACGCAGAAGAAGCAACTGCTTTCCAACGACAAAAGGTGTTTCCGCTGCACCACCAAAGGACATCGGGCACGGGACTGCAAAAAAAGGATTTCCTGCTCCAAATGCCAAGCTCGACACGCTACAAGCATGTGCGATCCCGATAGGTGTTCGCGGAAGTCAGACTATGCTAACAAGAACCACGAAAAATCTACGACAGTCTGTGCATCACTTGGAAGAAGACCCGTCAAGGAAGACTCTACCACTTCCGTTTTTCTTCAGACTTTCAGAGCATGGGCCATGAATGATGACACCTGCCGCTACATACGAGGCGTTTTTGATGGTGGCAGTCAGAGGACTTTCGTAACTGAAGATCTGTCCAAGCACCTCTAGCTGAAAAGCGTGGGAGCAACTCGAATAGCCTTCAATACTTTCGCAAATACATCGGACCAAGAGGCTAAGAGGCGTCGCATAGTAGAACTACGACTGCGAAGCCAGTTTTCCGACGCGGAAATAGTCTTAACTGCCATAGAGATCCCAAGTATCTGCCAAGACATCGCAGAGACTGCAATGGACGTAGCCTTCGTTGCGTCTTTCAAGAAGCTGGGAAACGATGTTGCCGATGAGCTCCAACATCCATCTATCATAACTAAGAGTGGCATCAGCGTACTTATCGGGTCCGATCAGATGTGGAAAGTGTTGACCGGCGAAGTTTCACGGTGCGAAGGCAACGAATCATTGATCGCACTGAACTCCAAGCTTGGATGGACCTTCCAGGGAAGCACATCGCACTTGGTGTCCCACCCAACTACTTCACAAATGATGGTGTGCGTGCTAAAAGCCCAAGCTACCGATTCCGACGAGATATTGCGCTCCTTTTGGGAACTTGAAAACATAGGAATTACGGACGCGATAAACAAGCCACCTGAAATGAGCGACACCACGAGGCATTTTGAGCAAACGATTAGCTTCAAAAACGGAAGATATGAAGTGACCCTCCCTTGGAAGGATAATTTCGAGCTTGCAAGCAACAGGCAAGTAGCCGTTACTCGACTGGACAGGCTTGTCAACCGTTTCAACTCCAGAAAAGGACTGCTCGAAACGTATGACCGTACCATAAGGGAGTACTTGAGGGCAGGACACGCCGAAGTAGTCAGTGACGTACCTGCAGAGGTGACGAAATTATATTACATGCCGCACAAGGAAGTCATGCGTGAACAAGCACTGACGACGAAAATGAGAGTGGTGTTTGACGCTTCGTCACATGTCAAAGGATGCAAGTCACTTAATGACTGCCTTCAAAAGGGCGACAACTTATACCAAGACCTCGTGCAAATTTTGCTACGCTTCAGAACGCACCCGGTGGCAGTTATCGCGGACATAGAAAAGGCATTCCTTCAAATTGCGATTAGGGAGGACGACAGAGACGCTTTCCGCTTTCTCTGGTTTGCAGAAGGAGATTTATCCAAGGGCAAGCTGCAAGAGTGGAGGATGACACGAGTGCCTTTTGGAGCCACATGTAGCCCATTTTTGCTCACAGCTACTATTCTCTACCACGTAAAAAGAGCACTGGCTGTCATGGCACAAACTGCGCAAACTCTTGCCGAGTCGTTTTACGTGGATGACTTAGTCACTGGTGCCGACACAGAAGAGGAAGCCGCTAAACTATGCCGAGAAGCGCGCTCAATAATGAAATCGGCCGGCATGACATTGCGAAAATGAACAACAAATTCAGCAAATTTGATGCGCACGCTTGAAAATCAAGTGGAATCTACTAGTAATGAGATGGTCGTTCTTCACGAGACGTCGGTCAAGGTTCTGGGTTTGGTTTGGAATCCTGCAAAGGATGAATTCAACTTTTCGGTTGAAAACCTACTCCGGTTTTTGACAGCACAGACGGGTACAAAACGATTTGTCTTGCAGTCAGCATCAAGAATATTTGACCCGTTGGGACTTGTAGGACCATATACTATTGCCATACGAATATTGTTTCAGAGACTGTGGATACGAGGAATCGGCTGGGATGAAGTCCTACCCAATGACCTGCAAAAAGAATGGAATGATTGGGTCATCCAGCTGCCGCAACTGCAAGACGTCGTCGTTCCTCGCTATCTGGGCGGCGGAGCAAGGAAGACTAATGTGCTTCAAGTACATGTTTTCTGCGATGCCAGTCCAGCGGCATACGGAACAGCGATATACGTCGTATCAAGTCCTGAGAAGCCGATACTGTTGATTGCGAAGTCCCGTGTAGCACCCATTAAGGAGACAACACTGCCGCGATTGGAGCTGCTGGCTGCCTTAATCGGCTCAAGAATGTTGGCATACGTGAAAAGGGCTTTGAGGAATGTTCAAGTTGACTACACGATGTGGACAGATTCCGCCATTGTGTTGTCATGGATAAAAGGTGACGTCAAAAAGTGGAAACAGTTCATAGCCAACAGAGTCAATGAAATTAGGTGCACTACAGATCCATCAAAGTGGAAATACTGTCCTGGAACGGACAACCCGGCTGACCTACTCACACGTGGCGCGACGCTTGGAAGACTGATGTGCAGCTCGAAATGGTGGCATGGTCCCGAGTGGCTAACTAAACCGATGTCTGAATGGCCCCTACAGTTCTGTGAACTAGACATAGCGGAAGCCACCCAAGGTGAAGTTACAACAGTCCACGTCGCACTAATGACACGCTTCTCAGTTCCGATAATTGATATTCAACGGTACAGCAGGCTTCAACAGCTACTCAGAGTCACTGCGTGGATTTTCAGATTTACTGACCGATGCAGAAAAAGAAGTAATCATACAGGACATCTCGTAGCAACAGAAATCCTAAACGCTGAACAGTATTGGATAAAATGTACACAAGAGCAAGGCTTTCTTGAAGAGCTCACCACTTTGACCAACGGCCAACCGGTCGAGTCTACATCTCGAATCGCTGAACTACGCCCTTACATAGACAAAGACGGAATTCTTCGGGTTGGAGGCCGTTTATCCCTCATGCATTCCACACAAGATGTCAAGCACACAATCATAATGCCGTCAAGTCACCACTTTTCGACACTTTTGGCAAACAGAGCCCATCTTCAAGTCTTACATGGAGGAGTTAGAGATACACTTACGCAGCTTCGGGAACGCTACTGGATTTGTCGAGCTCGCTCTTTGGTAAAAAGAGTGCTGCATGGCTGCAATATATGCAAGCGTTTCAGTGCGGGCCCAGGAACTGCTGAGACTGCTCCGTTAACAAGTCATCGAGTGACACCAACGAACCCGTTCGAAGTTGTAGGAGTCGACTTCGCGGGCCCTCTGTATGCACGCACGGAGAAAGGGGACACGAAGTGCTACGTTGCACTTTTTACGTGCGCCGTATCTAGAGCCGTGCATCTCGAGCTTGTCTCGGAAATGACATCCGAGGCTTTCCTGCTGTGCCTACGACGATTTGTAGCTCGGAGAGGATTACCTAGGGTGATCTATTCTGACAACGCACGAAGCTTTCACAAGACATCGGCAGACATAAAGCGGCTAAACCGAATGTTCTCTGAAGAGGACGTCGCTAGTCACCTCAGCACCAACGGCATTTCGTGGAAGTTTATAGCACCAAATGCTCCTTGGTGGGGTGGATGGTGGGAGCGCCTTGTACGATCAGTGAAGTTTCCGCTGCGAAAAATTATCGGCAAAGCTCGTCTGAACTACGAAGAAATATCGACAGTGCTGGCGGAGGTAGAAGCAGTCGTAAACTTTAGGCCTCTGACTTTCATCGAGACAGATGCAGGAGAACCTTGCACTTTGACGCCAGCCGAACTTCTCCTTGGACGAAGATTGACTTCCATACCGTATGCGACCGCTGACGAAGTCAACAGTAATTCCAAACGATCAGACGCCATACGCAGACACAACTACAGGAAGCTGCTGGTTGAAAGTTTTTGGAAGCGTTGGCAAAAAGAATACCTGTTGCAATTACGATCTGCACACTTTGCCGACACGAAATCAAATACAGCATTGAAGCAAGGGGACATCGTTCTCGTGCATGCGGACAACACTCCACGCCAGCTATGGAAGCTTGCAAGGGTCACGCAAGTGTACCGCAGTGCAGACGGTGTCATTCGTTCTTGCAAGATCAAGTTGCAAGGTGGTCACCTTGTGATCAGGCCGATACAAAGACTGTACCCACTTGAACTATGTGTTTAACTTTGCGCGGCCGGGAATGTTGATTATTTTTCACGTTCTGGGCTGGGACAAGGAAACGAAGAAGAAGAAGAGCGCGAGCGAGAGACGCGGGGACGCTCAAGTGACAGCAGAGCGCTTCAGAGCGCAGTTAAATAAACAAGTATTTTTTGCCTTATACCTAAAAGACGGAGTTGAGTCTGATAGCAGTGTCTGGAACGCCATCGTCTAAACAGTATGTCATTAGGCAAGGACGTCACATGTATGCCTGACGCGTCTTCTACAACAAATATTAATGTGAAAGCCTCGGAGGCCACGCCAAATGCGAGAATTGAGTGGTTTCTCGCATCAGCGTGGCCCGGAGAGCATGGTCAGTTATGCAAAAAGTCGTCACGCGATGATGCCCCAAATGACGTAATCATGGCATCTCGAATTGCAAAAATTCGCAATATCACCATGACCTCACCAGACACCATCGTAGCTTGGTCATGGGCACGATCACGGAGACCACGTAAAACCACGTTATGTTCGGAGAGCTTTCGATGGGTGACGAATTAGCAATAATACGTCGACTGAAATGAAGAAGACGGCATTGGCCTTCCAGTCATCTTAGGTGAAGGCCTAAGTAGTCCTGTCAGTTTTTTATTTTAATTATTTATTGTTAAATTAGTGGTCATGTTTTAAATAATAAAATGAATAATAATAATAATAATAATAATAATAATAATAATAATAATAATAATAATAATAATAATAATAATAATAATGATGATGATGATGATGATGATGATTAAAAATTTGGTAAGTTTTAAATACTATTCTTCTAATGATTCGGCTTGGTAAATTGGAATCGTTGGCGCACAACTTGAGTAGGTAAAGCCCAAAAGAGATATACTATTCCAGAAAACGACGTCGTTTTACTTTTATTGAGCAGAAAATGTCCCCAAAGGAGCCATACAACAGTTCTTCATGTAGCCACTCAATGGATTTACTCAAGGGGTTTATTGCCTCGCGAATTCACCACCGCAAAAATTTTCGCATTCGTCAAGCAGAAGCGAGGTCGCAAACACTTGACGAACGCTGCAACGGGCATTCTCTCTTCTCGAGTGCCGCCAAAAACGTTTGAAGATAAACAAGGAGGGTTGCACACGGAAAGAAAACACGTCACGCGCGCCTCATGACCTTCAGCACTTTTAAATGCGAAGCATTTCTTAGCGAACTTCGGCGAGTTTGAGCGTATCTATCAATCTATCTATCTATCTATCTATCTATCTATCTATCTATCTATCTATCTATCTATCTATCTATCTATCTATCTATCTATCTATCTATCTATCTATCTATCTATCTATCTATCTATCTATCTATCTATCTATCTATCTATCTATCTATCTATCTATCTATCTATCTAGCCACCTACGACTTTAAGCTCTCCTGGCCGTCTCGATAATGGTACCGATAGCGAAATTGGTATGGCATAACATGACTGTACGACCAACATAACTGACTAGTCATAAGATGAAAATCATGACATGTGTGTCATGAATGTCATCATTTATATTTCATGGTCTTGCTGCCCTTGCAGTGGTTTCGTTCACATGACATTTTGCAAAACTGATATGGTAAGGGATGACTACATAGTGAACATAAGTGAGAGACTCTAACGTAGAAATCATGACATGCATGTTATGATATTTATGTTATAACTAGTCATGACTACTCGGCACGCTCATGGTGCACTCGTGGTCGTTTCGCTGCGTCATATATACCAAACTTTGTACTACGGAACGTGAATGAATGACGAAGGTACCTGACTGGTGTCAACATGATAATCATGACATGCATGTCTTGTAAGATTATGACCACATGCCATGCTCATGAAACGCTCGCGGCTGTTTCGCTACCTTCACATATACCAAATTTGGTGTTATGTGGCGTCGATGGGTGACGAATGTATATGACTGGTGCAAACGTGATAATCAGGACATGAGTTTCATGTAAAATATAGCTATATGCTACGCTCATAGCGTGCTCGAGGCCGTTTAGCAGCTCCACATATCCCGAATTCGGTATTACGTGACGGGAATAGACGACGAAGAAAGATAACACGTCCAAACATGATAATAATTATATGCGTGTCACGTAAAACATGACTACTTGCTACGTTTATAGCGTGCTCGCGGTTATTTCGCTAGCTCCACATATACAAAATTTGGTATTACGTAACGTGAACGGGCGACGAAGGTAAATGACACACCCAAACATGATAATCATGGCACGTAAGGCACGTACGACAAAGTTTACGTTTATCTCGTAACGTTGCACTCATTTTAAAGTGACATATCGACCTTCCTAATTCGTGCTTCGCAGATCATCGGTTCCCACAGTACGTGGGATCTGCCAATTTTCTCCCTCCCCCCCTCTCTCTCTTTTTCGTTTGATACGTGGCTTTTCAGTGCGATCGCGCAAGCAGCACGTGGACAAGACGCAGCCTCCCGCGGTGACCGCTGTAATGACCGAGCGTGCTATGCTCAAATCATGCAATTGCTGATACAGTGGCTGTGACGAGTCATTTTTGAGCTTGTATCGTCGTTTGCTGGCAAAAGAGAATTCAATTTCTAGCTGACTTTGAGAATTCACGATGCGTTCAAAGCCGCGAGTTGCGGTGTACTTGGCTCGTGTGATCTTGGGAGACTCGACTAGCGATCGGCGGCGTTTTCTATGCAGCAAGGTCCCTTTAACTACGTAAAAAAACTTGTAATTGGTGACTTATATGGACGTCATGGTTCTAGTAGGTCGTAAACAAACGTTTGAGAATTCAAGCTTTTACAGGTATTTACTCTTTACGGTTACGGTGATTTGCTTGTTATTCAAATCGTCCGTCGTGCTGGAGTATAATAGTTACGGTGCCATTGTGAGCCGAAGGTCGCAGGTTGGATCCCAGTGGCGGCGGCGGTCGCACTTCGATGGAAAAGAAATCTAAGAGGCCTGTGTCTGAAGCACGCCAGTACGGCGTCTCAGTATAATATGTTGGTTTTAGGACATAAAAGCACAGTTCTATTATTATTATTATTATTATTATTATTATTATTATTATTATTATTATTATTATTACTGATTCAAAACGTACCGAAAACACTGTTTTTTAAAAAAGAACTTTTATTCTCGGTCTTTATGATTTGATTTTGCATTTCTCTTGAGGGTCTCTTTTAAGGGTACACTTGGCATACGTATAGCCTGCTTGCAGCACAGCCATTTCGAGAGTGTACGGTCGTCTACTAAGCAAATTAGTCTTTTTTTTCCTCACATTTAATGGCCGAGAACTTCGATGCAGCGCAACTTCGCAACGTCCCGGTATACTATTTCTGGCGCTCGAAAAGAGCACTCGTTTGGCGCACGTGTACTTGAAAACTGGAAACAAAGGAAAGAAATAGGGACTAACTTCTTGGAGCAGTTGAGAATCTAGCTTGGAGTGCCGGTAGATGGAATTGACTGATAATAGCGCTAGAAGCTGATAATAGCTGATAATAGCGCTAGAAGCGAGAAGTTATATCAAGCCTTACGTCTTCGCTGGTACGAGCCATCGAATGCAGCAAGGTGTTTCTAAGAAACAATGCATTGTCGAGCAGGAAGGCAGCTAGGGAATAAAATATGAATTGTGGAACTTTGCAGAGTCACGACGCTACTTTTATCGAGCACGTTGCTTAGAGTCAGTGTATTTCAAGTACGAAATGCGTCTGATACGACCATATATTTTAAAACGGTGTTCACCTACATATATAGAACCTCCGTCCTTCAGATCTTACCCCGGTATGTAATGTTATATATGAAAAAAGAAACTTGTAACTATAACGGTAAAGTTGAGTTCTACCGCTTTCAAGATCTAGAATTCGCTTAATGACGGGCCACCAGGCCGGTGATGTTTTGCACCTGAGGTTTCAAAGTATTCCAGCGTAAAAGAGCTTTGTGAACGTTAGCCTAGTGGTTTAACCGTAGATTTACTTTTTTAAGGTACTAATGCGATCGATATCTAGTCTGGCTAAGCCCTGAATTCAGCTTGTTTTCCGGACAATATAACTTCTAAGGTTGGGTAACTTCTTTTTAGTTAGCTTTTAACTCACCTTTCCTGGTGATGGTGAAGAACTTTATTCGAACGAGCGGACCGAGACGCCCCTTTCTGCTGCCGATTTCTTACAGAGTAAATTATTACCGTGCATTACGTGAGCCATTCTTTTGTTTTTGTCAACTATGTCCAGAAAGCGGTGAATTGTTTTCGCGTCACTGTCACAAACATTCAACTCACATTTAAGGGTAGACCTGACATATTAGTTCTTATGACAAATTTGGACGATCGCCCTTGGAGATTCCTGTGTAGTGGGCCGCAGTCACATGTTCGATGGTCAACGAAGACTCATACGGGTGCTTCTTCTAGTGTGTACGAAATTCCATTTGTTTATAAAGTGTTCTTTAGGATAAATTCATCAGAAGGTTCTCGGCGTTCAAATATTTTTGATTTTATTAGTGATTTAGTGAAACTTTTTCTTGGGCTAGTTGGTGAATGACTTCTGACAGAAAATTTGTGCAAAAGAACGCAAGGACATACAAGGAACATACACGGAGTCAGTACGTCCCGTGTTCCTTGTATGTCCTGATGTTTTTTGCGCTACGGTTTATTATTCGTTAGTAACAACTACTTTATTTCAATAGGATCAGAATCTGAGCTAACGCCTTTCAATGGGCTCGCGTCATTTAATGAAAGAAAACGAAATCCAACGTCACGCCCTGCGCGTTCGCCTCGTTCTTTTGCAGCTCTCGCGCCAACCTTCGCCATTGCTCCCTTGCTGCGAACCGCTCTCTTCAAGATCGTCATGCAACGGCGACTTCTGGCCCTTCTGGGCTGCATTTGGCTTTGCTTCGCAATGGGCATCGTCTGCACCATCTTCACGGTCAAGCTCAAGATACAGACCGAGTACATTCTGCGCGCTCTCGAGAGCTTTTACTCGCAGCAGCAGATGACCGAAAAGCCGGCCGGCGAGTGCACGACGGCGTCCTGCCACTGGCACAGCGATTACCTTTGGGGCCGTCTCAACGAATCGGTCGATCCGTGCCAGGACTTCTACGCGCATGTCTGCTCCTCTGCCTGGTTTCGAGAGGACGGCCAGCTGAGCGACCAGCCGTACGCAGACTTCTCGGTTGCTCAGTTGCTTGCGGACGTTCGAGACTCGCTGACTCTCTACGGAAACCAGCAGCCAGAGAGTGGGCATGGTGCTTGGAGCTTTCCGGTGCAGGCCGTGTCGCTGCTCCATCTCTGTCGCCGGGCGTCGTCGTCGTCCTCTTCATCCAGTGGGTGGAACGAAGTCCACGATGTGCTATTTCGAGTGGGCCTTGGCGGCTGGCCATTCGCGGACGAGCCTCCAGCCGATTGGAGCCTTCTTCCAGTGCTCGCGGGCCTGGAGCGCGACGTGGGCGAAGGAGTGCTGGCCAACGTGGCACTGCGCAGAGACCTATCACAGGCCGATGAGTACCAGCTGCACGTGGAACCACCCGAGACGCTGCTTCACAAGTTCCTGCTCCATCGACGCTCATCCAACTCGCTGGTCGAGTATGAGACCCAACTGGCGCAGCTCCTGTCCTCGGCGGCCGGCGGCAATGCGAGTGGCGCTGCTGTGGTCAATGCGAGCATTAGCAGGGACTCGGTGTACTCACGTCTCGCCGCTGACCTGGTGGCCTTCGAGAAGCGACTGGAAGCTATCCGCGCAGCCCCGTTGCTGCCCTTAGAACAGCGATATGTGCGCGCGGGACAGCTTGGCGCCGTTGCCAAGTGGAACTGGACCACCTTCTTGGCCGAGACATTCCACGGCACGCGCACTGTGGTCCACAACACAACCATCGTCTGCGACCGGTGCACCTACTTCAGCAAGGCAACGCTACTGGTGCAGGAGACGCCACAGAGGACGTTGGCCAACTACGCCGGCGTGAAGCTGATAGTCCTGCTGTCACCGCTGCTGTCTGCCGATGAGTCATGGTCGGCCTTCGTGACAAAACTGGCAAGCAGGGGCCTAAGTGGACTGAGCGAGAGGCTGGAAGCCTGCCTCAGCCTGCTGGAACGGACCTATCACTACGGTACAGCCATGCTGGCGCGCATGTCACTGGGCCGCCAGTTCTCCACCGTGTATCGGACTCAGTACGACCGGCAGCTGGGTGCGCTCGCCTCTTCGGTGCTACACTCGGCCAGCCAGCGCGCCTCGCGCCTCGCTTTTCTGCGATCGGATGAGAGGCGCAAGGCGCAGTCCAAGCTACAAGCTATGTCCTTCCAGGTGTTTGGCACAGCACCGAGCCTGTACTGGCCGGCGCTCTACTACGGTGTCTCGTCGCCCCTGCTTAGGGAGTCCGAGCCGCTGGTAAGCACCGTCACGCTGCTGAGGCACACACGACGTGCCTACCTCTCGTCGAAGGTGCCCAACCTCGACCTCGATGCTCGGTACCCGCTCCGGGTGTTCGGTGCTCCCAACAGCTACTACTACCCGCTGCGAAACCTTCTTTTCCTGCCGCAGAGCCTGGTGGCCTTCCTGACACGCGTCTCGAACACCATCGACGCGCCTTTCATTCCCGTCATTGGTCGGCCCATCCTGGCGGAGGCCTTGCGCGCCATCGACGCGCTTGACGGCAGGCACATCGACGACGTGCTCTCACTGCAAACCTGGTGGGGCCACAACTCGAGCGCTCGCTTCGACCGTCTGACACGCTGCTTGCTGGACCAGTACGCCGCGATCTTCTGGTCTTCGACTTCCGGAAGTGTCAGCGCCAACTGGCGCGAGAACGTGGACGTGCACGCGCTCTTTCGTGACGTGGCGTCTGTGGGGCCGCTGCTGGAAGCGTTCCGGCAGCGTCCGGGCTCCGACAAGATCACCGTACGCGTGACTCGCAAGCGAGTGCTGGATTCTACGCAGCTGTTCTTCGTGAACTTTGCGCTCTCGCTGTGCGACCATCATGGACGCGGGACGATGGGCCGCCTGCAGACCAAGCTTGGGTTGGTGCCGAACGCCGTGCGCGTCAACCTGGCACTCGCGAACTCGAGGGAGTTCGCTCGTGCTTTCAAGTGCAGCCCCAACCGGACGATGGCTCCGGCGACACGGTGCAGAACCTGGTGACGGCAGGCGGCTGCAGTGTGTCGTCGTAAATAGATATTCGCTTAGTTTTGTAATGTTTTATTGCTTGTTTGATAGAAGTGGCTGAAGCTGTTGAAATCTCTAGGATAGACTCGAGAGATGGCTCGGCTTCAAGTGCAAATTTAAATTCGGAGTATGAATGCAGATATGTAATAAGTTCTTGCTTCGTAAATGTGTATTTCTAACCGTCTGGTGCGACAAGAAACTACATGGTGTGCGGTAGCTGTTATTTTACTGCCTGTGCTTGTATAAAAAGAGTTCGGCGAAATTAGTTTTTACCTGCTCATCTGACCGACTGACGCGATAGAAGCATTCCATGGCAGCGTCTTTATTATCTGTCAGTTAATCGACGACGGCATATCTTATAAAATGAGTTTGACTTTCACTGTGTGGGCAAACAAGCCTGAACACTTTTCTAATCAATGGCAACTGCTTAGCGCAATGAAGTGTACATCTTCAATTAATGCTATAAATACTGACAATATTCCGTTTGCATTTTGCGATATGGTGTGTGCATTTGGTGGCTTCTTTTAGATGCGGAGCATCTAATACTCGAGGCTTGTAGTGCGGCGCCGTCCGCAAGCTTCCGCCTCCTTCTTCCACCATCTGTGCATCCCTTCCTCCTCTACACACCGCGCGCGCTTCACTCCTCCACCATCTGTGCTGCCCTCCTCCTCTATACACCGCGTGCGCTTCTCCTCTTCACGAACATTCGCTAGCTGTATAATGTAGCGCGCATGCGCCGTCACGCTTCGAGAACATCGGCAGCTGACGCGCGCGCATGCGCCGTCGCGCTTCGAGAACATCGGCAGCTGACGCGCGCGCATGCGCCGTTGCGCTTCTCCCCCTTCTCGAACATTCGACAGCTGACAGTGCATGCGCCGTCGCGCTGTATATATACTCAAGGTCGGCGCTCGCTCGCTCAGTTGCCGCTCGTCGGTTGGTTTGTACGGCGCGTCGACGTCCAAGGTCACGGTGAAATGAATTCCAACGAATCCACAAACACAATGATCGACGTCCCTTCGACCAGCGCCGCCCTTTCGCATACGTGTGTACGTGTTCACTCATTTAACACCCCCTCCTACAATCACGTTAACCAATTTAGCCATGGACCCAAGTAAGTCGCAATTTAACACCCCATTTCACAACCACGTTAACCAATTTAGCCATCGACCCAAGTAAGTCGCACTTTAACACCCCGTTAACCAATTATATGCTCCGCATCCTCCTCAGTGTTCCCCCGAGGGAAGCTGCGGGCAATTTTTTGTTTGTCGGACATCATTCTACGGAAGCCCGCAAGGTGAAGTTAGGTTCACAGCAAGAAATAAATGGTCTACACTTTATAGCATAAAGATATGCAAATGTGTCTTAAAAACTTAAAGTAACAGTAAATTCCTGGCCATGACAAATATTCGACAACATAAAAGTTATCCGAGAAATTTGTGGGAATTGCGTTTGTAGTTTTAGGCTAGAAATAAATGCTCAGCAGACCCAGCGGCATTGATAGGCGTCCGTTCCTGCGTTGGACGCAAGGAAGTTTTAAAAAAAATGGGGACCCTTACGCTTAGTTTTCAAGAGTTGAACGCGAAAGCGTTACCCCACCCAAAAGCGCACTTCAACAACTTAGTCTATGGCATGTTCGAACTTGCTATGCACCCACTACGTGGCCTTAACCCTTTGATGCCCAAGATTTCGTTTCAATGAACAACACCAAGAAAACTCTGGTATGCTTCAGGAAATGATAAAATATGCCAATAACATTTTCAAAAAAAAATATGATAAAATAGTGAGTTGTTGTTCCTCTGCAACATTGGGCACCTATGGTACTACTTCACGTAGAATGCCTTCAGGACGTAGTGGCCTGGAATAAGGTGTAGATGCACGTTGCACCATTTAAGATTAGGATTTAAATGTATACATCCTACATTTTCGGTTTACACCTGCCCTAGGTGACTGGCCACGAGTTGAGTAGCCTAGAAAAAACAATTCAAAGCTGGAAAAGAGAAAATATATTCTGGTGTTGTATAAAGAAAAGAATATTTTTTACATTTATTATTGTTAAAATAACAAGCACGTCAAACTACGCAGACATTTTTGTAAAAATAGAGTTTCTTCCTTCTCCTCTGCCGGACAGATCAGGCCACTTGTTCAGGGAGTGACGCAGACGAGGAAGAAGAGGATGAAAGGAGCGCGAACCAGTTTTTGAAATGATAGTTTCCTTTTTCTGCCACACTAAAAACGTCAAATATAACAGCTCCGCACACTCTGAATTCCTACAATCGCATCTTCCCATATCTGCTGGTACTCCCATATATGCTTAATGTTGATCGTGAGCAACACACCATTTGGTATCAACATTTCCGTGATGTAAAATGCCTCCACACTAATAAGCGTGCTCACAAATGCTCTACAACGCCTTCCGAGCCGTTTTAAGTATAACAGTTGTCGCAGTAGCTTTTTGTTTCACTATAGTCGAATAAATTTTCTTCCGTGTGTGAAGCTTCCTTCAACACCCGTCGGATGCTCAAACAAGGCGCTACAAAACACGATATATTTATATTTGCGCATTGCTTTAAAGTTCAAAATGTTCGGCAGTGTTTGTCTCTTACAGCACATAGTACCAGAAGGGTCGGGCAGCAGGTTGAGTTTCCAGAAAAAAACTATTTTTGCGGTTGTTGTCCCAGAGCAACAGCGGGCATCAAAGGGTTAAGGGTGCAGTAGGGTATGCACATTCTGGAGTGGGTGACTGGCTTCAAACTATAAAGTCATTATGACAATCTCATGTTCTGAAACTTAATGACAATGTGCGCTTGTACCACGCATTATTACGGCAATATTTCAAGTTTTACTGCTTGTCATGTATGCAGGACGCGTTTGTTTGTATAGCATGAAAATTAGTTTCACTGCATTTTTAAGCAGTGGAAGTTAGTTACCCTGTATTCACAAGCAGAGGCGTGGCTGTGTGGTTTAACAACGACTTGCCGCGCCAACAAGCCGGTTTAGATCTCCACTCAGACCCAAACTTTCTTACTATTTGTTTTATTTCCTCCTTTCTCAATTTCTCGGTCACGCGAAGATGACGATTTTTCGCCCACAACCAACGACGCCGACGCCGACGCCAGAATTTCTGTGAAACGAGCTCTTTAATGATATCGCGTTAAAATTGCACGAAGTCATTCAAGGTTCGACGGACTTGACATAGCGAAGCCGGACGATTCTTAAGTCTAATCCCCTTGCTTCTCGCTGCATGCTTGCTGAGCTTTAACTGCATGATGCTAGCAATGATTTCTAGTTTCCTTGTCCGCGTACAAAGGTTCGAGTTAAACCGCAGCCACTCGCAGCAGTGACGCGGATGACCTAGCTCAAGAGATTGATTGATATGCGGGGTTTAACGCTCCAAAACCGCTATATGAATATGAAAGACGCTGTAGTGGAGGGCTACAGAAATTTAGATCATGTGGGGTTCTTGAACGTGCACCCACATCTGAGCACACGGAGCAACAGCATTCTTCACCTCCATCGAAAATGCAACCGCAGCAGCCGAAATTCGATCCCGCGACCTGCGTGCCAGCAGCCGAGTACATTAGCCACTACAACGCGGCGGCTCGGCGAAGCTCAAGTGACAAAACGATAGCCATACCAACTTGCCCAAGCTTCCATACTTCAAGAGACAAACTTGCGCTGAAACCGAGTGTTCGCATCTCCCATACATCTACGAGGCGCGCTGTCGTTCGCGAAGGCCTTAAATCGCTTCGGGGTCTTCTCGCAGCCGTAGTTGCCATTCCTGCACCCTATGTAGTATTCTCTCGTAGTACGTACATCCGAGTTTAGGCTTGACGCTGTTCTTCCTCGGACATTTTTTTTTGTGGCGCACCAGATTCACTCGCTGTCGATACTGGAAATCTCGGTTGGCAGCCAACATCGCGGCCACTGGTGTTAGACTACGTGGTGTGAAGAAATGGCGGCAAAAGCGAGTTTCTAGCTCCTGAAATGGAATTCGGCCCTTACATTACACGAAAGTCAGCGTTTTTTGTATGTGGTTGGTACTCGGGGAAAATCGTTGCGTGGGGCCGCATTTTGTAGATTACCTATATTGTTGTACACGACTTCAAACCGTAAGTGGAAGTGAACAGGACAATCGAAAGCGATTTGCACTCATCGACGGAAGAAATCGGATATCCGTCGAAACGCTTGTGTCGTTCTATAGAATTAGGAAAAGGTTGATGCTCAGTAATATTGACTGCCAGAACTCCCCATAACAATATCACCGGTTTTATGGGTCAGAACAGCGGTATGATTATGAGCCATAATCTAGCAGAGGGCTTCAAATTTCCCAAATTTCATGAACCAAGTTTCATGCTTGCACTTCATCACCACGCCAGGAATTATTGCGAAAGTCACTAATTTTTTTGCCTCAATCACATCAATTGTGATGTTGAGCACGTTAATGTCGCACTCATATTTATTTTCGCCACAAGACTTACTTCTGGTCTTCCACAAAAATTACGTGCAATACGCACGAACAGTCTCATTTTTTTGCTATTTCATCATATCGCGCAAAATGATGGTTAAGGTCATCCACTCATGCTTCAATTGGAGAAATTCTGATCTTAACGCGATGGAAGCAGCTCGTTTCACAGTAATCGGACGGAAGCGGAGAGGAAGCGAATCGACGCGGCCATCCGCAAGGCGTATGCGGGTGCCATGGGCCTGCTCAACGGCACCAAGACGACGGCCTTGCTATCTCTGGGAGCGCACAACACGCTCTCGGAGATCGGCGAGGCCCAACGTACTGCTCAATTGACGCGCCTGGGCCGCACCGCGGTCGGCAGGCGGCTGCTGGAACGAGTGGGCCTGTCCTCCCCCGAGGAACAGGACCACGAAACGTCTCCACTCACGGAGTCAACCATGCGAAGACTGGTGGTGTATCCGCTGCCAAAGAACATGGGTCCCGGCGAAAGCGAGGGACGACGAGCGGCGCGAGCCAGGGCGCTGCTGCTGCAACATCAGAACGACGAGGGCGCCGTCTACGTGGACGTGGCCAAAGTCAAGAACAAGGACGCCTACGTGGCGGCGGCGGTCGCCGCAACGACGGGCAAGATCGTCACGTCATGCAGCGTGCGTACGCGGAGCGCGAGCCAGGCCGAGGAGATGGCGATAGCCTTGGCGGCGCGCTCCCCGGGCGTGCGGACAATACTCAGTGACAGCAAGACGGCCATCCGTAGCTTCTCGCGCGGAGCCGTGTGCGGGGCGGCTGCTAGGGCGTTGGCAAGCGACGAGTCCAAGTCGAGGCTGACGCTAAAATGGTTCCCGGCTCACATGGGTAGGGACCTGATACCAGGATCTCCGAACCGCAACGAGGAGGCGGATGCCGCGGCCCGTGGTCTCGCCACGTGCCGGACCGCGGCCGCGCCCGCCTCCGAAGACGCGACGGCGACCGAAGAAGAAGACGAGGAGCAGCTGCTCGATTACGGCGACATCCTCGCGTGGTACAGGGAGCAACGGCGTGGCTTCCCGCCTCCGCACAGGGATCTTACCCGGTGGGAGGCGGTGAGGTTGCGCCAGCTCCAAACCGAGACTGTGCTGACCCCATCGCTAGCGCGACACGTGTGCCCCGAACTCTACGTGAGTGAAATGTGCAGTGTGTGCGCGAGCGCGAGAGCCGCCCTGGCTCACATACTCTGGGGATGTGACGCAGACAGAGCGGACGGTCCGGTGTTACCGCCGCAAGTAGAACAGCGTGTGGGGTCTACGGACCCAGAAGACCAGCGAAGGGCCGTCCGGCAGCTCGAGGTCGCACTGGCGCTGCAAAGGCGAAAGGGGGACACCCTCAGTAACCCGAGCGGCGCCGGGGCACGAAGGCCTTGAGGTCTAGGCCCGCGTGACATTAGGACTTCTAGTGCAACGTGAGATAGGGTGAACCCCACGCCCTGCGCGGCCGGAGGGAATCCCGCATGCTGGAACCCAATAAAGTTTATTCTCTCTCTCTTTCACAGTAATCGCGGCGTCGCCGTCCATGTCGGCG
Source organism: Rhipicephalus microplus (assembly GCF_043290135.1). Lineage (NCBI taxonomy): Eukaryota > Metazoa > Arthropoda > Arachnida > Ixodida > Ixodidae > Rhipicephalus > Rhipicephalus microplus. The sequence continues at coordinate 227,603,257 of NC_134700.1, forward strand.
TGCGCGTCGTGTAGGCGTCGTTGATTATGAGCAAAAATCATCTCCGTCACATAAAAAAATGAGAAAGATGCTAATGAAATAAATAATAAAAATTTCCGGCTCCTGGTGAGGATCCAATCCAGGTCACTCGCGTGGCGATCAGGTGTTCCACCAGAGAACCAAAACATTTTTTAAAACTGTTTTGGCAAAAACACGCTATATGAATGTCAAGTAGAGCAAGGAGTACATCCTGAACGCATCATGTATTGCGTGCCGAAATCCCATAGAATATCGCCAGGTGTCAAACGATGTGAATTCAGCAACGAGCGGGCGTTGTAAAGGCCCAGCGATTTCGAAGTGCTCAGACGTATTTAATAATCTGCAGCAGCGAAACCATCAACAATGTGAACAGCTGCGTATAGGTTCGTGTGTTACCCCACGAACACATGGTGCGCCTTTCGCTGATTCGCATAAAGAATAATTATTGCGCAGTTGGCACTCAGCAACTGTGTTTGCGCCAGACGTTCAGTGATACTTTGAAACTTCCAACCTTACCCGCATATATAGTCGTTCGTTTGCTGACGGCAAGGTTTTACCGTGCCGTCAGCAAACCAGCAAAATCCAGCAAATCAGCAAAAGCATTTTACCACAGAGCTACGTCAGGTCTCAAAACTACTTTTCAACAGACGCAAATATTCGTGAAACGTCAATAGTGGTTGCAGTACTGCCTACCCAATTTTATAAAAAAATCCCAAATATACTCCTTTGACACAGCCGTCACGTCGGGTTAACGTCAATTGTCGTTAGTTGCCATGCGCTGAAGTTGATTTTTGTAGCAGTGTCCAGGACCAGTATCCTCTCCAGCATCAGCGCTTCGTATCAGCTTCTGGTTTTGCTGATACACATGTTCCAGTTGGCATCCTGCGCAAATGCAAACAACTGCCTATATAAACATATGCAACTCTCCAACATATGTTCGTGCGTGCAGCATTCGTACATATATTTAGCGTAATTTCATGACATGTCGCTCAATAAAAAAAGTTGCTACACTGTCACTTTCCCTCTGTCACATAACGTCGGATCCTAGGTACATGAGATCTTCCAATTTTTTATGTTTTTTTTTTAGTTCTGAAAACCCTTTGTTGCGATTTTCTGCAAGCGGCTTCTTCCTCGGCAGTAAGAGTCGCATCTTGTATGCGACTATACCTGCACTTAAGGAAGCACGATGAAGACTCTTTAGAGGTCGCCCTTCGCAAAATTGTCAAGAGAGCCCTAGTTCTCCCGATCACTACTTCCAATGCAAAACTTCTTGCCTTGGGAGGGGTAAACATCTATAAGGAGCTCCGGGAGGCTCACCAAACGAATCAATACACGCGCCTGGCGCAGGCCCCGTCAGGCAGACGACTCCTAGATCGCCAACACATTCGGCATGAATGCCACACAGAGGAGCGGGTACGAGTGCCCGAACATTGGAAATACGTGATTCATGTTCAACCCCTGCTTACCAATATGTCACGTGAGTCGCGGGCTCTTGCTCTCCGGCACCAATTCGGCTCTAAACAAAACGTATTTTACACGGACATCGCCGGTCCTTACCGCGGGGGTGGATATACGGCCGCCATGGTCCACCAAGACAGGCAGGTGGGTGGTCTGTCCTTTCGCGCAACCAATGCTACCCATGCTGAAGAGGTGGCCATAGCGGTGGCTATATCACATGACAGTTCTCCAATTATACAATCAGCCTCCAAAGGAGCTTGCCGAAATTTTCAACTGGGATGGTTCGCACCCCTAGTTGCCAAAATTCTTAAATCTTGTCCGCGAGTAGGTTATCCCTCTCCGCGTTCAATAATCTGGACTCCTGGCCATCAGGGCCTCGCAGGCAATGAGGCGGCCCACGCTGCCACCCGCGCACTCATTCCCCGGGTCACTGCCTCACCCATCGATGACCCCCGTGTTCCAGAAGAGAACGCCCCTCTCCTAACTTATAGAGAGATAATTACCCATTACCGGGACTCCCACCGCCGTTTTCCTCCACCCTGCAAAAGACTCAGGAAGGCGGACCGGATAATTCTTCTCCGGCTATTTACCAATACTTTACTGTGCCCGGCAGTGCTTAAACACACTCACTCTTCCTTTTCCGGCCTCTGCCTGTACTGTGCGGAGGTGGCTGACACCTACCACATGGTATGGGCATGCCAGCTCAATCCTTCTTTACCCCCGAACCCAAAACCAACAAGACAGGACTGGGAGGCGGCCCTGCTTGGTTGCCAGGACCTTGTGACCCACCGAGCCAAGGTTCAGCGTGCCAGGAAAGCGGCCACGACCAATGGGGTCCCTGACTAGGAACTCCGCCTAGTACTGCAGGGAGGCTGACCCACTAGAGGCTGGCCTCTCTGGCAACCTCTGCTTTTTAAAAATAAATGTTTACTACTACTCGGCAGTGGGAGCCTTCCTTGGCCTCCTGATGGCTTATTCTCGCGTTCCACCGCCAGTTCAGATGCACTTCTATACATAACGGGCGAGGAGGAGCGCATGCGCAGTCAGCAGTGATGACTTCACGACATTCGGAAAAAAGCGGTTTTGTGGAGTGTCACCTTCGTCATATATAGGGACGTGGGATTTGCGCGAATTCAGTGGCACACGCATGTTCCTGGGGTTTTTGCACGCTCTAGTTTTCTGTACACACCATAGCTCACGGCCAGATGAAACGGCTTCGCTGCTAGACAAAAAAAATGACCCTGTTAAGCTCTGTTGTACGCAATCATTTGTTGTTTCTCGCTGTCACCGAGTTAAAGAGCGCCGCAAAAAAAAAAAAGCTTGTTTCCGCGTCACTGGCCATGCGATGGGCTTTTGAATAGATGAGCAGGATTGATCTGGCAATTTCATTGCTGAAACAGAAAATAAAAAGGCAGTAATAAACAAAGAAATTAAAAAATAATAATCGAAACTAAAATGACAAAATAAAAAAAACAAGTATCAACATTAAAACGACAAAATTTAAATAGAAAAACAGTCTAACACATTCATTTGCCTTTTATTGTACCGTTGCTAGAAAAAAGTGTGTTTTGGAACGCAATGACGGAACTACAAACGAAGTCCCTCCTACACAATGTGAATGAGACCTGTTCTATTCGAGTTGCTTACTGTAATAGTAATGATAACAACATTAGGTCTCCAGGGAGTCATACATGGACATGAAGCGAGCGTTCCTCAGGCATCCCACCGGAGCCTCGTTTCCTGCGTTACACGTAGAAAAATTCAGGTCATTTTTTTTAATAGAAACCGTATAGCTCGTCATTACGACATAATGTCCCTGGAAAAGAAATAGTTTTTTTTCCTAAGAAGACAAATGAACGTTTATACTGGCTAGGGTGATGTTCGCCGCCACCAAAAGCACCGTCCATCATGGCGAGGCCATTGTGCCGGACTACACGACAGCAACGACACCCGAGGCGCTGACAACTAATGCGAGTGATGGTAGCTTTGCGGGCATTTTGCAGGTGTTAGTGGGCTAGCGTTCGACAAAAACGGAGCGTGGTGTTGAATGTTTCGCTCAAAAATCAAAACAAACAAGTGAACAACCAACTTATCATCATCACCACCACCATATCATCATCATCATCAACTACAACAAGATTTTATCAGACTACTGAATTATTAGCCAATCATCCGCAGTACGGATGAGCCTGAAGAAAAGGCCAACAATAACAAGAACAACAACCTTAAAACAACAATGACAGTACTGCGCAATGTGGTGGCGCTCTCTTTTAAACGTTTCTGTTTTTCTCTCTTTTCTTCTTCAAAATTGACCTTTGACACTTGTTCTATTCATTTTTTTAAAATAGCTAGCCTGCAATACTTCGGTGCATCAGGTCATTGTTTGTTGCTTTATTTACATTATTTTAAGGTTAGATTTTGCTCCCACAAACCTGTCAGTCAATCAGTACTGCGAATCAACACATATAGCAAGGGTATCCTGAAAGCCAGTCCTTAAGAGATAATGTCTTGCAGTTGTTTTAGGAATCGCCCACAAGTTTTCTGATTACACTACAATCTCTCGCCTTGGACAATAGAGCGATTGCACCTCCTTCACAATATTGCCGATACACAGCACTTTCAGCACGCGCAGCCTCGAGAGACAATTACGTGACACCACGAAGTAGTGTAGAGAAAGTCTATATAATGTTTGGCAAGCGCGCTTTAGTGTGGTAAAAAAAACCGACACTTTTGTGTTCTCTACAAAAAAAAGAATAAAATCACAGGATATACACGGAGTGAATGATGATGAGTGGGGCGATGCGCTGGATGGTTTCATCGCTAAACCATGCATGAACCATCCGCGAATATCGCCCACTACATCATCAAAGACGTGACAAACAATGTATATATTGGTGCAAGAAATTTTATTATTCGTAAGCGGTAGCTATACGTAGCTTACGTTCCCCCTTCAAATTAACGGCTTTGTGGTCGGTGAAGTGGTGGATCGGTGCTGGAAGTAGTGGGTACTTTGCAAAGGTGGAACTATATATATGGGTCACGTGCAAACAAGGGATGGATACAGTGATACAATCTATGGTTATCTAACGCGCACCTGGATAAAAGTATACGACCATCTTACATTTCATATTGGCTACTTCTCAACAGTATTTGCTTTGTGGTTGGTGAAGTGGTAGATTGGTCATGGCACGTAGTGGGATGTTTACAAGGACGAAGTAGTGGACACTTGGCAAAGGTGGAATTATAGGCGGTCGCGTAGATACATACGGGAAATGGACACAAACCCACGCCTTTAGGAGCTTCGCCCCTAAAAGAATGCGACCTTCAGACGTTTAATGCTTTACTTGTTTATAACTCTTGATTACTTGTTCATAACGCTAGATAGTCTACAGAAGACGTCCGACACTTTCTCTCCACTTTCTCCTCGCGATCCTTATTTCCGCGTTGTTTGCCTGTCTTTTTCACCAATGCGCACGTGTCTGCTATACACTGCAGAGAACGTCGTCCTTAGATAATCAGTTACCGGCCGGAACGGTTATAACGAGAAGAAATGACTTTGGCTCGGGCGAAAAAGGGGGGGGGGTGCACGGAAGACACCCGGCAATGACTCGAATGGACACGCGAAGGACAGAAAGCGGAGAGTTGAAAAACAGGCCGAGGTGCCTCGGGGAGCCCTGCTTGACGGGTACGACAACAGATCACCAAAGGTCGGTGTCGCCCTCGCTGACTGGACGGCAGCCCGAGAAGCGTGGAAGATAGAAGGGTTGCGCACGCGGCTTTTCATTTGTCACGGCACTGGGTGTCTTCGGGGAGTCCCTGTAGCGCAACCCCACTTCCTTGTATTTGTCCTGGGTGCAAGCTAGAGGCCGGTACATGGAAGAATGAAGGTGATTTCGGAAGAAACGACATTAATAACGAATACAACAATAAAATAAATTTTTAATATTGGCGAAGGCCGAATCTTGCTGACCTACAGAAAGGATGCTGGCCAAAGAACATCACATATATCAAAGAGTGCCACCATTGCTTTCGAAGGTACAAGCGTAGCCCTACTCCTGCACTAGTATCTTAGCGAGTGACCACCCTGTATGTATTTAAGACTCTACCCTTCCTTATAATGCAGAGGTCGTATATGTACACAGTGCGTCTGATTTTTGTTTTATTTTTCTGTACTTCCATTCTTTCTTGTTTTTATCGCTTCTGATGCAAATTTTCAACGTAATATTATAATTATGATATATAGCCGACCCTAGCATAGCCTAACTTGCTACATTTTTAATATAAAATTGCATTTGTGGCTTTATTTTTTATTGATTTTTCCCGCTCGCGCGTGCTTGCGTGTGTGTTCGTGTGTGTGCTTGCGTGTGTGTTTGAGCGTATTGTGTGTTTGTATGCATTCGTTTGTGTGTATGTGTGGTGTGTGTGTGTGTGTGTGTGCGTGTGTGTGTGCGTGCGTGCGCGCGTGTGTGTGTGTGTGTTTCAAACGTACAGTATACTGTGCTCTTGGAAAACCACGCGTGTCAGCTTTCACGAAGAAAAAAACCAAACAAACAAAACAGCTTGATCAATACATTTTTTTTCTGCAATGAAGAGAAAACAATGAATTGAAAGGTCCACGCTGTTTTTTCTTCCACTCTGTCTCTGAAACCGAGTTACCAATCCCTTATACAAGCCAACCAAGTCTTTTTGTAACTTCCGATGGTTCGTCCTGGAACACCAATCGCGTTAATTTGTGGCCTATTTTAGCCAAACGACGCGCAGAGAGCGTTTATACGGCGGTATCTACTAATCATAAACCCGGGGCGCGATGGCAGCGTCCCCTTAATTCGCTGTCGCAACAGCTATGGTGTCGATAATAATCACCATCCAGTGCTAAAACGTTATGTACAATTCAACCGATTCAACTGGCTTAGCGCATTACGGTAAAGAAGATGGCTGAGCAGAACAACACAAGAAAACAGCGCGCTTACTTCCAGCTAAGCTTTATTCGCTAATATCATCAAATATTATTATTTCAGAAGTACTGCCAGCCTCACACATGAGGCCTTAGGCAGGGGTGGGTGATACAAAAAAGGAAACAAATATGAAGATACAACAGGAAAGGAAACACGTCACGTAGAGCTTACACCATGAAGAACTAGTACATCAAAGTAAAAGGCCAGTACCTACACAATTGTAGTGGTTTGCGCGTACACATAAAAAAAAAACTATGATGACGAAAATCTGCTCATACAGAACTAAGAAACAAATATCATATAACAGTTCAAAAATCGCAACATTTCAAAAATACAATGCATTGATATGAAAAAGTGATAAAAAGTGGAACATAAATAGAAGCCTGTGCAGGATACGCAGTGGAAAAATAGAGGGCGAAGCGCAAAGAAAGATCAAAGTCAAGTGGGTTGCTGGTGTTTAAGTTTCTCCATGAAAGCCTGAACGGTTTCGCAGTTCACCAGATCGGCAGAAGGAGCATTCCAATTTGTGACAGTGCGCGGGAAAAAAGTGCTTTTAAAGGGTTTTGTTTGACAGCAATATTCCTTCAGTTTTTTTGGATGCTCGGAACGAGTTGATCGTCGGTGAACCGTTTTTATGTACGCGTGCTTGTCTATGCGTAACTTGTCGTGGTAAAGTAGAAACATGTACTTCAATCGATCATGTTGCCGTCTTGCCTGCAAGGTATCCAAGTCAGCTTTTTTTAACAGTTCACTGGGTGACGTCAGAGCGCTGTAGCAATTATATACAAATCGGGTTGCTTTTCTTTGAATCATTTCAAGTGTTTTAAAATTTACTTGGCTATGAGGGTCCCAAACCACAAATGAATACTCGAGGATCGCGCGGATAAAAGTTTTATACGCAATTAATTTTAATTTGGGGGTAGATTTGCGCAAAGAACGTCTTAGAAATGCTAGTTTCTGTAAAGTCTTCTTTTCAATGTAGGCAACATGCTCATTCCACCTAAAATCTGCACTTAATACAACCCCCCAAATATTTATAAGTTTTAAGAAACGATAGTTTGTGACCATTGATGCAATATGAGTGTTTCAAAGGAAGCAGCTTGCGCGTAACGGTCATAGCTACCGTTTTCTTTTCATTAATCTTCATTTGCCACACTGCACACCAAGAAGATATTTTTGTTAACGCTGCGTTTAAAAGAACCTGGTCATCTGCACTACGTATTTCCTGATAGAGAATGCAATCATCTGCAAATAACTTAAAAGAAACCGGGATATGATTGGCAATGTCGTCTATAAAAATTAAAAAAAGAAGTGGCCCAAGCACAGAGCCCTGAGGGATTCCCGATTTCACTTGTCGTGAATCAGACTGGACGTTATCTATAGAAACTATTTGATTTCGATAAAAAAGGTAGGCCTCAATCCATGAAGTTAATGTACTGTTTTTTAGTATAGGTTTAAGTTTCGCGAGAAGTTTTGGGTGCGACACGCGATCAAATGCTTTTTCCAAGTCTAGGAAAATCATGTCAACCTGGCCTTGCCTATCTAGAATAGCTGCAATGTCATGAACGGTTTCCAACAGTTGTGTGACGGTTGAGAATCCTTTTCGAAAGCCGTGTTGTCGGTCATTGATTAAATTATTTTCCTCGAGAAAAACTAAGAGATGCTTGAATAAAATATGTTCTAATACCTTCGCACATGAGCAAAGCAGGGGAATCGGTCTATAGGCGGAGATGAGAGAAGTGTTAGGTGATTTGGGTATAGGGATAATTTTTCCGAATTTCCAGTCATCTGGAAGCGCGCGCTGTGACAGTGACTTTTGAAAAATGATGCACAAAAACTTCGAGCACCATTCAGCATACCTCACAAGGAACGCGTTAGGTATGCTATCAATACCAGGCGTCTTTTTTGGGATCTATGTTAAGAAGTAGAGACAAGATTCCTTCCTCAGATATTGTAAGGTCACTTATTGGTGGGATATCATGAAGCGTTTTTGAACATGGTTTACTTCCATCGTCATCAGTAAACACTGAACAAAAAAACGTGTTAAAAGATTCTGCAATAGTTTCTTTATTAGTTACGAGAGTCCCACCAACACATATATTATGAAAACGCTTTTTGTTAGGGGCAAAATGCTGCCAGAATTTCGCTGGGGATGACAGCAAGAAGTTTTGTAAAGTGACGTTATAGTACTGATCTTTTGCTTCCTTGATACTGTCTTTTAATTCTTTACGCACGCTACTGAGTTTAAGCATGGTCGACGGAGTGGGGTTCTGACGATGCCGTTTTCTTATCCTGTTTGCCTTTCGCCCCAAACGAACAACTGGCATAGTAATCCATGGGCTAACATTTTTTATTATTTTTACTTTTTTTGGCACAAAGTCATGAACGCACTGCAACACAAGGTTTTTGAAGAAACACCAAAGGTTGTTAACAGTACAAGTACTAGATTCAGAAAGTAAAGTGAATCGAGAAAAATGTAAGTCTCGTGTGTCCAGTATTTCTACGTCTTTTGCGCGCGAGAAGACAGACACCACGCGTTCTTCCCTCTTGCCTTTTGGAACGTCATTAAGATTAATGCACATGTAAACCAATTTGTGATCGAATATTCCATCAAGCACACTGGTGTCTGCCACACGACGCAGCATGCTGTCGCTAACAGAAAAAAGATCCAGAGTTGTAGCAGTAGCATTCTGTACGCGGGTTGGTTGCTTAACTAGTTCAGTTAAATCATGAAAAAGGATTATATCGACTAAACGTTTCGCTGCATTTGAAGACGGTACAGGAAAATCAGTATCCCATATAACTGAAGGAACGTTGAAATCACCGCCAACTATTATATTACTAGAGCAACTGTGGACCATGCAAAGAAATTCATTAAGCTTATCAAAGAATACTTCGTCTGTGCCTGGGGGGCGGTAAAAAGCGCCGACTATGAACTTAAGATCGCCTGTGTCTACTTTCACAATTACGCATTCAAGATATGATATATCGGCTAATCTTTCAACTTGTAAGGTTTCCTTAAATAAGATTGCAACTCCGCCGCCTCGACTACTCCTATCTTTGCGATAGATGCGGTAACCCCGGGGCGTGATCTTATCGTCACTAACGTCGGTGCGAAGCCAGGTTTCAGTTATTATCTAGAGGTGAGGGTGATACGTTAACACAACACTGTCTAAATCATCGCTTTTTGCTAGAATACTACGGGCGTTAATATTTAGGCATCGGAAAAGTCTCCCGTTCTTGTCGTTTCATTTGTTGCGAGTTGCTCTGGTAAGCGGTCTGCTCGCAGAGACCATTCCACGCTGAACTTCATCTAATGTTAGCAATCAATTGTCAATCTTAATTTTGTCATGTACAAGTTTAACCTTTGTGCCAGATTTCCTAATATCTGAAGTGCTGTTCCATAGTAACTTCCTGACGTGCCGAGTGCTTGCAGAGAAATCCTCCGAGACTGAGATTGCCTTCCCTTTTAATTTGAAGCAACTTTTGAGAACGTTAACTTTTTTCCCGTGGTCGAAAAACTTCACGATCACTGGGCGATTTTTACCATGCTGCCTTCGCCCTATAGCCTATGAGTTCGCTCGACTGAGTTTACGTTCACGTCTAAAGCATGCCTGAACACATTGCAGACTACGCTATCCATGAGGTCGTCAGAGGCGTCATCATTCTTTTCTGGTATGCCGAACACAACAAGGTTGTTACGCCTGCTTCTGTCCTCTAAATCAACAAGCTTACGTTCTAGGTCTTGAACCGTATTTTCCAGGCTGCGAAGTTTATCGCTTAATCCTTTAATTATCTCAGAAGTTTCCTCCACAGTTTTCCAATTTCCGCTCGATATCATCAAGCCTTTTTTGAATGTTGTTTTGACCTTCAATCAACTGTGACAACAATTCCACAGTGGAAGGTCCTGGATTGGATTCAACGTCCCCGCATAGCATCAGTAGGGACAAAAACACTTGCTTAATGTCACAATACAAGGTATACATACAAGCTATGTGGGCACGTCAGCTGGACGAAATAACGATTGCTAGTTTTAACAGATGATACTTTGTTACTAACCTGCACGTAGAAAAGAAGCGGCTTGAACATGGTGCTACAAGATGACCAGCCGACGTGCCCACTGAAGAAATCCGGGGAAGGGGGGCGTCTTTTATCCACTTGAATCGACGTTGATGGCACTGGAAGCAGTGTAGCCCAACTCTCGTCGATTATGGCTGACGCTTGCGCAGAAGTAGCATTACCCTCTTCGATGACAATGTTGGTCACATCTTGATGTGTGCTGGCCATTCATTGCTGTTGCACCGCACAGGAATATCTGCACGTAGAAAAGAAGCGGCTTGAACATGGTGCTACAAGATGACCAGCCGACGTGCCCACTGAAGAAATCCGTGGATGGGGGGCGTCTTTTATCCACTTGAATTGACGTTGATGGCACTGGAAGCAGTGTAGCCCAACCCTCGTCGATTATGGCTGACGCTTGCGCAGAAGTAGCATTACGTTCTTCGATGACAATGTTGGTCACATCTTGATGTGCGCTGGCCATTGCTGTTGCACTGCACAGGAATATCTGCACGTATAAAAGAAGCGGCTTGAACATGGTGCTACAAGATGGCCAGCCGACGTGCCCACTATGTGGACTTACGACGTGCCGACGTGCCCATATATGTAGACTTACGCAAGCATACATGCAGTACCCGAACATACTGCCAAGATTAGATATTACCATAGCAACGTCACATACCAAAAATTCATAGATGGTTCATCTGATTGAGGAATGACACTTCATGTTCAGATCACATACCACAGATTTCTGACATTGCGATGGTGGTGTCTAATTTCGGCGATATGTTCGAGTGATTTTTGTATGTATGCGTAAGTGTGCAAGTGTGCATAGTTAATGAGATATGCGAATAAAGCTTAGCTGTTAGCGTTCTGTCCTCTTGTGTTGGTCTGCTTGGCCATTCCTTCTGCATACCATAATGCGCTATACAAGTTCAAGTTCCACGATCCAACTCACCCAAGCTTGAACACTTGTTATCTCCACATGATCGATTGTAACAGAAGAAGAACGATAGAAGATAGTGCGAAATGGCCTGCAAGCTGAACGGTCGCCGTCGCTTCTTCCCACAAAGAGTGGCGAACGCAACCAGATGCGGCAACACGCCGCTCCAATCGTGGAGGCCCCGCACATGAGCTCGTGTTTCGGATATAAGTGGCAGAGGGCGCAAATTCAAGCAAATTGAATTTTCGGAATATTGCTACATAGCGACAGTGAATGTAAAACAGATTTTCAGCAGGTAGAAATAACAAAGATGAGCTTATCTGACTAGCAGCTTAATCAAAACTGGAGGAAAATTGAGTTCTTGACTTCATATCACTTTGGGTTACTGCTAGGTGGCACAAGCCAGCACCAGATAAAAAAAGCTACAGCATCACCATTGCATTCATCCGGCATGGTAGCTCCCACTCCCTTAAGTTCTATATTTAATATAGTTACTTTCGTACTCTTTTCAGAAGACAAAAGATGGACGTCTGGGCTCTGGATGACACGAGCGCGATCTACCGTGTCGAAGGGACGGCAATCAATGAATTGTCCGAACGCCGCTTGAAAGCTATAGCGCATCTTGATGAATCAAAGGCGTCGCGAAGATCACTGCGCATACTCCCGCAAGGGTGTCAAAACCTACCTCTCTCATCGCGCTCTGCGGTAGCATGTGTAGCGACCTTTAAGCATTTTTCAGTGTCTATATAACCTCACCGCCTACATGCCTTATAGAGACGATGGAGCTTACAGAAGAGAAATTCTCCCACGAGTGTTAGCCGGTAACCTGAATATCAGCAGGTCGGAAATCTCTGGCTATCGCTTTCAATAAAAGTTAGTTGTGAATTCTGCTTTTTATATATATACATAGCCCATTATCCGCATTTGTTCGCTCGACTTCGCGAAAGTCCCACTCTTCCGAATCTCGCGACTGCCTCTTATCCTGGAGGCCCTTGCACAAGGGCTTTTGCAAGCGATGTCCACATGCAAGCGGTGTCCACAATGTAAGAAATGAGGGTTCAACATTGCTCCTTCCGCCGGCATTACAGCATTACAACAAATTTCGAGTGAAGATGGTCGACCAACGAATCAGAAGGCAGCGGCACCATAGAGTAACACGCGATTTCACTGCCCTCTTCCCGTCTGAAAAGTTTGAGCAGACACACGCTATACGCTCGTATAAGCAAACGTGTGCAATGTGCCTGTAATTGCTATCGCATGTCCGACGACCTCACGAAGTCGCTCGAGCGAAATGGTCCCTTTTGTGCGTGCGTGCGTGCGTGCGTGTGTGTGTGTGTGTGTGTGTGTGTGTGCGTGTGTGTGTGTGTGCGTGCGTGCGTGCGTGCACGTTATGATCGCGGTATGTATAAGGGAAAGCAAATAGAATATTTTGGGGTAAAGGAGGAAGGTGCTTTTGCGGATTTTGCGGATCGCCTTGTTGAACACGTACGGTGCTCTTTGATGGCCGGCCATGCGCCGCCGGCGTTTCAGACCCGCGATTCTGCGGGCTTCAAAAGCGGCCGCTCATTATTAGAGTCGTCGATGTGTGCGCGCAGTGGTGCAAAAAGAGGGACCACTCAAAGTTGAAGCGCCCTGCGGACTTTTTCGACGTTAGCCAATCTTGTTATGTTGTGTCCATAACTCACAATTAAAACAACGTATATAAACTGCCAGCGCGCTGTCTGTGTTTTTTTTTTGAAAAGCGCGCTGGTGCATATAAAAGGGGGCAGCTTATGTCTGACCCCGCGTTTAAAAGCTCGTTCTAGGAGTCATGACCTTCCCTGAGGTCTAATTAAGAGACTGCTCAGGCATGAAAAGAGACGCAGTGCGATTGACATGGTATACAGCGCATGTGAAACGACCGGCTTTTCGCAGCGATGAAACTCACCGGCGCTCATGCAAGTGGTCGCCAGAGTGGAAGCGGAAAGCACCTTTCACTGCGGAATACGTGGACTACTACGTTTTTTTCAAAAGTCGCATAAGCAAATGTATTATTGTATTTTGAAAAAAACAAAAACGCCAGGCCTGTGCCGAAGGCGCAACACAGTCACAGCGAAGGCTAGAACAGCAGCCTTTCAGGGCCTTTTCTAAACACTCATTGGGTAACTGCTGCAAGCACACTTGCTTGATGCCCACTACGACATTTATAATGAAAATTTTTAGGGTAGTAGGCCGGCATTCGCTATGCTATTTTCGTCATTCTTCTGAGAAGCGTGGTATCCGCTAAACAAATTCCAAAGAATTTTGTGCCAACTGTTCATGCATGTGGCTGACGACGATGCAAAACTAGGCCTGAACTCGGTATGCGCCCCAGTTAATAGGTGAACAAGAACAAGCTTTGGTAATGAGTTGGTGCATTGGACGACCTACTCGTTACGCTATTCGCACTGTGCGAGGACTGGTTGTTCTGTCACTGTTTTATAACGCTTTATAATTTGTACTAACGCGATTGCTTTCCCGACATCAAGCCGGCCTAAGGCGAATTCACCGACAAGTCCCAAACAGCGGCGTGAATCAGTGGTAGAGTACTGGGCTGTCTCTTGGCGGACCCGGGTTCAAGCCCCACTGTGTCATGTGTACTGTACTTCTTTTTTCTAACTTCCAGCGATGTGGTTACGGGCAACGGTGGTGGCGGCGGACAACTACGGCAACGCGCGGGACACGGGTTTTGATCTCATAAATACTCTCGCTGTAAAAAAAAAAGTGGGTGTATTTCTCGTACCATGCGAATTGATGTCATGGGAACATTGCGGAGGGAAAGGAGATGGTGTAATTCATTTGTTGACATAAACGTTAGGAAATGACGCTAAACTTATCAACAACTGTTGCACGCAAAGAAATGTGTGAAGAGCAACACGGATGCCAAAAAGAGAAGCGGTACGCTGAAATGTAGCGCTCGCGCTTGCGAAAATGGTGGCTCTCGCACTGACTGTGTAGGGAAACATTTTATTATTTGTGAGCCATCTTCTATTGTTTGTAAGTCACGTGTAAGGATACAGAGTCTGTCCGGAATGTAATGAGACAAGGTTTTGGTCAAATGAGTTTACTGGTTCGATTGGTACATATTATATCAATTTGTCAAAACAATTTTTCTTTGGCATCGATGCACAGATTGTGACGCCGTTTCGACTCTACAGAAGCTCCCTTAATATCTGCCGCCGCGTGGTCTCTATGAGTGACTTTGTGACAGCTCATTGGACGAGAGGAACCCCGCCAAAAGGGTGACATTTTTGGCTTGTTTTGTGCTTTGAGAAAAGGAACATGTATGCCGAGCTCTCGTCAGGGCGATACCAGGGCTACATTAGCCATGACGAAAGCGTGGCGAAGCTAAATATAGCAAGCATACTTACGAGGCTCTTAACCAAAACAGTCGACACACTTGGCAGCGCTAAGAATAATCTCATTATTCTCATTCCTTCTTCCCTTTCTATATATTCATTTTCTTTTCATCTTTCTTTCTTTCTTTCTTTCTTTCTTTCTTTCTTTCTTTCTTTCTTTTTTTTCTTTCTCGTTCACTCCATAGTCATTCCCTCGCATTTTATCTTCTTTCATTTATTTATATCAATTTTTCTCTTCATCTTTCTTTCTTCTATCTTTCTTTCTTTGAATGGATTGCCATTCGTGCAGCAGAATATCGCCCTTAAGTGTTACACAGGGTGTAGTACCAGGCTGCCGAACTTGTCAAGCATTTTTTCGGGCAATGCTTCATTCCCATTTCAGTAGAACAGCCGTAAGCAGTCAAACAGCAGTAAAAGCCTTCGACTCCAGTTACCACAAGATGCGTATACGAGTGCTAGTAAACCTTTGCACGCCCCCACACCCCATTTCTTTTTCTTTTACGCGAAGTATTTTTTTTACTACTCTGTTACATCAGAGCGCACTGCGGCTGTTGGAAGTACGGTAAAATAGTTTCTTCGAAACGAAATCGAAAAAAGGGGCATCATATCAAGACTGCATACCTTATCAATATAACACCAAATGTGAAAATTTTGTTATTAAAAATGCTAAAAGAAAAACGGGCTCATGCGTGATTTGAACCCGAGACCTCTCGCACCTAAGCAAGAACCGTACTAATGGACCAACGAGCCGACGCGGTTGGAGCTTGGTCAGCCGAGAGAGCTGTCTTACCTTTATAACCCGCTCTAGTGCAGTAAATTTTTAGCAAAGTTATTTAGGGCCCGTGTGGCCCATACGGCTATTTAACTAGAATGTTAATCAAGCAATGTCCGAAAGAAGGCTTTACTAGTTCTGCTGCACGGTACACTCTGTGTTACACCTAACGGTGATATTCTGCTTCAAAATGACAATGCATTCAACGAACGAAAGAAAGAAAGCAAAAAGAAAAAAAAAGATGAAGAGAAAAATACATATAAATAATTGAGAGAAATAATGAAAAAGATAGAATGCGAGAGAACAACTACAGAGCGAGTGAAAGAAAAAAATGCAGAAAGAAAAAGCGAAATAAAGGGGGAAAGAAAGGGAAGAAAGAGAGAAGAGGACCAAAATGCAGTGAAAGAAAGGGACACGAAGAGAAAGAGATACAAAGATGCAGACAAAAAGTATTGAAAACACAGGACATTGAGCATAGCTATGCATAGTGTAGTAAAGCAACGGGTGGGAAAGAGAGGCGAGGGATAAAATCTTAGCGAAGCCAGAACTAGCTAAGGGTGCACCATGTCGGCTGGGACCCAACCTTGCGCAATTTTCTTATGCATCGTTTATGATGCATAAGAAAATTACGGCAGAGAATTACGCGCATGCAGAAACCGTCACGAAATATTTTACTGAGAGCGTCATTCTCCTCTTTGCAAGTAATCTGTAATTAATGAGAAGGAGATCGAGACAGCACAATTATCCTTTGTTTTTCGGAACCCTTTGCTGTACGTAGAAGCGGACGGCGGGATTTGAGCCTGTGACAAGACAGGGAAACAAAAGACGCATTAGAACTGAAAAAGACGGGGTTGCTTGGATTAGGAGGGCTGGCAAGTCCGATGCTCTTAAGAATCACGGCGGCTGAAGATAGGCTTCCACTAGCACGAACCCGTTACTTTTTCTGGGAGCCCCGTTCTTTTGTCGGACGCCGAGAAGTCAGGGTATAAGGATTCTTTCAGAACGCGTGAAATATTTATCGACCGACTCAAGAAGTCTCTTTCTCGAAGGCGAGTGAGGCTGTGAATTGTTCATGGCACTGTCGTGGAGGCTTGGAGAACAGATAATCTAGATGTGATTTCATGCCCTTGCCAACTTTCCGATTGAGGACAAGTGTAGGCTCTTGTTACATCTAAAATGAGCGCTTTCAATCGCAGCAGCAGAGCCTTCTATACGGGATACAGATAGCTTCTGGAGCTATTTTGATCGTTAGCTACACAGTTGTTGTTTCGTTTAATCTAAGCTCGGGCAGCTACGGGCTTCCTTAACATTCAGGAGCAAACAAGAGCCAGGTGCTCGTAACAGCGAAATTTCACAGGCCCCTTTGAAACTTGTCAAAATTACCGATTGGGTGAGTTGGTGGTTTATGATACTTTAAGTACGAGCGCGTAATTGAAACAAGGACACATGAAGAGAAGAACTAGGCTTGTCCTTGTCTTCCTGTGTCCTAGTTTGTTACGCGCCCACAATTGAAGTATCTTTTTTGTGCATTTGCTTAAGACGAACGGAAGGCGAAAACCATCTTTTTTCCACTTCTTTTTAGTCGATTGTATTGGTACAAACTGCTTCAAACTTCATCGACCTCGATAGCTTTTCGCAAACAGCGTGGTACTGCAGTGCCTCAGCAGCGATCTATTCCTCCATTGACCAAGCAACGATGACGTGTGATGATGCTGTCATATGACGTAATAATGACGTCATTACGAGGCCACAAAGTTGAGGAATCTGTGACATAATGGTGACGCCATAACGTGAGGCTGATATCTTGCACCACTTGTGTTGACGCCACCGACGGCCACTTTACGTGTCTAGAGAGGCTCTCACCTTAAAAACAGTTTGGGAGATGAATCTGGCCACTGTGAAAGAGAGGAAGGGCAAACACGGATTCTAGACAATAAATCAAGACAGCACGACTGCCTCTGTCAGTCATGGTGAACACCTAACAACTACTTCATGTTCCTGTTGTTCTCTGACATTTCTTTTTTTTTTGCACGCTAGAGTCTCTTTGGCAACAGCTTATTTCAAAAGGTAAAGAATTTCATAGGTCATAGGAGAATGCTCCTGACTCCCGTTTTGGTAATGTTTCCACTGGCATGCCGCATAGTACAATCCTTGATCCTCTTTCTACTTCGCAATATTGACTTTTCACGAAAAATAGCCTCTGACATGCGTCTATATTATGATGATTGCGCTCTATGCCACACTGTTAACTCTATTGATGACCATACAGTTCTTAATGATGCATTCCCACACTTTATCTAATGCCTGACATATGAGTATAAGCTTCACCCAAACTGTTTCAGTGACATTCAATAGGCTATAGGCTCCCTCCGTTTTTGCGTATCCTTTCAGTAACTCCTTTTACTTAAAATACCCTAGTACAGGTATCTAGGATCTCTATTTAATTACAATCTATCTTGGAACAAGCATTTTGAAATATTGTATAATAAATCATTAAAAAAACTCAAGTGCCTCCAGAGCATTCGCCGAAAAACCCCTCGAGAAGCTAAAACTGCACGCTCTCTTACAAAACACTAATTCTTCCAGTACTTAGATATGCATCTATAGTCCGGAACCCCTTTCATAAAAAAACAATATTAATGACACCATTAGGAAGAACACTGTTTATTTTATCTACCATTGTTTCATATGACAGAAAATTTTCACCTTCTTCAAATCTGTTTGATTTTAAACTGACTCCTTTAGCGACACGTCACCACATAAAAAGCTTGATGTTCTTGCATACCTTAATCCCCACGTTCTACCCGCTTAAAGCAATACGGGAAGGCACAGGAAACTTCCCATACTCGTAGCTCGCATATCCCTAACCTTTTGCCACTTAAATATGGAACGCACTTGCAGAATTACGGCTATTTTTATTCGATAATTCAAGGTTGCAATGCATTGTTCTGATTTGTTAGCGCTTTACCAATGACATTTTTTTTTGCGATTGGCATGCGATCTTCTCGCCGCTTATGCATTACCTGAACTGGTATAGCGCATTACGGGGAAGAAGAAACGGCCGAGCAGACCGACACAAGAGGACAGAGCGCTAAGAGGGAGCCCGATGTACAAGAAATGAAGTCCACGAGTGTTGAAGATTGGGCGAGTTGGTTTGTCGTACCAGCGCTCTGTCCTCTTGTATCGGTCTGCTCGGCCGTTTCTTCTTCCCCGTAATGCGCTATACCAGTTCAAGTACGACGAACCAACTCACCCAATCTTCAACACTTATGCATTACCACCAAAATGCTCTGCTGTATTTAGAAAGTAAATAAAT
This sequence comes from Rhipicephalus microplus, assembly GCF_043290135.1. NCBI lineage: Eukaryota > Metazoa > Arthropoda > Arachnida > Ixodida > Ixodidae > Rhipicephalus > Rhipicephalus microplus. The sequence continues at coordinate 227,622,155 of NC_134700.1, forward strand.
AAATAAATAAATAAATGAATAAATAAATAAATAAATGAAAGACCTACGATTTCACAGCAAGCCACTGTGATACGAAGCCGTATTTCTGATATGTAGCATATATAAGTGAAATCCCCATAGTTAAAACTTATGTAAACAAGGCGGTCTCTGCTACCAGGGGGGCAGAATGGGCGTGCCTCAGCCGCATGATGGAGATCGATGCTTTAACTTCGCGCCATAAAGGCACTGTTCTAGAATCTGTTACGTGCAGAACGAGAAACGGATTGCCGCTTTTACTTTTCTTCTGAATACCCCGGTCGAGATCTTGCTTGCGGTTCTCCATGTATTCCAAGTAAGTCACCTAAAAAAAAATAAAGCTGAAACAAAATTAATGGAGAGAGTGAAGACTCTTTATTGAAAGGCAGATAATTTAGCCGGCGCGTGCGGATTGCTCACTTGTAATTCTGCGTGGGGAATGGGATTGTGGACTGAAAGACAGAAAGAGAGAGATGCTTTGATTCAAGTTTAGTTATATTAGATGAGATAATGTCAGAGCATAAGTTTGCTTCACACAAGAGCGAGCCAATTAATGGCTACAATAGTTAATCGTAATAGTTGGGATGAGGTCAGTGTCAAAGCACTCGGTTTTCTTGAGAGCTGCTCTGATTGTAGCGGCCACCACCTGGCGCAGAAGGTCTCAACGTCACGATTATTTCTGCGCGGCTTCCGAGATTATCTTCGGCAGCTGGCGGAATACAAACTTAACGCAAGGAACACACCAGGGCGCACAAAGCGAAACATTACGAGATTACGCTAAAGATGCGTACTAAGGTGCACGCACAGACATGTGTTCAACAGTCGCTTACGTCTTATATAACCAGTTTTTTATCGATGGTTGTACTGGATTATGCCTGATTAACTTGCTGGACTCGTCATGATTCACTTTGTGGAGATACGTGGACCTCTTTCTATTTCTCTAGTAGACTAGGCAGTTCACACATGTATACTGCAAACTTGCTAGTGTTACGGCAAGTGTTCAGTTTGCATCGCTTATACTTTTACTTCATCTGTACATACATATTAATTGCAAGAAAGAGCGGATTCTTGCTGCCTTTCATTTCTTTTTCCGTCGACAAGCCATTCCCTTATTCCTCGCTAATTTCACGATTTTGAATCTAATCGTTTTACAAACAAGCACATAACAACGACAAAAGTGAGTTTTCAAAGAACTTTGCGCGCAAGTTTTCTTTTTTGTATTTGCATAGGAAAGTACCTTTACTAGAGATGTAGTTACTGTTTATTCGAGCCTCGGCTTTCAAGTGTCTCTCTTTTCGAATAAGCTCCCAGGAGCAAGCAGTATATTGAGGTAAATCAATAGGCACACAGGCAGTCAATAGGCACACGAAACACGAAGGGAGTAGCCCACTCGGCAAAGTTTCTTACGTCAGCATTCTGGCGGTAGCGCGGAGCGCACTTAAGCGAGTGTGACAGAAGTTAGACGATTAGATTTACGTCAATGGTTTGCCATTGACAGATCAGTGCGAGAAAAATAATCTGCAAGAAGAAACAGCGTCTATTTTTTTTTCTCGTCAGTTAAGTTCCTCAGCTTCATAGGCATGTCTTTTTTTTTCATACTCTATTTATTGTCAAGATTACCTTTGTTAGTGTACGGCTGACAGACGCCTAAGTGAATTCGCTGTGCTACCGTAAAAGAAAGCCAGAAGACATATCTCTGGCAGGCATTCACGCTGTTTGGTAGCTTTAACATAGTTAGTTAGCAGTTCCCTCTCAAACAACAGCAGAAGCTCGACACTCGACAGCTGCAAAGCTGGAACTTCTTTGCCTGTCCTCACACGTCGTTTTCACCAGGTCAGGTCTTCGCAAGCTTTATTTTAGGTTATTAACATTGGAGTGGACGGACGGACGGACGGACAGACAGACAGACAGACAGACAGACAGACAGATAGACAGGCAGAAAGATAGATAAATTAGATAGATAGAGAGATAGATGGATAGATAGATAGATAGATAGATGATAGATAGATAGATAGATAGATAGATAGATAGATAGATAGATAGATAGATAGATAGATAGATAGATAGATAGGTAGATAGATAGATAGATAGATCCTTGCCAGTCTTTGTGCCTTGACTCTACGTGCCTCTCGTTGTGCCGCGGGCTGTAGGAGAGGCTATCCTTCGAGCGGTATATATTGTGGCTCAGCCGGTAATGAATATACGGAGTGTCTAGCGTTACGTCCAGACGTAACCACAGAAGCCGTTAATGTCACGTCCAGACGTAAAAATAAGACATGTTAGAGTTACGTCCCGCGTGACAAGAGGGCACTCTGGCGCTGCGATCGTTCAGCGACCATGGGAATGATGGGTAGCACACACATTTGCCTAGTCTTCGTACTTGCGGGCGGCGAATCGTTATTGCGGCTTCGTTTATTGCTGTGTTTCGGTTTTGTTTTGAAAGAAAGATTGAACCCTTTTGAACTTCGTGACGCAATTTGGAAAGGTAAGCCTAAAAAAATAAGGCGGTGAAGCGCAATCGCTGAACATTTGCTTATTTTTGTTTCGTGAGAAAACAGCTTCAAGCTACACGAACACACACGGAGCCAAAAGCAGGCCAGCAGTGCGAAGTTTAGACAAGTGTGTGTACTACCCATCATTCCCATGCTCACTGAAGAGCCGTGCGTTGCAGCTACCATAGACACTAGCGTCAGAGTTCCCTCTAGTGTATACTGGGAAACTCTATGGCAAAACCGGCTTGTTAAACCCGCCAAACCAATTGGTAGCTGTGACGTAGTCGGCTAACACAGCACGTGCAGGACGGCGAGGTCGTTGTTTGAAGCCCTACCAGAACTTTATTTCATTATTACTTTTTTTGCGCAAGTATTTTTTAAACAGTGCAGCACTAATGTTCCAAGGGCGTCGCTTATATATTTTTCTTTTCCTAAAGAATATAGCCTTCGTGGCAACGGCGGACGCGCAAAACCGCGTTGCTACAGCGCCGTACAGTTCTGCTGTAGCAAAATAGTGAGTGTTAGCGACGAAAGCGCACCGCGAGATTATCCCAGCATGGTGCTATTGGTAGCTTTTCCTGTAGAGCCTGTGTATTGACTCTATGAGTCGTATAATTTCCCACTGAAAACTTTATGGCCTCAGTGACAATTCGTTTTGTGTTCTGAGGAGATTTTTTCATGTTTTTACCATTACACCTTAAAAAATTTATATGACAAGTCAGATGGATGCATTCTTGTCGCTCAACAATAATCGCAATCTATATTAATCTTTTTTTGCATGTATACATGTCGTCCATCCACTGTCTGATGTGACGCGATCGCGCTCTGGTCAATACAGGCCTAAAACGGGCTACCAAAGCTCGATATCAGTGTAAAATAAATGAGAACTTCTGAAATAATGCAAACTACGTGATCAACCAAGAATTATTCACGATAACGTATCTAAAATCACGATAGATTCTTCGAAAATCGCTGTTGTCACCTGTAGCCTAACATCGCGGCTACAGGCTGCTACAAGTGGCAATGCGCTACAACGTTTAGAAATACTTCCACAGAACATCATCGTCGCGAGCACCAACTTTCACATCAGCCCACCGCTTTCGGTGTTGCTAATGCTTATTACGCTGTTTGCATCATTACGCACATATTAACGACTGGTTGTGTGAAACATATGCGGCTGTTTAACGCATGTCTGGGCGTACATTTGTACATATCTTCAGCGCCATTTTGTAATGTTGCACACAATAAAAAAAAATACAACAATCACCTTCCACCCGCATGCTTCCATAACATCGATTCCCGAGGTACGTGGGATCTGTCGATTTTTTGTTTTTTTACTTGTTAGTTTTTTTCAGGCCCCGCTACAGTTTCCGAACAAACAGACTTGCTGACGATCAGATGAAATTTTGTGGCATTGAATGCGGTTTGAAATAGACGGATGCTTTCAGCAACTTTCACCAGGCGAGACATTTTGCGTGGATGTGAACGACGGGCGTAGTACGTTGCACATTTATCTCCTCTTTTAGTGCATTTTCTTTTTCTCACTAAATGTATATACGTATACCCTGTTTGCCTTTTTCTAGGGCTCTGATTCCATTGTGTGTAGATACCTGCAGGGTTTATACATTTATGAAATCCCTCGCTTTCTTCGCCGCATCTCTTCTTTTATTCACATCGAAAAGAAGTTATTGATCCCCTTTGAGAAATCGCAGGCTTTTCGGTAAGCGAGACGAAATAACATTGCCAATGAAAGGATAAACGAAAGTACTCGTATTTTGCACACTTCACATATAAAGCTCCATCTCGGCTGACACACTTGTTCAGTAAAACCCTTCGGGCTATCATTTTTTTTCTGACTCTCTGAACTGTCGGCGATGAAGTCACTTCATATCACAACACCACACAAAAGAACTTACTTGACTAACTTTTTTCTTCTTCATTTCTTTAACGTGGTCTGTCTCGCGTCGACAACACCGAACATAGTGCACGTGAGTTCGTGTAAGCCATTTAACGGGCCGAAAATATCTATATTACTCGTGCCAAGAATATTAAAAGACAACACGGACACGGCAAAGAACGAAATCCATTACCTCGACGACGACTAACTAACAAACGCTATTGTTGCGCCATGCATTTGGCACATCTCTTTCTTTCTTTCTTTCTTTCTTTCTTTCTTTCTTTCTTTCTTTCTTTCTTTCTTTCTTTCTTTCTTTCTTTCTTTCTTTAGAATATGGTAAGCCTAGATGTAAATATACTCGTAACATGCAGTCAATCTGCACGAGTTAACCTAGAAGCTTTTTGTTGCACGTTGGCTTAGAAAAATATTTTACGTTTTGCATTACGCGTGACACCCAACATCAATTGATTGATTTGTGGGGTTTAACGTCCCAAAACCACCATATGATTATGAGAGACGCCGTAGTGGAGGGCTCCGTAAATTTAGACCACCTGGGGCTCTTTAACGTGCACCCAAATCTGAGTACACCGGCCTACATTTCCGCCTTCATCGGAAATGCATCCGCCACAGCCGGGATTCGATCCCGCGACCTGCGGGTCAGCAGCCGAGTACCTTAACCACTAGACCACCCTGGCGGGGCCACCGAACATCAATCTCTAACCATACTTTAACCCACGGTTGGCACAAAGATTTCTTTTTTTTTGTTTCGGAAGCTTTCCCTTAAGAAAAGTGCTATGCTATGCAAAAGAAAAAAAAAACGAACACATGCACCAATTGGCTTCATGTATCACGTCTAACAGGGAGCGGTGAAACGGTCCGGGAATACAGCGTTCACGGTGGCGTGGCCGGCCACGCCTGAGGCCTCTTGCACGGAGGGGCAAAAACAGCTTAATGGCAAGCTTGCACAAGTCCTCAACGACGGTGTCGCAATCACCGTGTGGATATCCTTTGGTTATGCATCGAGCGCGTCAAAGTAGCAGATCGCATTCGCCGACAAAAGACTCCACCAAGAACTCGTATTGATCGATTCGCATTATTTAAAGGGCCACTAAACGAACCCAGGGTACAATTGTTATAAAAAATAAGCGTATTATTGCTTTTTGAACATGCTGCCGTGAGAATTTTGCGAATACGTGCTATATTAAGGAAGTTACAGTGGTTAGAACATCGGTTTCAGCTTGTTTCAAGTTTTCCCACGGCCTCGCCACCCGTCTCCCCTACGGGAAGGGGAAGGCGTAGTCCGACGTCGTGACCCGTTTAGATCAATCGACGAGCTGCGTGCTACGTCAATTTGCCGAGCGGCGACATTGCGTCACTGCGCCTGAAAGGAGGACTGGTGAGAAATAGTAAAGGATCGTGGGAAATGGAGGCTCCGTGCGGCACGTAGCACTGTAATATTAAAAAAAAAATGTGATCACCGCGGTCTACTCCAGACTCCACCCCTTCTCCTTTCCTGAATCTGAGTAGGAGGCCAGAAAATAGATGCAGCTCAATCAGCTTTCAAGCCACAATAAATATTTCTCTCGTGGCTTCCCAGGTGGCCTAGCAACAGTGTTGCAGCCCCATCGAAACTTTTTCATATAAGAAATGAATTTGTTAACTTAAACGGGTTGGAGAACCTGGTGGAGGCGTGAATGACTTTAGTCCTCCCTCTAAAGAACGTTAAATTGTGCTCAACAATGCAACAAGTACCAAAACACTGCGTCACACAGTAAAAATATTGACACTGCCTTTGAGCGGGATTCTAAAAAGATGAACTGTGGGTGTCACGAAGGTTCAATTCGAAGTAATGATAATACAGTTTAATACACTGTGCCCCGAGTACAGCATTGACACTGCTCCTCCTGCTCTGCCTGCATCACTTCTCACCGAAGGTGAGTAAGGTCCTCGGAGATTGCTTTTCTGTTCCATTCAGTGCTGCCAGCCTAATTCGATCACAGCTGCCACGCACCAAAGAAATGAACACCTGGCTGATGTTCTTTTCGTTTCCCCCAGATAACCCGCTGAGAGGCACAAGGGGACATTTTGTTTTTGTTTGGCCCTTTGGGTCCCACTTTAGGCTCCCGCTTTGTCGCTGCCTCATACAATGTATGCGCAGTCGTTTCGCGAGAAGCACTGCAGAGGTGTTTTGCTGCTCCTTATCTGCCACATTCTTCGCAACTCAAGCGCCATCTCGTTGCACTCGTTTGCGTCATTTTGTTCTGTTTCAACTCAGGCTTCATTCCGGACGTTGGAAATAGAGGCGTCAGCTTTAGTCTCATCATTAGGTTAGTTTCTTCTTTTTCTAATTTCGCTCTTTTCTCCCCTTTATCCCTTCCCCAGTGCAGGGTAGCAAACCGGATGTGCGTCTGGTTAACTTCCCTGCCTGTCCTTGCATCTTTATCTCTCTCTCTTTTCTAATTTCGTTTCCGCGACGATACTTACGCCGGCGTCTACACACGTCCTCTTTGCGGTCTAATCTCTGACTGTGTGTAGGGGTGGCCGTCATCCGAGCTAGGGCTTGTCGCGAACCTTACCTGGGCTAGCATTGTATGGATTTATACGCCCGCATCGTAAGCCGTACTTCGAAGTTTGTCTTACTTGCGCCTCACCAATGATGGCGCTGGTCTTCGTTACTTTAATTCGGTTTCGGAAATACGCTCCTTGTTGCCTAAGGGCACTGTTTCGTATTTAGTGCGCAAACATCTTTCGGTCAAATGACTATAGGATGTAATTAGGCTCTAATTAAGCTGTAATTAGTCAATATTTAGACTGTAAGCCCATGAGGCCACGATAAATATTTCTTTGCAGTGAAGCCTGCAGCTATGTTCTAAGCAACCGAGAAGTTGTGTATATAGTGAAGTGGTGATATTCATAACAAATCTACAGACTCGCTTAATTGAATACGCATCAGGTATGGTGTACACCATCTGATGTACGCTGCACGTGTATAATGCAAGGTATTCATATAGAACTCCTTCTTCTCAAACTTACCCTCTCGACTGACAATAATATAGGTGAACAATTTTAATTTGTATGCCGTCTTCGTTTTCCTCGCGTCTCTAATGATCACTTTCGGGGGAAGCGTACTTGTATACTGCGTCCTGAAAGTGGCTGGTTGTATTTCTATTCCTATAGAACAAAATTCTCACATTCATTTCAGGCAGCGGGACGCAGACGCAGAATTTAGACCCGCACGGGCCGGGCCAGAGAAGAACGTAATACAGAGAAAGGGGGAAGCAGGGGAAGGAGGGATTCTTGAGGTTAGTTCGAAAACACAATTTCAGCAAACGCTTACTACTGAAAAAAATCTTTAACATATCCCGTAATACGTGTCATTAGTCAGCAATATTTGGGACCCGCATTCCATCCAACAACATGTAGATATCAATCTGCAAAATTAGTAACATATGGCTGATTATTCTCAAATAATCTTTTGTTTCATGGTTATGTTTCAACACATATTGTCCAGTGTCCACTTGGGGTGCCTCACACACAGAAAAAAAAAATGCCCAGTGATGCCAGTGTAGCCCACGAAGAAGCTTATTACAAAAATCGAAAATATACATATATAGGTTTGGGGCGAAGTTACCCATGTGCGGGGCGCGTGTTTGAGATCAAACGCGAGCTTGAGCATCAGCTGCGATTGGCGGCGTGGGCCTCTCCGACTGCACCAACAGCACTTCGTGAGCCTGTATATACGTGAAGCCACGCTGGCGTTGGGTAAACAGATAATGCCCTGTGGGCACTCTCCTTGCACACCTACGTTATCGATTTTCGCACGAGACTTCACTTTATGGGGCTGGCTGTTGCCGTCGTTGAAAAAGACGTTGTCGTTCGCATTAGCATGCTTTAGCCGCCGTCTTTGGCAAATTCAGTGTTCCGTTTTGTGATGCAACAATATACGCAATAAAAGGAGAAACGCAACGACCACGGTTGTCAAGACTTGCCACCGTCGTGAACTCGGCCAGGATTAAGGGCAAAAAATTAGCTTTGCATATGAGATTTTTCAATTTATTCTTGAATTTTAAGCAGTTTTAAGCATGGAACTTGATGTTATTTTCACCTTGTGTTTCGAAAATCTTTCCTCGGCAGTAATTGCTTCTGAACATCGGACACCACGCGGACAGCCTGGTGGTGAAATGATCGATTCATAACTACATAAAGCGGCACGCAAGCGTGTTCGTTTCACCAGAAATTCGATTCAACCCGACTCATTCGATTTGACCCACAAGTGGGTCGTGTGTAGTGAGCAGCATTCGCTTGCTTTAAAAGCATCGACCAAATCTAATCACCTCCCCCTCGAAAACAGCCTGCTAATCTGATACACCACCAGTCAATGGCTGAACTTCGCGCACGGTTATCAAGACATACATGTCTTGTAACACTACTGTGCACATAACTGCTTAAAAACTCACAGGTGTGGTATTGGGTATTTGTCAATGGGGTGTGGCAACAGACAATATTATTTTTATTATTAATGTCTGGGTTTTTACGTCCAAAAACCATGATATGATTATCAGAGGCGCATTATTGGAGGGCTCAGAGAATTCGGACCATTTAGTGTTCTTTAACGTGCGCTGACGTCACACAGCACACGGGCTTCTTCCATTTCGCCTTCATAGAAATGCGACCACCGCGGCCAGGATCGAACCCACAACCATTTTTTTTCATTTTCATTATTTTACCCTCAATCGCTATAGCTTTATAGAGGGAAATGGGGTACAAAAAATAATAAACTATAAACAAAAACGAACGTAGTAACATCAAAATAATAAAGTTTAAAGACATGAAAATTCGATGTTAGGCAATACACTGAATGTATGTGTATCATCGGAAACATGGGGGGAACAGAGTATAATAATATATATGTACAATAAACACTTCACGCGTCATTATGTAAGTACTTCTGTATTGTAGAAGAAAACAAGTCATGATTTGAAATGGAAACCATGTCCGAGGGAATGTGGTTCCAGTCGTTGGATGCGCGTGGGACGAAGGAATGATGGAAAGTGTTAGTGCGGCAGCTAATGACGTTTACCTTATGTTGATGATATAAACGGGCTGAGTAATAGGATGAAGTGGTAATGAACTGAGCTTTTATAAGTGGATGATTGAATATCTTGTGAAAAAGTATGAGACGAGATGCTTTGCGAAGTGACTGTAGCGAAAGGATGTGTTTCGTTAACATAACACTGCTAATGCGATAGCATATAGTTAGATAGAATGAAGCGTGCTGCGTTATTCTGTATCATTTCAAGCGAGTGAGTTAAGTTCAGTTGAAAAGGGTCACAAATGGAGCATGCATATTCGAGTTTTGGACGAACTAGTGTTTTATACATTGTTAGCTTCACGGCTTGAGGGGCACGGCTAAAGTTGCGTCGTAGGTACCCTAGCATTGGGTTACTATTGGTAATAACATAGTTAATATGTCCATTAACCATATATGACCATAGTTAACCATATATGACCAATATGACCATACTTAACCATTGGGTTGGCAACCCAGCTAACAAAAACAGGCCTGCACGTCACTGATTGGAAATATAAAAAAATAGCGCTTGCGTTTGTCTGTTCTGTAAAAGCGGGCCTTCTTTATAGGTGCGCAAACAAATTCTAGTCGCTTTGTGCCTATGTGAATAAGATGTGCGTTGGACAGATGTATGTCCTGAAGACGACAGCGCATATAACGGTGCGTCTACTGGATGAAGCTGGGACAACTGCGGCAGCCGTAGCGCATTCTTTCGGAGAAATGAAAACAAAATAAAGAAAATGACAACAGAGGCCTGTTACGCAAGAAGACTAGACAGTGCTGTCACCAACTGGGCCAGTAGCGACGATGAAATATCAGCACACAATGCGATTGAATGGAACAGCGTTGTTAGCATAGCGGCAGAGACGTTTCTCAGAAAGCAACTGCTTCTTCTTTTTTTTTTTTAAGATATCATCAGAATATGTTTAAACGCCATGTCCTACCGAGCTCCTCACACGTTTTTTTTTTGACGTCTGTACAGTTTTATCGGAACAGGTATGTGGATGAAACATTCTGGAACTGCTCCTTTTGTCACGTGAAATCGATATGAATGTCCTTTTCAGCGTCATGTATACAAATGACAAAGCGTCGGCGATGCCCTGTGTACTTCCACCAGAAGCAGTTCTTAACACTGTTTGCCGAGTATGCAGTTGCTTTTTTAATGCGCCTAAGCGTGGGTGGCTTCAGGAATAATTGCAATAATAACGGCAGAATCATTTCTACAATTGTAATACGCAAAACCAGCGGCAAAAAGACTATAGATGAAGGAAGAAACAGACAGATCTTGCGTGTTTCTTCGTTCGTATCATCTACTTAGCGCTGTTTTTACCTCTTAAAATGTGCGACCAAGTAGCCCAATGAAACACACTTCTTGATAACGCCAAGAAAATCAATACATTGCTTGTGAAAAAAAAAAGACTGTGTTGTCGCAATAGACTAGGGCAGAGCCATGTGGTCGGACCACTATTCCAGGGCTACGCTGGCTCTCAATATCCCTTCAGCCCTCCTTACTAGCCTGAGCTGGTCACTGAGGGCAGGGTTGGACAGCGATTCCTCCCGCTTCAATCTGATATTCTTCTTGCTCTTCGGTGTGAGGCGGGCATTCCGATGTGACGTGATAGAGCGTTGGTGTGCTCCCACAGCATGGAACTATAAAAGAAATAAGAACGACAAGGCACAAGAGCGATAGGGTTATATAACACGCGGTGAACCTGACTACAATAGAATTATTTGACTACAATAAAAAATTGATATAATAAATGCCTGGGCTTAGCATCCTAAACCAACGTTAGTGAAAATATTCAATTAAGCCGGAAGGAAGCGTACTCTTTTGTTATGGGCTCACGAAGTGTAAAAAATAGAAAAACAAAAGAGTGGTTGCCTTTATAAATACAGGAGGGCTTTGTGTAACCAGATAATTACGACCACAAAAACAAAACAGGATAGATAGATAGATAGATAGATAGATAGATAGATAGATAGATGAAAAAAGAAAGAAAGAAAGAAAGAAAGAAAGTGCGAAAAACCAATCTTGCCATTCTATTGAAGAAGAAATGCCCTGAGGCGCTTTTGGCCGGTCATGTTGCGTAAGCCCAACGTCTATGGAGGTATCCCGATATCATTACATAAACATGGCGCTGCCATTGAGCGCACGTGTTGACCTTGTTGTGAGAAGCGAATAACGATGCACATATTTGATAAAACCTAATTGGAAACGCTGACGTCAGCGCTCGCCTGTTTTTGCGGTGCTGCTCGAATAATCGTGCGTCGGCATTGCTGGCCATTCTTCGCCATCCAGTGCGCTTCCTCTGGTATGTGCGAAGTCAAATAACGCAAAATGCTCAGTTCACTCCATCCGTCCTATAATATGTACGCTATATACAGGATAATAGATTGCATCGCTAAAGCACACCAAATTAATCTTTCCTTTTTTTCTCAATTTCTCTTAAGGTCTAACTTCAGAGCGACGTCAGCATTCTGAGCGAGCTTCTCTGTACAGCATTAACCCGCCGGGTTGGAGCAGAGGTTGTGATGCTCGAATGCTGATGCGAAGGTTGTGGGTGCGATCCCAGTCGCAACGGTTGCGTTTCGATTGAAGCTATATGCTCTAAAGGCCTGTGTAGGCTCGGGTTGAAAAAAAATTGGTTGAGATTTCCAGAGCCCTGAACTACGGCTTGCCTCATAATCACTGTGTGCTTTTGTCACGTTAAAGCCGGAAGCTATCGTTATTGTGATTAGACGCCATTTTGAGTTTTTACATGCGCATCGCGCTCACCTAAAGATAACCACGTGAAACAGCTCTCAAAGATATGCTTTACAAATAAACTAAAGATTATACAAGGATTGCAGTTATGTCCAATATCTACCCAAACATCTAAAGACCGTGAACGTAGTTTGTACGTCTGCACTGTAATTCACTACCGAGTTCCCAGAAGCGAAGAACTAAATGAGGCGCCATTATTTTCGAGACGTCACAAAGGTGAGTTACTGTTGTTCACTGTCGTGCACGGCGCCCAAACTGTCGCGCGATGCTGACCTACATCTTCGTCAGCGAGGGCTACAGAGCGATGAGGCGGGTATTTGCACGCATCTCGAAGTTATCGCTGATACTCGGTGTTCAAAGGTCACGAAACATCGGTAAATGACCCGCTTCGGTCACCATTGCCCCGTACGTGTAGCTTGGCAAATGGTACACGCCCACGGTTCTGCTGTACGACTTCTCGCACGGTACGGTACGCGTACAAAGGCCTCCGTGATGCTTACGGCGTGTGCCTCGAGCGTGTGATCACGCTGTTTTGGCAGCGGCACACTGATTCGACAATGCGACTGCCGTAAGGCATCGATCTGTGCGTCGACTGTACGCTCTTTTCGACGTGGTCACAATAGAAGAAAAAAATATATATATGCATGCGGTGAGCAGCATGGCCTTGATCTTGCTATATATCTGGCGGTGAGGCGAAAGGAACACAGAAAGGAAACGTCGATCCTCTGTGTGGTCCCTCTTTCGAGCAGCGGAGGACACTCTTGGGGCCCTTGGTGTTTCGTTTGTCTTTCTTTCAGGTCGACGAGCGGCGAAGATATTAGTACGGGTCACGTCATATCTTAGACCCCATCCGCCACTTCTTCCTTCTCTCTGTAACTTCCCCGGGATGGGAATGGCCGTTCTAACCCCCATTTCTTTCTTTTCGCTTGCTTTTTTCTTCTTTCTGCACAAAGATTTTTTGGCACGGAAGCCCGGAGTGCGTGACCGAATGGCGTGTCGTCCTGTGCATGTTGGCCGCGCAACCTTTGATGTTTGGCCAAGGAATGATTCCCGCAGGCTATACCTTCCTTGCTGGAGCGTTCAATAGTTCGCTTTGTTTCGCTTCTTTATGTCGTCTCTATTCCTCTCTGTCTCTCTACCTCTCTGCTACTGACGACTGGTTTTCTGTCTCGATCTCTCGAGGTCACGGCCACATCATCGATCAGGTTTTTACGTGGTCGGCTCGTATGAATTCGCATGACTTGGTGCAATTCCTGCTCGTCGTGCAAGGTCGCTGAACCCAGTCTCAAAATTCATTTCCGGTGTGTGGCGCACATGACGTATTTGTTCCGCTGGACTGAAGAAAGCGCGCGTCCTTCAATCATTGCCATTGGGGCTTGTAATAGAAAGGAAACAGCTATTCGGGAGACTACGAAGGCGATTGTTGGCACAGTGCACACAGCAGAGTGTGAGCCGCGAGTCGGGCATTTTACGCAGCAGCGTGTCCAAAGAACGAACGTTGCAGTCCTGGAATGCTAAAGCGAGTAAGAGTGCAAACAGGCAAACCTCGTGAAAAGATTCGTACGATGTTTAATAATATGTTGGCGCAACCTTATGCATGTTCGTCACCTTGGTGGAAATGTGGATGCGGTTTTCTGCTGCTGAGCCGTATAAGTGGATTCGATCCCCGCTGTAGTATCCGCATTTTGATTAGGGGAAAATGTTAGACATTCGTGTTCTCTGCGAAGTCAGTGCACGCTAACCCCAGGCCCCAGGGGTGATCGAAATTGTCGAGAGCCTGCCTTCCACTGCGGCGTCTTTCACAACCAGAGTAGCATTGGGACGTCAAACCTTATAAGTTAAAGACAAATAAATAAATAAATAAATAAATAAATAAATAAATAGGTTTACGCGTTTTGTTGAGGTACCTATTTCTGTCGTCCTCATTCTCGTGACCTAGCGTCAGCTTACGAGAATACTTTGCACAGAACTATATACGAGTCACCTTCCGCGAGAATATATATATATATATATATATATATCTCACTGTGCCCGTTTCTGTATTTTCGGCAACTGTCCTCTGTATTTTGTACGATGCGAGATAGACGAGCGCGTAACGAAGGGGGAGTATCACCATGATAGAGAATATGAGCCATGCAAGCACTCCACGGTGATGTTCTAGTATGCGTCCGTGCACTTGTTTCTTGCGATCTATAATTTTTTTTGCCACACCAATGGCACCACGTGCATCAATGACGGACTTATCTAAAATCTGACGCATTAGGCAACAAAATCAACTTCGCGAGAAAAGGATCCAGAAGCACGGTTTCTTAAACAGGCAGCTATATCAACCTATCTGAACTGTTGGAAAGTGTAAGTTTAATGGCTGGCTTTTTAAAATGCGATACATTTCTTTGCCAGCTTCACCGACTTTGAGCATATCTACCTATCTATTTATATATATATCTAGCCGGTTACGTTTGGGTGCTCTCGTGGGCAGCCCCCTGAATTGGCGTCAACCAAAATTAGCATGGCAGGGCAAATGGCTTGACGAATACGACGCGCTGGTCAAGACATAAATAATGTCACAATCTCGTCACATACGTCGTCGAACACTTCCAGCCAGATAGTGGCACATAAGCACGGGCGGGCATGTGCCACTGCAGTATGCGGGTATGTGCCACAGGTGATTGACACTTAGTATCTACACCGGAATGACGAGAACACACATGGGCAATTTGAACGTGCGAGCATCAAGAAATACCTGACATCGAAAGCGTCGACCCCACGAATGCAAAGGATAAATGTGAGGAACTCAGGTGGAATAGAACCCAAGCATTCTGCGTGGCAATTACCACAGAGCTACACCATGTCTCGGAACTATATTTTTTATATAGGCGCTAATCTTCCTGAAACTTCAATAGTGGTTGCAGTGCTGCCCACCCAATTTTATAAACATTACATATGTACTCATTTGATACAGCCGTAACTTCGGATCAACGTCAAATGTGGTAAGCTGCAATGCGCTGAAGTTGATTTATCTAGCATGCAGCGTCCGGGGCCAGCATCCTCGCTGCATCAGCGCTTCATATCGGTTTCTGGTGCTGCTAATATGCATGTTCCTGTTGACATCGTTGCACAAGTGCAAGCAACTGCTTACATAAACATCTGCAACTCTTCAACATATGTCTGTGCGTGCAACATTAGTACATATAAAGAATGTCATTTCATGACGTGTCACTCAATAAAAAAAAAACTGCTGCACAGTCGCCTTCACTCCGCATGCTTTGCATAACGTCGATTCCTAGGTACGTGGGATCTGCCGAATTTATTTAGACACAATATTAACGAGAACTTACAAATATTAATGCCAGGGAATGTATAAGGGTCTTATTAGAGGTAATTGTACTTGAAATTTGAAGGAAAGCTTGTAAAAAAAATGAGTGGTCACCGGCAGTATCCCAACCTACGACATTTGAATAACGCGTTCGATGCTCTACCACTGAGCTACGATGGCGGTAATCCGTCCGTGCCCTGTTATAGGGTGTATATGTGCATATAAACGTGGGAGCTTCCGTAATCGCCACGTGATGTCACTCCCACGAAGGTCGCAGGTTCCGATCCTGCCAGTGGCGAGTTATCTTTTCGTCCACCTTTCTTTATTCACGTTTACACTACAATTACTAAAAAGAATCCCATTACTTTCCCTGGCATTATTGTCTGTTATTTCTTATCAATAATCTATCTGAACTGTTATAACTCTCATTCATCGAGGAATAACGAGTGCGCGTATGTTATCTCATTATTATTGAATCACTGTGCTTTGTTTGCACTTCTAGTATAGACAATGCCTGTAATCAACAGTGCGATGGCAGAAGTTTGCTCACGCGAATACGGTATGCGATGCCAAACATTATCGTACGTTAGAACCGAAAAATGCTGTTCATCGTTCAACAAAATTTTAAATATTCGACTTTACATGCAATCAATTTTAAAGTTTTTATACGCTCACATTTACCTGTTTACTGCCGCTCAGTGCTATCTATATTACCGCGAGATTCCATATTGATTTTTTTTCTCTTGATCTCAAGATTGTTATAGATTATACCACCCTCACTTGGTGAAATATCTTCTTTGTTCGCACTGTTAACCCCAATCGCAGTTCCATCACAGAAGAAATGGACACGCGGGGCATAACAAATCTGAGCAGGAGGTGTTGGCTGTAGTTTTTCTTTTATTCTTTCATGGCCGAAAACAAAGGGCTGTTTCGATTACGTTACGCGTAAGACGGAGTGGAAATAAATAAATAAATGTCAATATTGGAAGGCGGAGATTTTCAGCAGCGTTCGTGTGATGGGATAGGCGTACAAATGTATTTTGGGATAGGCAAGATAGACAATACAAGCGCTCCTCGCCTACGTCGTCTCACTTGCCTGTGTTCTGGTGGTGTAATTTTTTATTTTATTTTTATTTTTGTGCAAGTCATTGTTGCGTTTTACCAACTCAGTCGGTTTTTTTTAATGCCGTAGAAATGTAGCACGAAATGCTAAAAAAAATTAACTGTTCCTGTCATACTCTTTTTTTGTACATTTATACAAAAAAATAAAAAAGCGAGTACACACTCCGCTTACGACGAGGATGGGATTCGAACCCACGCGGGCAGAGCCCATTGGATTAGCAGTCCAACGCCTTAACCACTCGGCCACCTCGTCCTACTGGTAGACGGCCCTTCGCAATGCGCTCAATTACAGAGGAATCAGCTGCCCCACAGGAAAGGTATCCGATAAGGTCGCGGGAAGCGCACAAAAATGGCAGCTCGCCAACATCTTCGGCAACGGCAGCTGGAGCGTTGCGCCCTAGCGACACGTTGCTGCCGCGTGGATAGGGCACAATTCGCACCGCCGAGTCGTTACGACATTCTCGCGATTCCTCGCTCATGCATGTATTGCGTCGACGGTATTAACGAGCTTTTCCTTATACGAGAGATAGATAATCGTGGTTGAACTCGCGAACCGCTTCTATATGGCTTCTGCTATATATATATATATATATATATATATATATATATATATATATATATATATATATATATATGTGTGTGTGTGTGTGTGTGTGTGTGTGTGTGTGTGTGTGTGTGTGTGTGTAGTTGAAGCTGACCCGCAGGTTGAAGGGTGGAATCCCGATCCCGGCTGCGGCCGGCGGCTGCATTTTCGATGGAGGCAGAAATGCTCTGGGCCCGTGTGCTCAGATTTGGGTGCACGTTAAAGAAGCCCAGGGGGTCGAAATTTGTCGAGCCCTCAACTACAGCGTGTCTCATAATCATATGGTGGTTTCGGGACGTTAAACCCCACATTTCCATCAATATCAATTGGACTGAACCTGAATGAACAAGGCAATGCATTGAGTGCAAAAATTTGTCACCCCGAAGAAAAGAAAAGCAACAAAAGAAGAACACGTGCAGTATGCGGTTTGAAATTTGGAGTATTTGTGCTATGCGATCTCAGCGCATGTTAACACCACATGGCAGAAATTTCCGGAGCCCTCCACTACGGCGCCCCTTATAATCTCTTGGGTGTTGGGACGCCCCAGATATCCTTATTGATTTACATTGTTTCAGGCGATGGCCGCACATAGGTAAAGAGGTGGTACGTTCTACGACCTATGAGGCTGTCACCGTTAAACAATACCCCACTTAAACAGTACCCCTGAGTGAAGAGTGAAGAGCCTCCTTCTAACCTGATGAGTGCTCCCGTCAGGTTAACCTTATCGCCACCGCCGCGCCATCGCGGCGTGCTCCGGTAGCGCGCTACGGCACCTTGGGGATCCGTCTATGAAAAGAAGCGGCCACAGCTGCAGTCACTCAGGCTTTCGTAACAATGCGAAGCGTCTGCGTCGTCTCGTTAACGCGGGGGCGTTGTTTTGCTGTCTGCAGAAGCTTCCTAGAGGGAGCGCGCCGGCTGGACGCATAATATTTTCCCCCTACTAAACGACCAGCTGGCGGCGGCATATATATATATATATATATATATATATATATATATATATATATATATATATATATATATATATATATATATATATATATATATATATATATATATATATATATATATATATATATATATATATATATATATATATATATATATATATATATATATATATATAACGGATAGAAGCGAACCATACGTGCTTACGAAACCAAGTCGCGTGGAGAGCAAAGGAAGTGCTCCCCGGACGACGAATGCGACTCGGTGCTCCTTTTCCTTATCCTATAAAGCGGGCCGTCCAATTTTAACGTAATTGAAAAAAATACCAATTGGTCGGGCTTTGTGGCGGAGCGCTGATTACGCCAGAATTTCGCGAAAGGCAGAAAGGGCCGCGTTGCCCTTTTACTCTTTTGCCTAAGACGCTGCGAAACCGACAGTCATCTACTTCTTTTCCCTTGCATTCGTCTGCATTAATGTCCAAACCTGAAATGGTTTCTTTCACTAATGTGCTTTTGTATGGCGTCCGTGATCGAAACCTTGCAAGTTTTACTGTCCCCAATGCGGTTTTGTATTGCCTTCGGAATCGGGCGACCTGTGATTATGTGACGCTTCTTTGTTAAGGCGTCATCATGTACCGTCTTGTGTAATACCATACTTACGTCACAATCACATCCATATTTAGGTCACCTGTGACGTCGTAATGAGATCGTACGAGCAAGTCGTCAGGTGGTGATAATTTTTTGCATAATTTTTTGCTATAATCTTCTGTTTATTCAACTTATATACAATTTTATAAATACATTTTTTGCATGGCGAATGAACGATTGGAGGTCCCAAAGTAAGAATTGTCAAGGGGACCTCCTAACAAAAAGTAGAAGAGGATTATCTTTTTAGCCGGTAGACAGTGACGAAATAGCGGCAATATACAGAAAAAAAAATGTGCAGAAACGTAGGGCCATATGAGCAGAATGACAATTTGCTTTAAAGAAAGAAAAACAAAAAAAAACGTTCAATTAATGAGTCACTTCCCGGAGAGAGGGTGACCGTAGTCGAATAAGGAAACAAAAATTTCAAATCAACAGGCAGCATGTTCTACAGTGTTACGCATGAAAATCTTGCAGTCATCTGGCACGTATTTTAGGTAAAAGTACTATACGGTCAGCTGAAAACAACGTGTTGTTGGTATTTACAAGTGTAACACGCGAGAAACTGAAAATGTGTAATTCATCATTAACGACACGAAACATGGTCGTTAGAATATTGTAGCTAAAGAAGTTTATGCACAGGTAAAATGTTCATGTTGCAAAATTGGGGGGGGGGGCGCTGATGGTGATGAAAATGGTTTGAAAGTAATGAGTCTCAAAAGCTTGCTTTTGTAAGCGTCTTAGATTACTTGTATGTGACCAATGTGTATTTCCGCATGATGATACGCAGTACGACAGGTGACTGTGAATGAATGCGTAAATGAATTCAGTGGAAAAGCAAGGTCGTGTTTTTATGACCACATGAATGCCGAAAGACAACTTTTGAATGAAGGCCTGCGCATGCTCATTGAATTTCAAATGTTTATCTAATGCCACACTAAAAAATTTTGTCGATGAAGATACATGATTGAAGGGTCCGTCAAGTGTCACTGCTAATGAAGCGATGTTTGGAAACAGCTGCGAGGAATGGATTACCATGAAATTAATCTTTGATGGATTGATGTGTAATTGATTCGATCCATACCATGAATGAACGTTATTTAAGTCGACGTTTAGTGATTGTTGTAGTATGAGTGGATCCTTGTGTGCGGTAAAAATAGTAGTGTCGTCAGCATAGAGAAGAGCGTTAGTGTGTTTCAAAGTTGTAAGTCATTTATAAATAACAAAAACAGGAGGGGTCCCAGGATTGATCCTTGAGGAACGCCAATGTTCGTGGTTCTGGGACATGAGAAACAATTGTTTATCTGAACAACCTGCGTCCGATCAGTAAGATAGCTTTTATTGAGCTGAAGGGGTGGTCCAGATATGCCGTAATAGTCAAGCTTATGAAATAGGATGGTGCAGTTAATTGTACTAAACGCCTCTGTAAAATAAATAAACACAGCTCCAAAAAGAAGGCCTTCATCAATTGCCAATTTAGCCCTGTCAGTGAAAGACATTAGTGCAACTTCAGTCGAAATACCTGAACGAATGCCAAATTGGTGATCAGATATTACGTTGAATTTGGATATGTATTTCATTAAATGGTTTTATATTAGTCTTCTAATGACTTTATTAAAGAAAGGTAAAATGCAAATCTGGCGATAGTTGTTACAGCATTCCGGATCACTTTTCTTAAAGATAGGGATAATGTTACCGCTTTAAGGCTTTTAGGAAACACAGCAGCTGAGAAAAGTTTATTGATTAAATAGGCTAAGATTGGGGAAAGTTCTTTCGATACAAGTTCAAGTACGTTGAAGCCGCCACCGACAGTCATTTTCCGGCTTGGATGATTAGATGAGGCATTTAAGACTTTCACCGAAAACCTTGCGAAAGCAGTGGAACCCTGAACCAAGCGCCCCGCTTTCCTTGAACAATTTTTCGCTGATTCTCTCTCCTATAGCGAATCCAAACCAAAATTAGCGGGGCGTTGAACGAAGGTAGCAAAGCGAGCTTGAAGAGTATATACCAGATGAAATGAACACACAAACACACACACACACACACACACACACACACACACACACACACATATATATATATATATATATATATATATATATATATATATATATATATATATATATATATATATATATATATATTCTTTTTTTCTGTCTTTTTTCTCTCTTTCTCTCTCCCCCCTCTGATTTGAACTTGTCTAAAGCTGAGCACCAAGAAACTGTAACTTCAATCTTGATGTAGGCCAGAGTCCAGGCCAAAATGTCGAAACAAACCACGTTGTGAACGCTCACAGAGGATCTACTTGAAAACATACATATATATATATATATATATATATATATATATATATATATCTTGAGAGAGAGAAATCAAGAAAGAAAGGAAGCATGGTCTTGCTGAGAATATAACTAACCTTCGTTGGATTGTTGAAAGAAGTGTATTGTTGGTTTTGATTATAGCTCTCTTTCAGCACTCGTTTATTAAAGCTGGTAAACTGGAGCTTCCCAATAAAAATAGATAAAATAAAGAACGAAAAAACAGCAGCAACAAAGTACGAGCGTTGAATATATTATAATTGCGTGTAAGCGCCGAACCAGCAACCGTAGGAAAAGTGTAGGTGCTTTAGCGAGAGAAAGAGAAATGAATGTGGAGAGAGGAGCGTCTATCCCATTTCCTCCCGACGACAATCGACGTCCCTGTATCGCAGACGGGACGCGAAATTGAGTTACTATAAATGGCCACCACGCGCACACGAATATGACGTCCCTTCTCGTGTTGTGCCTTCTTCCGTCTCCTATATATGCGGTGAATCCCTCCCTTCTCCACATCGTACATTCATACTTATCTAGGTATGCAGGTGAGAGAAACTCCGTTCAGCCTCATTTTGCTGTTCGTGTCTCTAGTGTGGTCTCTACTATGCAGACATTTTGGTGCTTCCGAATTGAAAGATAAGCACTCGTTTGTTCATTTGCTGCTTATTGTTCACTCGTTCATTATTGTGCTTGTTGGTTTGTTTGTGTAGACGCTGCTTTTACTCTTCTTTCTTGTCTCTGATGTGTTTCCCTTCGAAGCTATCCTCTCGCGAACTCCAGCGCGGGGAAACGCGCAAAGGAAACGCGCTACTTCGATCCACCTTGATCCACAGACGGAGGCGCGCTCAGGGTGTAGTGCATATATGCGACTTACATATAGTCTGTGACGTACCTGCTTTCGCATATATTCTTCGATTCATTCGTCGCAGAGAACAGCCGTTTCGTTAGATCATTACCGGTTATTTTCTTTGCATTATTGGTTTGAACGCCGACATCGGCGCCACAAAATTAACACTCCGAAAGCTCGCGCGTGGTCGTTTGGGAATTAAAGGAAAGCAAAACAGTAAGCAAGCCGAGAAGTACTTCTTCCTTTCTGAGCAGTAATAGGAAATGAAACGTGCAAGTGTAATTAAACTTACAACTTTACCAAACTGCGATGCGTCGCGAACTCTGCTGTCTATGAGCTACAGGCGCATGCTACTGACGGTAATAGGAAAACTTTAAAGTGGATCAGAGTCAGTCTAGTCATGTGCGATGGAGCAAGTGAAAAAAAAAAGAGTTGCGTTCTACATCACTTTACTTTCAACTTTGGTTTCGCAGCAACTCAAAAGGCCCGTCAAAATGCTTCTATGCGCAGTATACTGTGGCGAAATTTCTACAGTGGAATACAAACAGCGATGGAATTACGACAGGAGAAAGGTTATTAGTCCGTGGCATTTTATTTTCATCTTTACCCTATAAGCTAAAAAGCTGCGGACCTTTTATGCGGATTTGACGCCTGCAGGGGCCAGATGTAGAATTTAAAAGCTTGTCGTGCCACATGTGCTGTTTCTCTAACACTCCTTTTTCTCCCCCCTCTCTCCCTCTCACTGCATTTCAACTTTTCCCATTTTCAAGCGTACACTTATGTCCAGCATTTCAGTGCATTAAGCGTTAAGTTATTTTATAACTACGAAGACTAGAAAATCTCGTTCTTGTCAAAGCAGAGAATACTGAAACATTCGTTCTAGCCATCCTCAGTTCGCGAAGTGTCGAAACGGTAGTGCTAAGCTTTTTGAGGACGCACAAATCTAAGGACTGACATTCGGAGAAACTTAGGGCGTGCTGCACTGCGTAACGCGCACGTTTTTCTTTAGTTTTTTTTTGTTTTAGTTGTCTCTCTTCATGTATTAGTGATCGCTCACCTAACCTGTTTCTGGATTTTACTGCTAAGCCTAGTACAGGGTAGACAGCTGGTTCCATACGGTAGCTGACTTCTGTCTCTATCTTTATGTTCGTCTCCTATAGAGATGTAAAAGAAAGAAAGAAAGAAAGAAAGAGAGAAAGAAAGAAAGAAAGAAAAATTGATTGATTTGTGGGATGTAACGTAGCAAAACTTCCATATGATTATGAGAGACGCCGTATTGGAGGGCTTCGGAAATTTCTACCACCTGAGGTTTTTTAAAGTGCACCCAAATCTGAGCACACAGGCCTACGACATTTCCGCCTCCATGGGAAATGCACCCGCCGCAGCCAGGATTCAAACCCGCGACCTGCGGGTCAGCAGCCGAGTACCTTAGCAGCCAGACCACCGAAAGAAAGAAAGAAAGAAAGAACGAAAGAAAGAAAGAAAGAAAGAAAGAAAGAAAGAAAGAAAGAAAGAAAGAAAGAAAGTAAGTAAGTATTGCAGTAAGAGGTATAAGTTGGGCCAGTTGGGTTGGATTCATTGTGAACTTGTTTACAGCGCAACACTAGAGAAACACAGCACAGTGAACCATCCTTCCTGGTCCTGTGTTTCTAGTGTTGTGCTCTAAACAAGTTGACGATGGAATGAATAAATAAATGATTGATTGAATGAATGAATGAATGAATGAATGAATGAATGAATGATACTTTAACAGTGCGATGCTAGATTTTGCTGCGGCTACCTCTAGAAACGCAGAGACAAGATTTTGGCACTGAAGAGATAACTTCCAAACCAGTCGAAATAACAGTACAAAAATTAAGCTGAGAAGAAGACACAACAACAACAACAGCAACAACAACAACAACAACAGCAACAACAATGACAATGACAACAACCACCACCACAACAACAACAACATCAACCACAACAACTATCTATGGACCTCCACGAAGTGAATAGAGATGAGCGGGCGAAGCTAATGCGTAGTTAAATCACCCGCCCACTCGCACATGTATGTGAGTGACAACGCGTGTGCACAGTATATATATGCACTGTTCTATCGGTCATAACTCCTATGTTGCGCTGAGAATCACGAATCGCATAGGGACATAGTGGGTGCTTCCCCCCTTTACGAAAGTTACGGTGATCGTATGGTGCGCACTTTGCATGTGTTGCGCCGGACAACGCACAGCCCGTAAAGGACAACCCTAGATTGTAAGGTTCTTGGTTGAGCACCTTACTGGTTGATTCCTTCGTCATAGGAATCGGTATAACACGACGGCAAACGTGTCCTCACAGAAGTAGTTGAATGTTTGCTGTACATTGAGATAAGAGAGCCTGCGCAATGTCCGTTGATGTTTGGCCGCTACAGCACCTTTTTACGTGGATGCATCCGCGTTGACGCTTGGAGGTACATCTCCATTCTGAGGACTAACGTCCTCGATCAACGATAAAGCAAATCCTCGTGGTAGCTGCAGTTGTCGACAATTAGAGCGTAATCAGAGAAAGTGGTTTGACAGCCAGAAGAGCGTCGCTGATTAGACGCAGAACTTGGGCCATCCTGCGGCATAACAGGGGTGTTGAACAGCATGGCCGGACTATAGATATACAGAGGGAAACGCAACGCGCGCCTTGTCTCTCTTGTAGCACAGCCGCGATTTTCCTGGCAGAGTGGTTGATTCATATTTCTTATGCAGACGACCTGTGTTTTACTTCAAAATTAATTGCACACAATATACTAACGAAACGCAGAGCTCTAAGCACTGAACGCTGAGAATAAGATGGAGTGGAATTTCTGTTTCAAGGATAGTAGATATAGGCAAAGGAAAACATCATTTAAGGGTTATAGTGGGGTGCTCAAATTTCAAAATACTCCGTGTCCGAAGACGCTGCGAGCTGAGAATTGCCTCATTTTCACAGCACCCATTCAACAATTAGCTGAGGGCTCGTTTATTTCACAAAACTTTTACGTCCTCTATATATGTGTCTAGTATAGACCAAACCCCTCGAACAATTGCTTTTCTTTAGTTCCCACATGAACAAATATGCAAATAAGGGAACGAAGACAGCATTCATAGTTCGCTTTTGCATTGAACAGCTCTTCAAGGTAGTCGTGTCGTGTTGCTTAGCTATGCGTATGTCCAAAATATTCAGGAACGTAAAATAAAGTCCTGTAAAATATGGCTGAATGGGGCGATTGAAATAAAAAAGAAAAGAAAAACGAGACTGGCGTACGTAGTCAGAAGATTCACTATAAAGGCGTGAGATTTAATTATCCTGCCCTAAAATTGAAACCGGGAAGGGCGTACGCTGCGCCACCCGATAATTTAAAGCCCAGGTGCTACTCGTCGGAATCTTGTCTCATTATACTTTCTATTGCTCAATGGGTACATGTAATCTCGCAGTGTCTTGGCCGCACGGGATTTTTTTTTGGCGAGTTTAATTTCTCTCGCACTGTTCTACGTCCCCTGAAGTTCTTCATTTTTTTTATTCCTGTTGGCCTCGTATCCCGAGTTCCCCGCTTCCCTGTACTTCATCGCACCACTGTTATATCTCGACGCAACGAGAACATCGTGTTCCAGTCGGCATTCACCTCGAAAACTCATTCGCCATGATTTACAAAAAAAAAGATAGAGAGAAAATAAAAATGCGACGGCTCTTGAGGGGAGCAGCACTTTCGCTGGTATTTCGTGGCACCTGCATCGCGTGTCGTTATTGAGTTCATCCTTATCACCATTGCCTCTCTTTGGCGAGAGGGCTATAGGCGAAACAATTGTGCCTTCGATTGTGGGTCCACGCAAGTGAGAGGCATCGCTGTTCAGCCATTGACCTTGCTGTAGCCTTGCCGCTATTCGTACAAGTCCGCTATTCGACTCATATATAGTATTGCTCTTTATAGCGTATGGCAGTGCACACCGGGTAAAAGGACGACACGAAATGAAAGGATTGCTTCGTGCCGTGCTTTCACCCTGTGTGTGCAGCTGTCATCTGTTACAATAATCTACCACCTTGCCCACCAGTAGAACACTTCAAACTTGAACAGCGCTAGCTTATTCAAGTATCTTTGAGGAAAAACCTGGGGGACTTCATTACATGCAATAATGCAATTGTACAAGACGCTTTTTCTCGGCTATTTGCGCTACAGTTTGCCTGTGTTGGCGAATACCTGTAGAACCAGTATTCGGACTCTCGAAAGCATCCATGCTATGGCTCTGCGAGTTTGTCTGGGGCTACCGCGATGTTCATCAACAGCTGCGACAATCGAGATCGCTAATGACTACCCGCTCAAGACGCATATCATGATGGAAGTGCTCAGAGCACACGTGAGGCATCTTACTCGTGCCCCTGCCCATCATCTAGCTTCACTGCCAGAAGACCGACCTCGTGCCTCATTTTGCCAGACAGTCTTGTCATATCGCACACGCGTTCCTACGGGATATACAACTTCATCCATAATTTCAACTCCCCCATGGAGTATTACCTATGCACTTGTTGAACTCACGGTTCCAGGCATAGGGTCATAAGCCCGGCTCTCGTCTCCAGCGCTAAAGCAGCTTTCTTTTCTCTTGTTATATGAGAAGTACAGTGAGCATACTCATATATTGACGCTTCAACTAAAGTGGATGGGTCTGCAGGGTCGGTGATCTTTCCTGCAACAGCGACAACGGTGAAGTTTCGGTGATCCCACCAGACATCATCGACAGCTGCGGAACTTGCTGCTCTACGCAGCGCAATTAAAGTAATTAAACACCAAGAAGCCATGAAATGGAGCGTGTTCGCGGACTCTAAGGCAGCACTACAGTTTTTGATATTCGCCTTACGCCGGGGACCTCATGAACAACTAGTGCTGGAAATTAGAGAGCTGCTTCACCACCTCTTCGACGAAGGACACAGAATCACGTTTCAGTGGCTTCCAAGTCACTGCGGCATATTGGGCAACGAACATGCCAATGCAGCTGCTCGATCAGCACACGAAGATGGTGAATAAGAATCTATACCATTTTCAAGGACTGATGCTGCAATGACAATCCGAAAAATCGCTAATGCAGAATGAAAATCCCTGTGGAACGCCGAGTGCTTGCGGCACACGCGACAGTCAACTTCCAGTGCTTTAGTGTATGCGGAGGCTCGAGAGCCACCTTTGGCAGTACTCCGAACTAAAGAAACATCTCGAAATTTATTTAGAATTTTCACGCAACATCAAAGTCATTTTTTATCTGTTGCACTAACACAAAGGACGGCAACGAGACTACAGGATACTATATCATCATTTTAAGCAGTAGTACCAGAATTTAAACAATGGAAACCTTCAAAACCACCTTGGACGCTGCCAATTCTCAACGTTATCCGTGAAATAGACGGCATAGAGAAGAAAGCAGACATGGCACCACTAGTAGCGGCACAGTTGGTACTTCATCAGCTTCATGTAATGCATAATGAAAAAACGAAGATATATACAGACAGATCATGCACAGAAGAGGCGTCAGCCTGTGCGGTCTTTATACCTGAAATTCAGAAAAAGGAGATGTACAAATTATCGCACAAATCTTCATCGACGACAGCAGAATTGGTGGCTATCTTTGAAGCATTTAAGCTTATCTGCGAGAATCCCGAGTCACGAAAATGGCTGATATGCACTGATAGCGAACCTGCTCTTCAGCTAATCAGCAATGTGAGATCACCTTACCAAAATGGTGAAATAGCACAATGTATCGCAGAAACTGTGGAATATGCCTCATCGCAGGGTCACACCATCGTATTCCAATGGATACCCAGCCACATTGGAATAAAGGGAAATGAAGACGCTGATAGTCTCGCGAGGAAGAGGAGAGGAAGAAAGTTTAAGCGGAAAGACAGGGAGGTTAGCGAAGAAAGCATTGAAGGAAGGACGGGATTGTACAATCCCTATGTCTGGGGCGGATATTCGACATTTTATATCGCAAGGAGCTAACCATTGTTCGATGAAGAAGTGGTTTGAGAGCCCTAAATCAAAAGAAACAGTACTTTATGAAGTTGACCCACACAGAAAATTTTCCATAGCGACAGACCTCCCACGACACCTAGAGACATTGATCCACCGACTTAGATTGGAAGTAGCATACATAAACAGCTTCCTGCACAAGATACATCGATCCAACTCACCGGAATGCCATTGTGGTCATGCAGAAGAAAATGTTCGCCATATTCTTTTGGAGTACGTTAAATACGCGAATGAAAGAGAAAAATTAAAGAACAAATCAGCAAGTTTGGACAGACGGCCCCTCACAATAATGAAACTACTTGGACCATGGCATGAGATGCATCTCCAGAAAAAGACAATAATCTTCCTGACAGACTTTTTAGTGGAGACCGGACTGGACAAGCGCCTATGACTGACAGCCAGAGATGGGTATTATGTAAAATGTGGTCGTGTATATACTGACATTAGATTAGTAAGGTGTGCGTTTAAGTAGTTTATGACTGTGTCAACTGCGCGAAGAAAACTGTGTATTGGCATGTTATTTGAACTGGTTTCAGTGTCCTATTATGTGTTTTTTTCCGTATTGCTATTTTTTGGTTACCGTTCTGGATTATTATTTTATTTTTCGCTGCATAACTTTGTGATATGGAGTAGCCGAGGCAATATGCACCTCAACCTCTCCACAGCAAAACAGTTAAAACAGAACAGAACAGAACAGGCACACGCGACTGCACAGACTGGACACGTCTCGTCGACTCCGGCCTCCATCTGGACTTTCTCGACTCGAGACAACGGTGCTTTGCCGACTATGGCTTGGTGTCGCCTTCACCAAAGCTTTCGCCTTCCGAATCGGCATGAAAAACAGTGCTGCTTGCGGTCATTGCGGCAGCGACGAAACTATAGAACACGTTCTCTGTCACTGCCCTCGTTACAGCGTGCAAAGACGGCAACTAGCTGCTGCGTTAGCTCGCCTTGACGACATACCTTTGTCTGAATAATCAGTGCTGGAAAGGCGACATGATTTGTATGCTCACAGAAAATCAGTGAAGGCCTTACTGAACTTTTTGCGTGGCAGTGGCCTATTCTATAGACTGTAGCACCCCAGCTCCCCCTCCCCCTTTTTTTGCGCGCGTCTATTTCCCTTTTCACTTTCTTTCCCATCTTTCTTCCCCATTCCTTCTTCCCCTAGTGCAGGGTAGCAAACCGGATGCTCCGTTTTCTGGTTAACCTCCCTGCTTTTCACTCATTTTATTCTCTCTCTCTCTTAACTTGAACAGCATTGCCAAACAATATTCGCCACAGAAAAAAGTAAATAGCACTTCAGGAAACTGACAGCTGACTGCGGAATGTAAAGTTTTAGCAAGGCAGTGCACGCGCACTGCGCGCGTGAGAAAACAATCGAACAACAACAACAACAAAATTTATTTTGAGCAATCGCTTCTGCACCCCCATAACCAGGCGGCTTCCTCATTTCCAGCAGCCGCGTGTCCTAGCCATTTTTCATTCTCAATCGGTTAAGCTACGCTGTTTATTCAGGTCGCGGCACGCAATATCCTGGCACCCTGTTGTTCTTGGGTTAGTCCAGGCGCATGTTTTCGGTGTCATGTACGTATATCCACATCCACATACCATACATCGCATAATTTGTCTGGGACGTTACAGAACGTGCGAAATGATGAGACAAGTGCAAAAAAAGCTGAGGTATACGGTGAAAAATATATGAGATTCCGTGGGCGCAGCCGTTATTATTTTTTTTAGGGGGGGGGGGCAGTTGTGTGGCAGTTAGAAGACATTCGTCATACCTTTGAAGATGCGTCTATATACGGATCACACCGGAGCCTTCAGACATTTACGGTGCCTTCGTTTCATCACGTTGTTTACTCAATTAGAATAGTCTCTGAAGCTTAAATAGCTTTCTTTTTATATGTCTCACAGCGAGGTCTACATTACTGTTTCGCTAACGGCGATATTTGTCTCTCGTTGGCTTTCCCAAATAAATAGCCTCGGCGGTAAAGTTTTCTTGCGTTCATCTCACCGACCGATGCAAGCCCATCACGCTCGCCTCACTATTATGATGCGTTTATTTCCCAGGGGAGGAAGTATAGCGGGCATGTACCGTGCACGGTAAAATGTAATGAGAGCCGTACATTACGCGGGAACCTTCCTTCATCCGCTTCCGGCAGTGATGCCAGGTATCGTATAAGCAGGGTGGCCAGAACATAGTTCATATATACTAAACAAGTAAGGAAAGTTCGCGGGACATGCACCCTATAGGGGATGAGCATGATATTACCCTTTCGCCTTCGTTTTGATTTTCTCCATTTTGTTTTGTTTTTTGCACCATATATGCGATGCTTCCGTTAAGGAAGCACCGCTGCACTTTTAGGCGTACTTCCGTATTCGTTTTGAGAGAGCGAGCTCGGGACACCGGCTTGGCGGGCTCTTCAAAGAGTTATCATCCACTGTGGGAGCTCAGGCGGAAACGCGATTACAGGGAACGGATTCCGGCCTCTACTCGTGCCGACGGACGTTTCATTTCGTCTTCTCAGCATTGCTAGCTATCAACCAGTGGCGTTTTTTTTTTTCGTTTTATAGGCCGTAGAGCCATTCTAATCAGTGAACGGAGGCTTTATTTGCTGTTTTTCTTTTCGTCGCACGTGCACGTACTATCCCTGAAAGATGAACTACTTATAGAACACATGGCGAGATAGGCAGACTCGAGGTTTTCCGCCTCACGCTAACTTCCTAATAACAGCTGTTGTAACATTTCGCTCATTTTTGTCCCTGCGTTTGTTTTTCATACGCCGCCGCAATGCACTATACCTGGGAGATTTCCCATGTTCACTTTTCTCACAGCTCATTTCTCTTTCGAGCGCTTCTAGTATCCAACGGTGTTTTCGTATTACTGCAGCAGCGTGGTGACGTTGGCGTTTCAAGCTTTCTTTCTTTGATCATTTCAGTGCCCAAACAAATTCGGAGCCCAAGTTCCATCAGGGAAACTAAAATTAAGTAATTTTATCTATTTTTTTTAAAGGATGCTGAACTTATAGCCGGGAAGAGTTGGCGCAGTCAAATGCAAGGAGTACGGGAAATGAGAAAGATGAGCGTTCAATCGAGGCTCATATATATACTCGATTCATCGCCTTGCAAAACGAAAGCGTGATTTATGGGAGAACTCTTACGCCGCTAAGATATGTACCTACAAGCCCATCAATCGAAAATTGCCGTAGTGGAAGGCAAAACATATCGATGTGTGGTGAATACAACAACAGCAACAATACCATAAAAGTAAGTTTAGAAAATTGTTGAGACGCTGCGAACAGGCAATCCGTATCTGAAGTCTCAGCAAGAGTAGCTCAGCAAGAATGGCAGGTCCCAGCATAAATTCGAAGACATTAAATTTGAACTAAATAAAGTTCAGGTATGTCAAAGAACGTTGACCTAACTTTTCTCACATGTGCTTGTGTGCCTTCAATCGGGAAACGAGCGCAACAAGCGGCGATCGTGGAGGGGGCGAGTGACTTGAAGGAAAAATGGAGAAGATCCCTTCGCGACATTCGCTATGAACAGAAACACAAGTAGTAAAGCTGCGGGGATCTACGTGATCAAAAACTTTCATACATCTTTTCTTCATTCCTTTTCTTTGTCCAGCCCCTCTCCCCCCTTTTTTTGTATCACTGGAAGGCCAAAGGGTGTAGGTTTAATCTGCGTTGCCGGTTGGGGTTCACCCATAGATCACACCGCACATTGGCGTCCATCGTTGCGATGACCACACAAATGGGGTTCAGAAGCATACAAGGAGACAGCGTGACCAATGTTTCACTTCGTCGTTCTGATGGGAAAGACGTGAACGCCGTTAATTTGTGCGGGATAAGTTTTGAAGTTGGGACGATACATTACGATTACTTCCTATTTTTTTCTCAGTTCCCAACGAACACAGAGTAACAGCACAACAAAGAAAAATAAAACGAGTGGTGAGGCCTAACAGTGGGTTCGCAATGTATCACCGCAACGGGAACCGAAGTGAGGCCACTTGCGAAAAAAAAAAAAGAGAAAGTCAAGAGCCTTTTTTGTTTTTTTTTTGTTCAAGAGTGTTCGTGGTGTTCGGTTGTGGTCCCAAAGAAAGCGGCTATTTGATCTCGACTTTTTTATCTGTTTTTATAGTTGGTACCCTGCAAGATAATTGAAGAGGACCACAGGGCCGACAACAAGTAATTTCTTTTTTTTATTGAACAGATGCGCGTCGAAATAAAAGCAATGAGCCGCGTAGAGGATGTGCCGATCGTGTTTTCCAAGTTTGAGCCAACGTCGTTTGGGAAAAAGTTTGTTCCGGCAGGATTGATTGAACATGGGGCCAAAAAAAAAGACAGAAAAAAAAGAAAGGTAGTAAAGTACGTTTATGTTTCATCCTGAGAGATATATATTCTTTTGTTGCGTTAAATAGCATTTTTTAAAGCCTATCACAAGTAGATGAAAATGTTGCGCAATATTTTCAGGAACAGGGAAAGTTTGTCGTACGATATCAGAATGGTTGTTACTATAAATTTACTTATGATGTTAGATATTGAAGCCTGCAACCTCTAGTTCAACCCCGCCGCCGTGGTCTAGTGGCTAAGGTACTCGGCCGCTGACCCGCAAGTCACGTGATCGAATCCCGGCTGCGGCGGCTGCATTTCCGATGGAGGCGGAAATGTTGTAGGCCCGTGTGCTTAGATTTTGGTGCACGTTAAAGAACCCCAGGTGGTCGAAATTTCCGGAGCCCTCCACAACGTCGTCTCTCATAATCATATGGTGGTTTTGGGACGTTAAACCCCACATATCTATCTAACCTCTAGTTCAGTGCGAAAAACGAGTCAAATTCTGATGTAACTACCTCGTTAGCAAGCCTGGTTACGTGGCTTTCACATGTGATCGGGAATGCTTTTGGCGTCGTTTCCGTGACGAAAATGCGTCACTGATGTGTAGATGTACCCCGGTATAAAACACTTTCATGTTAAGAGAATGGATATGTTGGAATGAATAGGGGTGGCGTTATAAGAAGTTCTGGGGGATTGTTTCGGCGAAATTAAGATTTTATTGAAACTATTAGAAATAATAATAAAATATCAAATCATTTCATCAGGATAAACTTAGGAGACGAAAGTTCCGCGATTACAGGTCACTATAGGAGATCCCACTCATTAAGAAAAAAGGTCTACACCAGGATGCGCCAGAAGAAAGCTTCTCGCGCTTTTCTGATAATGGTACTATTACGGCACTCAGTTGCTTACTGGATCTCCACTTGATGATATGCAAATGCTAATATATCGCCTCGTCATTCTGCTGCTGTTGAGAAGTAGGATTTGAACTGATAACATCTATCATGTGAATCTCGCCGAGCCATAGTCTGTCAACAAAGTGAAAGAAGATCCTAAGGAGTCATTATTGCTAGGGATTGATATTTTTCAGTTCTGAAGATTATCAGCTATGGTCTAACATCTTGCTAAAATTTTAGAACTCTCGTTCATTTAAGTAATATAACATGCAGCACTTCTGCACAGAGTGCAATAACGTCACAGGTCTCGGCCCTCAAACATGCATAGAACCTCTTACTCTGAAATTGTTCTCTATAGCCAAAGGGCAGGCTCAGCTGATGCCAGGAGTGTTACGAGCCGCGTCGGTGGCCGCAGCGGACCCAGTAGGTAGCATGGAGCTGGGTGGTGGTCGTCATTCCGCAGGCCACGGGGACGTTCAGAACCCTCGAGAGCTGAGGCAGAGGGACAGGCGTAGAGGAAAACTTAACAACACGTTTATTTGCAACATGTTGGACAGTAACGTCCGAACGACGACTCTTCTCGCGACACTCTCCTGTTTTCTTCTGGCGGGCTGCTCCCGCTGCCTGGCCGTGCAGTTCCGAAGATATAGGCGGAATGTCTCTTCGGGGAACCAACCACTCATGGAGAGCACAACACAAGTGTCCCTTCACACACGTGGCAGATGCACGTGGCACACGCGCGGGGACTCGGAAGCGACCACGCAGGAGAAATTCACGGCAGTCCCTCCTGTAGCACACAACCGGCCTTCCGCACATTCCAGAGGGGCCCGCCCGTAGCCACTGCCCCGCAGGCAAAGCGCACAGCCGAGACAAACAGAGCCGGTGCAGGTGACAAACCGCCCCCACACAGAATGTCCGAGATGACAGGAAGGCACGCTTGGGGGCATCCGGCCCAAGGACTTCGTTACTGCCTTGTAACAGGAGGTACTCGGCCAATGACGGAAAAGCTCTTCTGAACAAAACCTTTTGTGAATAACGTCCTCTTGTGAATCGTTTTATTTTCTGTTGATTTTGCCTATATGCGCTGTTTCTATTCAACACAACCTGCAGTGACGATAGTTATAGCGCGAGAACAAAACGACGACACAGAGACAAGTGTCGTCGTTTTGTTCTCGCGCTATAACTATCGTCATGCCATACCAACTAGCCCAAGCTGCCACACTTCTAAGTTACAACATGCAGCTTGTTAAACATGTGAATATTACTGAAGCAATAGGTGTAGACAGACATACACTTCTTCATTCTGGTTACCTGAGGTCAGTATCTGCTTCTTCTAGGCTACTGTCATAACCCTTGCCTGTAAGTGCCAAACAGCTGAAAGAAAAAGCCCGCATTCTTTGCGCTTCATTGCATTATGCATGTCAATGAATCTATGCAAAAGAAAGGATCCTGGCTGCTTGCTTTAGTATGTTCAATCAAGCAGTGTATAGGTATATTATTATAACTTTCATTACGCTGTCGTAGCAGGGGCGGATTCAGCCACTCGTTCCATAGGGAGGGGGGGTTCACTTGAAGTAACACCGGAGAGGTGGGCGTGGTAATGACTTTTTTTTCTTTATTAGCCGGACAACCCCGCCATAGCACAAATGCTGTTAGTATGTGCTCCCGGTGGCCATCTGTTCTATTTGTTTCGTTGTGGAAAGGTTCAGGTCCATATTACCTCGCCTGTCCTAATTGATGACAGGAAGTGGAAGGCAAGCACTGAAGAGGAGGGGGAGGGGTTCGCTGACAAGCTTTTGGTTGGAAGGAAGCGATCGCCCCTACCCCCCCCCCCCCCCCTGGATCCGCTCCTGTGTCACATCTTAATATAATCAGACACTTCCGGAAGAAAGAACTGAGTTGCGTTTTAAGCTTGACTTTCGGGTATTGCCTGCAACAGAGGTCGTCTTGCTACGAGGACGCATAATTCTTTTAATGTCGACGTGTGCACAATCAAATATTTTAATAATAATAATAATAATAATAATAATAATAATAATTATAATAATTATAATAATAATAATAATAATAATAATAATAATAATAATAATAATAATAATAATAATAATAATAATAATAATAATAAAGATTCAACTCCCAAAAATTGCGATATGATTATCAGGTACGTCGTAGTCGAGAGCTTAGAAAATTTTGGCCATATTATGCTTTTTTAACGTGCACTGATATTGAGTAGTACACGGGCCTGTACCATATCGCCTTTGTCGAAATACTACCGCCGTGGCAATAGATGCATGCCGTAAACGGTCGCATTTGCTCGTGGCGGCACGCGCTCTTAGACCTCAAAATTTCCAATTACGAACGTTCGGTATACTACTACAACAAGGTCTGAATCGTTATCTTACCCACTCGCGTTACCGCTGTTCTCACGAAGTGAGTTAGTAGCTTTTGAAGCTTAAAATTTATCTGGCTTTCTTTCTTTACGAATTAATCGACGGGATTTCAGAGGATGAGAAAGAGGAAGGCAAATGAAGGACAGGTTAACCAGTGAAGATCGGCAGTTTGCTTATTTCTTTGCTTCAGGGAGGACAGAAGACGTCGATGAAAGAAGGAAATCGGATTAAGAGCACCACCATTCACACTAATCGTCTCACGCGGTACAATGTGCGTGAGCGAACACTTTAGCCAGACCTAATGGTGGTCATATAGTTAACAAAGCTGACCGGTCAGCGACTGAACAAACTAATGAAAGAAAACAGTTCGCAAATTCAGACCGAAGCTTTTTGCCCTCGGTGTCTGGAATACGATGGTGAACACCAACCCGTCTAAATAGCATTGTACAGGCTGTACGAAAGACCATCTCCGGAAATGAAGATTCTTGGTTCATGAACACATATGTCTGTGATTTAGAGTAAGTGCACCATTCCTGCGGTATGTCTGAAGCCAGCAGTTTTGTACTAACTGCTGCGTATGGCTTCACGTACGCGCGCAACTATTCCTCTTTATGCCTGTTTTGGTTCTTGTATAGACGAAAAAAGTTTATCACGCGAGATATATTGCTGAGTTTAACGTTTCGACTACCTGTCTTGTCGTCTTCCTTCAAGGCTGCAACAGGAGATAACGAGACCACTTGTCGCAACGTTCCCTCCACAGACATCTCGTGATCTATTGCATCTAATCAATCTTCCATTTTGCCCTGAACTTCCACCTTATTTAGATTTTAGTTCCTGCACCTATTTCATAGTGAGGGGCAGCAAGCAGGAATTAAATCTATCTACCTGCTTTTCCTCTTTTGCGTTTGTCCCCCTCTGTCTCTCCTTAACGAACGCCTTACGTCACACAATATTATTTTGTCTTTGAACACTGTTCGAACTCGTAATCGAACTGGCACAGTTGTTTCGGCAGATAAGTAAGTTCGCAACGATGCTAAGTTCACATCGTAGAAAGAAGTTTCTTTGGAATGAGAGATTCTCAAAGCAGCACTTCATTCGCAACGTGGATTGAGCATGGAGCAGCGGTACCTTCTCGGCCAGTGACAAGATGACGGTTGTGCGATGCGCAAAACAAAAAGCGATGCTGGTGTTTTTGATGCCACTCGACTTAACGAAATTGCATGAAGGACTCTTTTGCGTGAATGTGTGTGCGTTTTTGGGCCTAGGTATTATTTGTGTGTGTACGGGATCATCCCATACATCATAATCATCAGCCGACATCTGGTGTAGCAAGCTAGGCTCTAAACCAAGCTATTACCCCCGGAAATTACATTGCAGATCGTTATCTCTCTCTCCCTCTCTCTCAACCAGCGAGCCATAGACTTATATTAAATTAATCAGATTACACCCTACAGGCACTCATTTATTGTTAGCCAAGCCAGTTGCCCTTCCTAATAGGACGGGTGCAACGCTGATTTTGCGACATCTAAAGAATCCATGGTTCAGTATATCACACAGAAAATGGAACGCAAGGCACAAGAAAGACACACGTGGTCGTCCCCTTCCAGCACTTATCCTCAGAAGTGTGCTCACAAGCGAAAGGGAACGAAAAGCGGACGGGCCTGACTGGCGAGAGTGGCCAGGTTGGCGTCGGTGCTTTTGCTCTGCGGCACAAACACTTCGAGTCCAAGTACCGGTACTTAACGCTATTATCGCCCTCTCGCACTTCAGCGAGGAATCTAGAAACAAGGGTACACACCCGAAGGCAGTGAAACCGCTCTTGACTGCTCTCGTAGAGAAAGAAAAAGAAAGCATAAGAGGAGAAAAGCGCGCGCGCCAGCAGTTTTCTTCAACTTCGCGCGGAATGTGCTTAGCTCGCCGTAACGCTACACGCGGAACATTGCGAATCCCCGCGGGTTGGCAGTGACAGCGTGCTGCTCTCTCTTCCTTGTCGTTACGACACGAATTGGCCGGCAGCCAATGCATCGCCGCGCATGGGACTGTGCTGCGGGCGTGTGTTCCCAGCGTTTTCCACCGCCTCGGTCCCGCTCTTTCCCCGCAAGACTATCCACCGCGTGGCAGGTGCTTTATAGCCGTGGGCGTGATGAAAGCCATGCGACGCCCGCCTGGCAACGCGGGCACGAGGCCACACGATGAGCCGTGCATCGCCGCCAAATGGCCGTAAATATAGGACGCCCACGCTCTTTTTCGGTGCTCTGGAGTGTGCTTCTATACTTCTTCCGGGAGTGGCCACCAGTGCGGGCGAGCAATAAACGGATCGGCCGTTTCGAGCCGCCCGCATTCGCACCGCTGCTCGAGTTTCTGTTTTTGTCCAGTAGACCGGCATGTTTGCAATCGTTTTGCAGCGCGGAGGATTCTGGCGACCACTTTGGGTTCCTACGGGGGTTCTCAGCCATGTCGGCGTGCGTTTTCATAAACGACGGCCGAATGTTGCGGGGGGCTCATTTTTCGGCGCGTATAGGCTCAGCCGGCGAAATGCGATTAGTGAAAGCCGACGAGATCCGTTGATCGAGGTACGGAGAAATTGGCTGCACGTGCCCATCCTCCCACGCGCTGCTCTGGCGTAAAATGATGCGTTCCGCTAAAGGAGAAAAACAGAGCCGAGGAAGTCATCCCACATGTCCCTCCTCCGCCGTTCGAGTGTTCACGTCACGCGCACACTCGTTCCGATTGTTCAGAAGCTCCACGGAGAGAGCACGAATCTATATGTCGAAACTACCCGGGTATACTTAGTTTTGCTAACTATACTGCTGCGCAAACTACTCGTGTACTTTACCTTCAAGAGTAGAACGCGATAGCATTAATCGGGCCCCTGACGCATCGTCTTGTAAGGTAAAAGCCTGGCTCCGGTTCTCGGCGCATGACCGTCAATCATGCCGTAAGGAAACCAACGACTGTGTGAGTAAGATAGGGCGCTTCAGACTATAATAGAATGCCTACTGCAAGTAGAGTTGTTAAGTGTCCACTACGCCATGATTATTTCGTTTGCGAATCGTTTCACGACGCACTACGCGACCGCAGGACAGCACACGAAACTACGCAGATGCTCACTTTGTTGATGCTTTTGCTGCTGACGATGAAATTTGTCTGAGCGCATTGTAATCGTTAGGCTTCTAAGACACTCATTTGTTGCACAATGTTCATGTTTTGACACATGGCGTGATTCTACGCTTCGGTCACGCGAACATGACTAGCGTTGAGCAAGCTACTTCCACCATATGACATTCATACGGACAGTGTGGCTCTGTGGTGCCTGCTTGCAACGTGAACGGGTTGGGTTCTATTTTCGGGTGATGCAAAGATTTTTATTATTTATTTCATTTGCGTCTTTCGCAATTTTTCGGTCGTGGACAAGATGATTTTTGGTCATATCCGATTACACAGAAACCAACAACGAAATTTCCGCTAAACGAGCTCACACTGATCACACTGAGCTCACACTGATTCCTCCTCAATTTCTTTGAGGAAATTGTGACACTCACAGTTAACTTATTTCTCCTCACTTTGTTATGCACGGGTGAGTTTTGGTGGCTTGGTTTATCCTCCTAGATAACATAATACGCTGAAAATTGTTAAGTTCTACACATATACAGCTGGTTTTAGTTTTATTTTTTACTCCATTAGAAAAGCAGCGGTTTCCGACAGCGTCTTCGTAATTTCTGAAGCAGAGGAAAAAAGGAAAGGTTAACTTTGGAAGGAGCTATACTGCAACAGCACCCAAGTGAGGCAATTTGTCTTCCAATTTTAATTAAAGCCTGTGCGTTGAACATTTATTTCGGTATTAGTTAAACTTTGAGATCAACCACCTGGATTAGCAAAAAACTTGACTTTTCTCTCCATTCAATCATAATTATTTGCACTGTCGAGTGTACACTGAAGCGCCTAATTTTTTTTTTTTTGCTTTCTCAGAAGGACCCTGCAACACTTTTATAAGTAGCCATTCAGTGGCGTCACTAAAAGAGCTTATTGCCTCTCGAATCGACCACCGCAAACATCTTTCGAAATCTTCGATGATTTGTCGCACGCTGTAATTGTTTTCTCTCTTTTCTCTTCCCCACGAACTCTCTGGAAAATAAAAAATGAGGGGTGGCACGGGGGGGGGGGGGGGGTTAGGCCATGCGCATGGCATGTCCTTGAGCATTTTTTAGATGCGAAGCATATCTTATGGTCGAGCTCAATCCGGTATGCACCATCTTCACTGCGCATGAGCGTTCTCTCCTTTCTCTCACTCCTCTCTTACGCTTTCCCCTATCCCGCTCTTCTCCTGCCTTTTTTCCCCTTTTCCCTTAAATGTCGCAGTTTTGGTGTCCTCGCCTGAGAAACAGTTACTGCGTCACTTAACCCCACTCTTCACCCTCCTTCATTTCAAGAATATCTTCTCCAAACGAGTCTGCGCGTAAGAGAACGCCCTTTTAAATCTAGTTTCCCCACACAAAAACCATTAGTGAGGAAAAGCTCGCATCAACAGCCACCGCAGATCGCGTGTTGAAGGCGAAGAGTAGCGGAATTGGAATCCGACGTTTACGTAATCAAACGAGTCGAGATTTTCGAAGGGCTGCTGACTGAATCGGACACCCGCGAACACGAACGTTTTGTTATATTTGTTTGAAAATCGACTAGTATAGCTTGAAAATGTTCACAATAATGCATCATGTTTTCCCCCTCTGCCCGTATACATCGACCTATTGTAGATCTAGTCTATCCTCGCGACGTCCGTGCAGGAAGCATGTGCTGGCCTACTCTCACTCCCCCCTTTCTTTCCTCTAGGCATGCCTCCTCGTGGCGTTTACACCCCCCTCTACATGCGCGCCTCATTCCCACTTTTCCTACGCTCCACCCCTCTTTCGCCTCGCAACGCCAGCGCAGGCAGCGTCTGCTAGCGAGTTTCTTGATTGAAAACACTGACTGCTCGTGCTCCACAAATGTTCACTGATCACCCCAT
Source organism: Rhipicephalus microplus (assembly GCF_043290135.1). Taxonomy (NCBI): domain Eukaryota; kingdom Metazoa; phylum Arthropoda; class Arachnida; order Ixodida; family Ixodidae; genus Rhipicephalus; species Rhipicephalus microplus. The sequence goes on from NC_134700.1 coordinate 227,662,813, forward strand.
ATATGTAGGCAGTGGATCTTGACCTCCAAGGTATAGTGCCAGTGGAGGATTTTTCTTGTGTGTTGTTGAACAATGAAATAGAGCAGTACGTGCGTGAACTAAACGCGGACTGCGGGTCTCTGTGCCCAATGGGAGTCTTCTGTCTCTCAGTGCCCATTAGCAGTGATTGGCAGGTTACAGCAGGAAACAGCGGTCCATCACTGCACGCAACGCCGCGATGAGCGCCAGGGTCAACGCCGCCGCGATTGTAAGCGTAACCACCCGCTGCTTCGCATCTACATATGGTTTCTTTCAGCGGGAGATGGTGTAACTCTTTAGAGGCGAAGCTCTTGCTAGTCCTGCGTTCGGCGTAACATTGTCTTGTGTTTGGCGTAACCAAGAGAATAGACGAGAAAAAAAAAAGGAAGGCAGTCACACTCGAACAGTAAATAGACAGCGCTGTCTCATAGAAGTATATACAAACTGCAGTTGAGTAATGATATTGTCACAGTTACGTTCCGTTTGGTTCTTTCCACTCGCCTCTCGCTTGTTGCGCGACATTTGCTGCTGCCGCCAAGGAAGCCGAAGACGAGAACTTTTCATCTGCTGGCACCTTGAGGAAATGACCGCTCCGACATCATCTGGATATAGAGACGTTTATTCGTTTCTCTTCTCTCCTTCTCCACTGTCCCTGCACCCCTGGTTTTATCCCCTGTCTCCCCATTCAACCACTCTTACAGTCCAATCGTAACACACCACTCTTACAGTCCAATCGGAACGCACAGATGTGTCTCTCCTCGCCACAACCTCGAAGACCCACCGCCTCTTGCCCACTCATCGGTTCTCCGCCGTCGCTCAGGTCTCTTTCACACCGGTTCCCGGAATGGTCGACGACGGGCGTTGCCGGGTCGTGGAAAAGCGCCTCCGAGTAAGTTCCGGCGATGCCGGGTTGAGAGGCCATCAATACAATTGGCCCCTGCGCCAATGCCGTCGCCTCCGCTGATTCTGATTGTCCGGCGGATGCGTACGTGTACCTTCCACGTGTACCGGCCACGTGTACCGGCCACCTGCAGCCTGGCTTGGTCTCCTGTAAGGCGCCATAATTGAGCCCGACAGCGGCACGGGAGTTGTCGCGTCCTTTGTGGCCAGCAGACAGTCATCGTCCCGCATTCCGGTGGCCCTGCTTCCTTGTTGGCGAGGGGTCGCCGGCCACTGGGTGGGTAACATAAGGTATTCGGGGAACGCACGAAGTTCGAGCCCAACAGTCACGTTCTTTTTTCAAGTTTTCTTATCACCCTGTTACGCTGTACGCTATTCACAACGAAAACCGCGCCTACAGTGTTCGAGAAGCTTCAGGGCTGCCGTAGATTATTTTGTTGAGATTATGCCTACGTCGTGACCATTTCAGATTATTCTGCAATCTACGCCGCCACTAGCGATAACGCTAGATTGCTCGATGGCGAGTGTGTAAATGCCGACACGCTTCGCCGCTTGTCAGTTGATCGATCGACGGCCGACGCTTTGCTCACCGCTATCAGTGCAAGTACCTTGCTGTCATCTCAATTTCCTTTTACGTACGTGGCCACAAGTTCGGCCCAAATAATCAGTTTATCATTCCACCTGCAGTCTGCTCTCTTCGTCCACGTCACGACCCCGTGACAATATTCTAGATGGCTCTGTACCGCTACTTTCCGTGTGGCTGCTGCGCGGGTTGTGCCTGGGTGCGTGAGGAAGGAGTACTTCCCTGAGCCTGCTAGATAATCGCCATACGTGGCGGATCATTGGTTTGGCATGGACGAAGCAGAGCGGTGGGCGCGTTGAAGACACTTGCGCTCGGCTTCCTTGGCTCACGTCTCGTCGGTGTTACCCGCGCGCCGTCTGCATTCCCGAACGTGATCGGACGCATGGACGCATGCACGGATGGACACATGTGTGGATGGGTGGACAGACGCTTAACCGCGTTCATCATTATTCACTCCAAGGGTATGCTGTGATTTTTTTAGATTCAGATGATGTTTTAAATATATTTTAATGAAATTAGGAGTTTACCGGAAATTATTTTTCTGAAATTGCGAATTTTCTGGAATTCGCTGCTTAAATTTGCTTTATAAACTGTTGCAATATCTTCTTATTGCTTTTTCTCCCACTGAATATGCTTAGCATTGTTTCTGATGAGCCTGTAGCCTTGTCTATTCATTTATTCTCACTGCCTGTTCATTTAGCCTGTTAATGAATCTGTTGATTCGCACCGCTGTAAACTCGTGAAAGTAGGTAGGTACTTTATTTGGGGAAGGGGGAGGGCAGGAATTCGTCAAGCTGCTTCTCAGCTTTTTTCCAGCTTCCACAATCTTCTTGATGAAAAAAAAAGAAAATTTACTTATATCATTATTCTCAATACTCCAAAATTATAGCTGAAATATCTGAACATAAAAACAAGCGAACAGACTAGTATTTTATGTGTGCAAGATTTCAATGCACAAACAAATATACATACAAGCACAAATATTTGAATACTTAAGTTTGTTCGTATTACAACCTTAAAGCTTGTTGTAATAGGCACAAGCATACATTACGAGATTGCTTCCGCTGGTGCAGTGTGCAGTCATTTCGATGGTTAGTTCTCAGCCTCTAAATTGACCTTAGAACATTGAAAATTCCCCATTGAAATCGGAGTTTATCGGATACGTCCGACTTGTCAAAAATTTTACCATTGAGTGGTTATCATATTACTTTATATATATATATATATATATATATATATATATATATATATATATATATATATATATATATAAAGGAAGAAGTGCATACCTATGGGCTCGTTTTTCCGTGTTTTTACACAACATTAATGAGATCTAACAGACAATAATGCCAAGGAAAGTATAGAGGAAGATACTAGACCAAATTGTAATGTAAATATGAAGAAAAGTGGGTGAAACGATAACTTGCCGTGGGCAGGATCCGAACCTGCGACCTTCGAATGACGCGTTCGATGCTCTACCACTGAGCTACCATGCGCGATAGCTATCCCCCCAGCCACTTTATAGGGTTTATATGTGAATTAGACGTGGGAGTGTCAGTCAGTGCCACCAGTAGCCATGGCGACGAGTGTGGCACACTATTTTGAGCCTGTTTGGCGTCACGTAGCACGTGAACTTGTTATGAGTGGGCAGCTGACCAATAGTCCTTCGTATACAACCTGAAGGCACTAACTCTGCCAGTACGAGACCCTCGTTATTGAATAAAGAAAGAAGTGCATACCTAAAAACTCGTTTTTCCGTGTTTTTACACAACATTAATGAGATCTAACAGACAATAATGCCAACGAAAGTATAGGGGAAGATATTAGACCCATATGTAATGTAAATATGAAGAAAAGTGGGTGAAAAGATAACTTGCCGTGGGCAGGATCCGAACCTACGACCTTCGAATGACGCGTTCGATGCTCTACCACTGAGCTACCATGCGCGATAGCTATCCCCCCAGGCACTTTATAGGGTTTATATGTGAATTAAACATGGGAGTGTCAGTCAGCGCCACCAGTAGCCATGGCGGCGAGTGTGGCACACTATTTTGAGCCTGTTTGGCGTCACGTAGCACGTGAATTTGTTACGAGTGGGCAGCTGACCAATAGTCCTTCGTATACAACCTGAAGGCACTATGTCTGCCAGTACGAGACCCTTGTTATTGAATAAAGAAAGAAGTGCATACCCAAGGGCTCGTTTTTCCGTGAAATTTACACAACAATAATGAGATCTAACAGACCATAATGCCAAGGAAAGTATAGGGGAAGATAATAGACCAAATTGTAATGTAAATATGAAGAAAAGTGGGTGAAAAGTTACTTGCCGTGGGCAAAATCCGAACCTGCGACCTTCGAATGACGTGTTCGATGCTCTACCACTGAGCTACTGTCACACAGGTCCCGTTAATTAGGGAGGCGATTGCCGGGCTAATTCCAAGGGCCGAAATATTGGCCCCCCGAACCGCACCACGAAAGCGTGGACAATTTAGAAGTGGTCCTTTTTGGCACGCCAGCGGACGCCGGCTGTGGCCCAAAGAACAAGTCAGAGCCGAGAGTTGATAAACAACCAAAATTATATTCTCAATAATGGCAGATCGAAAACAATACACAAGAATGCACACTCCACAATAGTTGCATACAACATGTCACCAATCAAACAACGTACTACACAGTACAATCAGCCACACTCGGAACAACGGACACATTAATTAATTATTATCTGGGGTTTAACGTCCCAAAACCACTATATGATTATGAGAGACGCCGTAGTAGAGGGCTCCGGAAATTTAGACCACCTGGGGTTCTTTAACGTGCACCCAAATCTGAGCACACGGGCCTACAACATTTCCGCCTCCATCGGAAATGCAGCCGCCGCAGCCGGGATTCGAACCCGCGCCCTGCGGGTCAGCAGCCGAGTACCTTAGCCACTAGACCACCGCAGCGGGGCGAAACAACGGACACAGACAACAATACACACTACAATGCAGTCGCATGCATTGAACAACCAAGACACTTAAAGACTAAAGAGATAGAAAACCTATTCAGTCCAAAGTTCTTGGAACAAAAGTCTGGATGATACTCTTCCGAGAATCACTCACTCAAAGTCCAGCCTTGTTGTCGTTCCGCTACCCCGAAGTTTCTCTTCCAGGAAACCTCGCGTCTTCAATTGGCCACTCTCCAAGCTTCAAACTTCTTCGCCGGAAACACGTCGGCTTCACACACGCAGCCGTTGCCACGCGTCTTCGCTCGATAGCGGTAAACACACACTCTTGCCTGTAGCTCGAGTCGTCACCCCTCAGGTGGAAATCATCTTCTTCTCCTGCTTTGTCTCTACGGACAAAGCCTTCGCCGACTACACGGCGGAATCCCTACGCGCTCTGGCGCTAACTTCCGTCTTCTCCTGATCTCTCGTCTCGGCTGCTCGATTAAATACCCTCCGCGCGAGATTCCAGAAAATTCTCGTCATTTCGTCGGCGCGATACCCAGCGAAGTCTGGGGGAAGGCGCGAGACTGTACGAGGGCCGTCCCCGACAGATGACTCAACCCGGCATAACACGCTCCTTTCCATCTAGAAATTTCCAGTGCTTGCTCGGCCGCCGTTGTGAGGTGAGGAGGTTCGTCGGCGAAGCCACGCTTCCGAGAGGAGAGGCTCGCGCGCCCGGGGAGCCTTTAGATGTTTGTTTTCTTTTTCTTTCCTTTTCGTTGACCTCGCGGCGTCACTCCAGCGGTTCGTCGCGAGAATTTGGCGGCGCGCCCATTTAGAGTGCTCGTTCTGTGACACTGCCCCCCACTTTAAGAATATTATCTCATAATATTCAAAACCACACAAACGAGCGCGAACAGTCACCACACACCTAAAGACTGTAACATAGTCCGTCGCTCATGACACTTCACATTCACAATAGATCGCTCAATACAATTGGACATTACAATTCAATCTCACACACTTGAAATATAACCGCAGGTACATGAGTACAATGCTTCATCACACGTTCCAAACAATACAAACTTACAAAGCTCTGTCTTTACAACAATTATACAAGACTATACATCACATCATCGCACAGAACACTTTGACTCGCTCGACATACAATTGTGACACAGGACAACAACCGCATTAACTTAACATATAGCACTCAGCACTGTCAAACACATTCTGATTCGACTTCAGCACTTATCCTGTGTACTTTGAGCGGCGCTTGCGCCCTTTCTTGCGGTGCTCGCTCGATGTCTTCTTGTGTTTCCACGTTCTTTTTCGGCGAGCCCTTTCCAACGACGATATCTGAGGCGGCGTCTCAGCCATCGTTGTCCTTTCCGACACCGTTAACGGGTCATAACGTTCAACGGGTCCTGTCTGTTTATTTACCAGCTCGTTCATGTCACGGCATTGGGCTCGGCTGGTCAACTCCGTCATCATTACACTGTCGGTCGGTTGGGGTCGTGCCGACGTACGTCCAGCTGCCCAGCACGTGAACTCATTCAACACGATCGTCTTCTCATTCGCAGTCTCTTGCGCCACGGCTTATCCTTTGGCTCCAGTGAGATCCGTCACGGGATGCTCCTCCACTGTATCTCGCGGTCGCTGGGTTAGCGAGGGCTCTATCTTAGGGTCTTCTCCCAAACATTCCGGATCATTCGGTTCTCGCGGCCCGGTGATGTTTCCGATGACAAGGTCGTAAAGGGGGGTCGTCATGTATAAAGCAGTGACCTTCCCGCTGAAGTACGGGGTTTCAACCTCAATTTCTGCTTCGGGAAGCATCCCAACCGTACGGTCAATTAGGCAAACCGGTTTCGTTCTGCCTGTCAACTCACTTTCCCGTACCAAATTTCTCCGCACGATAACCGTGGAGCTACCGGTGTCTTTTAGAACCGTAATCTTCTTGCCCGCAACCTTTCCAGGCAGCGTTGGCATTCCCTTCGTAACACCGGTTGGCTGTTTCGACATTACAGCACCCACAATAGGAATTTTCTCCCCATTTTTCAACTCTACGAATCCATCGGTGACGGCATTATTATCAGATTTCGGTGCCGCTTGCACACAGGATACCTGGTGAGTTTGACTCACTCCGTTCCGACAAGCGTCTGCTTTGTGCCTAGTCTGACCACACTTGAAACATTTTACTACCGTAGGGCTCGTAAAGTTAGTACGACAGTTGCTCGCGCGATGACCCACTCGGTTACACAGAAAACATCGCGGATCACTCTCCGGTGCACGCTTCTTTTGTTCGGGCTCCGAATTTTTCGAATCTTCGGGACACTCCTTCTTGACCTTGGCCAAATTAGTTCCACCTTGCGCTTCCAGCAATTGATCAGCCAATTCAAGTATTCCTTCAAGTGACTAAGCCTTCCTCTCTTTCAAGTACAGCGACAGGCTTGGGTGGCAACTAGTAAGAAATTGTTCTCTAATTAGGAGCTCTCTAAGCTCATCGTACTCCTGCGCTGTCCCTGAAAGTTCAATCCATCTGTCAAAATATTGGCAAAGTCGGGCAGCATACTGCGTAGCCGTCTCACCATCAGCTGGCTTTCCTGTCCGAAATCTGTCCCGGAATCCTTCCACAGTGAGTCTAAATCGCTTCAGCAGAGCAGTTTTCACCTTTGCATAGTTGGCTGCATCGGTCGGCGTCAGCCTACCGTACACACTGAGCGCTTCACCACTCAAGCAAGTACTCAAAGCAGTTGCCCATTGATGTTCCGGCCAATTCTGGCTCCTCGCAATCGTCTCAAATCGGTGAAGGTACGCGTCAAGGTCGTCCTTCCTTTCATCGAACGCTACGAGCAGCTTGCTTGGGTTCAAGCGGAAGCCATGATCTTCCCGTTCGCTACTTTCAACTCTAGGTTGGGCGGTAGTTTCACTTCGCTGTTGCAAACGGAGCCGCTCGAGTTCCATCTCGTGCTGCCGCTGCTGTTCCCCTTCCTCTCTTTCTTCTTTCAGCTGTCGCTCCTTTGCTTCTCTTTCTTCTTTCAGCTGTCGCTCCCTTGCCTCTCTTTCTTCTCTCGCCCTTTCAGCTGCCAACTTTTCTCTTTCCAGCTCCAACTTCAATTGCTGCTCTCTTTCTTCTTTCGCTCTCTCAGCTGCCAACCTCTCTCGCTCCAACTCAGCTGCTTTTTCTTCCTTGGCCCTCTATGCTGCCAACCTTTCCCTCTCCAACTCTGCTGCTTTTTCTTCCTTGGCTCTCTCAGCTGCCAACCTATCTCTCTCCACCGCCTCTTTCTCCTTCTGGCTTACCCACTTCCGTAGTTCGGCGCCAGAAAGACCAATCTTCTCACCAAGAGCTACTAACTTTTCGAGATCCATTTTGTCTCGCAAATAAAACCTTGCCGCGTGTAAAAAGTATCTGCCTAAATCATTATATCGGAACACTCTCTTGCACTCGTTAACGAGAACACTGAGCAACACACAAAATCGTTCCGATAGCACTATCAACAACTCGAGGTTCTTTCTTAATACTTTGGACACACTGTGCACCAAAAATTTCCTGTCGCAGACACCAGATTAATTCTCACCGGTCCCCTTAATTAGGGAGGCGATCGCCGGGCTAATTCCAAGGGCCGAAGTATTGGCCCCCCGAACGGCACCACGAAAGCGTGGACAATTTAGAAGTGGTCCTTTTTGGCGCGCCAGCGGACGCCGGCTGTGGCCCAAAGAACAAGTCGAGCCGAGAGTTGATAAACAACCAAAATTAATTCTCAATAATGGCAGATCGAAAACAATACACAAGAATGCACACTCCACAATAGTTGCATACAATGTGTCACCAATCAAACAACGTACTACACAGTACAATCAGCCACACTCGAAGCAACGGACACAGACAACAATACACACTACAATGCAGTCGCATGCATTGAACAACCAAGACACTTAAAAACTAAAGAGATAGAAAACCTATTTAGCCCAAAGTTCTTGGAACAAAAGTCTGGATGATACTCTTCCGAGAATCACTCACTCAAAGTCCATTGTTGTTGTCGTTCGGCTACCCCGAAGTTTCTCTTCCAGGAAACCTCGCCGAAGTTTCTCTTCCAGGAAACCTCGCGTCTTCAATTGGCCACTCTCCAAGCTTCAAACTTCTTCGCCGGAAACACGTCGGCTTCACACACGCAGCCGTTGCCACGCGTCTTCGCTCGATAGCGGTAAACACACACTCTTGCCTGTAGCTCGAGTCGTCACCCCTCAGGTGGAAATCATCTTCATCTCCAGCTTTGTCTCTACGGACAAAACGTTCGCTGACTACACGGCGGAATCCCTACGCACTCTGGCGCTAACTTCCGTCTTCTCCTGATCTCTCGTCTCGGCTGCTCGATTAAGTACCCTCCGCGCGAGATTCCAGAAAATTCTCGTCATTTCGTCGGCGCGATACCCAGCGAAGGCTGGGGGAAGGCGCGAGACTGTACGAGGGCCGTCCCCGACAGATGACTCAATCCGTCATAACACGCCCCTTTCCATCTAGAAATTTCCAGTGCTTGCTCGGCCGCCGTTGTGGGGTGAGGAGGTTCGTCGGCGAAGCCACGCTTCCGAGAGGAGAGGCTCGCGCGCCCGGGGAGCCTTTAGATGTTTGTTTTCTTTTTCTTTCCTTTTCGTTGACCTCGCGGCGTCACTCCAGCGGTTCGTCGCGAGAATTTGGCGGCGCGCCCTTTTAGAGCGCTCGTTCTGTGACAGCTACCATGCGCGATAGCCATCCCCCCAGCCACTTTATAGGGTTTATATGTGAATTAAACGTGGGAGTGTCAGTCAGCGCCACCAGTAGATTTTGAGCTTGTTTGGCGTCACGTAGCACGTGAACTTGTTACGAGTGGGCAGCTGACCAATAGTCCTTCGTATGCAACCTGAAGGCACTAAGTCTGCCAGTACGAGACCCTCGTTATTGAATAAAGAAAGAAGTGCATACCTAAGGGCTCGTTTTTCCGTGTTTTTACACAACATTAATGAGATCTAACAGACAATAATGCCAAGCAAAGTATAGGGGAAGATATTAGACCAAATGTTAATGTAAATATGAAGAAAAGTGGGTGAAAAGATAACTTGCCGTGGGCAGGATCCGAACCTGCGACCTTCGAATGACGCGTTCGATGCTCTACCACTGAGCTACCATGCGCGATAGCTATCCCCCCAGCCACTTTATAGGGTTTATATGTGACTTAAACGTGGGAGTTTCAGTCAGCGCCACCAGTAGCCATGGAGGCGAGTGTGGCACATTATTTTGAGCCTGTTTGGCGTCACGTAGCACGTGAACTTGTTACGAGTGGGCAGCTGACCAATAGTCCTTCGTATACAACCTGAAGGCACTAAGTCTGCCAGTACGAGACCCTCGTTATTGAATAAAGAAAGAAGTGCATACCTAAGGACTCGTTTTTCCGTGTTTTAAACAACATTAATGAGATCTAACAGACAATAATGCCAAGGAAAGTATAGGGGAAGATATTAGACCAAATTGTAATGTAAATATGAAGAAAAGTGGGTGAAAAGATAACTTGCCGTGGGCAGAATCCGAACCTACGACCTTCGAATGACGCGTTCGATACTGTACCACTGAGCTACCATGCGCGATAGCTATCCCGCCAGCCACTTTATAGGGTTTATATGTGAATTAAACATGGCAGTGTCAGTCAGCGCCACCAGTAGCCATGGCGGCGAGTGTGGCACACTATTTTGAGCCTGTTTGGCCTCACGTAGCACGTGAACTTGTTACGAGTGGGCAGCTGACCAATAGTCCCTCGTATACAACCTGAAGGCCCTAAGTCTGCCAGTACGAGACCCTCGTTATTGAATAAAGAATGAAGTGCATACCTAAGGGCTCGTTTTTCCGTGTTTTTACACAACATTAATCAGATCTAACAGACAATGATGCCAAGGAAAGTATAGGAGAAGATATTAGACCAAATTTTAATGTAAATATGAAGAAAAGTGGGTGAAAAGATATATATATATATATATGCGAATACGCGGAACTCTATAGTAATAATTGCGCTCCACAATGCACCTCTAAACAAGGAAAAATAAGAGGCGTTCATCCTATGTCGCATAATGCGTCATGAGAGCATAACACAATTAAACATGCGCCTGCGGCGAGTCGTTAGATATTATTGAAGATTATGCTGTTATGTTTAATTTACCTCCGACGACACTACCGAAAAGTTTATGACATTGTCGCACTGTTTTATTTACTGCTTCTTTTTTTCTCGACACTAACAGTTATCTTGTAAATGAAAGAAAACGAGAGGGAGAAAGAAATGGTTGTTGAATGGCAGAGGAGCTAATCGCACTCACATCTCCATTAAGAGAGTGGAACTCTATAACAAACACTGAGATGATAGAGAGAAACTTCACAGAGAGCACGTAAACACTCGCTAAAGAGTCCGTCATTCTGTAACTTATCTAAATAAAGGCCGACGTTCAGGTGAAAATGGGTGATTAGGAGAAGTGACCACAAAAAAAAAGAAGACACGGGACTGCTTCGTTTCTTGTGTTTCTTGCGGCTACTCTTCCTCATATTTAATTACCGGCTGGTCTATAGATGCGCTTTCTCCTAAGTAAGACACGGGTGCTTGAAGTGGTGAGAGGTCGTCGAACATGGAATGTCGTGGAAGTCGACTCTTCGACAAGTCCACTTGAGTTCGACAAGCCTTGGCGACCACAAGTCGTCCACTCGTCCGAAAACTTGTCTCCGGCGGCATTCCCTTCAATTTCCATGATCTCTCTACCGCGGCAAGTAAGGCCGTCAGACAAGAGCGACCCCATATACACCACAGAAACGTGAAGACAAGCGTGAGGCAGAAATGCATTGACACCATCAACGCACAATAGAGAGCGCGAAGACTTTCTCTTTCGAAGACGAAATTCGGAAACGGCTCTAATCCATCACTTGGTTTTCCGACAGTGAAAATCGCAGATCGGCGTTACAAGTTTATTCGTTGGGTTAACCTTGTTTTCCATCGCGCTGCCGAAGCTGATCGCCGAGGCCACGCAGAAAGACACGCGTGGTTGAGGCATGCTCCGCCAGGTGCCGCAACGATTCCCGACTGCTCACAAGGAAACCATCAGCTCTTTTGAATGGACCCATTCGGTTGATTTTTTTTATTTATCTCGACAGTTAACTAGGCTTTATCGTAAGTAAACGCAGGCTCCAGTGCCACTGATTACCTTACCAATAATGTTTCTAGATTTTCTAGAACAGCAAGTGACTGCTCGACCAGAAGTGCTCGGAAGAGTGTCACCCGGTGCTTATCCACTTAGTTGCAAAAAATCAAGTCACGCAAAAAAAGGGAAAGTAAAGAAAGGCGAAAGATGTTCGCAAGAATAATAAGCCAACAAGGACGCAGAAAGCACCCGAGCGAGTAAACAATAAACGCGAAGCTCCCGTTTCGAAAAATCTTAAAACAAGCATTGCAGACACCGCATCCGTTACGGCACGTGCATGAATGTATGTTTACCGAAGGGCTCAGTCACTGGTCAGTTGCATAATTTATCGCGAGCCGCGGCTTCTCCGCCTGCTCGCTCTGCTAGTGCGCATTAAGAAGCTTTTGCGTCGGCTTTGCGGTGCACGAGAACCCGACAGCATGCATCAACCAATGAAGCCCGGTCTTACATGTTTATATATCACGCATATGCTGCGTATCAAAACTTGCCGTCGCTTCGTTGCCCCCTATTATTTTGAACACATAGCCTTCTTATAGCTCTCCTCCGCCTATACATTATGCTACGTGGGGCGCGGTGATTTCCCAGCGAGGCCCCGCCGCAGTGGTCTAGTGGCTAAGGTATCAGGCTACTGACCCGCAAGTCACGGGATCGAATCCTGGCTGCGGCGGCTGCATTTCCGATCGAGGCGAAAATATTAGGTCCGTGTGCTCAGATTTGGGCGCACGTTCAAGAACCCCAGGTGGTCGAAATTTCCGGAGCCCCACACGCGCTATGGCGTCTGTCATATTCATATGGTGGTTTGGGGCGTTAAACCCTACATATCAATCAGCCAATTTCCCGGCGAACAATATCAGCCAATCCCGAAACGCATCGCTATCACTTCACGTCAGCTACCGTACCTACTCGCACGCATTGTGTATCTTGCGATAGTTTGTGCATCAGCACAGTCAAAGTTTCTTCTGGTCATGTGACGCACTGTTATAGTAACATCCGCTGCGTTAAAGTTACTAACACATCCTCGCATGCTCGCTCTGACGCACTTAAAGACGTTCATGGTGTCGTTGGTGTTGCGTTTAAGGTAACGCCGTTACCCGTAACGTGTTACTTTTCCAGTAATTTGGAATGTGCTCGTTGCAATTGTGTAACTATAATGAGCAATGTTATACGCGAGTACTTTTCTCTAACGTGAGTTGTCACGTTGCTCGTTACCTTTCAAAACCATTATTCAGGGAGTCTTACACAAAATACCTTCGTGCCTCATTATAAAATCAATCATTTTGCCGCAGCGGCAGACTGGTTCCAGGCGTCGACAATAGAAGTATTATCTAATGTGCCCGCTTTTGAGGTTAGCGTGCCCATGTAACGAGGGTATTAAACACGTATACCTATAATGATCTCAGGTACAGGCCTGTTTATTAAAAGGGGAGCAAGCTGTCTGACTACAGCTTTGAAATAAAGCTGTTGTTTCAACTCTCGCAGTTGTCAGCAATTTGTCCCTACAGTATATATCAGTTCTGTTTTCAGGATGAAACCTGCTTATATGAACTTCTAACTGCGGGTACGTACGTTTCTGGTTGTTAAATTCCTCAGCAAGCGAGGCTGCCCTTGGACGCATTCGCGTAGACACTGATAATTTTCACGGCAATGGTATAGGTTAAAGGGGTGGTAATTATTAATGCCGCAAATTGTTTCCTCAATTATACGCAATTCAAGTATTTCTTTATTATACAAGTTTTGTACACAGGCTTCGTACGCTAGCAGGAACACGCCGTCAGAATCACTGCACGTTTGTTGAGGGACCAGTGCTGTCTTTTCAGATTGCGTTCAGGATGAAATCTTATTTTTCGTTTACTCTCATCGAGATGGCAGTACCTTGTGCCACAAAGTTGTGAGGAAGGAAGGAAGCAACAAAAGGGAGCAGGCATGCAGGGAGGTTAACCCGAAAGACATCCGGTTGCATGGCTACCCTACACTGGGTGATTAGAGAAAGGGACAAGAAAAATGAGAAAGACTGAAGAGAGGGAAAAGAAAAAAAAGGGGGGGGGGAAGACTGACAGTAATTTCATTGCAGCATGTAGAACTTTACCGCATGTCAGAGGCGTTCCCACAAGCCTCTCTTTTTCAGGAAACACAGCAGGGCTTTCACTGCCTTGTGGGCTGTCGAGGTATGTGGGCTGTAATAGCACCTGCACAGAAAGAGCCCGATCATTCAGTCGCCGCATTGCGTTGGCAAGTACTTGTCTATCTGAGGCAAATCGAGGACAGTGGCACTGCAGGTGTTCGATATTTTTGTCGGTGCCGCAAACATCGCACACCGCACTGTCAGCAATTCCGATTGACGTGGTATAAGCTTTATTGATAGCAACTCCCAGCCAAAGGCGTTAGAGAAGCGAAGCTTCACGTCGATGTAGGCTGAATGGAGGCCGGAGTTGTAGTGAAAGGTCAAGCTCGTGCAGTCTTGTACGTCGTATGCTTAGTGTGTTCCACTAAGTCAGTGTGAGACTGTGGGCCAGTTGACGAATCTGCATCGCCGCGTCCGCTCTTTAAAGCGGAATTGGAACGCTGTTTGCTTCTTCATGTGACGCCCGAGCAGCATGATCTGCAGAATCATTTCCGCCTATACCACAATTCCCAGGTAACCACTGAAAGACGATGTCATGGCCTTTTAGATGCGGAGCGTCTAATACTCGAGGCTTGTAGTGCGGCGCCGTCCGCAAGCTTCCTCCTCCTTCTTCCACCATCTGTGCATCCCTTCCTCCTCTACACACCGCGCGCTTCACTCCTCCACCATCTGTGCACCCTTCCTCCTCTACACACCGCGTGCGCTTCTCCTCTTCACGAACATTCGCTAGCTGTATAATGTAGCGCGCATGCGCCGTCACGCTTCGAGAACATCGGCAGCTGACGCGCGCGCATGCGCCGTCGCGCTTCGAGAACATCGGCAGCTGACGCGCGCGCATGCGCCGTTGCGCTTCTCCCTCTTCTCGAACATTCGACAGCTGACAGTGCATGCGCCGTCGCGCTGTATATATACTCAAAGTCGGTGCTCGCTCGCTCAGTTGCCGCTCGTCGGTTGGTTTGTACGACGCGTCGACGTCCGAGGTCGTAATGATCGACGTCCCTTCGACCAGCGCCGGCCAAAGTGTTGGCGGAACCGCATTGGATAGTCGAATACATGGCGTCGCGACACTCGCTGAAACGCGCAACGCACGACGACTGCAAACACCACCAGCCGACCACCATTCGCGGAACCTGCATCGACCACGTCTTTGCAAATTTCGACTTACGACCGCTGCAACCCGATCCACTCACTCTTCACTTTACCGACCAAAAAGCCATCGTGCTCAAAGTTCGTCGCAATAAATAAACACCGCCCTTTCGCATACGTGTCGTACGTGTTCACTCATTTAACACCCCTCCTACAACCACGTTGTAGGAGGGGTGTTAAATGAGGTACAGCCAGCGACCAAAGTAAGTCGCAATTTAACACCCCATTTCACAACCACGATAACCAATTTAGCCATCGACCCAAGTCAGTCGCACTTTAACACCCCGTTAACCAATTATATGCTCCGCATCCTCCTCAGTGTTCCCCCGAGGGAAGCTGCGGGCATTTTTTTTGTATTAAAAGGTGGTGAGCCATCTCAACGAACATTAAGCCACTGTATTACTGTTAAGGTGTGGTACACATGTGCAATGTTTTCATAGTTGCATCAGTGAATCAGCTAGAATCATTGTATTGGTTAGGAAGTTTATGTGAAATGTAAAACGAGGTTTAATAAGTTGATATTCTGGTTCTTGCAGCGAGGGAACAACCATGGAAGTTCCTGACCTCTGTTTAATGTCAGACGCAAATTGCGTAACTTTTTTCAGTAACGGTAACACGTCCCTCCCGCCCGCTTTTTTGTGTTGTAAGTAACGTAGGACGATAACGCGTTCCTTTTTTGTTAGCGTAACGAGCGACGTATTCAGTTACATTATTTTATAGAATGCATACAACACTGTACGTGCGCAATTCACGCCCCGTTTGCCCCCTTGGTGTCCAATGGAGGAGCCAAGTCTGCACCAAGCATTTAAACAAAGACGGGACATGTCTGACTGAGTAAAAGCGATGAAGCTTTTAGGCGATGAGGGAGATGGAAACCCCTACGATAAGTGCTTTTCACCTTAACCCCCCACCCACCCTACCTAAAAAAAGGGGGATGGTGGGGGGGGGCACCAAATAGGGGCTGTTCACTTCATATCACTTCATTGTCATTCTTGCATCTACTGCGAAGCTTAATTTCCTTTGAACTCGACAAACGGTCATGGCGCTGCAGTACAACCCCTCCCTCCCTCACGCTCACCCTCCCCCCGCTGCAACGTATCCATCCTCCTTCTCCAGCGGCTGCTGGGTCGCCGTTGGTGGCGACTTAGAGCCTAAATGGCTACTTTACGACTCTCTCTGGCGACAATTTCAGGTTGGCGCTATAGTAACTTTCTGGCCACTATGAAGTTGTATTTTGTCCCATTCGATTGCTTGCAATATTTCTCGCTATTTGACAATGAAAAAGCAAGAATTAAAGGCTAAATAATAACCGTTATTTGCTAGCTTTTCTGTCGTGTTGACTTACGCGCGCACATGTCCTTGTCTTGTCAGTGGGTCAGTCACCCAACAAGCGTCCCTCCGTCCGAGACGACGGAGGGACGCGCACATGATAGGAAATGCGTGGCTACTGTACAGCGCAGTGCTGACACCAAATTTTAATTATGTTGAAATTTAGCGCCTCAAAGATCTATCCGCAAAAAATGAAGCACAACTGTTCATTTTCAATAAGATACTTTTGCTTGAGGCTGTATTTTGAACCTCGTACCGATCTCGGTTGATTGATTGATTGATATGTGGGGTTTAACGTCCCAAAACCACTATATGATTATGAGAGACGCCGTAGTGGAGGGCTCCGGAAATTTAGACCACCTGGGGTTCTTTAACGTGCACCCAAATCTGAGCACACGGGCCTACATTTCCGCCTTAATCGGAAATGCAGCCGTCGCAGCCGGGATTCGAACCCGCGCTCGGCGGGTCAGCAGCCGAGTACCTTAGCCACTACACCACCGCGGCGGGGCGTACCGATCTCGGTCTACGGTTTCATGAAAAAAAAAACTGTTTCGAGGTTCTTTGTTCATATTGAGTTGCTGGCCCAAAATTACTTTTGCAAGAACTATATTTTTTGTAGACAAACTGTATGTGAAGCCTTTCAAAATATCATGATTATTATTTATTTGCAACTTACCAGCGGCTTGCAGAGCAAGCTAGAGGAAAAGAAATATATGCTCATTATACTCTGTTTTTTTTTTTTTTGCGTACTCAAAATCACGTTACTTACTGTTGTGCTCAGATTTGGGTGCACGTTAAAGAACCCCAGGTGGTCAAAATTTCCGGAGCCCTCCACTACGGCGTCTCTCATAATCATATAGTGGTTTTGGGACGTTAAACCCCACATATCAATCAACGTTACTTACTGTTGAATACTAACAACTACATATGCAAGATCACTTTTGTTTCCCTAGTTGGCTACAAATTTGGCGCTAAAAGTAAATAACGTGACTACTTTGGCTGCTTTTAGCTGGAATTTTTGATAATTTTTTTATGTTTACTCAACGTCAACCTTGTGCTCCTGTAAAGCGACAGAAACAGCGGCTGAAAAAGTTTAAAAACCGCACCCCTTACGTCGATGATTCTTAGCGGCACGTCACAAACACTGAGTCGTATCCCGGAGGGTGCGGTATTACATTTCTGTCGCACTTATTCTGGTTATCATTTGGTATAGTGGGGGCAGTTGGTGGGTGCAATAAGGATTTCTGTTGTAAGTACAGTCCTCGTATGTGTACTGTGTTTCTGTGTTCTCGTCTTTTTTGCGCAGTTTTTTCCCAGCTAACAATGTACAAACTCGGCCAACTCAAAGTCCTGCGCGATCTTTTTGGAGTTTTGGTGGGGGGATGGGTGGTACTGCAAAACCACAGACATTGGCGTGACCGACCATGACCGACCGATGAAAATGGTGGCTCTGTGCCCTGCGCTGCTACACACTTTATGTATGCACGCGCGTGGCCGGCCCTGTTCGAATATTAATGCGAAGGGAGACCCGACCTTCATCAGCCGTTCCCCAGAGAAATATGCGCCCCATGTACAATGTATATCGTCTGTCGCAGCTCTAAAATCTGGTCCCGGATTTTTCATTTCATGTCTTTTGGTGAAAATTTCTCCCTCTATCTCGGTGGACACTACAGCTTACCATTTCATTATTTCTTGTCCTTCTTTTTACCCTTTCGCAGTGGAGGTCTCATTCCATTTATTCTCTGCAGACACGGGTCTCCGGCAAGATGAATAATTGACTGTATACGGTGAGAAAGACGCTAGGTGTAAGTCCTCCCGAGTAAATTTTTTTTCTTGCAATAAAGAGGGGATTTGGAGGATGCTGTTCTGTGAGGAATTCTTCAAGAACGGAACTGTGACAGCCCTGACTGCTGCAATCCGCAGGAATGAAAACGAAAATTCAGAGCAAAAAAAAAAAGAACGAAGCGTGGTAAATTGATATGCAGGGCCCTGCGCAAGGCACAACAGTGAGGAAAGAGGCGAACGATGGTTTCAATCGACGACGGAAGCAGTACGTTGTGAAACCTTCAACTTCCTACGACTGTTTGAGATAGTCGTCAATAATGCAGAACGTTTTTATACGCCCTGCACAAAGAACTGGTTGAGCAAATGTGAAAAGACGGGCCACGATAGAAATTCTGAGGATATTGCCACCACAGGAGACATATAGACTAGTTTACAGGTTAGTTAGAGTGCCGCCACAAAGGGCTGTTAATTAACCTTTTTGTTTGACATCTTCAACAACTGAACGAACAGTGTTACCGCAGTCAGATACGCACGAAAATGGTTTGGTTCGTGCGTACGATGTTTAATAAACAAAAATAAGACACACATTGGCTGAGCAGCCTAAGATGGTGGCACCCAGATGCCTTACGAAAAATAGCCTATAACAAATATAAAAACGTATTATAACGTGGATATGTTTATTAAATTACGCAATTAAAGCTTTAACAGCGAAAGTAAGTGTCGAAGTGGCCTACTTTCCTTCATGTTTGACTGCTCGTTGTTTTTGTCAAGCTTTCACAGGGACGCGCACGCACGCACGCACGCACATATGCATGCACACTTAGCATACTAATGAATAAATGTGCTTAAGCATTAGAAGCATGAAGTGAACCCCACGGAACTTTCTGTGTCGGCAGTGTTATAATGTTTGTGAAATCGCACATTTAGTGTCGCGTACGGTACGAATACACCGTATACTTCACTTACTGCACGGCGTTACCTATATACTCAAGATCTCTCGTACAATCCGGCATCATTAGAGATGCGTAGACGCCTTTTGTAGACTGTTTTCTGCGACCAGTTTGTCCATGCAAAACTAGATGGCGCCACCGCACTGAAGCGCCATGGCCTTCTCCTCGGTGGCGCGGCCATGATGTGCCGTGTGGCGGACATTGCCATGCAGCCTACGGCGAGAAAGCACCTAATTTCTGTCAGCCATAAGGCGACACGGCGCAGTGCCTAAGAGGGAAAAGTACCAAAAAAAAATGGCAGCATATCCACGGAGTGAATGATGGAGAGTGGGGCGAGCATTCGTCCGTCCATTCGTTCTTGCTTCCGTCCGTTCCTGCGTACGTCTGTGTAACCGTCCATGCGTCCATACACCCGTCCGTGCGTGCGTCTGTTCGTGCGTCCGTCCCTGCGTTCGTCCATGTATCCGCGCCTGCGTCCGTTCATGCGTCCATCCATGCATCTGTCTGTATGTCCGTTCGTCCATCTATTCAGCACTCCAAGTACCACCATCTCGCATCTTTTCATCATATATTCTCCATATAGAAGCACCACCATCCAGCGGACATTTCAAGGACTAAACGGGAGGTGGCGCTTCGGGTTTACTTCCCACCTTTAACCACCTCGAGTTCATGGTATATACTAGTTCACTGTATTCATGGCTATGCGGCCCAACGCTCGCTAAACCTTTCTAAAACCAAGGAGGTTACACCCAGCGAGTATAACGTAGCAACCCTTTCTTGTCAGATCGTGCTCAATGTACATGCCAATAGCTGCTGATGGGGATCGCAGCGTGCGCGTTACCTAAAGGCCGAATGCTCCTGTCTCTTCCCCCTTAGCAGCCATTAACATGTGCATTGAGCACTATCTTTTATTGTTCAACAACGCACAGAAGAAATCTCTCACCGGAACCACCTTGGAGGTCAAAATCGTAAGGACCGCTATTTCGGGTATGTGCCACTAGTGGTTACGTACTACGCGGGACGCACAAGCCACGCCATAAGGAGCTTCGCCCCTAAAATTGGCCCTGTATCTGCATGTTACACTGCGAATGTCGTCGAAAGACGATAGTCTTGCGTCTGAAGAGAGTGAACGAAACGTTTATTTGATGTTCTGTGCAAGAAAAACGGTGAATAGCATCCTGTAGGCGCTTCGTTAGAGTGCCTCGAGCATGCAGCGAAGGAGAACGAGCGCATCAAGTCACGTGACACGTGAGACATGAGCGCTATCTGGCAGTTATCCTCGAAAAAAGAAACACTCAACGTGCGCGCCAGTCTTTGAGTTGATAAGGTGTAGAAAGCAAGGCGACGGGTGGATGCCACCACCTTGGCGTCTTAGCAAAGCGTTGGAAACACTTGCCTTTTCGGGCAAGCGTTGCATGGTCAGCGCAGCGTGAAAAACGCTACGGTTTTTGTTTCAAAGTACCTTACAGGCCCCATGGGGGGCATTGAGTAAGGGGGGCTATACATATATACAAATAAACTGGAAAAAAAATATACAAGACAGACAATTGAGCAAGGGGGGAAATACATATAGACACCTCAAAATAATAAAAAAGTACAAAAGAAACAATTGAGTAAGGGGCGCATTACTTATATACATCTCAAACTAAAACAAATACAAAAGAAACAATTGGAAAATAATAAGTCAAACAAAAAGCACCAACATGAACAAAAGTTCAACATGTACAAAGATACACGCATAGTAACCGTGGGCGAAACACTGTATTTCCTGCGCATGCAGCGGCTACAAGGCAGAATCCTCGCGCACATGAATGTGACAATCACAAAAATGAACCAATACGGACCAATGAATTATGATACGGCATCTACTTGCTGAGGCATGTGAAGTGGCTTGATAAGATATGACGGAATGTGTCAAAGTTTGTCTGGGATGCAATGTCGTCAGGCAAACTGTTCCACAGACGGATTGCTAGAATTACTTATGTATTCCTTTTGTAGTATAAAGGCACACAGACTATTGACGAGTTGTTATGGTGCCTCAGATATGCGCAATAATTGTTTTTTTTAATTGACAATTGCGCAAGTATGAACGGTGACGCTTTAGTAATATTGGTGGGCTCTGCGGATGGGGCCCGCCGTTTGGGGTATCGTTTGGCCACTTTGATGTCGTTTAGGGTGCCATTAAGGGCAGACAGACAAATGTACAGACAGACAGACAGACAGACAGACAGACAGACAGACAGACAGACAGACAGACAGACAGACAGACAGACAGACAGACAGACAGACAGACAGACAGACAGACCAAAACTTTTGCGTCGAAGGTCCCCAAGAAAGACTATCGTCTTTTAAAAAGGAGAAACGGGCGGTGTGGACTATGCGCTGCACCCGCTTTGCTGGCCTTAAACCTAGGATAGGGTCCTGGGAGCAGCGGCGGCGATAGGCTGGCCATTGGTGGCGGTGAAGAAATGTAAAGAGAAGGCCATTAGATCACGTGTTCAAGCGTGGAAGCGCCCATTCGCCGGTGTAGAAAATCGTCTATAGCCGCTTTCGTCGGTGTCAGAGTAAGCCACTGTTCTAAGAATGGTTGAGTTACCCGTATATGCTCCATCTCATCACGTGAAAACCCCGCGCAGTTTCAGTGATCGCTTTGCCGTGTGCTAGAACTTTTTTGCGCAGCACTGCATTGAGGCCTTGAGATGTGTTGCCTTGATGAACCGATGGGCTACAGCCAGTGATTTGGTTTTATTTCGTCAAATCGGGAGTCCTATATGTTTTAATCGAGCAGGCACTCATAACAAAGCTCTCGAAGTTAACCGGGCCATATTGAAAGGGCAGGAAAAGGCGTAGTTGTTACATGGCTATATGTATACGTAGTGCGACTAAGAGATGACTTGTACAGTTAGGACCAAAGCTAGTATACTCCGACCATGCCATATTCGTGTTTTTTTATTAGCTATCTCACTGACGATAAGAACCGTGTGAAGTTTTACGTGCCAGAAGCACGATACGATAAAAAAACGCGGTAGTTAAGTCTTTAGAAAAACAAAAAAGATAAAGAGTGGGGATGAAGCAGGAAGAACAGAGGTGGAATCTTTTTTATTTTATTTTTTGTGTGTGTCGAGGCAAAGGACAATAATTCCTGAATAGATCAAATGGTCGCCGCCAAGAGCGGATACGCGTGCACAAAACGATCTTTAGGGGAGTCCGAGTTCTTCCTTGTGCTCAAGTAAATGGATTGCGGCAGTGGCTGCAGAAATGTTTTACCGTAAACCGGCTCTCCTAGCGCTCTTCTTTAATCTGCCCTGCTCCCGCGAGACAGGATGGCGACCATGCAGGCCACCCACAGAAAAGCAATCTTCGATGACCGTGTACTTTGGTACCGGCCCGAAAACCGAAAACAATGCGACACTCGGAAGAGGCTTTGATGACTACGCACCGAAATCGACGCGACTAAGTTTCTTCTTTTTTTTCCTGGGCTTCTTTTAAAATAAAAATCGTGTGAGTTTCCTAAACTTCTTCACGCTGCAAAGCCAGTACAATCTTTAACGGCTCCTGCAAAAGAGACAGTAGTCATTTTGCAGCTGCCCGGGACCGGAAAGACAATCTGGGTTGCTGCCAGCTCTTGTAAGCCCGCAATCTAATCTCTCGGCGTATAATTGCTTTCCTCCCCTGTTTTTTTCGCTCGAACGTGGCCAAAAAAGAAAGGAAAAAAGTATATGGGAAAGCTTTTTTTTTCTCGTGGGGTTTGGGCCATCAGCTCTAGTGCCCTCGCCCAACGCGGCGAATGAGCAAGGGCACAACTTTTGTGTTTCAAGTGCTCTCGACTGCTTCGCTTGTGTGCGTCAAGTCTTTAGAAAGCATCGCCAATCTGTAGCTGCGGATAGGGACATACTTTTTATCAGAATGGTTTCCTTTCTATTGTTAACCCGAAGGGCAGGAAAATGCGTAGCTGTTACGCGGTTATATGTATACGTAGTGCGATCAAGGGATGACCTGTACAGTTAGGCCCAAAGCTAGTACACTTCGACCATGGTCATATTTACGTTTTTTTTATTATTTATCTCACTCACAATAGGAATGGCTGGGTTTTTACGTGCCAGAAGCGCAATACGATAAAGAAACACGCCTCAGTCGGTACTGGTCTGAAGGCATGTCCACCCGTCGAAACGTTAAACCACACTATTCTATAAGGCATTCACCCGCAGTGGCCGCGATCCGCAGTTGGATAACGCCCAATGGTGAATTTACGTTCGCTCTATTGAAATTGAAGGATTTTTTTCGTCCCCGAAGGAGTCATCACCATTCAGTGGACATGATGTGGTTGGTTGTGTTTCTGTTGCAGCAGACGGAGTTTATCTTGGCATGCGCAGCCGACAAATTTTCCGCATAAGCATTCAAAGCGTTGTTAACAGCTGTAGTTTTGTCGCCAGGCATTAATCAGCTCCGAGTTTCAAAGAAAAAAAAAACACTTAAACCACAACGCCACTTATTAAGTAGCTGACAGAAAGGAACATCGCCATACTACACAGCAACCTCGTTTTCATTCCCTCAAATTTGAAACCCAAAATTTTAAACGCGAAGCATTTCTTCGCGTACTGCAGACACTTTAAGCCTATCTATCTATCTATCTATCTATCTATCTATCTATCTATCTATCTATCTATCTATCTATCTATCTATCTATCTATCTATCTATCTATCTATCTATCTATCTATCTATCTATCTATCTATCTATCTATCTATCTATCTATCTTGTTAGGATTTCACAGTGTCGCGATGGTAGCGGTCACTGAGAGTGGCATGCAGCCGTACAGACGTCGTTGAAGACCTCCTGCCCAGAAGGGAAATAGGGAGGCAGTCATTTCGTAAAACAGCAACGTTTACTAAACCAGATTACCGTAGGTACAAAGCCAGCCAGTACAACGACGTCGGCTGGGGCGAACCCCACTAACATGACGCTGGCACGGCCCGTCTATTGTCTGAGGCTGTTTCACGGTGCATGGCGGGAGAAGAGAAGGCTTCACCGGAACTATGAGTGGCTTGCCGCTCCATGGGAAGTGGCGCTGGGAAGGGGAGACTTTGCCGGAACTCTGGGCGACTATCCGATCTCCCATGGGAAAAAGGGCTCCCGCACGAGGACAATGCCTCTGGCACAACACTATCTATTTACCTACCTACGTGAGGATGCTCTCGGGATCCCCCCCCCCCCCTCCTTTAACATTGCGGTTGGCCGAAATTGGTATGAGAGAATAAGATGGTTTGACAATAATGACGGTTTGGTGTTGACATGAATAATGTAAAAAATTCGACAGATCCCCCGTACTTCAGAATTAACGTTATGCGAACCATGTGGAGGGAAGGTGACCATGTTGCATTTTTTTATTGAGCGACACGTCATGAAATGAAGCTAAATATATGAACAAATGTCGCACGCACAGACAAATGTTTAAGAGTTACAGATGTTTATATAACCAGTTCTTTGCACTTGCGCAATAATTCCAACTGTAACATGTGTATTCGCAACACCAGAAGCTGATATGAAGCGTTGATGCTCGCGAGGATACTGGCCCTGGACACTGCTACATAAATCAACTTCAGCGCATGGCAACTAACCACGATTGACGTTAATCCGAAGTGACGGCTGTATCAAAGGAGTACATGCGTAATTTTTATTAACTTCTGTAGGCAGCACAGCAACCACTATTTACGTTTCATGAAGGTAAGCGTCTATTTGAAATGTAGTTCCGAGAACTGGCGTAGCTCTGTGGTAGAATGCTTCGTTGCCACGCAGAATGCTTGGGTTCGATTCCAGCTGGGACCATGACATCTATTCATTGCATTCGTTGGGTCGATGCTACCGATGTCGGGTATTTCTTAACGCTAGCGCGTTAAAATTGTCCATGTGTGTTCTCGTCGTTTCTGGGTAGATACTAAGTGTTTATTACTTGTGGCACATACCCGCATGCTAGCGGCACATACCAGCCCGTGGGTATGTGCCACTGTCTGACGGGAAGTGTTTGACGACGTACTCGACAGGATTGTGACATTATTCATGTCTTGACCAGCGCGTCATATTCGTCAAACCACCTTACTTACCCTCCCATTCTAGTGTTGGTTCACGTCAAGTTAAAGTAGTGACCACGAGAGCACCCAACCGTAAGCGGCTAGATAGATAGATAGATAGATAGATTAAATGTCGCCGAAGTTCACTGAAAAATGCTCCACATTTAAAATTAATCCCCTAACGTACGGCGTCAAACTCACACCCGTATACCACGGGACGCTGTATGCGGGTATGCGCCACATGTGCTTGACAGTATATATCTACCGAGAAACGGAGAATGCTAATTTAAGTGTGAGGGCGTTAAGAGAATGTTAAATCAGGAGCGTTGACTCGACAAATGAAAGGAATATATGTTATGGTCCCAGCAGGAAATGAACCCAAGCATTCTGCGTGGCAGTCAAGTATTGTACCTCAGAGCCACAGCAGGTCTCGGAACTGCGTAGGAAAAAGATCATTGCAAGCGTATTGTTCGTAAACGTCAGTTGTGGTTGCAGTGCTCACTATATAATTGTATACACATTAGATATATACTCCAATTACACAGGCGTCACATCACGATAGTGTCAATTATATTTATGTGCCATTCAGTGAAGTTGGTCTACCCAGTACTATAAAGGCATACCATCTTCGCAAGCACAAGCTCTACATTTCAGCTTAGCGCTTGTGGTGTTGGTATTACCCATGTTGCTCTTCACATCGTTACGCAACTGTAAACAACTTGTTCTGTAATACACATGCGAGTGTTCTACCTACGTGTTTGTGCGTATATTGTTGGTACAAATGGGTAGCGGCATTTCGTATAGCATTGCGCTAAAAAAAAAAAAAATCAGACGCCACAGTCACCTTGTCCCCGCACGCTTCACATGAAATCAATGCTCATGGTACGCGAACATTGCTATTTCCAAAGCTGAAAGCATCCACCAAAGGGAGCAGCGTCGATGGCGTCTTGGCGATGGAAGGTCCGTAAAAACGAAGCCGCCAATGGTTACGCAAGAATCTTTCCAGCAATGCTTTGGTGCTTGGTAAGCAATGTATAAATTAAAAAAAGAACAAAATTAACATAAAAACAGCATATCCACGGAGTGAATGATGATGAGGGGTGTGGGGAAGCGTTCGTCAGCCCGTCCGTGCTTCCGTCCGTCCGCGTGACCATCCGTCCATCTTTTTATGCGCCCGTCCATCTGTCCGTCCGTTCGTGCGTCCATCCGTGCGTACATTTATAGTGAACACTCCAAGTACCACCATCTCCCATCTCGCATCACCTGTGAAACATACCCGCTCTAGAACGGGTATGTGCCACTGGTGGCTACATACACCAACGGAGGATGGACAGACCCACACCCCAAGGAGCTTCGCCCCTAAAAGACAAAGCAGGGTTGTGGTGGAGGTGTTATACTGTGCGTGGGGCAGGGGAGGACACATTTTAGTTTGCCGTTTCGCAAGCACATTGTCAGTGATTCCGGGCGCGCTACTTTTCAGACGTATCGTGCAGAGGTGTCCAAACAGCTGGCTCACCCCACAACAAAAGGTCCTCGGTGTTTATTTTTTACTTGCCATAGGACTTGCCGTTGAGGCTTGAGGGATGATACTTTGTGTGTACATGCACATTAGATGTGCGTTCAAAGGCCTGTGTTGTGTACTAATTGATGCAGTTTCTTGTGCATTCTGTTGTGATGTAAACGAACTGTTAAAGCTGGTTGTGACTCTACAGAGAAGGCCGACTTGCAGTAGAAGACGGGAGCGTTCGAATTGTGAGCTTTGGTACGGCCTATAAGATGACGAGCATCTGCACCCATAACTGGGACGGATCAGTCTATGGAGTTACAAAGACCTGTTTACCGACAGGTCTACGAGATGGCACACATGACATACACGCGACAATCATTGCTCCAGTACCCGATCATTAAACAGTTGAATAAGGTACAATAAAAATAAAAAATAAAATTTAAAAAATCTCGTTTAGCAGGTTAGCTTTTGTCAAGCTTTGAGTTACCTTCATAGGGTTAGTCTTTTTTTTTTCTCAGCTTTGCCTCAGCACTAGTGATGTTGTGCGTTGTCTGCATGCGTTACACCAAGAATAGTAAACCCGGCATGGCCCATGTTTAATGAACAGTCCCTGCCGTGACGCTAAAGTTGATACAATGTGGAGATCAGCGCGCTTCACGATTATAGGACGTGATCCCGAGTGGACTGAATTTGGATTCGAAAACCCGCTCCTCACAGAACTCGTAACACGGGCTGCTTTTTAATTCAGCGACTAATTAGCGGGGTTCAACCTATTCTCCCTTGGATTTCTAGAGTTGTCGTACTCGAGTTCAGAAGTATTTAAGTTTACTGTGAACTCTAAAGCAGGTGTTTTTTGTAGCATAATGAGCTTCCGGACTCGCGATCGAGATCGAGCCTTGTTTTGTACGGACCACATCCTACGATCCCAACGAGCTATATAATTGTCTGCGGGTAGGCTTAACGAGAATGGGCTTTTGTTAGCCTTCTGAATTGTTTGGACTGTCGTTGTGTTTGTACAAAGTATTGTGTTTAAGCCGAGATCACGAGGTGTCCTCAAGAATGGTGTTGGATTAAATGTTGATAATTAAGTGTCTTAGCACTTAGCAACATCACATGAAGGACAGGTTATGCATGATGCTTTTCATAACAAAAAATATAAAACATTTTAGGAACTTTCGATGCGCAACGGCAAAGAACGTTCACAGAGCAGACGGGTCATATATTTCAGTCAGGGAACACAGAAATCTTACGAGTAAACAAGGTAAGTTACCTTCGCTGCGATTAGCTGGCTAGTCTGCAGTCCAGCTGTATTCAGCTTTTGAGTTATCGCTTTCTGGGCAAACTGGTTGGTTGGCTAGGGCAAGGTGAGCAAACAGTCCTTAATTGGACACGCTAGATTCTACGTCAAGCAAACAATACTGTCACCGGAAGTGATCGTCACCGAACACGGCACACGCGTTCATACATGTTTATGTCCGCCGAAAACTCTGAGGATGTGAGCAAAAAAAAAATGAACAGATTGATTCGTCGCAGAACAGGCTGTTAGGACATTATCTCACCCATAATCCGTGTTGATTAATCACGGTAAAACATTCTACAGTTTCTGGCAGTGCGTCAGACATTATTGGAGTTGAGATGGGGTGAATGTATGTTGTCAACTGAAGCTCACGTACCACACGTAAGTGCTGCGGGTAATTAAAAAATAAAAAAATCTAACTTAACTTGAAACAATTAAAACTGTAGAAAGTTGGGCTAGTTGGCACGTATTAATTCTAGCTGGTGATTCTTAAAAGAGAGAAAAGAAGATGAAAGTGAGCCCCATAACTGTCTGCATCACAGTGCGACACCTCAACAGTAGCTCACGAGGGATGGGGGTAGAGAAGGGATTAAAAGGATAGGATTAGAAGGTATGGAGAGATGGAGAAGGAGAGAGCATGGCGCAGGGTCAGCGACATCCGGAAGGAGAAAATAGAAAAGATGGACACAGTTGCAGGAGTCCGAGGACGAGGCTCACTCAGCGAGAGCTCTTGTCGGCGTCAGGAGATGGCGTAGATCAAGCCAGTCGGCCAGAGCTGTGCTATCGTCGGAGACAGCGGGGGTAGAACCGGTCGGCACGAAATCCAGAGAGCGAGTCGTATTGATTCTAGAAAAATGAATACGCACGGCATTTGTGGTATCCTGACTTCCGTCCTGAGCCCGTATTTGCATGACATGTCTTTTTTAGTATTAGGATTTGAAACCAGTTATCTGGCAGAAAAAAAAAGTACACTGTGGAGAGAATTTCACTGGATGAATACGTAAGCAATTTCTCATTAGTCAACCACTGTACCTAATTAAAGTATAATCCTCGGGGTTCTTGGATGGCAGTACTGTCATGCAATTACGAGGCACGATGCATCATTGCAGGGAGAAAATCGAGAACAGTTTTGACCAACTGGAACTCTTGGTCACGCACCTGAATGTAAGTGTGCGAGCGTACATGCATTTCACCCCCTTTTCCGTCACGGTGTAACATCACATTTTATGAAAGAGGAAGTTGTAGAAATGATGATAATACGCGCAGTTGACAAGGAAAAGACAGTGACTGTGCTCACGCTCTGAATAAGTAAATAAATAAATAAATAAAAAATAAACCTAAGTTAACGGCTTTACTGCAATCGTTCCTTTACAGCCAACATACGCCGTATCTAAAACAAAATATCAGTTTGTGAACACATTTCTTTATTTCGTTAACGTAGCTGAACGCACACGCACGCACGTGTGTGTGTGTGTGTGTGTGTTTGCGTGTGCGAGAGAGATATAGAAACCTCCAACAATGTGTTTTAGAAATTGGGCCTAATGAAAATATTATTACTTAGAGTTACTATAATCAAACGGATCTTACAAACGCAAAAACTGAAGGAAAAACAAAAGCAAAAATAGATCGTAGTTGGAGCTGTGTCCGCCTAAAACGTACTTAGTCAAAATCAGTCAACCCAAAGATTTCTATTAAGAAATACTACATTTTCATTTCCCTTCTTTTCTTTTTAACCATGTCAGCTTACTTAATCTGCGTTTAACGTGAACCAGGACGTAACGACAAGTACAGTAATCTCTTGTAACAAGACCGCACTGGGGTGGCCTGCGCAGCCCCACCTAGAGAAAAAAAAAACACTTCGCTAAGTCGGCTGAAAGGGAAGAACGAATCTATAAGAGAGAGAAAAAAAGAACTCAAGTGGCTCTGGAATACCGACATGACACCCGCACACGCTGCTGTGGGGGACACATAATACGTAGGAGACGGGATTACTATACGTCGAAGCCGGCGGCGGCTGAAGATGGGAGTTAATTACTTCGCAGGGCACGGGTGCAAGCACCCCGTTGCACATCGACCCAGCACGCGATGAAAGTCGCTCGAGATTGAGTTTCCATTCGTCGGTGTGCACCGTCTGCGGGGATGCATAGACGATCGAGGTATCGCATTACAGCCGCACAGAAAGCGTGGAAGAAGGTAAAAGCAAGCTCTACAAACACTGTATATATTGCGCCAAAAAAAAAAAAAAAACTCTTTTTCCCGTTTCTTTTGTAAGACATCTCCACTGCACCGTCAACGTGTTCTCGTGTGTCGTATTGCGACAGAGCTCCCCTCCTGATGTATGCGACCTTACGAAATCACCTTTTCTTCTTCTTCGACTCTATTTTAACTGGTGAACCGGCAAGCGACTTATAGTATTCTGTTATGTAGTTGCATGTAACGTGCGGCAGATTGAAATCTCCGATTTTCGGGTTGCAGCCGTATAGGGCCGTTTTATGGCAGTTACCGTATGCGTGGTCATGTTTCTCTCTGTCTTTATTCCCCACGTGGCCTTCTTTGTAACGTGGATTAATGCTCCCCTGCGAGGGGTTGCTCAATAAATCTCGAACGCCTCGCAACGTCGTTACGTCTGCCCCGCTATCTTCTGTCCTAATTTTTCTTTTATTTTATTTTCCTCGGACGTTTCTGCATTTCACTTGCCGCGTTAGAAGAACGCAATTTTCTCGGTTTCTACCATGCGCGTCTAACTTGGTTTGTCTACCGTCCGACATCTCTCGGAGATATCAAAATCGAAACAGCCTAGTGTGCTTTTTTAATATCAACGTCATTACATCAGTTCTCGTTGTATGCGAGGCGTAGTATTTCGCCCGCGTTACGTGTCCCCTACAAGTGTGGCGGGTCACTGAATTCTATTTATCTTCTCGCGAACGTCTGTCGAGTGACGTGTACGACGAGAAGCGGTAGAATGACGATGATAGGCTGCGGAGGAGGAGGAAGAGGAGCAGAGGTTGAGCAAAATAGAAGAGGCATCTCGTGCAGCCCTAGTTGGGAGCACGGCTCAACAGAGTCAGGCAGGAGGCATTGCAGACGTGATGCATACCGTTGTACTTTTCGCAGTTTTACGCATCGCTACTGGAAATGAAAGGTAAGTGGAAACGAACCAGGGACAGAATTCATAAAGCTTACCCTTCACGGGTGTTATGCTTTCTTTTACAATTGGCTTGCCGACTTTGTCGCTGGGTGCACTTTTTTCCCCTTACGAACGTCCGTAAGAGAACATTTTGAAAAAAAAAATGTTTGTTACAGTGCTCGTAAGAAAGAAAAGTCTCCAAGAAGACTGACAGTTTGGCGAGTTAGTACGAACGAATTGTTATGAAAGAGAGAAAGAAAGGAAAACGCTTTCATGAAAACAGACGTATCTGTTCTTGCCTGTCCCGCCGTTTTCTTAATTACGAAGAACGTTTTACCCTGCAATAGTTCGATCCTAGATTGAGACCTAAGACGAATCCCGGTTAGTTAGGCAAAAAATATGCATTACCGATAGACCTGTGACTAAAAATCTAACAATTCATCATCATTCCGTACACGTTACAAATGTACACAAGTGTTCAATGACAATGCGGATTTGACTAGTTGTCTAGCAGTAACGTTATTTCGCGAAAAGTTTTAGTCCGGCTGGTTCAACAGCTACATACCTCCTATGTAAAACGACTGTGCAAGAGTCACTGCATCAATTGAGTGACTTAGACTTTGAGCATCGCTGATGACAGCAGCCGCGGTAGGCGGAGACGATATGCCAGAAGGGGACTTCCATGAAAATCTTTTCAATCGTCGCAACGCTTTCTATTCTTTTCTTTCTCTCTATTGCTCTTGTTCTAGAATTGTGGCATTACGTAAGCGAATTCTCCAATAAAGAACCTGCCTTTCTTTTTTTAATTTCACAGACGCATTCCTAATTAACGCTCCAGTTACCGCGGGACATCGTATTTAACTGCGAAACTTATTTGAACCACGTATTGAAACACTGCATGTGCGCACTGCAATGTACACGGTGGTGTCGCCTTACACAAATCATTAAACCATAGTGTATGCCTCGTCATGGGTTCCAACACGTTTTGTGCACGCCGTATCTGGAGCGGACTCGTCATGCTTAATTTGTATTTGTTGCAAGGACGTGGGGCGTGCCCGTATATATGAAGCCATGGCTGCCGTCAAATTTCGTCCGTTTCCGTTGAAGAGATTCTCATCAACTACTTTAATTCAGTATTTTCACCTTCGATACAGGTCGGTTCTATTCCGTACGTTTTTACTGCGCGTTTTTTTTAACCGAACAGAGCCAAGAAATAGCGCAAGATGGTGGTATACATGCTTTTTTCGTAGAGTCAGCTCCTTCACAATTCACCAGATTTCTGCGTTGATATATTTATTTTCGCCTTTAGTTACTTACGGAGAACATCCAGAACAGGGTTTCATGTTGGTATAGCTGCAGACGCCGTTGCCGCAGAGCCTCGCAAATATCCGCGAGCATATATACAGCGCTGCGCGCACGCACCGCGTTTCAAAGCCGTAAGGCGCTAATAATAAGCGCCAACATTAGAAAAAAAACAAAAAAACAAAACAAGGAAGATGGCGAGACGCGCGTGGAGTGCACCGTTATATATAACCCTCTAATTGAAGCTTTGCTAATGAGTTGCCTAACTTCCATTGTTTGTTTGTTCTTTCACCTCCGGGCTCCGAAGTGTACACTCTAGAAAGTGCACCCGCGGAGTCGGGGTTGGGACTCGTGAAAGTTCAGGCTTCACTTCGCCGGTTTTTTAGCGGCTCGCGCATAGCACCAACACCCCCTGACTTGTGTTTTCTTTTTTTTTTTTTTGACAGAAGGCAATAACGCATTGGGCGGCCATAATTTATCGTGCGAAAAAGCAGAGAAGCGCCGGCAAGCTAATTGCCCTAGGTGTATATAAGAGCGTGCTGTAATCAGCTTGACCCCCTCCCACCTTTTCCTGCTTTCTTTATTTTCCTTTTGAAAATTCGATGGCAGCACGAAACGCTCGGAAGCGAAAGCATGCCTGTATGCTCTGACCGGTACGAGTCACGTACATAGCGTATTTGTGGGCGCCGTTCTCGACGGCCTGCCACAGTTAAGCGAAATTAGCTCATCCGCAAGGCACGCAGCTAAATATAGCTTTCCATTAGTGTATTGATAAACAAAGATGAGCGAGATGTGATATATCACCTCTTTTCGACGTAGTGCTTGTTTATGTGCTTGTGCGAGGCACGTGCATTGGCTTCAGGCAAGCAGCATGCAGCTTGCATTCGCTAAGCGACAAAGAAGACAGCGAGGTTAACCTAGCGGAGGTTTGCAGTCGGCTATCGTGTAGCAGCAAGAATAAATAGAAAGTGGAGACGAGATTGTGGTGACCCAACAAGTCTATATAACTACGACAACGTGAAAATAAATAGCACATGCATAAAGACAGCAAAAGCAGGCGTGCGCAAGGTTCTACATTAGGGGAGGGGGTAGGGATGAGTTGTATGGCTAACGTCTCTCCTCATACCCACTCTCGCCCTCGGTTGGTCGAGTCTGAAAGAAAACAAACTCTCCAATAGATGGAAACATGAAAACAAAGCGACGACGTGATTCTCACAAAAACCTGCGATTGGTTCCTACATTTTAACTTCTTTGAAAGCAACATTAGAGGTCTCCCAGCGGCCATTCTCGTCCAAATATATGCGTAGTCATATGTCGACGAACGAAAAACTGACATGAGAGGTACGACGGAGTAAAGGCGTTGGGCAAAATTGCGCCCGTCCCCTATTAAGCGGCTTAGCAGGAAAACGGCCTCCCCATTCCCCAACTCTCCCTCCCCACACTCGCATATACAAAAAAAGATCGAACGACAAATATTGTGACTGCGTGTTCACAATCTTGTGTCACTAAGGCAGCGCAGAAACTCTTTTAAAGCGACATGCAATGAAGTTCGTCTAGACCGATGCCCAAGAATTTTGATTTATGGGAGCTCGTTGTCGCCCATATGTTCTCTTCGTGCAATCCAGGGCAGCCAACCAAACGCCTTGTATGGCATCCCGGACATCTTTCTTTTAATTAAGTTTGTCTCGGTGTCACGTCGTGACATCTCTCTGAGACACACCAGCTGCCTCCGCTGTTACTTGCATGGAAATTCCCCGAATATTGTCACGGGGTCGTGACGTGGCCGAAGACAGGAGACTTCGTGTTGGGATTTAACTGTTCATTTGGGCGAACCTGTGCCCGGTAAAAGGAAAGTCCAAATACAGCAGCAGTCTCGCACAGATAGCAGTCTCGGACTGATAGCGGCGAACGGAGCTTCGGCCTTCGATCAACAACTGACAAGCGGCGAAGCGCGTCGGCATTTATACTCTTGCCGTCGCATGTTCTAGCGTTATCGCTGGCGGTGGCGTAGGTTCCAGAACAATTTGTACCATTCGCACAGTGGACGTGATCTTATCGAAATGATCTACTACAGTCCGGAACCTTCTGGAAAACTGCAGGCGCGGTTTGCGCTGAGAATCGTGTGGTGTTTTGGGACGATAACGAAAACTTGGGAAATGGAACGTGGCATTGCCCCCCTCTGAAAAAAGGCATCGTCCCGATGCTTTAACTAAAGATGAAGGTACAATAATAATGCAAGAAAGTACAATTAATAAATTACGATGAAACAATAATACAAAAAACACTGTTTCAGTTTGTTAACGCGCATGAAACGGCTTGAGGCGCACGACATGCACGACTTCAGGTCGCGATCGGCGTCGTTGAGAGTTCGTGATTCCGTCGGGGACAACCTCGTAATCAAGTGGGCCGAGACGTCGAACCACCCTGTACGGTCCGAAGTAGCGTCGCAGAAGCTTTTCACTTAGTCCACGTCGGCGTATCGGCGTCCACACCCAAACACGTTCACCGGGCTGGTATTCCACGAAGCGTCGTCGAAGGTTGTAACGGTGGCTGTCTGTCGTCTGTTGATTCTTGATACGGAGACGCGCAAGTTGTCGGGCTTCTTCGGCACGTTGAAGGTACTCGCTCACATCGAGGCTTTCTTCGTCGGTGACGTTGGGTAACATGGCATCGAGCGTCGTTGCCGGGCTCCTTCCATAGACCAATTTGTATGGAGATATCTGCGTCGTCTCCAGCACCGCCGTGTTGTATGCGAAGGTCACATACGGAAGAATGGCGTCCCACGTCTTGTGTTCGACATCGACGTACATTGAAAGCATGTCGGCGATCGTCTTGTTAAGCCGCTCGGTGAGGCCGTTAGTCTGTGGGTGGTACGCTGTCGTCCGGCGGTGGTTTGTTTGGCTGTATCTTAAGATCTCTTGACTTAAGTCGGCAGTGAATGCCGTTCCTCTGTCGGTGATAAGGACCTCCGGGGCGCCGTGACGTAGGACGATATTTTCGACGAAGAACTTAGCTACCTCGGATGCACTGCCATTTGGCAGGGCTTTTGTCTCGGCGTAGCGGGTGAGGTAGTCGGTAGCTACCACGATCCACTTGTTTCCGAAAGCCAACGTCGGAAATGGACCCAGTAGGTCCATACCAATCTGCTGGAAAGGTCGGCAAGGTGGATCAATTGGCTGCAGAAGTCCCGCTGGCCTTGTCGGCGGTGTTTTGCGTCGCTGACACTCCCGGCATGTCCTCACATAACGAGTGACGTCGGTGGTAAGACGTGGCCAGTAGTACCTTTCTTGTATCCTCGCGAGCGTGCGAGAAACACCGAGGTGCCGTGCCGTCGGATCGTCGTGCAGGGCCTGCAGGAGTTCTGGTCGCAGAGCTGAAGGCACCAAAAGGAGGTACTTAGCTCGAAGCGGTGAAAAGTTTTTCTTTTGTAGAAGACCGTTTCGTAGAAAGAAGGACGCAAGTGCGCGCTTGAATACCTTCGGGACTTCGGCGGTCCTGCCTTCGAGGTATTCTATTAGGGCCTTAAGTTCCGGGTCGGCCCGCTGTCGTTCAGCGAAGTTGTGCCGTCCCCTCTCGAAGAGAGCGGCCAGGAGCCGTGTTTGCTTTCCAAGTGCCGCCAAAGGAAGTCGGGGGAGACGCTTAATCCCTTAATAGGGGCTACTTCCACGTCTTGAAACCCCTTTTTCCTTTGTTATGGCCACTTTAAACGGGCGCCGCAAACGACCTTCAGAGCGTCATTTGTCATCTTCTCTGTCAGCTCACGGAGAGAGTGAAAACACCGGTCGTCGACGGAAGAAGAAATGCCAAGCGGCGGGCAGACTCACCCTACCAGCCCGAGCAACAGCACCGCCTTTTTACGGGGGACTTACTGAGTGCTCGTGAATGTTTGTTGAAATGTGACCCCAATTCCTGTTAATTAAAGTTACTTTTGTTTAAATGTTCACGAGTGTTCGACCGTTAACTGGCTGGATAGCGGACGCTTTGACCCGTCAAATGCGAGCTGCGAGACCAGCATAGTAAAAAAGCGCTTCAACTGCCATCAGCCGCCACCTCAACGTCCGCCTGCAATGGGATACGTCGCCACGGCAAGACCCCCGGTTGAACCCAGACACACGCCCATTGCAAGGATATCATCGCCAAGGAGTTGAGCAGCTGACAGCAGAAGGGCAGCAACAAGGTGGGCTCGTTGCATCTTTCAACGCTCATAGTAAAAAAGCGCTTCAACTGCCATCGGCCGCCAACTCAACGTCCGCCGGCATTGGGATACGTCGCCACGGCAAGACCCCCGGTTGAACCCAGACACACGCCCATTGCAAGGATATCATCGCCAAGGAGTTGAGCAGCTGACAGCAGAAGGGCAGCAACAAGGTGGGCTCATTTCATCTCTCAACGCTCAACGCGCAGCTTAGCACCATTTGTTTCACATACGTCCGCTCCGAGACAAAACGTGCAAGCAAGAATGGACCAGGACGAGCTGACGCATGAGTGTCCAAATGTCACACCACAAAATGAAGCTTCCGCATCAAACATTCGGCCGCAAAGAAAAACAACCCTATCGACGAGGGCTAAAGAAATGTACCAAACGAGCCGCGAAGAGCACTGCCGCAAACTAGATTCTGTTTGGAAAAACGTGGAGAGCGCTCTTCAGGCACTGTCACGCGCTAAGGGAGAACAGTTTACCGGCGCCAAAACGCAGCTTCGTGCAAGTTACGAGTGCTACCAACATGCTACCGCAAGATACTCAGCCTTTCTCGAGAAGGCGAAGACGCCTGAGGCCAGGCACGAATTACAGCTCCAACAGGCAATCGATGAAGACCGTGAGGCGATCGTGAGCGAAAAGTTACGAGAGGCCACGCCACAAGAACGCGACAAGGCACATGAAACAGCATCGCAGTTCTCTCTATCGGTTCACTCAAGAGCTTCCTCGCGATCACGACGATCGGGCTCCTCCACGATTAGCCTGGCTGCTGTGCAGGCCCGCGCGCAAGCAGAGGCCGTCAAAGCAAGAGCTCAGTTTGGACGTAAAGAGGCCGCAATGCGCTTAGAAAAGGCAAGAATCGAGGCCGAGCTTGAGGTATTACAGCATGAAAAAGAGGCAGCTGCTGCAGACGCGCAGGCAAGTGCACTCGAGGCAGCTGTGGAACAGGATGGCGGGGAGTGTGTGCGCCCACACCCACCTTTAGACCGGACACGGGTTTCGAGCTACATCACTGAGCAAGCCGCCATACGTGATGCCGAGCTTGCGTCTCTTCGGGCGCCTGTTGTTCATCCGAGAAGCCAGAGCTTGGAGCATGCTGAAGTAGCCGACCACCTCACGGACTTGCGTGACTATCATCAGCCGCCTGCGTACACGCCAGCACCTCACAGTTCCAGCTCAGAGCTTGCCGGCGTCCTTAAATTCCTGTGCCGCAAGGACCTTGTCTCTACAGGACTTACGAAGTTTGATGATCGACCTGAGAACTTTCGAGCTTGGAAGTCATCTTTCAAAGGCGTCATCAGAGATGTAGAACTTTCTGCGCAGGAAGAACTCGACCTCCTAATCAAATGGCTTGGTCCTGAGTCATCGCATCAAGTCCGAAGGTTGAAATCTGTTCATGTGGATGACTTCTCGAAGGGCTTAAACATCGTGTGGAAACGGCTCGACGACACCTTCGGACGTCCTGAGGCAATTGAGGATGCGCTGCTGAGGAGGTTGGAGGAGTTCCCAAGAATATCGTACCGGGATAATGCCAAATTGCAAGAGCTCGGAGACCTCCTGCTGGAACTCGAAGCTGCCAAATCTGATCCCTACCTCGCCGGTCTTAACTATTTGGATAGCGCAAGAGGAATAAACAAAATTGTTTCCAAGTTACCATCTGGACTTCAAGAAAATTGGATGTCAGTGGGGACTAAATACAAAAAACAGAACAACACTGCGTTCCCACCCTTTGCGGTTTTTTCAAAGTTCGTTCAAGACCAGGCAAGCATGAGGAACGATCCCAGCTTCATCCTGCAACCACAATATGTCTCGCCTTCGATCACACAGCGAAAAGAAGATACGACCACCAAGACCCCGCTGCACAAGTCACCTGTGTCAGCAAGGAAAACAAACGTACATCACGCCTTCGAGCAGGTTCAGGAAACCACTCCAAAGCAGCTACTTGAATCGAACAGCTTCGAAAAATGGTGCCCGCATCACAAGAAGTCTCATCCTCTTGCACGGTGTCGCGTTTTCCGTGAAAAAACACTGGAAGAGCAGATGACCTTTCTTAAAGCGCACGGAATATGTCTACGATGTTGTTTATCCTCAAATCACACGCAGTGGCAATGCAAGGCGGTCGTAAAATGCTACATATGCAGCAGCGGTAATCATGCGACAGCGCTTCACCCATCAACTACGTGCTCAGAGTCGCCGAAGCCTATTGAACGCGATAACAGCTCTGCTCAGAATTTGGATGAAAGAGTCACATCTACGCGTACCGAGGTGGCAAACGTGAACGACAACGACAGATCGTGCACTAAAATCTGCCTCGTGGATGTGACTCATCAATCTCAGCCTGACAAAATATTAAGAGCATACGCGATACTCGATGAACAGAGTAATCGTTCGTTGGTTCGGCCAGAACTTCTTGAAGAGTTCAGTGTGGAGGGCACACCTACCCAGTACACATTACGCACTTGTTCCGGCAGTACTGAGGTTGTTGGCAGGGTCGCAAACGGCTTCCTTGTGCAGAGCGTATCGGGCAATGTCAAGCTCTCCCTTCCGCCTCTTCTTGAGTGTGATGAGATTCCGGACAACAGGGAAGAAATTCCAACGCCAGACGCAGCACGGAACTACCCGCACTTGAGGGCCATTGCCGCTCACATTCCACCTCTCGAAGAGGCAAGAATATTGCTCCTACTCGGTCGAGACGTTCTCAGAGTCCACAAAGTTCGCCAGACCATTAACGGGCCACTTGACGCTCCTTATGCACAGAGGCTCGATCTCGGATGGGTCATTGTCGGAAACGTCTGCCTGGGTCGTACGCGAAAAACAGGCACCATAAATGTGTTAAAAACACACATTCTGGGCAATGGAAGACCATCCCTTTTCACCCCATGTACAAAACATTTCATGGTGATGGAAGCGCCGGTTCTCTACACTGCGGATAGGCATCAGGTCAAGAACGATCTCTTATCAATAACAGCATCAGATGGCACCTTGGCACCTAACCTGTTAGAGACAACGCGAGAAGAAAACGAGCGTTCCCTGTCTATAGAAGATAGAGCCTTCCTCAATATCATGGATAGGGAATTATACAAAGACAGGTCAAACAACTGGGTTGCCCCTCTACCTTTCCGCTCACCAAGAAGACGGCTTCCGAATAACCGAGAACAGGCTCTCTCTCGCCTGTACTCGCTGCGACGCACGTTGCGAAAAAACCCCGCGACAAAAGAGTGCTTCGTGCACTTCATGAAAGGATATAAAAGAAGGCGACGTCGTGCTCATCAGGGACAAAGAAGCAAATCGCAACGATTGGCCCATCGGCGTTGTCACCCAAAGCCTGCCCAGTGCGGACGGAATGGTGCGCAAGGTGGAAGTGAAGATTGCAAGGAATGGTGCAATAAGGAAACTCTGCCGACCGATATCGGAAGTGGTGCCCTTGTTTTCGCCATCAACAAACTGTGGCGTCTAGCAAGCAGACACCAGACGGGGAGTGTGCCGTCCCCTCTCGAAGAGAGCGGCCAGGAGCCGTGTTTGCCTTCCAAGTGCCGCCAAAGGAAGTCGGGGGAGACGCTTAATCCCTTAATAGGGGCTACTTCCACGTCTTGAAACCCCTTTTTCCTTTGTTATGGCCACTTTAAACGGGCGCCGCAAACGACCTTCAGAGCGTCATTTGTCATCTTCTCTGTCAGCTCACGGAGAGAGTGAAAACACCGGTCGTCGACGGAAGAAGAAATGCCAAGCGGCGGGCAGACTCACCCTACCAGCCCGAGCAACAGCACCGCCTTTTTACGGGGGACTTACTGAGTGCTCGTGAATGTTTGTTGAAATGTGACCCCAATTCCTGTTAATTAAAGTTACTTTTGTTTAAATGTTCACGAGTGTTCGACCGTTAACTGGCTGGATAGCGGACGCTTTGACCCGTCAAATGCGAGCTGCGAGACCAGCATAGAAGTCGTCGGTAGTTATCGTTCCCAAGAAGTAGTCGTCATCCGGGTCGTCGGGTAGCAGTTGGTCGACAGGCGCACGAGAGAGACAGTCGGCGTCGGAGTGTTTTTTTTTTTTTGCCGGACTTGTAAATGACAGTAATATCATATTCTTGAAGTCTCAGGCTCCATCGTGCGAGGCGACCAGAAAGGTCCTTCAAGGTGGCTAGCCAACACAAGGCGTGGTGGTCGCTCACAACTTTGAAGGGCCTACCGTAGAGGTAGGGGCGAAATTTC
The DNA here is from genome assembly GCF_043290135.1 of Rhipicephalus microplus. Classification (NCBI taxonomy): domain Eukaryota; kingdom Metazoa; phylum Arthropoda; class Arachnida; order Ixodida; family Ixodidae; genus Rhipicephalus; species Rhipicephalus microplus. The sequence continues at coordinate 227,703,490 of NC_134700.1, forward strand.
GACGTAGTCCAGATGATGGCGAGGCACTCCTTTTCTGTTGTGGAATAATTTGCTTCTGCTTTGGATAGCGATCGGCTGGCGTAACTAATAACCCTTTCAAGTCCGTCAGTCCTCTGCACAAGAACGGCGCCGAGACCTACGCTGCTTGCGTCAGTATGTATTTCTGTCTTGGCGAATTCGTCGAAATGGGCAAGTAACGGAGGCGTCTGGAGGCGATGTTTAAGCTCCTGGAAAGCGTGTTCCTGTGGCGTTTCCCACTTGAACTCCACGTCGGCCTTGGTAAGGTTAGTAAGAGGATCGGCGATGCGGGCGAAGTTTTTCACGAATTGCCTATAATAGGCGCACAGGCCCAGAAATCGGCGCACGGCTTTCTTGTCAGTGGGCGGCGGGAAGTCGGCGATGGCGGCTGTTTTCCGTGGATCGGGACGAACTCCAGACTTGCTGATGACGTGCCCCAGAAACAAGAGCTTCTCATACGCAAATCTGCACTTTTCTGGCTTCAGTGTGAGCCCGGAAGTCTTGATGGCTTGAAGTACAGCTTCAAGGCGCCGAAGATGCTCGTCGAAACTCGAGAAAAACACGACGACGTCGTCCAAGTACACAAGGCAAGTCTGCCACTTCAATCCAGCCAGTACTGTATCCATAACGCGTTGAAAAGTTGCAGGCGCTGAGCAAAGGCCGAAGGGCATCACCTTAAACTCGAAGAGGCCGTCCGGTGTTATAAACGCCGTCTTCTCTCGGTCTCTTTCGTCGACTTCGATTTGCCAATAGCCAGTCTTGAGGTCCATTGACGAAAAGTACTTGGCGTTATGGAGCCGATCAAGTGCGTCGTCTATTCGTGGTAGTGGATACACGTCCTTTCTTGTGATTTTGTTCAGGCGGCGATAATCGACGCAGAAACGTAGGGTCCCATCCTTTTTCTTCACTAACACCACGGGGGATGCCCATGGACTCTTGGAAGGCTGGATAATGTCATCCCGCAGCATTTCATCAACCTGTCTTTTCATGGCCTCACGTTCTCGCGTCGAAACCCTGTACGGACTCTGACGGAGTGGTCTGGCATTTTGTTCGGTTATGATGCGATGTTTCGTGATTGGGGTCTGCCGAATTTTCGATGACGACGAAAAGGAATCTTCGTATTGCAGAAGCAGGGCCTTGAGCTGTTCTTGCTTATCGTTCGGAAGTCTGGGATTGACGTCGAAAGCTATCGGAGGGCTTGGTTCCTCTGAGCACGTTCCGCAGAATCGGCGAGGGCGAATGCACTGGTGGCTTCGACAATTTCTTCGATGTATGCGACCGTTGTTCCTTTGTTCACATGTTTGTACTCATTGCTGAAATTCGCGAGCATAACCGTTGCTTTTCCTCCCCGCAGCTCTGCAATTCCTCTTGCGACGCAAATATTTCGGGTGACCAACAGATGCTGACTGCCTTCAACGACGCCTTTCAAGTCAGGTGATTTAGGAGCACCGACTGGAATAATGACGCTTGAGCGAGGAGGAATGGTGACTTGTTCTTCCAGCACATTCAAGGCATGGTGTCCTGACGGCGTGCGCGGTGGTAGTGCTCCTTCTGTGGATAACGTTATCGACTTCGTTTTTAGGTTGATGACAGCACCATGGAGGCATAAGAAGTCCATGCCAAGGATGACATCTCTCGAGCAATGCTGTAGGACTACGAAGTCTGTAGGATAAATACGGCCGTTAATGGTGACTCTCGCTGTGCAGATTCCTGCAGGCGTTACGAGATGGCCTCCGGCTGTGCGGATTTCAGGGCCTTTCCAAGCTGTCCTAACTTTCTTTAAGTTCACGGCAAACGACCCACTGATGACACAATAGTCGGCTCCAGTATCGACGAGAGCGGTCACACTGTGGCCGTCGATAAGAACGTCGAGGTCGCTAGTTCGCCGTCTCGCATTACAGTTAGGGCGTGGCGTCGGGTCACGGCTGCGTTGGCTTGTTCCGCTGCTTCCATGTTGCGTCGTCAGGCCACCTTCAGTAAGTGAGCTTTCGCCGTCAGGGCTTTGCCTGGTTGGCGTTGTGTTCGGAAAGCTCCGTCACGGCGGCGTCGTCGTCGGAGGATCTTCGGTAGTTCGTCGCACAGCAACCGCACCTCCACCGGTTGCTGCCCTTAGTTTCCCGGATACGGGCTAGGAGACGGGCCCCGCGTTGGGCCAGAGTACTGCCGGTGGTGCGGTGACGTGTGGCGGCTGGGCGACGGCGAACGCGAAGGGCTTCGTGGTGTCCACCGAGTTCCTGTCAGGTAGTCGGCGATGTCACGTGGTCGTTCTCCTGGCTGTGGACGCGGTGCATTGACGGCGAAGCCACGCAGTCCCATCTGTCGGTACTGGCAACGGCGGTAAGTGTGTCCGGCCTCGCCGCAGTGGTAGCAGAGCGGGCGATGACCAGGGGTGCGCCAGACGTCAGTCTTCCTTGGTGCACTGCGCTGGGCCGCTGGCGAACGGTATGACGTTGGTGGGTGTGGGGGCGGCGGTGGCGTCTGTCGACGGAAGTGCGATGGGGCGGCGTTTTGGTGTGGACGGGGAGGAGCGTTGTGGCGCAGTGCAGCGGCGTAGCTCATAGCTTCCGGCTCGGGCAGTGGTGCGTGGGGAATTTGAAGCGATTGCCGAACTTCTTCTCGCACAATGTCGGCGATTGAATCCACTTGAGGCTGCGCCGAAGGCAACAGCTTGCGCAGCTTTTCCCGCACGATCGCTCGGATCGTTTCACGCAGGTCTCCGGAGTTACTGGCTTGAGCAGCAGCGCAGTCTGCAGTCAGGCGACGATTATACTGTCTGGTGCGCATGTCCAGGATCTTTTCGATAGTGGTCGCTTCGGCTGCAAATTCTTGGACGGTTTTCGGTGGGTTTCTCATCAGTCCCGCGAAGAGCTCCTGTGTGACCCCCTCGCATGAGGAAACGGACTTTTTTCTCCTCAGGCATGTCTGGGTCAGCGTGACGGAATAGTCGGGTCATTTCTTCTGTGAAAATGGCGACATTTTCATTTGGTAGCTGAACCCGAGTCTCTAATAAAGCAGCGGCCCTCTCTTTGCGAGCGACGCTCGCGAACGTTTGTAGGATGCTGCGGTGGGCTGGGATGCTGCGGTTGTCATTGTCGCTGCAGTCGCGGTCATGGCCTTGGTCTTCCGCACCTTGTCTTCTAGAAGCCCGTACTCCGGTGGTAGCCCTTGCTGTCGGCGGCTTGTTCGCTGCTCCTGGTTGGCGTCGGTGTCTTCTCCGCGACGTGGGCTGGGTTCACGGCTTGACGGGGGCGTCCGGTACATGAACGAAGCAGCACCTCCACCAGATGTCACGGGGTCGTGACGTGGCCGAAGACAGGAGACTTCGTTTTGGGATTTAACTGTTTGTTTGGGCGAACCTGTGCCCGGTAAAATGAAAGTCAAATTACAGCAGCAGTCTCGCACAGATAGCAGTCTCGGACTGATAGCGGCGAACGGAGCGTCGGCCTTCGATCAACAACTGACAAGCGGCGAAGCGCGCCGGCATTTATACTCTTGCCGTCGAATGTTCTAGCGTTATCGCTGGCGGTGGCGTAGGTTCCAGAACAATCTGTACCGTTCGCACAGTGGGCGTGATCTTATCAAAATGATCTACTACAGTCCGGAACCTTCTGGAAAACTGCAGGCGCGGTTTGCGCTGAGAATCGTGTGGTGTTTTGGGACGATAACGAAAACTTGGGAAATGGAACGTGGCAATATAAACATTGCACATTTGAATGCAAAACTGTATGTTTGTTTATTCGGGCATTACAGCTCTCTAGACTTATTTCTTAATTTTACGTTCCTTTGTTCCTCGGGTTCCGAAGCGTGCCCGGGATCTTACGCGAGAGAAAAAAAAGAACTCTGAATTTACGTTTATAGGAAGATTGGTGAGCGTGGTTCTCCGGGTTCCATTTACTCTCCAGCAAGCACCTGTGCGAGTCACTCGTTCTTGCAGACACCGCCGGCGTAGACGAACCAGAACCACAGCAATAGACTTCGTGAAAGTTATATATAAAAGCAATAGCTTTGACTTCCGTTGAACAGTACGGCGAGCTCGGTATATCTTGTTAGCTCTCTCTTCTTTCGTCGCTATACTCTGTCGATTGTTAAAGTTGAAGTATTTATTTGTCTCTTCGAAATCCGCCGCGCGTACATGGGTCCCGGTAGGTAAAGACTAGACGTCTGCGAACTTTGATTTTGTGTTATCCCAGGAGAACAACTGCGTGCGATGGCAACCCCCGTTATCAATGCATAAATATGCAAATGGTCTTGAAGCTTCTCTTTGTTTTTTCCAGCCCTTTCCGTCTGAATATAGTGCGCGGTGTAAGTCAGACCGGTTGTTCGATATTCACACTCTACGGGTACGGCGGTCTGCGAATTATGCGTTATTACTACTTTTTCTTCGCGTGAACTCTTTTTTATGAGCCTTCCCAGAATTTTCTGACCGTGTTGCTGGGCGTCGCTGGTTTTCCTAATAGCTCACGTCGAGCTGCGCTTAAATTGGCCCGTATTCTCTAGCAACGTCTCATATACCTCTACAGGTCCGCTATTGCCGGTTCTGTTCTCTGCAATTCGGCGCGATAAAAACAACAATCTACACGACCATATAGCAGTGAAATGAATGCACCTCAATCAGAGCACGATTCCTCCAATAAAGAAAACACATCACTGCCTACACTTTTTCAGGGTATATAGTATGCCGCGTCTGCCTATTCGTTATCTCGGTATGCAACTACCTGCACAGAGATAGTGCAGTTTAGCAATGAAAAAAAAATCTATTACGCGTAAGGTAGCTCCGATGAAAACATGCATGATGTGTGGATCAAGTCCACAGTTGATTGTTGCCAGGCGCGCTTTGTTTCAAGTTCACCGAATGCATGTTGGCGTCATCAGGTTATCGCACCCAGGCCAGACGCATTTGTTGGACCGGAACACCTGGAGACGCGTTCACTATCATTAAACTGTGATAAGAGTGAGAGGAGAGAAAAGGCTCTTCAGACATTTACGAGCGGTGTGCAAGCACCAACATCTCTGTGAAACCCTGCACCTTGTGAAGGTTACACTTACCGCTCTTCTCGTACAAGCAGAAGTTGCTTCTCTATATTAAAGTTTAGCCAATAATGCAAGGAGAACAAGACAAGAGCGCTCGTAATTCCAGCCAGAACGATTGGGAAACAAACGAAAAAAAAAAGAACTCTAGTATACGCGTGCAGTATACAGCTGATGGTAGAGTGTTAACTCATCCACCACGTCCACTCATCCACAATGTTTCACGAGCATATTTATTGATTTGATTTGCATACACAGATAGACAAGGACACAGAGGAAAGAGGGAGAGAGCAAGCTGGCAACTGCAACCTGGAGGGGCACAATGCCTGCTCACTCTTTCAGGAGGAGGGAAGAAAGAGAGGAAACAAAGATTAGAGGGAAGAAAGAGGAAAGAAGATTAGGAAGGGGAAAAATGACGAAGACTTCGACGAGTATGAGTAAATAAAACCTAAATAAAATAATAATAATAATAATAATAATAATAATAATAATAATAATAATAATAAAAGACCATCTATAAACAGTTGGCCAGGTCCGTTTGGTTCATAAATGTAAGGAGAGCTCGATGGGCCTGGTTACGTCGGGAAGCACAACCGCTCGGAAAGAGGTAGTCGTCTAGGGTCACGCCCTTAAGTCCTAGAAATTTATATTCCTTAATCAGCAAAGACCGCTGCGTAGCAAATGTGGGGCAGTGCACTACGAGATGCTCAAGTGTTCCGCAGGAGCCACAAGCTGCGCCCAGCGGACTGTTCACACGACCTTGGCGGTGTAATCGTTCACGCACCAGCACAGAGCCCACGAACAAAAGGCCATTCATTATCATGCAAGTGCAAAAGCAAGGCATACGCTAAATTTAGGGGCGAACTGACAAATATTTTGGTACGTACAGTATAGATACATGCCATTTGCCAGTGGGCACCGCTTATGATATGCTTAACATCGCAATTAGCTGGAATGGGCTTTTGCCAATAATCGTTTAAGATGTCTTTATCAGTGCATGACCTGAGGTTTCTGTGCCATTCCTATGCCTAAAAGGCGACACTGTTGTTGAAAACTCGCATAGTCTTGATGCTAGGTTAGCTCTTTGTTCATTATGGTGTAGCGTTGTGGCACTGTTTCATCTCGACGAAAACAGCCCAAGTAGAAGCGCATATGAAGCAAGAGCTGGACGAGGCGGCCGCTATAAGCCGCGTGCACAGATACGTGTTGGTCCCAGTTTCGATTCCAGAATCAGCATAAGTGTCTCATCGACAACGATACTTTCTCACTAAGTAAGGGCATGCGACTAGAGAAACTTTCATCTCCAATCGAATTCGAATCGAGTATCGAATGCAGAAGACGTTATTGAAGATTGAAAGAAATAAAAAAGAAATGAAATCGGCGAACGTTTTCGGGCACATAACACGGTCAGTGAAGGCATGCTGCCGAAGGAAGGAAACAGAAAGGGTGATTAAACAGAAAAACGTCAGGTTGGCGTCACTGAGGGATGATAGGGAAGCGGAATATACTAATGGGACAGGGAGAACATGGAAGAGAAAGAGAAGAAGCAAGAGAGACTAATACAAACTATTATGCAGAAACACAAGCTGTTCGACGTGACCTGGCTTCCCTCCCTGTAATGTTATACGGTGATTCCTACAGTTGAAAAACATGCGTTAATTGCAGTGGCGTAGCCAAGTAGGTAAGGGGGAGGGGGGGCTGGAACCTCTCCTCGAAATTTTTCGCGTGGACCCCCCCTCCCCTCGCCCTGCAACTTACCCACATTTTTTTTTATTCATCGTTTCACGCTGACATGACGCGGTGCTACTATCTATCACAATGTCATTCCTGGGCGCTCTCGCAGTGAATAATGTGTGCACACGGGAAAACCTGTCGCGGTGTTTGTCAAGGTATTCTGGGATTTTGAGCAGGAATCTCGGCAGCGAGTGTGGTAAGTTGGCTTGGCGACGGGATTTATGCTGCAGCGATGGTCATGCGTCCCGCCGGAACAGATCTCGCCAGAGTCGATCACTACGGTAATTGTTCCGAGGCAGAGATTCGTTTTAATGGTCAACAATCAGACACAGTATCAAGGTCCGATAGGCCACGTTTAAGCATGTTAGAGTGTGACTCTTCGTACGTGTGCAAGGATATACTCAAGCCAGAAAAGAACATTTCTGTTGAACCAGCGCAAGTTCTGCTAACATCTAAACACTCACTCACTCACATACACACACGCTCGCACATGCACACGCACGCACATGCACACACACATGCGCACGCACACACACGCACATACACACGCACAGACGCACATACACACGCGCGCACATACACACGCGCGCACACGCACGCATACACACGCGCACTTGCACGCACGCACACACACACACACGCACGCACATGCACACAAACACGCACACACACACGCACGCACATACACACAGACACACACACGCACGCACACACGCACACAGACACACACACGCACGCACACACGCACACAGACATACACACGCACGCACGCACGACAGAATATTTGGTTTATCCACCGAACTTCGCCTGTATGCGAGTGTAGAGTGTACAATGTTGCGATACATATTTTTACTACGCTCTAACTGCTAAAGACACCCCAAATTGCTGTCTACTGAAGGAGGTGCAACACAGGCAAACGTGCAGGCCAATCACAACCTTAGAAAGGCGTACTAACATACTCATCATGTAACTTAAGCTGATTGATAAAAAGTTGGTGGTCAGAAACGTAAAGAGCGTAATGAGAAATGCAGGGTGGGCAGCTGTAGTGAGCACAAGTTTTATCATTCAGCAGTGTGGCAAAGAGCGCAAAAAGGAACATGGAGCATACGATAACATGGAACATATGATAAATTAAAAATAAGTATACTGATTCGCTTCATCTGTTCATCCCTTTACAGTGGCATGACTGGAAGGGCATCTGAGCGATTTCTGCAACTAGCGACAACGCACAACAATAAATGCACAAAATGAAGAACATCGGTGGGCGTGGACATATGTAAAATTAAGGACAACATACAAAGTAACCATAATTTTTAGGAAAAAAATTAATAAACTGTGCAAGCAATGTTTCAAGCTGCAAAGATACACATAACACGGAAGAATACTGTTGATTGTATTTTTCGATTGACAGGAAGATTATCCTGCGCATTACATGTCATAAGATATGCCAGATATGTTCCAAAATTTACGAGAATAGTTACATGAAAACTTGCACAGTTGCATTGCCGTTCACGTACATCTTTCGTATCTGCGAACCACGTCTGCAAGTGAAAGGTGCCGCCGGAAAGCAAAGGAGTAGGCAACGGGAGAGAACGGTATCATTGTGCCACGATGTTATTTTTGCCAATATATCTCAATGAGTATAACTTGTGCCCTTATAGATCTGGATGAAAAGAGCGCATAATGATTTTACCAAAACCTTCTTTTTTACTACCCGCCACGGCGGTCCAGTGGTTATAGTGCTTTAATTCTGACCCGAAGGTTGCAGAATCGAATACCTGTCATATTTTTATGTATAGGTGAAAATGCTCGAGACATTTGAACTTTGATTTGCGTGTACTTTAAAGAGGACCTCTAACACTTTTCACGACTTCACAGTTTTACATGTTTTTCGAGCTGGTGGCGTACACTGATGGCTTAAGAGATAAGTGCCGCAAGAACGGCAGCGATAAGGCCACGCAGTGCAATGTTATTCAGTGTAGAGATATCAAAATACAAAGAAATGAATGCTTACCCTCAACTCGATTTTCGCGAGCTCACCTTACCGTGTTTCCCTTGCCCTCTGATGTCGGAAGGCTGCCCAATGAAATGAAATCCCTACCGTACGTAAAGCTTGCGTGACGTCCAGCGTATTAAGGATGCACTTGCGATGGTAACAAACAATGTGGCGCTGAAAGACGGAACGACACGTGCGAAACAAGCCAGCTCAAGAACGCTTCTACAATATTTTGTTGCTTTAGTGACATTTCTTTTTGCAATGACGTATATATATCAACGCTCTTACATTTTTTTTAGTTTATTCAAATGACGGCGCCCGGAGCATCGCCGGCGCGTTTCCTTCAGCACATGACGTTCGACGCATTCTTTGACCACCTTTGCCCTTTTCAAGCAGGAAACGTCGGACAGATTTATTCTCTGTCGCTTTGAGTGAAAAATGATGCTAATAAAAGAAGAAATTTAATAGTAATCTTTATTTTGATGCAATTGTGTGATCACATTTAACGTTACATTTATCCAATAATATGACGTCAACCTTCCGGCGTCATTTCCACTCGCTGTAGTTCTGGCGAGCGCCGCTATGAGTTTTGTAGTCGGCACTGATGTTTTCAAGCGTTAGAGGGACCTTTTAAGACCCAAAGTGGTAAAAGTTTCGGAATGCCTCACTACGACGTCTCTCATAATAGCGTTGTCGCCCCCCCCCCCCCCCAGAAAATGAATATATGATGGAGATCGTTTTTTTTTCTGTTCTGCTCCTCTTGTACTTGCGTTGATGACTCTCTATTTTAAGCGAGTACATCGCCTTTGAGTGCTTCTAGAAAATTCGTCGCGTATAGAGCAGTGGTCTTGTGGTAGTCACACTCGTTGTGGCTTCCGAAATTTTCGAGCGCGTTCTTCCAAGAGGACCAAGCTTGCACCAAGCACTTGGTGAATGCTTTTGTCTTAACTTTCTTTTCCAAAAGGTACACATGTCTTGCTCCCACCTGATCTTTGAAATACATCTGCAGCCAGGAAAAGATTTCTCGCCAGTGAGATTGAAACTTCAGCTTCCGCTTTACGCTGTAGTTAGCGCCTGGTTTCCGTGACGTCGGTAGCAAACGCCCTTTAGTCTCGTGGTGCTGCAACTCCTGGTGTCTTGGCCTATTAAACAGGTGAAGACCAATGTTGTAATAAGGAATCGTGGTTTTGGTGCATTCATCATGCTCCAATCGGTTTTAAGAAGTTATTTCGGCGCACGAGTAATATTCATGCAGTGCAGAACTACAGCTGTGAACCGTGTCTTTGGCTGCTGTAGCTTTTTCGCCAGTTGTCGAGTGTGCACTGGGTACAGCGTCGCTTTTCGAGAAATAATTATCAGACGTTTTAACGCTCACATCATTTCGGTGCGGTCATCGAGTCTCTTAAAAGGGCGCTAATTGACACAGAAAACGAACTACCCACCAATGCGTGTAGGCTGCGTATACTTGAATGGGGTGACTTCGCATTGCTAGACGCAACGTGCTCAGCAAAGTTTGGGCAGTGACACTGAATGCGAGAAACGAGAACCTTAGCGACGTTACATGTCGGCTGGCTAAGTTCCGCCTTAAACACTGGCGCTCGTTTATCCCCTGGCGGAAATATTAGCGGGTATACATTTTCTCCGCTTCCTTTCAGGTGCCGGCAAGGTTGCGCTCGTCCAGTAGCTTACTCTGCGCGCGAAACGTCTCGTGCGCCCTTTCGGAAAGCTGGTATAGTTTCTCTGGCGTTGTGATTCCATACCACAAACATGAATGGACGCGAAGGAGTTGATGCCAGCAGTGAAATTACAGCGACTCGAATCACAATGCCCGAAAGAGACAACCGACAGGCGTGGGTGGTACACAGTACAGCGTAAGTAAACTCGTGCGTCACGCGCTGGCAGTTCTCGTCGGAGTTCACGCGTCTGAGAAATTGATTGATTGATTGATTGATTGATTGATTGATTTGTGGGGTTTAACGTCCCAAAACCCCATTTGATTATGAGACGCCGTAGTGGAGGGCTCCGGAAATTTTGACCACCTGGGGTTCTTTAACGTGCACCGAAATCTGAGTACACGAGCCTACAACATTTCCGCCTCCATCGGAAATGCAGCCGCCGCAGCCGGGAATCGAACCCGCGACCTGCGGGTCAGCAGCCGAGTATCTTAGCCCCTAGACCACCGCGGCGGGGCGAACGCGTCTGAGAAATCGATTATGGTAAACTATGCTCTAAACAAGACCGGAGTTCATTCCTTCATCACTAGTGAACCAATCACTCGAGATTGTCTATAGTACAAGGTGGCTGCTGTTCACGTCAGCGTAACTGCTGCAAACTTGAATACACGTACTGGTTATAACAGTGCATACATGGCATATGTAAGCTGTGCGCTGAAATATTCTGTAGAGCTCTGAATCTTTTGACGTGAAGGGAAATGACGGCGGCAAGCTTACCAACAACGGAAGACACTTTGCCACAACGCTATCGTTTCAGGGGGAAGAGCGACGAAAGCTATACGAACAAAATAAATAAACGTTTTCTAGCACATAAACCCTGCGAACAAGCTACTTCTATGTCAGTAGCTATAAGGTCCGTTCAGTTCCAGGAAGTTGAAATGACAGTGCAGCTAGAGTTGAACTCATGCAGCACCAGTTCAGCGAGTGTTCGCGTAGCGCGACACTATCTCGGCACTGGAATGAACGCCGAAGTGCAGGTATAGTGCATCCAGAGTACCACCGATACCGTGCCGACGGGGCCGTGTTTCTCACTTATTGGCTCTGTGCTTGCGTGTGAAAGCGTTGGTGTGCAAGCTGGCAATTTCATCCAAAAAGCCATAGATATTGTCACAACATGTGCAGCTATTGAGCAAAAGCTTTATCGAACTGATAAGGGTTCCACGAAGCATGTTCGCAGTTGTTACGATGGTTGCAACGCAACAGAATGTCGAGCTATGTACCACGAAAAAGTCGTGAGCCAGTACCTTGATTTTTCCTAACGTGACGACTGGGCATCGATTGGTCAGTGCTGAAAAAAACGTGCTTGGCTCTTTTGTGCTACTTGGGTGGACAGCCCCTAGCCGACCGGTTCAACACTTCTGTGTCGACCGTATACACATTTGAGTCAAGCAAACCTTGGATTTTCTCATCAGTGTAAGTGCGGAAGTGATTCCTTGGAGCCAGGCATGAGCAGGAATACAGCAAAGCCGGTTTCCTGGCAAAAAGCGCCTGCATGGGGCTTAAAAACGCCATACGATGCAAAGGCGACCGACATGTGAATATTAAAAAAAAAACCGACGGAGTCGCCGAATTCCCATTTACGTGGTTCAAGTCTTCATTCAGTATCAGCGTCAACCTCGTGAGAACGCCGCTTACAGATACGCATAATTCGTCTGCTACCATGGCTGCAACAGCGCCACTGCTTGTACTCGAGCCGCACTACTTCCAAACTCACTGTAGGGTTTTTTCTCAACTGACCGTGCACGATTCCTGCACTCTTTAAACGAATGGCTCAATTCAGAGATTGCCAGCTCGTACTACGAAAACGAACGTTCGAATGCGGCAACACGTGAACCAGTTCAGGCAGTGCAGATAAATTGAACGGCCTATCGTCTCGTCCAGGCTACATTTTTTATGGAGACCAACTGAACATTTCTCAAAAATGATTACCTTGCCCATGCAGATTGCACGATAAAACCTCTACGATTGGAGTACTTCACTGCTATCAAATGTTACAGCTTACCTCTAATGTCAACCAAGGTGCGAGAAAGTCAGCCCGAAAAATAACGCATGCGTAGTCGCATTGCCAACGTGCAGCATAAGTTGCAAAAAAGCTACTTATTGCATATCGCAAGCATCCTTGGATGCGCGCAGCAAAGTTAAAAAATGCTGATGAAAAGTTATCACTGCGTCAGGACTGCTTAACATAAAAAAACATTCCCATAGGAACGCAGTCAGAAACATCGGCAGTAAGAAATTATTTGCTAGGCAAAGTAAGCGAAACCGAAATGTAATTATGAATGTACAAAAACATGCTGCGTATACCTTTCATTCCTGTTTATAAGCGGAGCCATCCTTGACTTGTGGAACGCACTTTGCCACGACGTGGACTACGTCATCTACGCTTAACAGAGATGAACGATTAAGGATGTCTTCTCCGATCGGGCGGGCCATCGCCATGATGCGTTTTCTAAGACTTGCCCATTCAATGATGTGAGGAAAGGCTGTTGCTCCAAACAGTCATATACCTGTCGTTTACACCCACCGTGGTGGTCTAGTGGCTAGGTATTCGGCAGCTGACCTGGAGGTCACGGGATCGAATCCTGGCAGCAGCGGCTGCATTATTGATGGAGGCAAAAGTTCTGTAGGTTCATGTGCTCAGATTTGTATGGACGTTAAAGAACGTTAGCTGGTCAAGATTTCCGGAGCCCCCTTGGTACGGCGTGTCTCACAATCATTTGGTGGTTTTGGGACGTTAAACCCCACATATCATTCAATCAATTACATGCCGTTTGCTGTATTTTGCTACGATTACTTAAATTTTACTTCCTCTTTTCACAAGCATACGCAAGGGAATAGGGCGAAGTCACCGCCGATAGTCACGTCGCAGAAGAAAGCTGATGCTTGTCCCCCCCCCCCCCCCCCCCCACTCCCGGTATAGGGTCGGTCTGAACCCCTCCCGAAAATTTTTTCTGGTTACGCCCCTGGTTCATTGGGCGCCCCAGTAGCAGGCGTGGCAAGATATCGCGAAGGAATCTTGGTGATACGTGGATGAACTGCAGCTCCATGCTCTTTCCAGTATTTCAAATGATCATCCTTTCTTTAAACCAGGGGATTATAAAAGTATTTTTAATCTCTTTACTGTAAGGTCTGATCATAGTGTAATAGTTATTTCTTAATAGCAGTTCGAAATTCTCCCAGGCCGTTCCCTGGTCTTGTTTGCTGGAGCCATGACGTGCGTAAATGGCAAAATATTTAACGTAAGCGTGGGCTCACTTTTGAACCAGGATATCAACTATAGTTTTCAACGAAATAATTGCCGTAACTACGTTACTATAAGGTTTCGCCACCCCTTCCTAACCAAAAGAAGAATGGTAAGTTGGGCGAGATGGTAATAATCCATAATTTAAGTGCGCAGCAAGCAGACGAAGACACGAAAGGAGAGAAAATGACTGATAAATACAGCTATCAACTGAAGCTTTATTGCAAGAGCCAGGCAATATAAAGGACAGGATAAAAAGCAAGAAAGGGAGAGGGTGAGGAGAAAAAAAAGCACGAGGGACCAAATCAACAAAAACCCAGGCTACATCAAGCATAGCACCCCGTCATTCGGGACCAAGATGACTTAACTCTATCATGTAAGGCGACAGAGGGAACACTGACGCAAGACTCGTACTTCTTGTAAATGTGCGCAGCATCAATGAGTTCGTGCGCCCTTTGGTTCTTATGTCGGAACAACACAGAAGTGTCCCTAAAGAGGGGAGCGCAGCCACATTTCGTACAGTGGGCTGCTGGATGACGGATGGGCCTTGTAATGTTCTCGAAATCTAACATTTGAACAGCGACCTGTTTGTCCTATGTATACACGGATGCAAGACGCATTACAGATGGAGTTGACAACACCGGTGATACAGTATATATTATACTGAACATTACTAACATTGCATTTATCTGGCTGTAAGTTTCGCTGAATTGCGACACGTCTGTCTACTTCGGCACATAAAGTGAATAACTTGTTCCTGGAAGAAATTGTCATTTGGATGCCATATCTGGATACAACATTTTTTTAGGTCGCATCAAGATTGTCTGTCCTTTTCTCTCCTCCATATCCAAGTTGAACCATTCGCCTTTGTCGTATTTTAGACAGTCGTCCTGTCCCATTATTCCAAACCTAAAATGCTACCTATTCGAAAGTCGAGTCGAAATATGGGATTAGGTGGTATTCAATTCAAATTCATAAGTCCAATAATCGCGCACCCCTAATACTGAGAAATCTGCACTTTTTTTTTAATTTTCGCATATCTTCACTCCATCATTAAAATATGGGACTTTTTTTTTTTTGCCCTCTTGATTGCAGCCTACGGTCTTTGCTGCAGCTCGTATTCAGAGTATTCCTACGAGACACACGAAGTAACAAAGCAACGATCGCGATTTCCTGATGTTTCGCTGTGCCTGGTCGCAATGCAATGTTCGTTGCTATGCGTCTCGGCAGTCGGTGTAAAGCGACACGGATGCAGCTTAGTGACATGAGATGCCACGGTTATTCTAAAGCTCGAAACGACAGACGAAGACGTAGAGAGCCGCTGGAGCGTCGGACCGTTTTTCAGCCCAATTAGGAGATGTTGAAACCTGACGCTATACATACTCCCACGCAGATTACCTGAACAGCGGAGTTATTCGGTACGTGGATGTTCAAACGAGAAAACGAAGCGAAAAGGAAACAAAAATGGCGCTACACGAAGTATACACCGACCTTAAGGATCACTTTTGGCGTAGATTGAATTTTAATTAACTGACGAAACAAGCAAAGGAAACGTTCGTGGAGACGGTGCCTGCGAAATGGTAAATCACAGATCTCACGTTGCTTTCCATTACTAATTTAGCAGGCTCTACAGTTGATTGATTTGTGGGGTTTAACGTCCCAAAACCACTATTTGATTATGAGAGACGCCGTAGAGGAGGGCTCCGGAAATTTTGACCACCTGGGGTTCTTTAACGTGCACCCAAATCTGAGTACACGGGCCTACAACATTTCCGCCTCCATCGGAAATGCAGCCGCCACAGCCGGGATTTGATCCTGCAACCTGCGGGTCAGCAGCCGAGTACCTTAGCCACTAGACCACCGTGGCGGGGCCAGGCTCTACAATAATAACAGCCTTGTCAAGTAAGGAGAAAACAAGCGGGAATTGTCGACTCTGCAAGCGCGGAAGAGGTCAGCGCGAAAGAAAGCAGTCCTGGTTGACAGCGTGGCTGTCGCTGCCCTGTAGATGGGAAAATGGGCATTGTGGTACAGGAACGAAATGACAAATTGGCCAAGTAGGTGAATGTTCATTCTGTGAAGAAAAACAGCGCGCACACAAAAAATGTAGACAAAGAAAAGAAGGTGGAGGGAAGCAAAAACATCACGCATGTCTTGTGAGGTGACCACCAGAAAAAAAAAATGATGAAGCAATACGCTCATTAATACAACAAAACCAGTTCTTTGCAACGTCACTGAGGTTTGGCTAACACAAGATTCACGGAACTTAATAATGAGAAAAGCTACTGATAATTCGCGTGTGAACTAGCCGTATAGTGCTTAAACAGTACAATGGTGTTTGGAAAACCAGGTGGCGCAGCCAGATTACGAATGGGAAAGTGAATCGTTCTGTAAAGCGAGTTTAGTGCTCACGCAGCTGTTTATTAACACAGCCGCCCCCCTTGTCTGATATAGTGAAGACCGCGAGGTTATGAGATGTGATGGACGACCCCGGGGGCACATGCATGTAACACACTCATTTCAATGGTTTAGCACACCTTTTAGGGCGAAGCTCCTTATAGCGGCACCCATTCGTCCCTCGTAGTAGTGCGTAAAATTTCTTACTCTTTGACCTGCAAGGTGGTGCCACTGGGAGATTTCTCCTGTGCGTTGTTGAACAATAAAAAATTCGCAGCGTGCCCGTTAACTAAAAGCCGAATTCTCCTGTCTCTCATTCCCCATTAGCAGCCATTGGTATGTACATTGAGCACTATCTGACAGGAAAAGGTTGCTACGCTATACTCGCTGGGCGTAACCTCCTTGGTTTTAGAAAGCTTTAGCGAGCGTTGGCCAACAGTGCCATGAATACAATGAACTAGTATATACCATGAACTCGAGGTGGTTAATAGTGGGAAGTAGACACGAAGCGCAAGCGTAAGAAAGTGTGCGTGTGCCACCTGTCGTTTAGTCCTTGGAATGTCCGCTGGATGACGGTGCTTCTATATGCGGAATATATGATGAAGACATGCGATATGGTGGTACTTGGAGTGTTGACTAGATGGACGAACGAACACACAGACAGTTGCATGGACGGACGCACGGATGGCTGCACGACGGATGGACGCACGAACAGACACGCACGGACGGGCGGATGGACGCCCGAACGGTCACCCAGATGGATGCATTGACGGACGGAGGCTTCGCCCCACTCTCCATCATTCACCCCGTGGATATGCTGCCATTTTTATGCATGTATGTAGTAACCACCTCACAGTATATTCATGAAGTGAATGATGATGAGTGGGGCGAAAATTTGGAGGGCTTTATCGGCAAACCATGAATCAGCCGCTGGCCGCGTCCGTCCGTCATCTGTCTGTCTGTTTGAAGCACGGACGGACGGACGGACAGAAGAAAGAACGAACGGATGGAAAGAAGTGCGGACGGACTGATGGATGATTCGCCCCACTCATCATCATTCACTCTGTGGATATGATGTGACTTTTTTTTCCTTCTTTCCTTAGTGCGTATTTGGAAAGCATGTGGTGCACGATGGAGTCATTGGCAATGAGGTCCATCCGTCCCTACATCCACCCATGCGTCTGTCTGTCTGGCTGTCTGTCTGTCTGATTGATTTGCGGGGTTTAACGTCCCAAAACCACCGCCGTAGGGAGAGATGCCGTAGTGGAGAGCTCCGGAAATTTCGACCACCTGGGGTTCTTTAACGTGCACCCAAATCTGAGCACACGGGCCTACGACATTTCCGCCTCCATCGGAAATGCAGCCGCCGCAGCCGGGATTTGAACCCACGACCTGCGGGTCAGCAGCCGAGTACCTTAGCCACTAGACCACTGCGGCGGGTTTGTCTGTCTGTCTGTCACTCACACTAGCGCCACCTGCTCAGTGAGTCGGACAATTAGGTGGATACGAAGCGGTCACAAAAGACATGGCATGGACAAAACCACGATATTAGGAGCTTCGCCCTAAGAGTACTAATTGTTACAACCGAAACCACCTCATAACTCTCTAGCACAGAGGAATGATAGGCGCGCTCATTGTATCTTACAACGTGGGCGAGCCGCAATTCTGAGTACATATATAGATTATATTTCTAGCCACCGTGGTTCTGGCGCTATTACGAAAAATGCCAGAGCAGAGCACTAGTTCGTGACGCAATCCTGACAAAACTTGCACAGGTGAGCCCTGCGTGTGAGCTCCATTCGCGCAACAGCTCGCCCACTGAGTTCACTCTCTCGCGGTTCAAGTAACTTGTGTTCCAAGCGCTGCAACTAGGTGTCACACCCAGGCGGAACGTGGCTGATACTCCAGCGACGTTCTATGTTTGTAGCCGCTGTGCCGGATTATCGGATCGGGCAAATTCCAAAGGCCGCTTTGCTTTGTAGCTATAAGTTTGTTGAGTCTCCGGCGCGTTGGCAGCATGCAGCGGCATCGGCCTGCTTTCTCTGCGATAAACTCCCGCCGAGATTTCGATCAAACGTCGGCTCCGTAAGCCGACGCTTTAATTCTCGTTCACCTTAGCCGCGGATTTACGCTCAGCTGGAAACAACATGCCTCAACGATAACACGTATCCGTGGCCAGAATGGGTACAGCTGTTTTGGCAACGACAGACAACTACAGCAGACAATCCTATGTCTTAAGGAGCTTCCCCCTAGAAGGAAAGAAAGAAAGAGGAATGAAGATGCCAATGTGTGCTCGTGTTTCGTGTGCCAGAATCACGACGTTATTATGCGGCACACCACAGTGGAGGGCTCTAGAAATTTCGATCAACTAGCGTATACCTCAACGTGCGCTGAAATATAATTACACGGGATTCCAGCATTTCGCCTCCATCGAAATGCGACCGCCGCGGCTGGTATCGAACCCGCGTCCTTCAGGTCAGCAGCCGAGTACCGCGTGAGCACTCTATCACCACGGCAGGAAAGAGAAAATGGCAAACTAATGATCACATTTACTGCAACAGCACTTCAAAACCACTGGACCGCCGTGGCGGGTGAGGCAAAAGGTGTACTGCTCTACGTCACCGTCACCCCGTTTTTGAAGAGAAAACGGGTCAGAAATCCTCTCCCTGGCAAAAACCGGTGACGTTACAGTTACGGGACGGGTCGTCTGACGGCAATGTGAACAAGCCCTTCTTAGATGGCTCATCGAAGGCAAAAAGTGACAGTTAGCGTCGGTGGCATCAACGCGAAATGATGAAAAGAAACAAACTAGAAGAAATCATCTGATGATGTTATCGTGGGAAGTCATCACGGTGTCACATATCACGAAATTTTGAGGCGTCCCGTGATGACGTCAGCTGATGACATCACAGTAAAAAATGCACCGATCCCGGAAGTCCTGCGAAACCACCTGCGATACATAGAGCTTCGTTAGGGGCAGCAAGATTTTGTGGAGGGATATACAGTATCGATTGAGTGAGAAGAAGCATGTAGCTTTCGCCATCGAATAGTCAATGCACAAGCAGCGGCGAAGGCAGACAATTTCTTTCAAGGGGGGGGGGGGGGGGGGTTTACTTTTTGGCTACGCCATTGTGCACAAGCGACTCTGGGACTTTTTTTACCACTTATTCCTACGTCTCTTAAGTTGCACGATTTATTTTAGATTTATGGGCGCCGCCATCTTGGACTTATAAGTCATTCTTTTGCCGGTTTGCGACGTCGTAATATGACACCTTCATAGCAATGAAACATTGATTGTACCGACCCAAGGAGAGGGGATAAACAACAAGAGGGAAGGCAGGGAGGTTAACCAGGCAGATGCCCGGTTTGCTACCCTACGCTGGGGGAATAGGAAGGGGGCATAAAGATGAGAGAGAGAGAGGAAAGAAAGCGCGTTAGCTTGCCTGCGAGCTCACCGGAGTCCTGTTTATTCGTTCGATACGCATTCAGAACTTCAACGTTATCAGTCCAAAGGTGGGGGCGCGTGAGCGCGTCATATACAGAATGCGGGACACTCGTGTCTTTTTTTTTTTTTGTGCGATGACCGAGCAGGAGCGAGAAAGTACACCAACGTGATCCAACGGCGCAAACACAGCGGCAACGTTTGCTGAATAGCGGCATGGGTCACGTGGCGTGGGGCGTGACGCTCGAGCCCGTGCTGGGGCTATATTTTGCTCGAGCTCCTCGACCCAAGCGAGAGCAAGGTGGGTGTATTAGATGTTTGCGTAAGCCTCCGGAAGGCGCTGTTGACCCGCCTGTCCTTCTGTTGTATATACGCAACGACGCCTCTTTATTGCCACTTTTGTTTTTTTTCTTTTATTTGTGTCTCTTTATCTGCAGGAACATTTTACTTCCTGCCTATTTTTTTTAAGCCCGTGACTACCGAAGAACGACTTTCAGCTGATATTAGGTGGCTATATAAAGTGCCGCGTAAAGCGATTCATTTCTTTTTCAAGTTCGAGTGTTCGAGATTATCAAGGCGTGTGTTAGTGGCTAAACGAATTACGCAATACAGCTGAGGGCGGTTAAATGCTGGCTATATCCAGGAAACCAGACTAAAAAAAGGCCGGTTTTCTGGCTATACGTAGCACCTTAAGCGGGGCCTGATCAAGAGTATACGAACAGGCAACCGAAATTTACGATGGCTTTAATTTGTTGCTTAGACGACTATCTTCAGTGCTCGCCCATATGTGTAACGCTACATACAAAAAATAAAATGTTCAGTCATACTCGTGAGTTTTTACGAGTATGTCACTCGTGATCCGTAATTCTTCCAATTAGAAACGTCGCGTATATACGTACAAACCCTTCCTTTCAGACATAAGAAAATGCAGCTGCTAACAGGTGCAAATACGAAACGAACCTCGTAACACTTGATCGAAGAAAGTTCTTGCTAGAGTTCAGCGTTACTAGAACATATTCCAGGAACGTTGGCAAGATTCATAGAAGCTACTTTCCAATCACGCACGCAAGGGACGAGGGGTGCTTTCATGCGAAATAAAGCAGCACGACAACTCACCCTGCACCCGATGCCACTACTCTTTTGCTCAACCAGATGGCTGGTTTTCCTGGTTGTTCTTTCCTCGGAACCAGGGAAGTATTAGCAAAAAACGAATACTTGATTCAGAGATTATTTTATAATAATAATAATAATAATAATTTATTTATTTACAAGTACTGCAGGCCCTGTTCGGGCCCAAGCAGGAGTGGGTAACAAATGTCGGTGACAAAACAGAATATAAAAATATAAGAAAATACAATACTAGGTACAAAAATAAGGAAATTCTCAACATCAGGGAAAATATAAATAATACATAGCAATAATGGCATTCATACCTAAATACAATAAATCTCAGCACTAATGAGGAACATAATATATTGCATATTAAAAATCAAGTGTTAGGTCATTGACGAGATGGGCGAACGATTGTGTCGTGTCCGCATTAACGACCTCCTGAGGTAACTTGTTCCATAATGAAAGAGCATGAGGGAATAATGAGTACTGATGAACGTCGATAATAATAATATATGAGGGTTTACTTCCCAAAACCGCTGAGATGTGATAAAGAGAGACGCCGTAGGGGAGGACTCCGGAAATTTCGGCCACCTGGTGTTGTTTTTTAGAGTGCACTGACACCACGCAGTACACGGACCTCTACCATTCCGCCTCCATCTAAATGCGACCGCGTTGGCAGGAATCGAACCCGCGACCTTTGGGTGAGCCGCCGAGCACCGTCCACCACGGCGGTCCGAAGGTTGAGGTGGCCTACAATTCCAATTTACATGCTAGTGACTGAAGCAATAACTGATAGACCGGCGCATATAAAAAAAATTCCCGCGCTATAAACTAAAAGTAATTACCTAATAAATCAATAGAGACGAAAAGCTACGGGTTGTAAGTACGCACAACTACCCTAAATAAGCAGTTGGTGCGATTTCATTAAAGCTACTAAGCTACTGTATTATTATTTTTTAACATGGGTGTTATAGTTAGCTGGGACTTGCAAACACTGCACAAACAGCGTTCGTTTACTGCGGAAATACAGCCTTCATGGTAGCAAATAGTACTCTATAGCGCGGAAATAAAAAAAAAACGGAAATACGCATTTGGCAGATTGTGCTATATACTAGCGAGCCTCAGAAAGAGCGTGTACGGAATGTTTCAAACACTGTTCTTGGCACAGCACTTTATTTGTTTTCGTTTCTAAATACAACCAAGCGTACGCGCCAAGCTCGTGTTGAGTACTTTGAAAAATTCTTAGGGAATGTAAAGGGGACGACTTCGCAAAGCTGTCTTGCTAGAAAAAAGGGGTAAACATGAGCCCACACGCGCAAGCACACACACATTTTTAATCGACGTAGCGCGTTTTGAAACATAGAACAAGGGAAGGGACAGAAAGGAGCGCTTACTTCCAACAAAACTTTACCATCTTACCATCATACTCTAGACACACACACATACACACAGAGAAATATTTATGAATAGCCGTTTCTATTAACATCCCACACAAGCACGTGCATTTGCGGAGGCTTGGTAGTGCACGTTACGCGCAACGATTCGCAATTTTCGAGCTATAGCTTCGTTCCACTGCGTTCGTACGCAATAAAAGTAGACGTCGCTCATTTGTCTCGCCACTAGTTCTATATATATATATTAGGCTGTACGCCCTTGCTACGCGCGCGACACTGTTTCGCCATTCGTGCCAGTATGCATATACTATATACCGCTCAGCTTCCACGGAACCAGAAAGCCGGGCGACCCAAAAGTGGTTCCAGACGCAATCCTTAATTGGTATACCACTCGCGACCATTAGTTTAGCTGTGTGTGTGCGCCTACTTGACGGGCGCCTTTTATGAGCCGCAACGCCATGTCATCCCGAAGCGCGCACCCAGTGTTTTAGGACTTAACGTCATTACTCTCTCGTTAGCTGTAGCTGCAGAGGGAAAGGCAAAGCGAGAGAGAACAAGCAGCGAACATGGCATAGATGTTCTCGAGCTCGGTTTGCTTGGAATTGCTCGCTCCGAAGACGGGGCGTGGTCCGCTTTGTGGTGATCGATCTCGCTTTGTGTCTTTTGTCAAGGAGAGTAAGTAGTGCGCGGGCTCTTGATGTGACCGGCCAGCCGAAACAAACGGGTGTTTCGTAAAGAAAGGAACGATATGACGGAACGCAACTGCTGTGGTGCACACACACACACACACACACACACACACACACACACACACACACACACACACACACACACACACACACACACACACACACATATATATATATATATATATATATATATATATATATATATATATATATATATATATATATATATATATATATATATATATATATATATATATATATATTTGTGTGTGTGTGTGTGTGCAGCCCGCTGGTCGCGGGGTCAAATCCCGGCTGGGCCGCATTATCAGTGTAGGCGAAAATGCTTGATGCCCGTGTTCATAAATTTAGCTGCACTTCAAAGAACCTCAGGTGGTCAAAATTTTCGAAGCCCTCCTCTACGCCGTCTCTCATCTTCATGGCGATTTTGCGACGTTAAACCCCAACAATCATTATTAATTAAACCAATTCATTGAAGCAACTTAACCAATTCAGCTGAGTGATTCTATTTGACAACCGTGGTCGCCACACCATTCTGTCCGCGTCGCCACACGATTTTCGCCTAATATTCCTAAATTGCGTAGCCGTCTTTTTCTTAGCGAGGTGACTCAGACGACTCTTCAGCCGCGCACGATTGTTCGTGAAACACCCATCCACGCAAAGCAACCGCATGACGAAAAATGCATGCGCACACTGCGCTACAATATCAATCATCGTCGTCGCAATAATTCTTCGACAGTGATGTGTCGGAAATTGCCACGCACTACAGTGTTTTTCAAAGCGCTACGCAAGATGTTATCGCTTGTCCTCAAACCTAACTATAGCTGATAAGTATAAACGGGAGCTGGCTGATTATCTCGAAGATAGAGGCCTCGCTCACAATTCCCCCTGGGATCCTTCCACTAATCCACAGCAATGCACAGGGGGATTAGAGAGCAGCAGACAAGATGGTTCTGTTCTCGCTCCTGACAGCTGCCTCGGCGATCCTGGTCATTTGGAAGTCATGCAGGCGGCAATGACGCCGCGACAATTGTTCTTTTAGGCAGCGCCGGTCGCCC
Source organism: Rhipicephalus microplus (assembly GCF_043290135.1). Lineage (NCBI taxonomy): Eukaryota > Metazoa > Arthropoda > Arachnida > Ixodida > Ixodidae > Rhipicephalus > Rhipicephalus microplus. The sequence continues at coordinate 227,727,348 of NC_134700.1, forward strand.
ACGCTAATGCCCGTAGTGATGACGTTGTACTCGTGGCGTCCCTGCGCAGATCCAGTACAGATGGACGTACGGATGCCCACGTTTCGGAAAGCCGAATTAGCAAGAAGCTGCCTTGATTTCTTATTTACTGATCATCAGAATTCTCACTTTGAAGCGAAGGAATTGATGATCATTATTATTGATCGCAAGAATCTGTGAACCAATTAACATAACATTCAGAAATTTATCTGTGTTGACGCGGAAGGAGGCGTGCAAGAACAAGTAAAAAAAACTGGTTATCAGGAAACGTTACATTATGAGGAAAAAAGGGGAAAGGGGAGGACGAGAGTGTTACTTCTTCACCATCGGAAACCTGGGGATAGGTGAAGCATGCAGCGCGCGCCAATCGTTCTCACAGCAAAATTCTAAGATGGGAGGTAGAAAATATCACCCACTTATGCTCTTCTTTCTCACAACTACTCTTTCTCTCTCTCTCTCTCTGGAAACCTTTACTCTTCACTCACCGCCGGTCCACCAACGCATCTACACCTTGCAGACATGTTTCGAGAAGTGGCGCTTCAAAGAGATGATCTCACCATAGAGACTTCAGTGTTGCTGAGTGAGCGCCTCCGTTCCATTCTAATTCCATTCCGTAGAATTAGAACTTGTCGCAATCAGTGCATTCCTCTCGATTCCTCGGCATGGAAAAAAAAAAAACTTAGCCCATTACCACTCTGGGAATAGCTGGGCAGGTCACTTCAATCCCTGTAATTCCTCAACGTAGTAGAGGCATCTATGAGCGCCCATAAAGCTGGTGTTATCACGTGCACTAATATCTGTAAAAATACGCAAAAGACGTTACCAATGTCGAGGGATCTGTAGCTCGGTGACTTATCTCATGCGGTACCGCCACCCTATTATTCTCATCGGGGCAGTTGCTTCCGCTACCTGTAGTATTTACATGTGCAGCATGCTCAGTGAACAAATGGTGATGCTTTAATGTCGTTTAAACTTACGTGTTTTAATTCTAAAATGACGACGTATAGAATCCGTCGCGTCGGGAATGGGGGAGGCGCCACCGTGTCCGTGGTTACGTAAGAAAGAGAGGGAGAGACAGGGTTACTAACCATAGCCTCCTATAATTTTTCATGCCCGCCGAGTGGGGAGCAGAGCAAGGCGCCCCGTCCGTACCTTCTATTTCATGCGCTCGCCACCACACGGCGCTGTCACCCCATACCCACTACGGCAGTCACCTGTAGAGGTCGGACGTGTTTTTGGAGAGCTCCGGAATGACAGCTACAGATAAGTGTTTTTGCATGTTTCCAGCTTGCCTCTATATGTAGCGTTATGAGAACGTAAGGCGCTAGCGTAAGGCTTGATTAGGTCTAGTACGGTGTACGGTTTTTTTTTTTATTAGTATTTTGTACTGTGTCTTTTTTTCTCCAGCCACCACGTGGCTGAAGCCTGCGCGTAGACCGACCACGTGCATGCGCAGGTGCTGTGAAGTGTAGCGTATTTATTTATTATTGTGGTTCTTTTTGGCTTAGACCAGTGTATTTTAGTACAGTTTTCTAACACGTGGGCATCGGTAAACTGAGCTAGCCATGGTCAAAAAGACCGTAAAGTGTTCCGAGTGCGGGGTTGGGCGGAAGGTGGAAATTAGTGCGGAGGAGAAAGCAGAAGATGACGCCAAGTGTAGACAGTGCGAGTTCGAGGAGAAAATGAAAAATATGATGGCGGTCCAGAGTGGGCTCATGGAGAAAATCGCAGCGCTGGAGAATGCATTGGCGAAGGAGCGATAGAAAACGTCAGCCATGGAAGAAAGGCTCCGGGCAGCCGAGAAGGGCCTATCGAAGGTCGTGAAAGGGAACGAAGACGCAGGTGACGGCGGAAGCATTATGGCGACGACCCCCCGTGCGGGAGAGATGAAGGAAACAGGCATGACAAAGGCAGATACATTGGCCACAGGGCCCAGCTACCGGGAAGTAGTTTTGAGGGAGGGAGGGAGCAAACCAGCAGCCGTGACTCACGCTAGTCACCTAGTCAGCAGCCAGGTGCAGGTTTCAGAAGGAATGTCTGAACAGGTCATCATCGCCGGTGACTCAAATTTGGTCCGATGCGCAGCGGCAATCAAAGAAAGGGTGAAAGGCGACAAGAGAGTTGCGATAGGGACGTTCCCAGGACAAACGCTGGGGACAGTAATGAGTCAAGCGGGTGAACAACTCGCAGCTAAGGCTGGCAATCGTAACCTCGTTGTAATTGCGGGAGGGTTAAATGACGTCCTGAAAAAAGAATCGTCAGGACTAGCGACGGCCTTGGCGAGAGGGGTGGATGACATGCGCACCGTGTCCCCCCAGGTGCAAATTGTAGTATGCACAGTACCGGAAGTACCGGTGCGCAACGTCAACCTGCGAAGAGCGGTTGTCGACGCAAACAAGGAGATATGGCGGATTAGTCGAGAGAATGGTTTCGAGGTAGTGGATTTAAACAAGGAAGTGCACAGGTGGGGTGGATTCCAAAGAGACAGGATTCATTTCGATAAGAGGCTTGGACACGAGGTGGGCTGGCGACTGGCAGGACGCGCAGTAGCTTTTTTGGGGGGCTCACGGGCCCTTCGGAGTCCGGGGTAGCTCGTAACAGGGAAAGCAACCAGGAGGACGCTTTGACAGGTAGAATTGCGAAAAACCAGAAAAAAGGTAAAAGAAAAAGGAAAAAGGCGCGTGTTGCAATTAGTTACATAAACATGCAGGGTGGCAGAAAGAAGGCAAAATGGTTAGAGATTGAGGAGCAGTTAAACAAAGAACAGATAGGCGTGTATGCGGTTACAGAAACACACCTTAGAGACTTGGAAGAGCCACCACATATTAAAAATTATGTTTGGGAAGGGTGTAACAGGACCATATCGGAAAAGAAAGGTGGGGGTGTAGGAATGCTAATTCACCGCGGAGCCAAATGGGTTAGAGTGAAACAGACGTGTTCAGAGCACCTCTGGGTTCGGGGCACAGTAGGTGGAAAGGAAACGTGGCTAGGGGTAGCCTACTTGTGGACGGGGAATAACTGCAGAGAAAAGAATCAGGAGATAGTGGATTGCATGAGTGCGGATATTAAGGAATTTGGTAATGGGGCCGAAATCATCCTTCTAGGGGACATGAATGCCCACATACATGACCTTGACGGATATTCAGACACCAATGGAAAGTTATTACTAGATCTTTGCGAGCAACATAGTCTGGAGATAGTTAACACGGGGCCTAAATGTGACGGCCAGATCACATGGGAAGTCGGAAACAAGCAATCAAGTATTGATTATTGTCTCATGACTGAAGGAATTTACCACAAACTAACAGAAATGAGGATAGACGAGGAAGGCATTAACAGCTTGGGTAGTGATCATAAACGAATAACATTACAAATGGGATACGAAACTGAAAATATGAGCATGGAATCAAAGTCTGGCAGCTCGTATTTAAATGACAAACAAATAATAAATATAGCCGCAAGAGTCGAGGAAGAAGTAGGCGAAATACCAGGCAAGGACTGGGAGTATAGTGAGCTGTTACATCTAATGACGAAGGAGATAGGGAAAGAGAAGAAAACTGTTTGCTGGAAAGGAAAAAGGAAGCCAAAAAGTTGGTGGAACAAGGAAATCCGGGAGGCGATCGAGAAGCGACGCGAAGCATCACGGGAGCATAGAAAGGCAAAAAAGGAGAAGCGGCCGCAGGACGAAGTAAAAAAAATATGGGAAATATATTTGGAGAAAAAATCCCTTGTACAGAAATTGGTAGAGGCAAAAATTAAAGGTGAAAGTGAACGCTGGATGACAGAGATACACGAAAAAAAGGAGGCCGCGCCTAGGATTTTTTGGAGCCACATAAAGGCGCTAGGTAGGAAGTCTGTCACAACGCAACAACATATTCTAGATGAAGAAGGAAATCAATTGGAAGGGTACGAAGCGCTAGGTTACATCCAAAAGGTAACAGCCGATTATTCGTTTCAAAAGAGCGTCCAGGGGATCTCCCCGGTGAGTAAAAGTGTGGCGGAGAAAGCAACAGAGGAAGAGCTAGTACTTGATAATTTCAACTGGAAAAAGGCCGAAGGAAAAATTCCAAAGCGCACTGCCGCGGGTTTAGATGGGATTCCCGTTAGCCTCATTAACGAACTAGGACATAACACTAGAGAAGCATTGTTAAAAGCAGTAGAAAAAAGCTTAAAGGACGGACAAATACCGGACAGTTGGCGACAAAGTAGAATGAACTTAATCTATAAAGGCAAGGGAGAAAAGGACAAGATTCGCTCGTATAGACCACTAACCATTACATCGGTACTATACAGGATGGCGATGCAAGCAGTAAAAATGAAAATAGAAACATGGGCCGAACATAACGATATTTTGGGAGAACTTCAGAACGGATTTCGAGTCGACAGGCGGTTAGACGATAACCTGTTTGTTCTCACTCAGTGTATAGAAATATCCAAAATAGAGAATAGGCCCTTGTACGTGGCTTTTCTAGACATCACTGGGGCATACGACAACGTTAATCAGGAAATTTTGTGGGATATATTGAAAGGAATGGGCATGGGCGACGACTGTATACAGCTTTTGAGGGAGATATACCGAGAAAATACAGTTTGCATAGAGTGGGAAGGAATGCGTAGCAAAGAGAACGTTGAGGTTAGCAGGGGTCTGAGACAGGGATGTCCTTTGTCCCCGCTGTTATTCATGCTGTACATGGTGAGTATGGAAAAAGCGCTAGAAGGTAGCAACATTGGTTTTAATCTGTCACACAAACAGGGCGGCATGATGATTGAGCAGAAGCTTCCAGGTTTATTTTATGCGGACGATATCGTCTTATTTGCGGACAGTCGAGATGATATACAGCAGCTGGCGAATATATGCGGAAGGGAAGGTGAAGCTCTTGGACTAGGATTCAGTGTAACGAAGTGTGGATTGATGGTATTCAATGATCCCTGTGATCAGACGGTGTCCATACAAGGCCAAGAAATACCGAGGGTAAGTGAATACAAGTACCTTGGAGTATGGGTAAATGAGAGTGATAGATACATGGAGGTACAGGAAAAAGCCTCGGCAGCAAAAGGAAAGAGGAATGCGGCAATAATGAAGCACAGAGCGTTGTGGGGATACAATAGGTATGAGGTGCTTCTAGGTCTGTGGAAGGGTGTAATGGTTCCAGGGCTTACTTTTGGGAACTCAGTGGTGTGCATGAGGGCAGAGGTGCAAGCGGGAATGGATGTAAATCAAAGGACTGTGGGACGCCTCGCGTTGGGTGCTCACGGGAAGACGACAAACGAGGCTGTAAAGGGCGATATGGGGTGGGCAGGTTTTGAGGCGAGGGAAGCGCAGAGCAAAATAAGGTTCGAAGAAAGGCTAAGAAATATGAAGGAGAGTAGATGGGCAGAGAAGGTGTTCCGTTATTTGTATAGGAAGAGCGTGGACACACAGTGGAGAAAAAGAACTAGAAGACTCACTAGTAAGTATACGGCTGGTATTGTAAGCCGTATGTCAACAAAGAGCGTTAAGGGAAAAGTCAGGGAGGCGGAGAGGATTTACTGGATGGCAGCTATGGAGAAAAAACCGGCTTTGAGTAACTACCGAAAGGGCAAAAATGAAATAAGGAGGGAGGCATTTTACGATAATTCAAGGGGAAGCGCTTTACTGTTTGAAGCGAGATCGGGTTGCCTTAGAACGCGTAGTTATAAAGCAAGATTCAGTAAAGAAGAAGAACAATGCACATGCTGCGGGAAAGATAAGGAAACGGCGGAGCATGTTCTGATTGAATGTGGAGATATCCACCCAGGTGTACGTTTGGGCACGAGCCTACAGGAAGCCTTGGGTTTTAGGGACAACAATGGAAAGCTGAACACACCCGCGATTGAAATAAGTAAGAGACGGTTAGAGTATTGGTGGCAGAAAATTAGAGAGAAAGGACAAAAATAAATATTGGAAAAATAAAATATGGACAGTGTGCCGTAAATGGCAGAGAACTTAAGCTGAAAATTTACCTTTTTTTCCATTAAGATAGAATTTATCGAAGTAGAGGCATTAGGCCAACATAAAAAGAAAAAAAGGTTTTTTTTTTTTTGTCGAGCCTGGTGGCATACTTGTCACCACCCCGTTATAAAGGGGACGCTCATAGCATCCATCCATCCATCCACTAATACCCACTCCCAGAGCAGACGACGCGACTACGCTGTTGCGCGCGTGCTTTTGGAGAGAAACTTGCGTTTGTATGAGAGATGGAGCTGCAAAATAAATGCACAGGTTGCATTGGTGTTTCTTCATGATGCACAGGGGTGATAGAAAAAAAAAAACGCGAACAGTGCGACGCGATCTTCCATCCTGCTGTGACCCTGGTGGGAATAAAAATAAAATATGCTAGAATAGTTTTATGCTAGTGGCTTTTAATTATCATGCAGGATACAACAACCCGAAAAGAAATTCGAAACAGCAGAGAATGTAGATGCCGCACTTTTCGCGTTTCTTTCCATCCCCACAGTACATTGAAAGCAAGCAACACGAGACATATTGTGAAAACTGGACCTTTCACTAAGGCCCCCAGCTGTGAGATCAAGCTCACAGTTTCAGGGTCTTTCGTGAAAGCGGCTTTATTTCGAACAATTTGGCGACGTCATGTTTCTCTGTCGCTTTCAGAGCGAAGTTGGTGAATATTGGGCGGAAGAACTTTGTCAGCAACAGTTTGAGCAAATTCTCCTGGTGCCCTGGCTTCGAACACATCAAAGCTTTGTGCTCGCGGAGGATTTCAGCAGCATTGTTCACAGCCTCCTTTAGAGGGTGATGCATACACCTTCTTGTCGCTAGAACTTAGACGAACTTCTGTAGTGCGTAGAGAACATCTAGAAGTTGTGCGGACAGATAAAGAAGTCCACCGCGGTCTTGGTGTTTAATGAGCGAGTCCGATGGGGTCGAGGCGCTTGGCTTTGTTAAGAGCGCGAAGCACTCCTCACATTCGATGTTTTCTCGTACGGCTCTTGCGAGGTAGCCACCGACCATGGCCAATGCGGCCACATCTGGAGTGGGAAGTAGAGGCTTATTTCGGTTTAGCCGCTCTATGAGCTCTCTACGTGCATCTGCAGGGAATTCCTCACTGGTTCGCACCCTTGTGTTTTTCTGTTGCGGCAGCGTTGACAAGCAATTACTCTCTTCTGCTGCCATTATGTTGCTTGTACTCGACGCCGATGTGACACTGGTCTTGAGGGTTTTCTCAATGCCTGTGAGCACGGCACGGACGTCCGTTTGATCATTTGATCCTGCTGATTTCCTCAGCCAGCCAAAGAACGACTCGATAGGGTCCGATGACATTTTCCTCGTCAAAGCCAGTGAAAAGACATCTCTTCAAGAAGATATCTAATGCACTCAACGTTCAAACAAGTTGTGATCACAAGACCCTCGTAAGTCTCTTTGGTTAGGAAGTTCTTTGCCAGGCACTGACTTTTGAGATCGGCCAGGTAGTCGAGGAAGCTTGTCTCCAGCCAGATTAGCCGTTCATCGCCTGCAGATTCAAACTGCTTGCAGCCTGCATTCTTCTGATGTATGTGCTGGGTACAGTTACTCACGTCCATGAGCACGAGCCAGCGGTGCACGGTGTCGATAAATTGCACCGTCGCCCCGACAACCGCGAAGCTTGCGTCGCACGTGTGGCCCGCCTGTTCTTGCAAGAGCTTCAGTGCTGTTGTCACGGGAGGAGAAAACACTTGCACTACTCTCTGCACGTTCATTTTTTCCATATTCGTAGGGAATACGTGCTTTCTCGTCAAAAATCGTACTGGCTTTACAAGGCCGCCTTGCTGCCTTTTGTAGAGGCTCTTCAAATGGTTCGATGATATTTCGCCGCCTTTTCCGATGTCACAGGACAAAAACTGTGATCCCACGTTTTTGATCAGGTGGCACTGATCGAATGCAAGAAAGAGCCTTCGATTCGGTTTTCCAGGGTGGTCAGTGCAATGCTTGAGGCTTCCGTTTAACAGAAGTTGCATAGCCAATACATTGATCTTGTGGTTGTCTGTAACAATGCGCACGACGATAAATCCTATTTCGTCAACTTCCTTCAGAACGTGTCTCATGAGCATGTGCAGCTCATGGCCTGTGAAGTTTCTCGTGAAAAAGTACGCCACGGGTATTTTGAACGAAACTGAAAGGCCGTTGAGGATGAAACACAAGAGTGAGTTGGCCATCACAGGCTCATTTGTTGTTTCTTTGGGGAAGTTCACACCATAGTCCACCTCACCGATGAAGGCATCTCTTTGCTTGTGATAAAGTAGCCGTTGTTTGACTCGCATTTCGTCTACAATTAAAGAGCATGCACTCGCTTGCAACGAGGGATGAGAAGCGAGTTCTGCAGACAGTCTTTGCTTCACGAGTTCGGTCACGCCAACTTCTCCACGTGATGAGCCCATAAAGCGCTCGAGGGTACTTCGACAGAGAAGCCGAAGAATACCTGTGCTCTTTACGTGTTCGCATGCACGAGTCGAGAGGTTACGCAACACCACAGCATGACGTACTGTCAGCTCAGACCACGTTTGTTTCTTCTTCGCGAAATTCTGAACTTGTTCCACTAATATTGAAGCAGCCAGGTCTTTCTCTTTCGCTTTCTCCACAACTAGCAGGAATGCAGACACATAGGATTCTTCCTTGAGCTTTTGCAGTTCCTGTTTGTACTTGTCGACGGTGTTCTTGAGCCGCTCAATTCGCGCGTTCAAGTCTCGCTCCTTACGTCTCCACTTTCGTTTGTCCATTGCTGAAACCGAGGATAATGACAACACCTGCACAGCTCTGTCCACCTGCACGGTCGCAGTAATGCAGCGCTCGCTTGCGCCGTTTTCCAGAGGTAGCGGCAGTTCGTTTGCGGTGCAATCCATCAGGGATACATCTTGAGAGTCTACGCCGACAGACGGCAAGTCATTGCGAGGAAGTGAAGGAGTCTCCAGTTGGCTCTCTACTGCTCTTCGTTTCCGCGGTGGTGTGTTCACTGGCGCAGCTGCCTCGCGTTTTCTCACAGACGCGTCGCTTCTCTCTCTCTTTTTCGGAGGCTGCAGGTACGGAGGATACTCTTCGCAAATGCTGGGAACAGCGTCTTTCTTGAGTTTGCGAATTTTGCAGCCCTCCTTGAAGTCGGAGGAACCGAAGCGTCGGCTGCATACAGTCGAGTAGCACGACGTCGTATTCGGTGCCCAGTCGTCCCGAGAAATGACCTTTAGCCATTTCGCTTGAAGTTCCGAATCACTTAGTATCTCGTGGAATGATATGCCCGGCGTCCGTTGTTTGCTCGAAGACTTGCAGCGTGGTACGCAGCAGTACGGCATCTTGTCGGGTACAGAGCACCCTTACCGATTCCACACTGCTGATAGAAAACCGAATTGGTATGTGAAAAGTAATGCAGCATGAATATGCACCATAAATCACGGTTTTTAGAGTAGCAAACAATATAGATTGTGACGGTGCTAGGAACTCACACACGGACCCGTAGAGTAGTAAACATACGGTTGCTTCATTCAGTGTCACTGAACCTTAAGGATCAGAACGCTGTTAGAACAATAAACGTTCATGTAAATAATCAGTGTAAAATGCTCAAAGAATTAAAAGCGACAATTTAAAGCTATGCATTAAACGTACTTCCACTTCCAGCGTTCCGAATTTGTCCTACGATGGCGTAGGGCTGCCTCTTACACCAGAGACCACGTTAACATTAGCGGTCAGATTTGCAGCGATATTGCGTTCTTATCACGTTAAATTGCATATACCATTTGTTGTTTTTGAATCTTTACAGGCCGCGTTTTATTCCACGAGCACTGTACACATTGTCTGCGAGTTCTGTCACGCTTCCCTGATAGTCCAAACAAAAAACATATTTAAACCGTTGCTTCCGCAAGACACACAAGCTTACCTGCGGGAAACACGACAGACACGGAACAACTTTTGCTTGTAGAGCCACTTTTGTAGGTACTTCGAGGGTTCAAGGTGCCTCAACACGTTGCAGCGCAGCGAACTATGCTGCTATGCTGACTATGCTTGGTACGCTCCAGAGCATGTACGGGCAAGTATGGGGTGCGAGCGCCACTTGCGGAGAAGGCAGGCGTAAATCGAGGAGGAAGAGAGAGGGCAGCGGACGGCCTCCACCGCTCCACTGCGCGGGCATGAAAAAATATAGGAGGCTATGTACTAACAGAAAGGCAGAGAGGTCGGCCTCAGTGATGGAATGCTCCAGCACACTCAACACCGGGGAAGGAAAAGGGGAGGGAAAAGAGCAATGGATGATCATGGTGAGTTAGAGAGGTGACTATGTACAGTCCTTTGAAATTAAGAAAATGATAAGTCACCCAGCTACTATCCCTCGACATTGGTAACGTGTTTTGCATATTTTTACAGTATTTTAGTGCACCTGATGACATTAGCTTTATGGGCGCTTATACTTAACTCAATAAACCTATCTAGATGCCTCTACTGCATTGAGGAATTACAGGGATTGAAGCATGCCCTGCCCGACTACTCCCAGAGTGGGAATGGGCGAAGTTTTTTTTTTTTTCATTCCGAGAAATTGAGAGAAATGCAATTGTGACAAGTTTTAATTCGATGTATTAAGAATGCTATGACCACTCTTACGACCACAGTTGCACTGTTGGTGCCAGGCCAAGGACTCAACACAGTTTCGTGAGCTAACAGCCAGCTCTGCTGCATTTTTGGCATCCCTAACCAATTATTTCAAAAGTTTATTAATTCTCTCTCTCTCTGCAGCTCATGTGCTGCACTCCAGCAGACTTTCGTCGACAGAGTTTTTGATTGATATATATGTGGGGTTTAACGTCCCAAAAGCACCATATGATTATGAGAGGCACCCTAGTGCAGGGCTCCGGAAATTTCGACCACATGGAAGGGGGGTTCTTTAACGTGCACCAAAATCTACCACACGGGCCTACATTTCCGCCTCCCTCAGAAATGCAACCACTGCAGCCGGGGCGGGTCAGTGGCCGAGTACCTTAGCCACTAGACCACCGCGGCGGGGCGATAGTTTTCGAGCAAAGGCTTCCATGCGTCTAGATAAGGCGGACAGTAATGCATCTCAGAGGAGCGATTTTTTGTGCATGCGTCCGACTCACCGCCGGCCACAGAAGCAAAAATAAGCAAGTGAAGGATGGGATAATGAAAATAACATGTCGGGTTTAACGTCCCAAAACCACCATGTGATTAAGAGACACGCCATAGTTTTCAAAAAATTCAACTGCCTGAGGCTACTTAACACGCATCCAAATCTGAGCACACGTGCCTACAGCATTTCCGCCTCCATCGAAAATGCAGCCGCCGCTGCCGGCATTCGATCCCGCGACCTGCGGGCCAGCAACCGAGTGCCCTAGACACTAGACCACAGCGGCGTGGCATGTGAAAGATTGGAAGACAGCAGGCTGCTGGGGCGCCGCCGAGGGAGAAAAAAAAAAGACAAATCACAAGGCATAAGAGGGGGAATGCCGTTGGGTTCCACACGACGGATACCAACGGGGTAGGGCCACGGTTACGCCAAGAATAAAACGGATTTTCGGAGCAACACAGTTCAAGTAAGGACGGAATTATAGCAAGCGCGGTGCTCATAAATGTATTCTGCTTGATACAACCAATGCATTTTAAAAAATATTGCTCTATTATTAAAACCTTGGCTCTGACTTAACATTGTTTGAAAAACGGCGCGTACACAAAAGCACGCCCTATTTCGGTACATACGAAAAATTCCATTCCCATTCTATTCACGGATGGCGCAAATGGGGAATGATTCCAGAATTCGGAACCGTTCCAATTATGGAGTGGCAACTGCGCAACACTGGTAGATCGAGATGCATGAATGTGTCTCTGGTTTAAAAAAAAAAAATCGCCTTAGTAAATTTTACCGAGGATTTTGACACAGCTACAAAGTCAAACATAGCAGTTCAGGGAGTAACGACGAACCTTTAACCAATAATGGACAGAGGGCGGCGAGTGCTTCAGAAGGAGCGAACGATAAATTACGAATCGGCGCATCCCGGCTTGCAGCTTTATGACCCTGTTGTGCAGTTTGCCGCCATGAATAACAAATTGAGAGAGAAACAAGTTACGCGCAAAAAAGAAAAAAAAACTACGCCCGAACGGGGGCTCGAACCCCGGACCGTTAGGTTAAAAGCCTAACGCTCTACCGACTGAGCTATCCGGGCGCTCGGCCATGAGAAGCGAAAAGCCTTTGTTCAGCCTGTTCTCTACTATAAATGCGTGCGTTGGTGTACGCTGGTGAGTTCGTTTTTTGCGCTCCCAATTTCGAGCCTATATAACCACATTATGCCTCTTTCTTTTTGGTCGCTTTCAGTGTACACGTTGAGACATGTTAAAACACGTTGCACACGACACTTTTACTACTTATTATCGCCGCAGTTGCGAAAACGCGATTTGTTGTTGTCTTCCTGGTAGCATTTCTGTATTACCCAGTTGAACGAACCCCCAGTCAAACTATTGCGTGCGATGATCCTGTTCATTTGCAAATTAGCCACCATGTCAACTGTATCTTTGGACTCGTATGAAGCCAGTAATATAATATGTATATATATTTTTTTTCAACTCTCAGAAGTGGGAGAAATTTAACCAGCTGAACTTGTTTGGCGATGCATATGTGATGGACACGGGCCTTGACCAAACGTACTAATGTAAGTACGCGCGATGAGGCTGGCAGGCCGGAGGTTCGTCAAATAGTGGAGACGCTAAATAAGTAACGGCGCTTGAAACATCTATTTATACTTGAATTACCTTCGCTCATGAACATGCTCATGAACTACGATATCAACAGTACTGTTTGACGCTTCTCATGGTGGCAATTTCCTTCTACTCGGATGTACGGCGTTCGTTTAAAGTCATGAACGGATTGGTAAATCTTTCGTTCATTGTTCCTTTATTTCACTCGCTCATTATTTTCGTCATTTTGGTTTTGCAAGATGTTGCCATTCCGTCGCCACACACATCGCAACTCATCCGCGGACTTTTTGTGTTCACGTATTATCCTCAGACTTACTTTCGCAAAGCCGGCATAAACGAAGTGTAATCATGCGGAGCGTAATGACCATACAAATTCATTATTATGACCGGCGTTGACATATTTAACACATGCCAAATAAACATTTATGAGCGCAGACATGCCTGGCCTGAAAGCATGTAAATCGTGTTTTCTTTTCCTGCATGTTATTTTTTTTCTATAAGTGACAATGGTGCCGCCATAACTACCCCCACTTGCACACAGTATGATTGAAATTTGTCGGAAAGGACGAAGAAGGACCACATAGTGACACTTAAGAGTGTGTGTTGTTGTAATATGCATATAGTCCTTGTTGAGTCGAGGAGACGAACATTCATCTTGTAGTCAACGCTGAGAATGCTGCGAGGGAAAAGTAATGAGAAGAATGGTAGAATGGCATTGAGATTTCGGCTGGAAGAATGATGGACATGAAAAAGCTCCAGCATTAGCTGCATGCCTGCAGCATGATCGAGGGCTGCGAAGGGACTTATCCTCTATTGCATGGGCGTTGGCTGGGGGTTGCAGATGGGTACTTGCCCTCCTCAAGCCACTCCAGATCTTGCGCCACAGTCAAGCTACTCTGTCCCTCTCCCCCAACCCCATTGCGACATGACTCGGGTTTGCACCCCCAAGACATAGTTCTGCCAGCACCTATGCTCAATGCACATTACATTGTCATCTGTGCTATAGACAGTGTCTTGTGTTGTCATCTGCATGCCCTGAGGGGTTTAACTCCATCAGCAGAGTGAAGTTGTACTGGCCTAAATGGCATTTGTGCTAGTGGAATGGGCTGCACATTAGGTAGCGTAACCGGCCACGTACTATACCGGCGGAACAAATTGGACATGAGTAGTGAAGTAAGCCTCTTCGGATGATGTGCAACAGCCAGCATTGGTATAAAGACGCAAAAGTCAGTGTTAGTCAGATTTATCAAAACTCATTGCGGCATCACTTGTGTAGTCGCACTAACAACGAGGACATCCAGAAGTGGCTGGAGAAAGGGAACATTAGGGCTTTAGTCTCGGAATGGTAAAAGTAAACCATCTGCTGTGTTGCATTAGGGCACAGACCATCTTTTGTGTTACATTCATTGATAGTGTTGTCATACAGACTAGACAGAAAGCCGGCAGCCGGAGAAGATGAGCTGTAAATGGTATGGCAGGATTTCACTGTGGTACATGCATCACTTTCACTGTGTTGTGCAGGGACCATACCTAGTGTTCAGGTGTTTGATGGCCTCGCCCCACAATGGGGTAGTGCAGCTGGTCGTCATGCTACAGTAAGTACACTATGAGCTCCAATGAAACTTCCAGGCAGTTAACAGTGGGGCTAGCAGGCTGTCTGGGAGTGGCATTATGTAGAGAGGCATAAAAAGCATGGAACCGAGCTTTGAGGGTTAAGGCAGCAACTGTGCAGCTTCCAAATCAGGTAAAACAGATGGCAGTGAGTAAAATTGAATGTGCTGGTAGATGTTCATATAACAGTCACAGGTGATGAGGCATGGCACTATATTGTGTAGAGAATTCAGGACCTCGTGATCCACCTTGGGAAGCAAACAGTGTCACTCTCCTCAGTGGGCTGGCATAGCAGTGTGCAGATCATCGTAGGCCTACAGGCTGGTCAACTGCACAATAGGAACGAGGCCTAGTTCCTCCGGGAGTGTGCCAAGCAGAATGACATGCTTCAATGCTTGAGCCGTGGTGCTGCTCTGACCTGCTGCTCAGCATTGCAGAAGGGAAAGGGCTGAAAAATAAAATAGGAAGAGAGAAAGTGCTCATTATGACGAGGAGCATAAGCATGTGCAGTGTTCCCTTTCAGTGGGGTGGGGTGGAGGAGTGAAAGTTCATCGCAGCACCCTGCCCCTATTTAAATGTACGGAGCAGACTTTTTGCCCCCTCTCCTTTGCAGTTCCTCGTTCAGTTCAGTCTCGTACAAAAACATGTTGAGGTTTTGAGGATATTTTGCTGGTGACAAGGATCAGGTGTACGCAGCAACATAACTTTTCCTGGTAATTTGTGATTTGTTAACTTTAGCAAAAGGGCTGTCATTTATTGTCCTTACTTAGCATACCATGGCCAGATGCACTAGAGGTGTTAGTATTCTCAGATAAAGCATATTTGTCACATTTATAACCGTCTGTATGGCTGATAAAGTGTATGTAACAAGTGAACGTCACGCCTAGTCACAATCTGTGCAGTAATCTTGCACTGCTCCATCTCGTGGTCGCTGAAGTTCTTACATGCCCGTCTGGTTGAGTTCAAGAAGACACTGGTGGCGATAAGTTTAGGAAGACCAATATGCTGGAACCTTTTGGTGCTGGAGTCCATATAAGGGTATTATGAGGGTATTATGAGAGTATTAACATCTGGTTGTAAGAATGAAATGGACACTAGTATTGTTAATGCAGACCATATTTGCCTCCACATACCCTTCCTTGCTTTCATGTGAGCAGCAGTGCCCAGGATTCCATGGAAACCTCAAGCAGCGATCACTTTTCGTGCGAACATTGTGCGATTTGGCCACATCCTGAGTAAGGCTCTCATTTAAGGGCAGTATCCATTCTTTGTAGCAGCAGTTGCAGCAGCATGGCAGAGAAGACGACGAGGCGCTCGCAGCTGTATGAGGCCGGTGCCGCTGCCTTGGGCCTGCGCGCAAAAGGATTTGATTCAGTTCTTAAAAGACTTTTGATCATGGCTGAGTAACCAGCTGCGGAGAGGAGCGATCTCGCAGAGCGGTGTCGAGCTCGCCCACTGTCTGGTTAGACCGAGACTTCACCGGTCTGCCAGGTCACTCATCTCCACAACATAAATCTATGGTTTAAAGCCACAGAATATGGTTCAGCTGCGAGCTCAAGGTACATGCAAACCAGCTAGAAGAAACATGACCTATTAGGTTTACAGGAACTCAAATTATACTTTATCTATGCAGTGTGTGCAATTTTACACTTAAGTGCACCTTATCTGCTTCAATTTTTATATATAGTTATGTATCTATCACTCATATTGTAAATGTTTTCTTGCCTACTTTACTGTCTTGTGCTTATGACAATGTTGAGTGTTTTTTTTTAGTTGTCTTTTAAAAAGGTATGTGGATGCTTTCAAGTAGCTTTTACCTCACCCTTTTCCTTACAATGAATAGAAAACAAAAACAGAAAAAATTTCGAATAGCCAAAACAGTATCCAGATTAATAAATTTGTGTCTGTGTATTTCACAGTGTACTAGGGCATATTGGAATGTTATTGGTGCCCTTTATACTGAAAAAAAAAAAAAACTGACTCCATTTACCTATTTACTTGTTATGCACAAGCATCTGGTAAGAAACTAATGGAACTGCTGAATGAATGGGTCCGAAGTGCTAGTTTTGCATCAGTAATATTGCCCAGTATCTGTAGTGGTTGCTGCTATAAATTTGGCAGTACTCTCCCTAGCTGTCAACATGTGGTAATAGTTTGAAGCTCTGGGGAATGGAAACACTAAAAAGCTTTGACATAGGTGGATAGCAACTTCAACTGTTCAGTCATTACAGGCGTGAAAAATGCAGCACCAGTCATAACAATATTAATATTGAAATGCAATATAGTTCCAAACATTGGTTGTCAATACATGAATTGTAAATTATTTATGAACAATCAATGGATTGTAAAATGACACAGAATGGACACCACGTACTGCAAAGCATTCACAAGGGGTCACATTTGTGTGGCTCAACAAGTAGAATTAATTGTGTTGAACTTCTGCAAGTGTTACGCAGGGCAGCACTGATGTGTCACTTCTATATAGTTACCATTAGTCTAGTTACACTGTGACACATTTAGGCACATACATTTTAGCCCCTTTAGATGTGACAGACAATTGGTTCTAAGAGAACATCCAAATAGGTTTTCATTAGAAAAGAAGAATGTGATACCCTGCTTATAAAAGATATATCAGATAAGGGACAAGAACTGCTCCCCTGTAGTGTATCTTTTGTAAAGAAGGTATACTCTACATTCACAATGTTTCAGATCCTGTGGATAGTAAGTGTAATGCCTGAACAGTAGTGCTAGGTTAACTACTTAGTGGTCATCACATGCCTTATATTCAATCAGCCATGTCATGCTGGAACCATTCATTGTCGTGATCAGTGAAGCAAGTAGCAGCTTGGTTATTAATTTGAATGTAGGCGACTCGGGAAATGCTAAATAAACATGGAAGCAGGCCCACAGCCATAGGGAGGAGGGGGGTGGCCCTAGGTACGCAGCCCCCCAACAACTTAGCATTTTCAAGTCCAGTGTAATGAACATTTTTAACACATCCAAAGTCACCCGTAGCTTTTCATGAAGCTTGTGCACGTTTGAAATGAAAACCAGATATAAATCTTGTACTTAGTTTCTGCTCTGCGAGTTTCGGATTTCAAGGTTGGTACTGTGGCGAATGCACAATGCTCAGCTGTCAAGCAGCTCAAATATGATGTCCAAAAGCTTAATTTCAAGGTATGTCTCGTCCCAGTCTGAACACAAGGGTCAGGACCTCTCTGACCCCCCACAATTTATGCCACTGGAGAGCTTTCACTTGTAGCATGGATTGCAGGGCAGCCTAGTGAACTATAGTACAAACTGTCAATTCAATGGTCGAAATGTAGATAGCATACGTCGGCGTAAAATGAGGAGCCCACTCGGACTCGCTCATAACGTGTATTTGCGCTTAGAGCCTACTCTGACTCAGACTCGCCAAAATTTTCCTTCAGCTGCACTCACTCAGACTCACGGCCACTAAAACCTTTCTCAACTGAGCTCACCGAGACTCAAACTCAACAAAATATGGCTCACTTGGACTTAAAATTGCCGCTTAAATTGAGTCTGAGTGAGTCTAAGTGAGTCAACTTTGAGTCCGTTAGCCCAGAATTAGCTTTCTTGAATGTGGTGTTAATGTTCTATAAAACTAATATCTCACATAATTGGTATTTTTGGCACTCTTCGATATCGCACCTTCATTACTTTTATTGCAAAAATGACCTTCTATAAGGACAAAGAGCGCATCTTGTTTGCTGCAAGAAAGCTTAAAGGGTCCGAGTTTTCTATTCGGGAAGACTTCTCTCTTGCCACGCGAGAGGCAAGAAGAAAGCTTATCGAATCCGCCAAGGCCAGAAAAAAATTCTTTAGGCTATCTGTTGACAGATTGCGCATAAAAGATGCAGCATACGTGTACGACCATGCAACAAGCACGGTAGTGCGACTAGGCAGATAGCTAAGGCATGTTAACCGCATCTGTGAATTCAAGCAGGCACCCGAGCCTCGGAATTCACCCTCACTCACCGTATCATTCACTAATATTCGCACCCTTCTGCGAAAGGTCTGCTCCTTCCTTGATGACACATGCTCTGACATAATCATCTTCACTGAGATATTTCATGCAGATATTTCAGATAATAAAATTAGTCCCCTACAAAATGCTTATAACATTTATCGTTGTGATCGCTTTAACAGGAGAGGTGGAGGTATAATTAAAGGCATTAAAAGGCAATAACCTCTTATCTAATGGCATCTTCTACAAATATAGAAATGGTATGGGTTGTTTGCAGGACTCAATTTGAGAAATTATTGATTGGTTGCTGTTATCACCCTCCAGACACTAATCAGGGTGTCTACCAATTACATTTTTCCAAATTCCCTGACTTTTCCAGGTTTTCCATGACCATTTCAAGCAAATTCCATGACCGGTACGTCTGCTTGGAAGAAACTGCGCACTGGAAAACAAACTCCTGAGCGGTAAAAAGAAATTATGAGGCGCTCATATAAAATGGAAACCATGCTGCTTTATTGCATTCCCTTGTCTGAAAGCATTTTTTACAATAAATAAAATATTCAAAGACACAATAATTGTCCCTCGACAAACAGAAAAGCTTGTTTACTTGCATCGGCAATGCCCTCACTGTTTCAAGGATTCAATCTCTTGCTGCAGCATGGAGACCTGAAGCTGTGCGTCTTCCATCAGTTTTTGCTTCTTTGATTCAAGCTCTTTCACAAGAGCCGCAGTCCTCTTCTTTTTCCTTTCAGCATCCAATACGTCCAACCGTTCCTTCTTTTTCCTCTCCAGGTCTTCCTTCCATTTGATGTTGGAACTTCGAACCATGTCTATCATCTTGTCTGTTACGTCAACTTCTGCAACACCACCTGCTGCAGACATCTCATCGTACACTAACCTTTGTGCTACAAGTGACTCCTCCTTCATATTTTCCACAAGACATTCCTTGTTCACTGAAAATCCCCGCTCCACGGAAGAATTTCCATGTGAAAGGCACAGCACAATCTTCACAAACAGCAGTAGCTCTTCATGAGAACTTGCACAGAGTTCCACCCACAGCTTCTCCAAGCGCTCCCTTGCCCGATCAAATTTTCGCAAACGCACTTGTGCAGTGCTGTTCGAGCACACTTTACATATGATCTACTTGCTCTCTCTCCTTGTAGGCCTGTAAGGCGCCCATGCTCTATAAGTACTTCAAGTGCAATGTTTAGCTGCTTCTGGCCAGCTTCCACAGAAGCGGCACAAACTGCTGAGTTTAAGCAACTGGCCCCCCTTGTCAGCTTGTATTTCAGAGGTGATCTTTCGATTATCTTTGCTGAACAGGCCTTAATAAATAAGATGCATTCTTTTTTGACACTTACCACCGCTGTGTGAGATGGTTTAGTGATCTTTCGCAACTCACTTTTGGCGGCAAGGCCTATGTCAAAGGCAGCTATACCAATGATGTTGTTTGGGTTCTCCAGATCAATTTTTATCAGTTTTGAAAATGTGCCTGCAGCATCCAGCTTTTCCTTTAGCCGATTCGTCCCAGCAGTGACCGCAACAGGCCGTCCAGTGCTGTTGCAAGAAAGGGTAGCATCGGCTTTTCTGTCTGAAACTCAGCCAAAAATGGCTCCAATTCTTCTGAAACTGAAAGCATAAAGGCCAGCTTTACTGGCAGCATCTCGTCTTTCACAGCCGTCTCGACATGAGCATAGCTGCCACACGCTGGAAGTTTCTTTTCTTTCTTGACATGCTCAACATATTTGACCACATTTGGGAGGACTTGCAGTGCCCTAGCAAGAGCCTTGCCATTTTCCAGCCAGCGCACTGAGCAAAACTTTAGCGGAAACAGTATGCTCCCTGTGAAATTGACATAGTCGGCTCGGCGTGCAGGGACGTTTTTGAACAAATTGTACAAGCTTCTAAGAAACACTACTGTGTTCCACTTTGTCACATTGTGGCCTGTTTTAAATGCACCACTCACAACGTGCAGTCCGCAGCTTCCAATGTCCACAATATTCTGATTTCCATCAGACGCAGAAAACTCTTGCTTCAACGACTTCAACAACTTCAAATTGACGTTTGGACCATCCATCGAAAGTTGAAGTATTTTTGCCGGCTCAATGTTCTCAGTGGCCCTTTTGAAAGCGGCAGCTAAGTCTTCTGCGCGAGTGTGTCCTAAAAAACAGGACGTCAGGTAGCGGTGAGGGTGGCGATTTGGGCTTGTTGGTATGGTTGCATGATGATGGATGGTAGCGCAGACAACGAACACGGACAAGAGAAGGCACATAGACACAACACAGCGCTAACTTTCAACAACAGTTTATTACACGCAGATCTCCGTGGTGTATGCGATCCACCACGCCAACGTCGCACGTGCGTAGCTCTAAAAACCATCAAATATAACCAACGCGCGTGTTCCAATACTTTACAATTTTATATTTTTTCAATCTTTTTTTACTTTTTCTTTCTTCCTTTTATCCCATGTTACCACAAACCCTATCGCGAATACATGTAATCAAGTTCCTTATCTGTCAACACCACTGATGGGCTGCTCACACACGTGTCACCTAGCTCTGCAATTCTGCCGGCCTCCAATACCAACCGCGTCATCTCGTGCCTACTTCTATTGATTATAACCGTTTCCTTGAATTTCGGTGTGCAATTACATCTCTGGCAATGAAGGGAAAGAAAACCATCAGGAACAACACTATTTACTTTGTTATTGTGCTCGCGCAAGCGATCGTTTATGCATCTACTGGTCTGACCGATATAACACTTTCCACAAGTAAGTGGAATGAGGTATACAACACACATGATGCACTCCACAAATAGGTTTCTATGTTTCTTTTGGCATACATTTGATTTTCCCTTGTCTGGTCTTGTGCTTCTGCAAAGACTCACCAACTTATTGGGTGCCGAGAAAACTACGTTAGTGCCACATTTTTCCGCAATCTTTTTTATCCTGTGAGAAACCTTATGCATGTATGGAATTACGGCAAAACTTTCCTTTCTTGAGCTCACCCTATCCATCCCTTCACATCTTTTCTCCAGCACTTTTCTGTGCAATCCTTCAGCAACGGACACGACGAGGCTCTTGGGGTACCCGGCATTGCTTAGCCTCGAGACCTGTTGTCTGAAGCTTTCATTCATGAGGCACCGGCAGGACTTCTTTAGTGCCTCACTCAAGCACATCTTCGCAATGCCTCGTTTTACCAGTTTAGTATGCGCTGAGTGAAACTGTAGTAAAGGCTTACTTGCTCTGGGCTCGTAACACCAGCATGTCTTTTCATCTGAGAATTGAAAGTTAATGTCAAGAAATCTGAGCCTTCCGTCACATGGCATTTCAAAAGTCACTTCAAGTGGGTTAAGCCCCTCACGAAAAACGCTACACACGCTACTACATTGAGTAGCAAAATCTGCAGTTCTGTCATTGATAAACACTAAAAAGTCATCGACGTACCTAAATACGTGCACAACATTGTATTCATTTAGGCGTCCTGATAGCCTCCTGTCCATTTCAGCCAAAAACAAATTACTTAAAACTGGTGCTAAGCATGAGCCAATGCATACTCCTTGTTTTTGCAGATACAGGGTACCATTGTTTTCAATAAACGTTGACGACAAGTAAAACCTAAGTAATTCTAAGAAATTGTCGACGGACGTACCTGCTTGTGAGCTAAATCTAACGGCACCGTACTCATCGATGCATTCGCCAACACTTGTTAATACTGCTGATTGTGGCAGAGAATAGTACAGATCTTTTATGTCAGCCGAAAACGCTTTTAACCCTATGTTTTTTCGTTCCCTGACGAAACTTATCACCTGTTCCGAATTTTTTGTCAGGAAGGGGTCATTTATGTCAAGCAAGTTTAATGTTCCTTGCAGATACACAGCTACAGCTTTTTGCCACGTGTCCTTCTCCGACACTATCACTCTGAACGGTACTCCTTCCTTATGCGTTTTAGCACTAAAGAACACATCCAGACTGTCATTTTTACTTTTTCTGATACCGCTAAGCACACCTTCTAGATTCATCCTCTTACAAAGTTCTATTGCTTTTCCCCTCACTTTTTCAATCGAAATACTTTTCTTTTCGCTGAACACTGCCGTAATAGCACTTTTAGCCTTTTCTTTAAATTCATCATGCGAGAAAACCGCAAACCCTCCTTCTTTATCGACTGGAAGTACACTCAGAGCATGCTGTGTCAAGTAAGTTTCCACGCGTTTGAGAGGCAAACTGCGGCAAGGAGGCCTACACAATTTTAAAGCGTCCACACCTTCGTTGATGATCCTGGTGGCTTGATCCTCGGGAACCCGCTTCGACACTTGACGTACAATTGATACGAGTTCCGGCTTGTTCTTTTGAGGTTGCACGGCAAACTTTGGCCCAAGTCCCAATACTTCTAGTACAAAGCCCGGTAGGCAGATGCCTTCTGCCACATGAACGTTGGAGGTTGCACTCACGCGCACTTTGTCCACCAAATCACGTAACAGTCGTAATTGAAGCTTCCAGTGGAATTCTATCATTTGGTCTGCCAGACGTAGATGCTTTCGAAAGTGAATCTCCGCTGCATATGACTCGTAAGTTCGATGCATCTGCGCCCGTAGGTAGGCTCTGAAAAGGCGTACCTGTCGAAGCCATTCTGAGCGCTGAATTTTCATGATCCTCGTTCTGTGCCCATCTGAAGGGGTACACCCTCCGAAGAGCGCTCGAACATCCTCTGGTAGAATCTTGTTCCTTATGGAAAAGCTGAGCGTTCTTGCCTTGCACACGGCGTTGACGATGAGGGCTACAACACCCGAAGGATCTCGCAGTACATGAACGAAAGAGCCCGTTGAACGAGAAATGAAGTCAATGAGGGTGGCGATTTGGGCTTGTTGGTATGGTTGCATGATGATGGATGGTAGCGCAGACAACGAACACGGACAAGAGAAGGCACATAGACACAACACAGCGCTAACTTTCAACAACAGTTTATTACACGCAGATCTCCGTGGTGTATGCGATCCACCACGCCAACGTCGCACGTGCGTAGCTCTAAAAACCATCAAATATAACCAACGCGCGTGTTCCAATACTTTACAATTTTATATTTTTCAATCTTTTTTTACTTTTTCTTTCTTCCTTTTATCCCATGTTACCACAAACCCTATCGCGAATACATGTGTAGCTGTGTATCTGCAAGGAACATTAAACTTGCTTGACATAAATGACCCCTTCCTGACAAAAAATTCGGAACAGGTGATAAGTTTCGTCAGGGAACGAAAAAACATAGGGTTAAAAGCGTTTTCGGCTGACATAAAAGATCTGTACTATTCTCTGCCACAATCAGCAGTATTAACAAGTGTTGGCGAATGCATCGATGAGTACGGTGCCGTTAGATTTAGCTCACAAGCAGGTACGTCCGTCGACAATTTCTTAGAATTACTTAGGTTTTACTTGTCGTCAACGTTTATTGAAAACAATGGTACCCTGTATCTGCAAAAACAAGGAGTATGCATTGGCTCATGCTTAGCACCAGTTTTAAGTAATTTGTTTTTGGCTGAAATGGACAGGAGGCTATCAGGACGCCTAAATGAATACAATGTTGTGCACGTATTTAGGTACGTCGATGACTTTTTAGTGTTTATCAATGACAGAACTGCAGATTTTGCTACTCAATGTAGTAGCGTGTGTAGCGTTTTTCGTGAGGGGCTTAACCCACTTGAAGTGACTTTTGAAATGCCATGTGACGGAAGGCTCAGATTTCTTGACATTAACTTTCAATTCTCAGATGAAAAGACATGCTGGTGTTACGAGCCCAGAGCAAGTAAGCCTTTACTACAGTTTCACTCAGCGCATACTAAACTGGTAAAACGAGGCATTGCGAAGATGTGCTTGAGTGAGGCACTAAAGAAGTCCTGCCGGTGCCTCATGAATGAAAGCTTCAGACAACAGGTCTCGAGGCTAAGCAATGCCGGGTACCCCAAGAGCCTCGTCGTGTCCGTTGCTGAAGGATTGCACAGAAAAGTGCTGGAGAAAAGATGTGAAGGGATGGATAGGGTGAGCTCAAGAAAGGAAAGTTTTGCCGTAATTCCATACATGCATAAGGTTTCTCACAGGATAAAAAAGATTGCGGAAAAATGTGGCACTAACGTAGTTTTCTCGGCACCCAATAAGTTGGTGAGTCTTTGCAGAAGCACAAGACCAGACAAGGGAAAATCAAATGTATGCCAAAAGAAACATAGAAACCTATTTGTGGAGTGCATCATGTGTGTTGTATACCTCATTCCACTTACTTGTGGAAAGTGTTATATCGGTCAGACCAGTAGATGCATAAACGATCGCTTGCGCGAGCACAATAACAAAGTAAATAGTGTTGTTCCTGATGGTTTTCTTTCCCTTCATTGCCAGAGATGTAATTGCACACCGAAATTCAAGGAAACGGTTATAATCAATAGAAGTAGGCACGAGATGACGCGGTTGGTATTGGAGGCCGGCAGAATTGCAGAGCTAGGTGACACGTGTGTGAGCAGCCCATCAGTGGTGTTGACAGATAAGGAACTTGATTACATGTATTCGCGATAGGGTTTGTGGTAACATGGGATAAAAGGAAGAAAGAAAAAGTAAAAAAAGATTGAAAAATATAAAATTGTAAAGTATTGGAACACGCGCGTTGGTTATATTTGATGGTTTTTAGAGCTACGCACGTGCGACGTTGGCGTGGTGGATCGCATACACCACGGAGATCTGCGTGTAATAAACTGTTGTTGAAAGTTAGCGCTGTGTTGTGTCTATGTGCCTTCTCTTGTCCGTGTTCGTTGTCTGCGCTACCATCCATCATCGTCAGGTAGCGGGTTTTGACAACGTCGTCAGCTGGGTCCCAAAACCTGATCAAAACGTCCATTTGCTCTTTCTGAGCAATTTTGTTCAGGGACTCGTCAAAAGCCACGACCACGTGTGGGACACTATGCAGCTTTGATAGCAGCCTGTTTCGGAAGTACGGGGCTATACCGTAACAAATTGTATAGCCAACTTTGTCCTTACCAAGTTGCAACTTCTTCGCGACGTCGCACGTGGGGAACATGATGGGAAAAAGCGCCGCTGACGCTGCTGCTGAACGAAACGATCCATGGGTCGCTATAGTGTTCAGACACTAAACAACTTCTGCTTTCGTGACACATTTTTTGACCAGAAACCCATTCAAGGATGCCTTCCCGTCAGGCGCGACGGCCACCGGTTTAGCAGGCACGCTTTCAGCACTCGTGCTTGGCACAGTCGATACACATTCACTCGTAGTCGTAGCAGTCATGGAACACGGCAAGTTGGGTCCAGCACCGAAAAACGCGCGGATGTGTGTCTGGGAAGCACTTTGCACAATGCTCACAGCAGTTAGGTGTTTCTTGCTCACAGCGTGACTGGAGACAGCAGCGATGCCCATATTGCTAAGCGAGAAAGTCTTCTGGCATGCTGCACAGTGAGCCTTACTTATATTGTAACGATGTTGAAGGACTCGGGGTATAATAAAACGTATTTATTAAAGGGCGAACCTGTGCCCACAACTCAAAGGGACTATGGTCGTAGCACGTTACAGCAGAATGGCAAGATGTCTTCTTCTTCTACTTTTTCAAGAAGAGTCCCAAGCGCGTGGCACACATCAGCAGGGGCCAGCTGGGTTCTCGTGCTATCATCATCGTCTCTGCGCAACACTAGACGGCGCCCATGTATGTCTCTGTGCGTGTGGTGATGGGCGCGTTGTTTGAATGCAGGCACTATGTCGTGGCATAATCCCCCTCCTCACACGCATCGTCCCGATGCGTCAGGCAATGAATAGATTCGTGGTAGGCGTAGGCGTCACTGGTCTTCCGGTGATCTCTCATAGTACGGCTTCATCCGGACTACATGTACAACCTCTGTAGGGTTGCGGCGTTTTGAGCTCCCGTGTATAGCGGATCTGACTTGGTAAGTTACATCGCTTACACGATGGAGTACTTCGTAAGGCCCGAAGTAGTGGCTAAAAAGTTTTTCAGAAAGTCCGCGGCGACGCACTGGGGTCCATATCCATACTTTGTCACCTGGTTGAAAATGCGCTTCGGTACGACGCTGATTGTACCGATAGGAGTCGATACGTTGTTGGCGGCGTATTCTGTATCTCGCCATCTGTCGTGCTTCCTCGGCTCTTTGCAGGAAGTCGTCTAGGCCAGGTGGATTGCTGCTTTCATCATTCAGTGGTAACATGGCATCCAGTGGAGTGGTGACTCTTCGGCCGAATACAAGTTCAAATGGTGTCACTCGCGTTGTTTCTTGAACGGCTGTATTATATGCGAACGTGATGTAGGGCAATATTTCATCCCACAGTTTATGTTCGACGTCAATATACATTGAAAGCATATCAGTCAGAGTTCTGTTCAAGCGCTCCGTTAGGCCATTTGTTTGAGAATAGTATGCTGTAGTTCTTCTCTGGTCTGTGTGGGTCATTCGCATCAGACATTTCATTAGGTCTGCAGTAAAAGCTGGGCCACGATCTGTAATTACCACGCTGGGTGCACCATGTCTGAGGACTATGTTGTTAATGAAGAACTTGGCAACTATATCGTTCGGCACTGCTCTAATCCATGAGGCGTGCTCGGATATTTCCGCGTTCACCCAATCAGGGTTAAACGAACACTTCTTCGCAAGAGGCATAGCAACTCGCTGCATGCTCACGGCATCACAAGAAGAATGGCAATATGGCTGCAGCCCAGGCATCTTGATATGTGGATCGGATTGGATTGGATCCGATCTGGATTACCATATTTGCTCTACTACTGTTTTTGTATCCCAGTCCAATTTACGCACCTGTAAACTACACATTT
Source organism: Rhipicephalus microplus (assembly GCF_043290135.1). Taxonomy (NCBI): domain Eukaryota; kingdom Metazoa; phylum Arthropoda; class Arachnida; order Ixodida; family Ixodidae; genus Rhipicephalus; species Rhipicephalus microplus. Next base: position 227,754,485 of record NC_134700.1, read on the forward strand.
CAGTAAAAAAATAATTACGACTCGCATATTTTGTGCACCTTGCCCTCTGCTGATGGCACTTCCAGCCTAACCAGAAAACCCTCAAGCCGAGCCGAGATCGCGGCCAAGACAAACATGCACAATTTTATGCGCGTGAGTAACGTTGTACTCGGAAAGTAGAAGCGCCAGCTATGCACTGCTTTTTTTTAACTATGCTTCTGCTTAGCTGTTCTGTGTGGTTTAAGGAGCGATTTTTAAAGCTTTGATTAATGCTAATGAATATTTTCGTGACAATCTGAAAGACTACAGTCAGTTTCCATGACCTGGCCGGATTTTTCAGAAATTCCCTGACTTTTCCCTGACTTTTCCAGGCGTGTTCAAATTCCCTGACTTTTCCAGGTTTTCCAGGTTTTCCAGGTTGGTAGACACCCTGCTAATCCTTCATTTCTAAGTGACTTACGAAGCACCATAACTCATGCTGTTAAGAAGTGTCCAACTGAGGTCGTTTATTGATTTGGCGACAAACAGGCAGCAATTCACCATTGTTAATTATTTTTCATCCCCACTTTCATATGTTTGTTCTGGTGTGCCGCAAGAGAGTGTGCTCGGTTCGCTGCTTTTTCTTACTTATATTGATGACTTACCAAGTAATTTATCCTCACAAGTGCGCATTTTCCCTGACTGTATAATTTGCCGAGCAATAACTAGTACTTGTGATCAAGTAATAATTCAAAGTGACCTCGACCTCATTAGCAATTGGTGTAATTATTAGCTAATATCCCTTAATTCAAGTAAATGTAATGTCCTTCTCTCGTAAACATTCTAACTTTGAGTTTTCTTTCTTTATTAATGGCAATCGCGTATCCAGTGTTAACTCCTAAATATTTCGGTGTAACATTCACATCTAACCTTTCCTGGACTACCCACATCACCAACATCTGCAGTGACGCCTCACGATCATTAGGCTACATACGCTGCAATCTACGTAAGACCCCCACAAATATACGTGCCTTAGCATACGTGACATTTGTTCGCCCTCAGCTTGAATTCGCCTCTGCAGTTTGGTCCCCTCATTACATTTATTTCACTGCAGTCGATTCAGAATAGAGCCGCTAGATTCATCTTCTAAAACTAGGGTCATAGCGCAAATAACACAAATTAAAAGAGAACTTATCACTTTCTCTTTTGAGCAGCCAACGTGATATAAACCTCCTTTCATTATTTCATAAATACGTACATGAAACAAGGCCATTATCAATAACATTGCAGACATCTGCATTCACATCAAAGAGACTGGCCCCGCCGCGGTGGTGTAGTGGTTAAGGTACTCGGCTGCTGACCCGCAGGTCGCGGGACCGAATCCTAGCTGTGGCGGCTGCATTTCCGATGGAGGTGGAAATGTCGTAGGCCCGTGTGCTCAGATTAGGGTGCGCATTAAAGAACCCCAGGTGGTCAAAATTTCCGGAGCCCTCCACTACGGTGTCTCTCATATTCATATGGTGGTTTTGGAATGTTAAACCCCACATATCAATCAATCATCAATCATCAAAGAGACTGAACAATCATCTTTCATTCACATGCAGGCTCGGTAAAACATACATTTTGAACTCATCTGCACTCCCCCATGTCATCCGCATGTGGAACAGCCTTCCAGATGAAATTGTGGGTGAACGCAATCGAGAAAAATTCCGGCACCTTCAAATCACCCCTTTTCAAGATTAACTGCTCTGTTTATTCATATCAAGATCAGCACCTACGCCTTTATGTCTATGTGGAGGGGGGGTGGGGGGTGAGAGAGGCTTAGGTTTCCTCCCCAACGTGATTCATGCCTTTGATCTATATATATTGAGAAGGTGTTTCAATGCTATGTTTGATTAGAAGGGAGTATAAATGTAAACCCACATAAAAGTGACAGTAATGCTGAATATGAGTAGATAGGACCGCAGGTTGGTGTCACCCCGACTCAAGCTCACCCAAATATCACTCACCCGGTCCCTCTCAGACTCGCGTCTTGATTCGAGTCTGAGGGAGTTCGAATGGGTCGACTGATGAGCGAGTTTGCCAGTCTATGGTAGATAGTGACGTGTTTGCAATGCTTGCCCAATCACTTGAGCTTCTCCCACCTACGCCTCTTGGTGTGTTCACCAGTTTGCAATGGCTCCATAATAGCAAGCTGAAAAGTAGCCAAGTACACCAAGAAGATTGAGCTATCAAGAATACTTCATTGAATGAAACAACAGGAGGACCATTCAGTTATTCTCTTTTTTTTTAATTCTGATTTCCTGCATGGCAGTTTTCTAAATCACTTGTTTTTCGTATTCAATGTGTAGGGAAAACCAGACTGTTCGGCTAATCTGTGCGGTCCTGGCGTGGCAGCTTGAGAATTGTGGCACTTTGATAGTCAGTACGACAGGTTAGGTTATTATTTCAGTAGCGTTCCAATGTATATGTAATGCAACAGTGCCCTTTTACTAGAATTTGGCAGCTTGTTGAATAGCATGAAATGCGTGAGACCAATCTAGAGTTTTGCTTACAGCATCTTGTAAAGGGAAACTAATAGGAAAAACATTTTTAATGTATTAATAAAGTACAATTTCACAATCTCAAAAACAACACTATTACCACGACATGACGCTTGGTAAGGGAGAAAACTCGTTAAAAGAAAATTCGGGTGGAGACGCCACTGTGAGATTTCAGCACCAAGAACGGTGACATACTAAAATTTGAAGGCATCTACTGGGTCCTACTAGCTTCTATTCGATAAAACTGAAGTACATTTTCTTCTGTGGGTGCTCTAGACCTAGCATACAAAGTTTCGGAAAATTTCATTGAGCCCATGTTGGAAAATATGAAAAATACATTTTGAAATTTGCTGTGTCACGCACAAAGAATATGGTGCGAAATTTGGAAGTGAAACTGTTTTCTCCGCTAATAATGAACCTATGACAGTAAGACTTTTGGCATTAGAGTGCTCAGCGTGCAGTTTATCTATCTAAACTAATTCATTGTTTGTCTGATGTCCATTTAAAGCTTCATCACTGGTTAAACTAAACAAATCAAACTTCTACCTATGACGATGGCAACATTTCTCTCCCACCTCCATCTACACGACTGACAGCAGGACATGCAGTCGTCTTTCTGTAGGTTACACTCATAATGAAGGGCACTAATGGTCTAGTACAACTTGTACGGTGCCATTTAAATATAAATAATTTAAAAGCACTCAGATGTTTTCAGGATGAGCCCTGGAACAACCAGAATTTTCATTGATTTAGCAATCACTAGTTTCATTTTTCTCTTTGTTTTTATGCTGCTGCAGGGCCCCGTAATAGTTGTGTAAGCCAAAGAAATTGCTTAGAGAGGTGTTGAAGGGTTGAGTAACCACACTTCTGACTGAGTGTAGCCTTAACACAACAAATATTTGTGGTCACCCACTGACTTTCCCAAGGTAGCATGTTGGGATTAACTCAAGCAGTTTCAGATGATGAACCTTTCTCTTCCAGAAACTTTGTGTCTTCTATATTCAATAATCAAGGACTTAAAGTCAACTTTCAATATTTTAGAGTGATGATTACTATTGATGTTCACAGATGACAACTCACATGGTGAAGAATGAAGAGTAAATTTAAGGGCTATTTTTATTTTGTTAGACGCAACCTTAATGAGAACTAAAGACAACGGTTGCTAGGAAAGTACAGCAAATTTTATTAGAAGTATGTAAATGTGAAGAAAGAAAAATGAATGAAACGATAACTTCCCCCTGGCAGTGACCGAACCTGAAAACTTAATAACGTGTTCGATGCTCTACCACTGAGCTATGGCAGTGGTCATCCCTCTGTCCTCTTTATAGGGTATATATGTGCACTTAAATGTGGGAGTGTCAGTGAGCGCCCCGACATGGTGAGTCATTCGTTCATAAAAGTCAATTGCAGCATACGATTTGTTGGGCTTATAGATTTTGGCAAAGGTAACAAAGAGTTTTGGTATTCAAGGCATGGTACCGGCCTGGTACCCTAAAGCACGAAATACACTTTACTTCATATAATGAGTAGTTGTGCTCGAATGTGACAATCAGCCCTCGCAGCGCCTATCAGCAATTATTCAGTCGTACAGTACTTGCTTTTGTGCAGATTTAGAATAACAGGGACAGTTCGCTGCACGGTAAGGATTTGTTGCGAAGTTTAAATGTATAATTAGGACCCCCTTGCCGTATGCAGATATCAAATGAACAAAGCTTCACAACTTGATAAAACTGTAATTGGCTATATTTTGCACATTGTCATTAGTGTGTCATTATTATATTTGATTTCACTTTAGTTAACTATTCAGTTTATGCCACCGAGTGTGTGTTATTTTGGCCTGTCTTCCAGGGTCTTCTAGGACCATGTATGTGCCACTGTGATACAAGAACATCTGAAAGTATGCTTGGTATGTCTTTGTGTGTATGTCACAAACGACTGCAATTTTCATCTCGCCCGCGCACCCTATCGTCTAAGGAAAGGCGCTTTTGTGTTGGGAAGACGACATTCGGCGACTGGCGACGCAGCAGCGGCAACGCTGAGTTTTCCCTACACTTGTACCGAAAGGAGAGACATGTGTTCGAGGAAAAAGAAATTACCTTGAGAGGGGACGATATGTCCCGAAAGAGTTTTGACTGCTTTGAAATCGGCATTCGGCAGTTGACGTGCAACCAGCAAGAAGCGCGGTCATCGGTGTCGGGAGGCTCGCGTAGGCGGCGAGTATGGAGTGACCCGCGCAACGTATTGAGATGGCTGCAATTCCGGGCACCCTCGCTGTCTACTATGCCGTCGAAATCTTCAGCGGCACCCGTCAACTCCCCTACGTGTACCGAGAGCTGGCCTGGTCCCTACGAAACTTTTTTCAGCTGTTATTTTATTATAACCAACTTTTCAATAATTGTAGTTGTGTGCGCTGCGTCGCACGTAACAATTCAGAAGTGCGAGCATGATATTCTGCTCCGCAATGATTTCCCTGTATCTCTCTTTGATTTCCATTGTGCTGTAATTTAATAACATTCCTCGTTTTTTTTTTCTTGTACCTGTCGTGTTCTTTTAGAGCATAGTTTTCTTTGTTGTTCTTTTCATGGTGTGTTAGTGTTTTTGCTCTGTTATTTTTCTGTAATCTCCTTGCCATTGCCCTTGTTTTAATTAAATGCTTGTTTGTGTTTAAGCAAACGTCCGTGTCTGCACTATGAGTACGTCGGTCAAGCTTGTACATCACCACACATGCAACCCCGCACGGGTCGACCGACCTGCAAATAAATTTGAGATGTGCCACTTCATGGCCTTTCAGGCGTCGCAGGCTGAAGTGCGAGGTGGAAGCCTGCGAGTCTCCCGCACGTCGATGTTGGATTGGCGGGGCTCACCCGAAGTGTGACAGAGTACATTTGCCAATATTATGCTTCTCTCAACGATAAGAGTGCATAAGAGTCCTTGTGACATCGATGTGCTGACGTCTTGCGCCGAGTGTCAAACTGATCTGGTGTTTTAGTTTCCGGGTAACTTGTGAGCAGTGCAGACTATAGCATAATATTTAAGTCAGTGTTACCATTATTTTTAATTTGCATAAGTAGTGCTCATAAGTAATGCTCATTGCACTTAAATGTGGGATGAAGGTAAACAGTTGAATGCATCACCTTTAGCTGTATAAAATTCAGTCAACACATCATGAATAAAGCTTTGCTCTGCATAGATGCCAATATGTACACTGCATCTTTGTAATTTTTCTTGACATAAGTGTGCCACGATCTTTACGCTTTGATAGCATTCATTTGTTTGTTTCCCAGTAAGGTTCACACAGTATTCAGAGCATAATAAGATGCATAATGCATATTATTTTGTCCTTATTCCACGTCTTTTTTTTTTAGCGTTTGCATCTTGTGTTTTGCAACTCAGCCTTCAGCTGAAGTCATCATGTGTCAGTTTTTAAATCATTTGGGAGTTGCTCTTCTGAAATAGGAAATTGCAAGGTGATGCTTTTAATGACTAGACACTTTCTTTGTTTATACACTATTATCACAATGATTTTTATATTTCTGTGTTCTGCATTACACACTAAACAATGCAAGTAATGCTACCTTGTACATTTCTCCAGGCACTTTAGAGAGAATAACAGGACATTGTTTAGACTGCATTTGTTAATGTGCACAGAATTTAGAGCACAGATTTGAAGAACAGCGCTTTGGAGGGCTTAAGTAAATGTTAGCTTCATACAAAGGACAAACATTAGTTGCAGGATGGGCTTCATGATAGCAACAGCCTCATACTAAATGTAGTAGCTCGTCAATATATTTAGAACATGCATTGTCACTTTGCTCCTTGCGATGCAACCTCAGTGCATATATTTTCTCGAAAGCTTGGTCGAGGCAGTGGTACTTATCTTTGTATCTGTCGTGCTCAATGTTTACCGCTTTTTTCTTTGGGCCAGTTACACCGTGGCCATCGTGCCAGTATTGAAGCCATAAACGTGTTTATCTTCGCACACGCATACAGTTACATCAGATGTAATTTTTAACCTTACATTAAAGTGTTTAATAATAAAATTGTTGAATGAAGTTATGGTGTTGTCATTATTCAGGCTCCCATGACCAGTGGTGAGCTGTGGTGCTGTCATCTGTCCTGTCTTTAAACTTGGAGCTTAAGATGTAGGCTAAAATTTCAATTTAGGCTAGAATTTTTACGTCACGACCACGTGACAATAATAGAGAGTTCTTAAATAGGGGCCCCAGTCGGTTTGGCGCCTCCCAAATTATAGCGCCACTGCGCATGCGCGTTGTCCCAAGCAGAGTTTGGGTTTGCGTTGGAGATGCTATTTCACTTTATATATATATATATATATATATATATATATATATATATATATATATATATACAGAGAGAGAGAGAGAGAGAGTCCTTCCATATCAAGTGTACCTGGTCAGTTATTGACCATATCTAATCACTCCGAAAAAAAAAAAAAAAAATCGTGCAGATATGTGAAGGACAAGTTTGAGAGGTAGTTGTTGAGAGGCTTTATTAGGCAAAAACAAAAAGAAATGTATTGCCTAGAGGACGCTTCAAACGTTGGGCACCCACGTGTAACTGTGTTGTGCTAAATAATTTCTATAATATTACTGGTATGAGCAATTACTATGTGAAAAAATTCTCCTTAATCTCAAGGTGCTACTCTTTCACAACTGTGGTCGTTTATTCATTTTTGTTTAAAGTTTCTCTTTTGTTGCCTTGGCAAAATATTGCAATATGCTGCAGATTTATTGTTTTTTTTTATATAACGCACAATTTTTGCTAGTGATATATATACATATTATGTTTTAAGCATTTTTATAATAAATGAATAAAATACTTTAGAAGCGAATGAAGCAAGAACATCGGCAAAATATCGGCAAAAGTTGGCAGAACATCGGCAAAAGTTGGAAAAAAACAGCATTCTGACTTATATTGCGACTTAATTTTCGAAACGTATCGGTTCTAGTAAAAAATATGGCTTATACAATGTTTCATATCACATTGTGTCAGTGAGAGGTGCAGAAAGTTTCAAACGAATAGAATTTGCTTGAAGAAAGAAAAATAATTTTTCCATCTCGACAACCACGAGGTACTACGAAGCTTGCCTTTGCCTCGTCTTCATTGCACAACATGTCAGCTCGAGGTCCCAGGGGGGGCTTTTTGGCAGTGACTAATGCATGTCATACAACAGCTTGTCACTCGTTTTAGTAATACTGCTGTATAGAACGTCAAAAAGTGGCTATACTGCTTATTTTTTGAAATGGTATCGTCCCCCTTCGATCATCGAAAGGCAGGTTATATTGAACCGCTGCTTAGTCCGAAGGGGCAGAATTATAATACAGTCGATGGCCTGGAATACAGCACTGGGGCGTTGTGTTTGGCTCCTGATAATGAATAGACATGGTCCTAACAATAGTTAACGACATGAACTATAGTTTATCTAAGCTGTTTTTATAATGTATCAGGCATAGCCCGACGCGTGATTGCTTAGCAGTGGTGTGCATAATGAAATGATGTATCTTATCCAGATGGAAATCATTTGATATCGTGCCCATAAATGACGCTTAATTCGCCATTTCCGGTTGTTATTTAAACTTTGCATTCATATTTTTTAATGGTATTAGGGTGCTCAAAACTTTGAAAGCACGTCACCATTACCGGAAGAGCTTTTAATTAAAACATTTTCAGCACTTTTGGACCATTAAGAAAGAGGGCGGTGTAAATGTTAAAATTCGTCCGGAAATGGTGACTGAGGTGTCGTTTATGGGCATGAATTAGCATCAACTGCAACGTGTTTAGGATGCATCATTTCATCATACACACCAGTGGTAAGCACAATGAAGTGCTATGCAGTGAAGGCGAGACAAAGGCAAGCTACGTAGTACCTTGTGGTTGTTAAGATCAAACACAAAGTCTACTCTTTTGAAAATGTTCTGCATGTCTTATTGACACACTTGACTATTCAGTGTTATATAAGCCATATTTTCTCACTTGGGCCGCTGCATTGCGAAGCTTAAGCTGTTTCTGCCAACTGCTGCAAAAATGCTGTTTCTGCCAACTTTGTCACAATATTTGGGCAATGTTTCTTGCTTCATGCGCTTCTAACGTATTTTAATCGTCTACTACAGAAACATGTACAACAGAAAAATGTAAATATATTACTTACGAGAAATTGTGCTATATATACAAAAAACGCTAAACATATACCGTATTGCAATTTTTCGCTAAGGCGACAAGAAGAACACAGTTCAAACAAAAATGAACAAGCTACCATAGTCATGAAAGAGTAGCACCTTTACATCAGGGAAAAGATATTTTGTAGTAATTGCTCAAATCAGTACTATTACATAAATTATTTAGCGTGACACACTTTCACTTCGGTGCCCAAAGTTTGAAGCGCCTTCTATAGGTAACACAAAGTTATTTTTGCGAAATGTAACGCTTCAATACCTACTTTTTACATTGACATATGCCTGCACGATAGTTAGGCATGATCGGGGATAGTCGAAAATTGCTCGGGTACACTTGATATGAAAATACCCATATATATATATATATATACCGTATTTACTCGCATAATTTGCGCAATTTTTTACCTGATTTTGGGGCCCCGAGAAGGGGGTGCACAAATTAGGCGGGTATTTCGCCAGAACATATGAAATATTGTGCCGTAGTACTAACGCGCGCAGTATATCACTGTAAAAAATTTTTCCTGAAAAAAAAAACAAATTTTCTGGCAGCTGGCCTGCCAGAAAATTTGTTTGCTTTTGTTTTCCGTTTTTATGCGTTCTGTATTTTTACATAGCTCTTCTGTTCCTGCTAACAAAAAATTTCTGTTTCTTTTTGTTTCCAATTTGTTTTTAATCCCAAAAACTTTGGTAATTTTGGAAAAATTTTCTGTTCTCAGTAACAGAAAATGTTTGTGATTTCACAATTTTCGCTGTTATCAGTAACAAAAAATTTTCGTGATTTCGCATAATTTTTTGTTATAAGTAACAGAAAACTTCTGTTACTTTAAATAAAATTTTCTGTTTTGACTAACAGCAAATTTTCTGTAATATTACTACCCTTCTGTATTTGCAGTACAGATAGTTTTTGTGATTTCAAAAGTTATTTATTTTTAGTACAGGAAGTATCTGTCAATAAGTTTCTGTTCTATTATATAACAAGAAATTTTATAACTTTTATTTCTCTTCACGTGCAGCAACATCAGTTCTAATATTCCATAATGTTATAGGTTATGCAAAATTAAGATGTTTGTGGTGCAAGAACAGAAAATCTCGAAAGGACTATTTTTGCATCTGCACTTTTCCCTTTATATAGCGTGTATCCTCTCCAAAATGCATTAATTTAGTACATCATAAAGTGAAATGCAAACATGTTTATTGAAGTAAACCATAAATGTTCAGGCACTTGCGAATGTGCGGATCTTGGAGAACGAGAGATTTGTGTATGTGGAGCGAGGTGTTTGGTCCACGACAGAAAAAACGAAAAAAAAAAACTGGCTGTTAGGGCTGTTTTGGCACATTTGTGGCATATTCCCTCACTATCCTAAGGGACCCAGATGTAGGCATCTATCAGAAAAACTGAGCGAGTTGGCCGGCACGGATGAATCCACTTTAGGGTTCAGGTTGTGTTGTTTCCCACGTGTCCGCTCAAACTTTGTGCCCCTTCCGGGATTGATACTGGCAATTGACCTAAAAAGAAGAGGCTTGTGCTTAGCAGTGCAGATGTACCAGAATGTTGTTAGATACGGTGTACCTACAAAGGCACCCTCTTGCTCTTCATTAAGCATATACCTTTTGGCATATATAGATCTTTTCTTTAATTACCTTCACATTAAATAAGATATCGCCACATCAGTCTAACATTAAGCTTCCAACCTTTCTAGCACTAAAGGTTAAATTTAAAGCTTCTAATGTCTATGCACTGACAGCTGCTATACTTGCGTTTCTCGCAACCAGTATACCTTAAAACAGGAAGCATATCATTAAACAGATCGCGGTTTAATGCTAGTAATTTTGTTCTTCTCTGAGCTTTGCCAATGTACCGTTGGACGGTACATTGCCAAAGCTCACTCACACTGATGCCCGAGTCTACAAGCACATCATCCTCCACATTAATCGTGAACTGGTCAGTGTCATTAACCATTTGTGCGTCTTGGTTGCGCAGATTCATTTGGAAAGCTGTGTCTGAATCGATGCATGCGCTCTTCCCATGACATCGAGAAAGGTGTGAAGAGAAAGATGACTTGTTTTTGTACATCCTCTTGCATGTCTGAAAAGGAAATCTCACTGGTGTGCCTTGGAAAATGTGAATCTTCATATGTGCAACAAGTGACTTGTAATCTTTGCTGAGTTGAATGCAACTGTCAACAGTGGAGACCAAATTGCATGGTTTCACATTCACAACAACATGATTCTCTCGCATTGCTCTTCCAATTTCCCTGTGTTTACGGCTAATGTGACTGTATATATAAACATATATATATACATAATGTGGCATTATATAATGTGATAGTGTGTGTATATTTAATGCGATTTTTCGGCACTTGATTGGAAGATGACTGATATTCTTGTGTAAAGGGGCATGTTTTAAGGAAAGCAGAGAGAGTTGCGTTAGCGCTGCCACATATGCTGCACGGATACATTTCTGTAAACTGACAAAACCACAATCGCTACGAAAAAAAGGATTTCTCATGCAAACCCAAAATATGAAGCTAGAAAATCAGGATACCAAGCGGTTCTAATACTCGAAATGTCTTTTAAGATGTGCAGATATCTGCAAACATGAAATAACTTAAAGAAACATGGGGCAAAGTACAATTTGTTAACGTAGGGTGTTTGCACGGATTTACACTGTGTACTATCATAAACTTTGAACTCCACAACCATGCTTAACAAAAATCATAAAGCAAGAAAGAATATTAAAAAAAATCAACAAGTCATTGTCAGGTTCGAATCCCGCCGTAGACGGGATTCGAACTCGCGACCTGCGGGTAATATCAAATTTCACACTATTTCAGATTTCACGCCAGTTGAAAAAGATAGCCCTGAGAGGAAATGTCCGCGTGGTGTTCTCCGCTCCAGACAAACTAAGCCGTCTATGCAAGCTTTTACCAACCCCAAGAAGGAGGTGCAATCCACCTGAGGAAAGATGCATGATTGATTGATATGTGGGGTTTAACGTCCCAAAACCACCATATGATTATGAGAGACGCCGTAGTGGAGGACTCCGGAAGGAAAGATGCCTGTAAATAAGTTTGTTGAATGCGCCCTAGCTGTTGTCTACATGTTCCTGCTGTGGTGGGGCGCGGTTTACATTGGGCAGACTGGTAGGTGTGTAAATGACCGCTTGCGCGAGCACTCTTGTAATGTAAAAAACAAGCTTTTTTCTGGTGGTTTCCTGGCTATGCATTGTAGTGGATGCACTCCATTATTTGATCAGTGTGTCATCTTGGGCCACAATCGTAACCAGTTGACGAGGGAAACAATTGAGGCAAAAACTATCGAAAAATGTGCGAAGCTGTGTGTGAGTACGCTGTCTGTGGCCTTATCTCGAAAAGAGCTCAATTTTCTGAGAGCGCGTGCTGTGAAGCATTAGTATAAATTGATAACTTGTAATCAGATCACAACTACGTTTTTTTGATAGTGTTCCACACGTGTGTGGTTTTGTCATGTGTGTGGCGCGTCACGTGGACTGAGCAATATGATGTGTTGTAAGGGTACGCAATAAACAAAAGTTGGAAGTTAGTGCTCCCACTGTCGTCTGTTTTTTCCCCTTCTTGACTGTATAGTATTTTCCTTTATGCTCCAACTGGGCCGCGCTAAAGAAATATCATTTTATCATGCACCAACTCTCCCAGTCAGCAGAACTTGCCAATATACGAAATGATGCTCTGAATAAAACCTGAGCACGTCTCTGAGAAACGTCTACGCTTGCAAAAAAATAGCAGATTGCCGATTGGCGAATTCAAAAGCAGCGCCTTCAACAAGCACCCGACGGTAATAAATGATTTATTTTATTAGAAACAAAACGCGAACAGCTTAACGAGGATCCACTGGCCGCACACATAAAATGCACAAGAAAGAAGAAGCACTGAATGAAAAAAAAACAGGTTGTTGCCGAGAAAGAGATGCCCTGTTGTCACAAGTAAGCGCTTACACCAGGTTCAACATTGACCGTCAAACCACGGCGCCGGTATACCTTCTACGGAGCGCATTCATCGAAGTTCGCCAAATCTTTGAAGCAGCCACCCTCATACCACGCCGGAAAAGCGCGTGCAAGAACAGCCAGCCGTCAAACCACGGCGCCGGTACTGTCCACGGAGCGCATTCGTCGAAGTCCGCCAAATCTTTGAAGCAGCCACCCTCATTCCACGCTGGAAAAAAAAAAAAGCGTGCAAGAACAGCCAGCGTACTTCAAACAAGCAAACGCTTACACCAAATTTGACATCGAACGTCAAACCATTGCGCCGATATCTTCCACGTAGCGCGCATTCATCAAAGGCCGCCACCTCTTCGAAGCACGAAACCTCAGCTCACGTAGGAAAAACGCGCGCAAGAACATCCAGCGTGCTTCAAAGCGATTACGCAAAGCCTCTAAAAGTCTAGAATGATTGGTGTGACTCCCGTCTCAAACGACACTACTTTCAGCGGTGCGTCTGCCGACAACGCGTAACTGGTTTTACGGTCATTCCAAAGCCGCTGCTGTATTGCGAATAGATAAGTCATGTCCAACTATACCGAACCCTGGCGAGAACCAATAAGCGCGCTGAGACATTTGGGTCGGTGAGTCAAAAATGAAGCTAGTGAGCTAGAAGTGAGGAAAGAGACCCACTCAGACTGTGGCGCTGACGAGGACTGATCTGTCGGCACGCATAAGTATACTGAATCAGCGTAATGTTCAAAAAGTGAAGGTAAGAAAAAAAAAAACCGAGAGGAATGAAACACAGGCGCTACATTTAGTACGCTTGGCGTGCGCGCGCCTCAATCACGTGTAGTGCACTTAACAGCTTTCGGGCTGGTGCCGTGTTCAATATATCATATGTTCAAATCTATTGAAGCCCAACACATCAGTGTGATTTTACAACTGTCCGACATACACAACATTTATAGTAGTCCGATTTATGCGGGTTCAGCTGAATAATTTCGCTAAATACTGTTCATGCAGATGATGATACACAATCAGTGCGGTAGTATGGAACGAGTCGAGGCATTCCTCATACGAGACACTGCATAGCGTCACTTATTTAAATGCTCATATTATCGAACAGAATCTTTAACGATACCATTTAAAACATTAGCGTTGCGGTGTTAAGGGCCATTTATAATCCAACGCAAAGTCAACGTGCACGCATGTTCGGTGTGGAGCTGCTGCATTCCGCGCCGGCGACATCACCCAGAGACGCTTACGTCACCACGTCTGCGTCTCTTCATTCTCCGCGACGAAGGGGCGCCAGGAACTCAAATGCGCGAGCGTCAAGGCAACGAGAGCGGCCGGCGAGGCACGGAACGAACCTCGCGTCGCCAACCCCCGGTGACGCTGGCTGAAGCGAATGCGGGTCTATTACGCCGGCAAAGAAAGAATTAAAAAAAAAAAAACAACTACGCTTCATAGGCGGCTAAGGACACTAGCGATCGACACAAATGGGGCTCCTACAATGCCACATGGCGCGAGCACAATCTTTGCATGCAACGTTAGCGGTGCACCAGCATCGGCACGCCTCAACTGGTTCTTTACAGATGAGACAACGGTCAAAAATTGCAGTGCGACGCGATCTCACGCACTGAATGCCTCTACTGAGCTCACACGATAGTAAGCCTATACTCTACGCGGTGACAGCAAAGCACGCTGTACAGATCGTGGGACCCGCTCGCCACGATCTCAATGACAATACTGCTCTGAATACACAACCTGCCAGTATTTACACCACCTGCCGCACGGCTAAATACGATGCACTCTAGCAACCAACGTTTCTATAGAACCTCAGTTCTCGAAACATTGCAAGCTGTGTATGGCTACGCGATACACCGTCATCGAGCGCTAAAGCAACAACGTTATCACGTAATAGTACTTCAAGTACACAAAATAAAATTCAGTAATTACCTAAACATGTAACGAAACTCTCACTCACCTGATAGGGGAACTGTATCAAAGCGCAACAGTTTATTGTCACCAGACCTCCGACACGGAGACAAGGTGCGTCAGTTCGGCCTTCCCGCAAAGAAGAAACTATTCTAATAAAAAAAACGCGCTCTGAAGCGCGCCAAAAGCAAGGACCGCAGCAACTACTTATACGCATTTTACGTAGAACAAAATAATTGCTACCGTCGGCTAGCATCATAAAATATAGGTAATTTAATGCTTTGCGAAGAATATTTTTTATAGTTGTTTTAAGTGATAAAAGTCACGTGATTGATCGTCTTTAGAACGTCAACATCAACAACAGAAATTCTGTTTTTTTTTAATGTACTTCTGTTAACGACAAAAAACTGAACTTTTCTGTGTGATCACAGACTTATTCTGTAAAGAAGTTTGTACTTTTTAATATATTTCTTACGGTACATTTATAAAATCAGAAGGAATAAATTGGAGCACAAGCGAAGTGTACTTGTTAATTTTGAAAGAATTAGCGCGTACTATACCCAGTCATATCCTGTCACGCGCGGTCTAGCGGGAATCAGTGGTTGCGAAGTCCGATCGGGAATCATTGTATTTTCTCGAAGCTCTTTCGAATATGCTGGGAGAAACTAGGCCTCGTGACATGGAATTACCGGAAGAACTAAGCATCCGCACATAATTGAAAGGGCTTCATTCAATGGCAGGAACTTTCAGTAGACGCGCGAACATTTCTGCTTTCTAGCGTATACTGCGGCGGTCGTCAAGTTGAAGAACGTCCCCTTGAAGTACTTTGCGGCGGCACACTTCCCGTTTTCCTCGGCAAAATTCCCAACAGTGAGCTTCAATTTCGCCGTATATATAATCACTGCAGCACATCGCAAGGGAACCATCAAAATGCGTCGGCCGGATGGTGAAACTTAAACTTCCGACATTGACCAAGCGTGCTCTGCAGCGCGGACGCCGAGAACCACGAGAACAGTTGGTGCGACAGGCCCTCGCAAGCCTCCGATGCAGGAAGTCGTCGGTACCGTGAGCTAGCATTCTCGCCATTATCGCGGTGGTAGAGATTGAAAGATAGGGGGAGGCAAACACTTAAACAGTTCGGGTGACCCGTCAACGGGTTCGTGTTCGGCTGCAGTATTCTAGGGACCCTTGTTCGAGGAAGCCCTCTGAAACAGGGACTTCGCATTGGCAGCCCGTTTGACTGCGCTAACATCGAAAGGTCAAAAGGTGCGCGCACTGGTGAGCTGGCTCGGGCGGGTCGGGGAACGCGAAATATACAAATGTATAGTGTGTGTGTGTGTGTGTGTGTGTGTGTGTGTGTGTGTGTGTGTGTGTGTGTGTGTGTGTGTGTGCGCGCGCACGGTTCCCCCCTCCCCCGAGAGAGACGTAAAAATAGGGGCGGATGATATCGTCTAAGTCTCCCGACATGAACGATGTCAGTCTAGCGACCGAGTGGAGCCACGTTGCGGTCGATCTCGTAGTTAACTGCCGAGATCTTGCGTGTGATCGTATAGGGTCCTTCCATGATTGCGCAGAGTTTGCCGCGGTTCGGGTGCCAGGGTGTTTCATATAGGACAAAGTCTCCCACTTGGAGCTCTAATGGAAGGAACTTTTTGTCGTATATGATCTTGTTTTTCTCGCGATATGCCACTGAATCGCGGACTGCATTTGTGCGAGCTTCCTGCAGATTTTCGGCAACGCCTGAAAGGAGATGGGGATACGATGGTGTGCCATACATGAGAAAGCAGGGTGGGTAGCCTGTGACTTCGTGAGGTGTTATATTTTACTCGTCGACAACGTCCGAGAGGAGACGCGGCCACGGTTTTCGGGGTTCGTCGTTGATCTTGCATCGGAGGCGAGTAACGATCGACTCATTAGTGCGCTCGTTAAGGCCATTACACTGCGGGCGTTGTGAGCTGATGAATATTGTTGTGCTGATGAATATTGTTGTGCTTGAGGAACTGCTTAAATTTGCCGGCAATGAATCCTGTGCCGCGGTAGGAAAGGAACTTCCGAGGCTTTCCAGCAGCGAAGATACTCTTCAGAGAAGAGATGTAGGCGTCGCAAGTCTCATTCTTGTATGCAAGGAGGAAGAGGAAGAAAGTTTAAGTGGAAAGACAGGGAGGTTAGCCAGTTCTCAGACCGGCTGGCTACCCCGTGCTGGGGAAAGGGGTGAGGGGAATGAAAGATGTTGAAAAGAAATGTTGCGAAGAGAGAGAGAGAAATTACAAAAAAAGTGCGACAGAGGAAAGGCAACATCAAAGAGTATAAGACACTAAAATCTGTCTCTGAGGCCAGTTGTCCGCAAAAAGCGCAGCAAAGCTTTCAAAGCCTTCTGGGCTGAGGATTGGCTCGGCCAATGACCCAGAATCCTTTGTTCCGACAAAGGCCGATCGTCTAGTCTATCCAGAGCTGCAGTGAGTTCTTGTCTTTGCGCGTTGAAATGGGCGCACTCACACAGAAGGTGCGCGATGGTTTCTTCGCAACTGCAGTAAGTGCATGTAGGAGAGCTGGCCATCCCAATGAGATAAGAGTATGCGTTCGTGAAGGCCACTCCAAGCCACAGGCTGCATAGAAGAGTCTCCTCAGCTCGAGATATCTTGGGGGAAGACGAAGCTGCAGATCGGGATCCAAGTTATGCAGGCGCGCGTTTGTGAAGTCTGTTGAGTTACACTGTACCAGTGTGAGGTCACGTGCAAGAGAACGAAGTCTTGTAGCTGCGTCTTGTAGCTTGTGTGCAAAAGCCCACACATAACGAGGGGCATCATCAACGGCTAAGTGGATGAATCTTTTGGATGAGCCGTAGTTGCCGAAACCTCCGATAGTGTCCATGGCCAGAAGATCAAATGGTGGTTCCGCTGGTGGCAAAGACTCCAGGGAACCAAAGCATTCGGTCTTCGGCTTCTTGCAGCGCTGGCAAGTATCGCAGTGCCGTATACTCACTCAGGTCGTTGATGATGTCGGGCCAATAGTACTGTAGAGAAAGACGCCGCATCGTCTTCTTTACACCAACATGACCGAAAGCGTCATGAGTTTTTTGGAGAAGAGAAGACCGGAGGGTAAAAGGCATATAGACTTTTCGTGTTCCTCTGCGTGCCACTATACTCAGTCCGTTCTCAATGGTATATACTTTCCGGGTGGTTTGTCGTTGTGATGCTCTCACAGTTGTTCAGTAGATAAGAGTTGAACTGTTGGGCTTCGAGATAGTGCATCAGCTTGAATGTTGCCAATGCCCTTTTGGTGCTTGATGTTCACGTCGTAGTTTTAAAAACCACCGGAAAAGTCGGCCTCAGGGATTCTTGATGCTTTTAAGTCATTGCAACGCTGCGTGGTCCGTGATTATAGTGAAAGGTTTTGCGTGTAGATAGCAGTGTAATTCATCAATGGCGTCTATAATTGCTAAACAATCGAGTTCTGTGATGGCGTAGTTAATTTTGTGTTTCAGTAACTTCCGTGAATTATATAAATTGGATGTTCTTTACCTTCATCATCAGCATGCTTCAAGACGGCGCCGATACCTCTGTTGAATGCATCGCAGTATAGCACACAAGGCTTAGAGGCATCGTAGATGTTAAGGACGGGCTCTTCTGTCACGCATTTATTGAGCTGAGTGAAAGCCAGCTCACGCTCTGAATCCTAGTTCCAGGTGGCCTCTTTGCTGAGCAGGCGTGTCAATGGGTGAGAAGTTTGACTAAAGTGGTCGATGTATCGACGGTAAACATTGACAGTGCCTAGAAAATGCTACAACTCTTTAGGGCATGATGGTGTTGGAAGCCGTAGGATTGCGTCCACGTTGCTTTGTTTTGGAGCGATGGTACCATGCGAAACTGTGTGTCCCAGGTACTCAATGGAGGTTTGAGCAAATTGACATTTCTTTAATTTGCCTTTGAAATGAATTTGCCTTTGAAAGCTTTCAAAGCGCCCTCTAGATGCCGCAGATGGTCTGGAAGCTTGTCAGAGTAGACAACAATGTCATCCAAGTAATTCATGACTTTCTGCCAACGATGTTTTGCCAATATTAATTTGACAGCTCGTTCGAAGGTGGCCGGAGCATTCCGAAGACCAAAAGGCATTACGAGCTACTCGTAGTGACCGGTACCTGTGGCAAACGCTGTTTTCGGAATCTCATCAGGGTGAATCTTCACGTGCCAATAACCTGACGTTATGTCAAACGTCAAGAAGTACGTAGATTTCCCAAGAGAATCGAGAACGTCACAGATGCGAGGGATGGGGTGATGATCAGGCACCGTCCATTCGTTTAGCTTGCGGTATTCTATGCAGAAGCGCGAGCGACCTTCCTTTTTTTTTCTCTGCCAAAAAAGTGCCGGCGCAGCGTATGGGGAGGTAGATAGTCGTATGACACCTTGCTTGAGAAGGTCGTTGATCTGTCTGTCCATTTCAACGCTGTCGGTTTCTGAGCATCGATAGGGAGCTCTATGAATGGGAGCATTGTTGGTGAGATGAATGCGATGCATTTCGCTATTGATGTACCCAATGTCTGTCTGTGACTTGGTTGGAAAAAATGCGGTCACACTTGTGGATAAGCTGTCTCAATGCCAACTGTTGAGTTTTATTTAGATGTAGTACATCGCAAACTTCAACAACTTGCAAAGAAGCGCCCATGTTAGCCGTTGTATGGCTTTGTGTACGAGAACGGAGGATGCCATTCTCTTGGCGTAGAGTCGTGGTGTCAAGGTCCAATGACAAGTTAAAGAGGCAGGCACTATCCAAGCCAAGAAGTAAGTTGCTCCTCATGCCTTGTATAATTTGAGTCTGAATTTCTCTGGCCACTTTTCCTATCTGTACCTTTAGATTAACGCGACCCCAAAGTTTTGGTAGATGATGTGACTTGTTGAACTGAAATGCATGAATTCCTCATTATTTGCAGGTGAAGTGCCTTCAACACTGCTTTGCTGATACAGGTAATCGTAGCTCCAGTATTAAGAATAGCGCTGACAGGGTACCCGTTAATGAGGACATCAAACTGATTCACATGAACTCTGGGTCGCCCTCCTGGTTTCGCTGGTTGGTGGAGAGGGCGGAAATGCTTGCGCGTCGTGGGCATTCATTATGCCAGTGCATCTGTCGTGGTAAGCCATCCATCGCGCAGAGTTTGCACTCGCTCACGGGTGTTCGTACCGCGGTATTACGTGGACGCTGACGAGTGCTGTCGCTTGTTACGTTAATCTGTGTATTCCGAGCCGGTGGAAAGCACTGCAACTTCACTCTCCGCATGGTTGACTCTACACGAAGTGCAGCTGTATGCCATGCCGCTGGTGTAGATGCGTTAAGCCCAACAAGCACCATTTCCATATGCGCAGGAAGGCCGTTGATGAGCCCTGATATAAGGTGCGCGTCCTTTAGGTCAACGAGGTGTCCGAGAGACATTTTTTCATTATAGTATTCCTTCTGGCCTCGTCTCAACCGGCAGTGAATGAATCGGCGGAAAGGATCCGTGACGCCGCTCGTAAAGCGTTCCTTCATGCGTTCAGATAAGCTCTCCCAAGACGCGTCGAAAACCTCGGTGAGAAATAATCGGAAAGCCTCACCTTCAAGGTGATCGGAGAAGTAGCACAGCTTGTCTCGCTCCGTCCATGCTGTGTGTGGCCACAGTCTTCACCTCAAAGAGCCGGAGCCACTTGTCAAAGGGGACGTCCTCAGATGCTCCCGAGTATACTTCTGGATGTTGAGGATATCTTGGATGTCGTCATGATGAAGGGCACGGTAGATCCTGTCGACTAGTGTGGCGTAGGAGACGTGGTGGCTATACGATGAACCATTTATTTTGTCTTCGTCTTCCTCCTTCTGTACTACTTCACCACACCATTCTCGTGTGGTTAGTGACACACACACACACACACACACACACACACACACACACACACACACACACACACACACACACACACACACACACACACACATATATATATATATATATATATATATATATATATATATATATATATATATATATATATATATATATATATATATATATATATATATATAGATAGATAGATAGATAGATAGATAGATAGATAGATAGATAGATAGATAGATATACACACGACATTTGCCGGTTTGGCACTGTATGTTTGCACAAACGTTCCATCTGGTAGAACAGACTTCCTCAAAGTCGGGGCCACCAGACGAAATGTTGGTGAAAATAGCCTATATGCTGCCATTCCCAGAGTTGTTGACTTGACGAATGCAAAGGAAATAAATGTCTGGGTCCCAGAAGGAATCAAACTTAAGCATTCTGCGTGCCGATCAAGTATTATACCTCATAGCTGCGCCAGGTCTCGGAAATTATTTGGAAAAAGGCCATAAGCAGGTGAAATGTTGGTGAAACGCCAACTGTGGTTGCAGTGTTGGCAATCTAATTTGATAAACATTAGGTATGTACCCCTATGGTACAGGTGCCACTTCGGGTTGACGTCCATTGTTAAGCGCCATCCACTGGTGTTGGTCTACGTAGTTATATCTAGGGCTACAGTCTTCGCAATCAGAAGCGCTATCAACTTATCGCTTCTGGCGTTGGTAATACCGATGTTGCTGTTGGCATCGTCACGCTACTATAAACAGCTAGTGATACAAAACATATGCGACTGTTCAACGTGTCTCCGTGCGTACAACATTTTTACATATCCTTAGAGTCATCATGTAGCGTTTTGTTTAAAAAATAAATACCCCGCAGTCACCTTCCCACCGCATGCTTCGTGTAACATCAATTCCCATGATACATCTGCCAATGTTTTTTTCATTTTTTCCCTTGTGGTTGAACCATGGGCGCTCGTGGTGGGTTGCATTGTTTGTTACCAACGACGAGTTATTTTTAATCAACTGCGTCATATGCCAGCTCATGAATATTTTGCATCTTTCGTAGAAAATGGCTTTCACTTGTACTTTAATTGTTCTAAAAGGGAGCACTATGACATTGCTGTTTCGTGGAACTTCAAGTTTTTAAAGAAGATGCCGAGATCTTTGAGTGCAAGTAGCTGAAGAGAGGAATGATAAACATATTTTGTGAAAGATGCTGTACGTATAATTGAAATCGAGCACCCAGCGAGATAGATGGCACCGCTGTTTTCTTGGGAGGGTGGTGGTCTATAGTAAAGTTGTGCAAAAAGAAAAAAAAGCAATCCCGCTGTAAACTGTGACAGGTTTAAACAAAAATGGTTAAAAGAAACATGCGTCGACCAATCGCATTTCCTTCGTTTTCGTCTTGTACGATGACTATATGCTTCACTGTAAGCTCAGCGATGTCCGAAAATTCCATAGGCTTATCCTTGCATAGAGGAATAAGTGCATACACACGCGAAGAGAGGTACAGTCACGGATAACGTGCTATTTCTTGCGGAAGAAAACTCTTCAATTATTCCGAAAATGCTAGGAAGCGCGTGCTCGAAAGTTACCTAGGAGAATCGATTTCGGGCCTCGGTTCCCGAATTCCGCCGTCTCTGTCCTTCGTTAAAAGAAGCGTGCATGTGAATGTCAAGGGAGAATAAAAGCGGGGCAAAAGCAAAAAAAAAAAATACCGGTCACTTGTAAGCTGAAGCCCTTACGAAATATGATCAGAGTTATACATTTGGTTACCATAGCGATCTTTCTTGGTAATGCGCAAGACGGATCGAAACGCTTATCCGTAGAAGCTGATTTCTTGTTACAATTTTTGTGGGTGCTCGCGTTCGCATTTCTTGCATCGAAATGAAACTATTCGTCCTGCCGCATTCCGATCGTAAATATAGAAAACATTGAAATGTAATGGAGAATGCGCTTCGTAATGAAATACTTATTTTGTCAATTGTGATTCCGCGGGTCAGATTTTATTATTGCATGGCACAAAAGTAGGAGGTGTTTCTATGGCTTCGCTGCGCCGTAACTGCCGTTACAAAAAGAGCCACGTTATTGTGGGAAGATGAACAGTTTTGGGCTCAAAACCAAGGCCTGTATACGCGTGTTATCAGCACTACCTGGGCTGTTTGTAAATGCATATCTTCAGAACTCTGTGATGGAGTCATATCCTTTCCTGGCGCCGGTACGTGTGAAACTGAGTAAAGTGCGTGCACGGTTCATGGTATTATTGCACATCTGATTAAGAAGTCCATATGGACAACAACAAAAATAAAAGCCCTCCTATCTGGAACACCTTACTCCAGTGAATACACATGATTTTGCCTACGGAACGGGCGAGTACATCGGCCTATAGGTTTCCCACCCGTTTTCCCAGTAAAAGGGGAGTAAAAAAGTGTGGCTGCCTAGGGTTGTGGGGTGGTTTACAGCCGGCATTAACCAAATTCAGAAACGGTGCAAAATTAATTCCAGCAGTATACACTACGCCCCGCCGCGGTGGTCTAGTGGCTAAGGTACTCGGCTGCTGACCCGCATGTCGCGGGTTCGAATCCCGGCTGCGGCGGCTGCATTTCCGATGGAGGCAGAAATGTTGTAGGCCCATGTACTCAGATTTGGGTGCACGTTAAAGAACCCCAGGTGGTCAAAATTTCCGGAGCCCTCCACTACGGCGTCTCTCATAGTCATATGGTGGTTTTGGGACGTTAAACCCCACAAATCAATCAATCATCAATCAATCAGCAGTATACACTACATGCCCGGAGCTGAATGCAGTCGCTAAGTATAGGGCTGAGAACCTATAGTTTCCCTCCCCCCTTCCCCTCAATTCTCTGGACGAGTGGGGAAAGGGGAGGGGGTATAGCACTGCCTGCCTCCCCATAATTTCGTATGACATACATTTTCTGAGCGTATAGTATACGGGAGCGCACACTCCCGTGCACGTATACAGTATACGCTCTCAAAGAGTCTCGAAGGACGACATAAGATACCACGCATTCTCTCTTAAGTGATGATCCTTTACCACGCGTTTCTCTCAGGCCCTTGAAGCGCTCGTGATCGCAGGTTGAGAGGGGCTTTTACGACGAATGTGTGCTCCACGGCCTGCCACTCCAGCGCTGTGTGCACTGATTCTAAAAGCTGCAGCTCTCTGATAAGATTCGGCTGTTGGCACCTCGCCTCCGGAGGGAAGGCTGAGTCCTTTCTCAATCCCTAAGGTATTCGAGTCTACGTGCAGCGCGCTTCGCGCACACGCCTCCATGGCTCAACGTTTGAGAGATGATAGTTGCGGTGAATGCGGACCTTGCATTTGCGGATATCGCTCAGTTGTTTCCGGGTTCGCGGTCGCCTTGTTCAATGTGTACACAGTCGCGCGTCTTCGGTCGGCGTGGAGGAAATGCATACGAATTCTGAAAACCGTGCCATAAGGGCTGGATAAAACGGACGCCTGCGACAGTGCATGGTCTGGATTTAGGATGGACGCCTGCGCATTTGGTCCTGCGGGTACGTATACACGCAACTACTACGTTCAAACGGGAAATCGCTTTCCCAGCAACGATAAGAACGCACAACTTCGCCGTGCGGAATTATGTACGTGGTGAACATTATTTAGGTTCTGAAGATAAACTCCTATAGTGACGCAGTAATGTACAGCTTCATTTGGCCATTACCTGGCTAGTCGGTCAGTTGATCTGAATACTTCGTTGATCAGTTCATATAAAAAACAAAAACAAAACAAACAAGACAGAACAAATTGGGTTAATTCAAGAGATAGCGCCGTACCGGGTCGACTAACGGCCAGATATTGACCAGCACACTTAAAGCGCCCAAAGTTACGTGCGTGCTTGTCAGCGGCCGGCAGGTGTGGCGCAATAGCGATGCATAATTGCGTGTCGTGCTTCAGCATTTATGGACCCCTTACTCGGTTAGCGAAATTAATCACGACCGGAAGCAAAGTTAGGACGCACAAGACGCACACAATCGCTCATCACCATAAACGTGAATGCTCGAACATCCCTCCTGCCGTTAAGCGTATACGTACACCTTCAATCAACAGCCATAACCGCAGCACAAGCAAAAACACGCATAATTCTGCACATGTTTTGGACACTTCTCGTTCACAGAAGTTCTGTTTTTGTTTCATCATTCGTCAGTTCTCACTCCCCCTTTCCACAAGGGTAAAGGAGGGTATGCGGCCACAGTCATCGTTTCGTAATTCGACTTGTCTTCGACGTCATAAGCGGAAACGTGGCCAAGCCCACTAGTCGCAATGGCAGCTTCAACGATGATGATATGTGGGGTTTAACGTCCCAGAATTGCCGTATGATTAGGATAGACGCCGTAGTGGAGAACTCCGGAAATTTCGACCCCCTGGGGTTGTTTAACGTGCGCCCAAACCTGAGCACACGGGCCTACAGCATTTTCACCTCAATCTAAAATGCAGCCGCCGCAGCCGGGATTCAATCCCGTGACCTGCGGGTCAGCAGCCGAGTACACCTTAGCCACTATAGACCACTGCGGCGGGATGGCAGCTTGAACGACATTCGTTGCATTACCACCACTGCGACTTCAAACCTTGCTGACTTCTCTTTTAATTTCTCGCCTGGTCATGTCAGCGGGGAGCAGTTGACCATTTGTGCGCAACAATTTAATAATTTTCTGTAATTCTTTTTATCCAGTGACACAACGCACAAGTCGAACGCAATGTTCACAGTTTACGAATTCGTTGAACACACAAATTACGCATTCCGAGCGAGCCCTACTTTCTCTTTAGTTAAGGGCGCCGGGTACGCCCTTGTTGAGTCTGGGGTTTTGAGCATCCAACTGCTGCTATCTGTTATTGAGTTGTTGAGACTTCGCCATTACCGGCGCCGGGGACTCGGGAGGAAGATATCGAGCGGGCATGAAGAGACTTATGAGTAAAACTGTACAGAGGTTTATTTTAAATGTTTTACAAGCGAGCATTTCTCGACATATGACGAACATCTTGACGTCATATGACATCTTGACATCTTGACGTCATCTTGACATCTATGACGACATATGACATATGACGAACATGACGAAGATGTCCCACATTGTGACTATCACGTTGAAGGCTCTCTCAGGAGCCCACTGCGGCTGGTTATCAAGAGTCCCTTTTCCCCTCTTTCTCAGATGGGGTAACGGCTTTAAACTTCGATGTCCAACCACCGGACATACACCACTTTCGACGATGCCGCCCACACACACCCTGGTCAACGTCTTTAACCATGGCGTAGCCACCACACTTCCGTCTGGAGCCAAGTTGTCTCTTCCTCGGGGTGAGAATTCCGCTGGGTGCGCTGCGTTCCACGCTCGCACTACAGCCGCACCATCGGGAGCATCAAAGGAACCACGCTAGCCACGCTGATTTTGCGGGGCTGATCGTCATCCATGCTGACGCCGCCGTTTCTTCAATCAGGCTGTCGCGACCAAAACCATTTCGGCCGTCTCGTTGTACACTTAGCGGCGTCGCGACTGCATGCGCCTCGCTTCCCCGCTGGGAGGACAATAGCCAGATTCGGGCGGCTGTCAGCAGGCCCGCATCCTTTCGGCAACTTGTTCGCAGACCGCGAGCACCCCTTCCTGCTTGGCTCAAACGCCTGTGTGTGTGTGTGTTTATAAAAGGTTGTTAACGATTTAAAATACGAGGAACTCTACTATCGGAGAGCATAAAGCCACCCAGTGGGCCTCGAACCAGAGATGCCCTACCTCGATACCCTGTAGGTCAAGTGCATTTTTTGGTCATTTTAACGTACCGTTTTTTCAGTTACCAAAAGGGAAATTGACATAATCCGTACATGTTTGTCTTCTAAATGTTGTGCTATTTTAACTGAAGGACATATTTAAAATGTGGCTAACATTAGAATTTTTGTGATTTTTTTGCCAGTAGGACCTAACTTTTGAGCTAGTTGGCATCTATGAAAATTTGTAACACTGAAACGGTAGAATGCATTACTTAAGCACTGCTTCGCTAGTTGTATGTATTTACGCAGAATGCAAGAAAAAAAAATTGGCAGCATATCCACGGAGTGAATGATGGAGAGTGGGGCGAAGTATTCGTCCGTCCATTCGTTCTTGCTTCCGTCCGTCCATGCATCCGTCTGTGTGACCGTCCATGCGTTCGCGTGCGTCTGTTCGCGCGTCCGTCCCTGCGTTCGTCCATGTATCCACCCCTGCGTCCGTTCATGCGTCCATCCTTGCAGCTGTCTGTGTGTCCATTCGTCCATCTATTCAACACTCCAAGTACCACCATCTCACATTTTTTCATCATATATTCCCCATATAGAAGCACCGCCACCCAGTGGACATTGCAAGGACTAAACGAAAGGTGGCACACGCACACTTTCTTGCGGCTTGCGCTTCGGGCCTACTTCCCACCTTTAACCACCTCGAGTTCATCGTATATACTAGTTCACTGTGTTCATGGCACTGCGGCCCAGCGCTCGCTAAACCTTTCTAAAACCAAGGAGGTTACGCCCAGCGAGTATAACGTAGCAACCTTTTCCTGTCAGATAGTGCTCAATGCACATGCCAATGGCTGCTGATGTGAAATGAGAGACAGGAGAATTCGGCTTTTACTTTCTTACGGCTTGCGCTTCGTATCTAGTTCCCACCTTTAACCACTTCGAGTTCATGGTATATACTAGTTCATTGTATTCATGGCACTGCAGCTCAACGCTCACTAAACCTTTCTAACACTAAGGAGGTTACACCCAGCGAGTATAACGTAGAAACCCTTTCTTGTCAGAGAGTTCTCAATGTACATGCCAATGGCTGCTAATGGGGATCGCAGCGTGCGCGTTAACTAAAATCCGAATGCTCCTATCTTTCATTACCCATCAGCACCCATTGACATGTACATTGAGCTTATTTTTTATTGTACAACAACGCACAGAAGATATCTCTCACCGGCCCCACCTTGAAGGTCAAAATGTTATACTTGTTACACACTACAACGACTACGAGGGACGAACAGGTGTTGTTATTAGGAGCTTCGCCCGTAAAATAATCAACGGGTTATCTTGGAATGCAGCGAAAATAATGGTACCTAAGTATTAAAAACCATGGTTTTGAGACGATCGGGTTTAAAGTTAGAAAACAGTTGAAAAACAATTGCACTTTGTCCCGAACACTGTTTAATTATTTCATTTAGTAGCTACAAGCTTGGT
The DNA here is from genome assembly GCF_043290135.1 of Rhipicephalus microplus. Lineage (NCBI taxonomy): Eukaryota > Metazoa > Arthropoda > Arachnida > Ixodida > Ixodidae > Rhipicephalus > Rhipicephalus microplus. The sequence continues at coordinate 227,782,158 of NC_134700.1, forward strand.
AATCATTCCTCAAGTGAATTTCTCAATTTAAAACCTTTCGTAATGCTTGAATTCCTTCTTTTGTCATAAGACATACCTTATATCATCTGATATTATCATCTCTTCGAGGTCCCATCTTTCACGAAACATCAGTGGTGTTCTGAGATAGCGTCATGCAAGTGCTTTCAACGCACTTTGTGGGCAGCCACAACGTACTCTTAATTTCTGGTTATGTCGGCTGAAGCTATATAGGAGGGCCTCTAGTACGTTCTTGCGTGTCAGAGACTGATCGGATACGACTATAATGTCACTGTTGTGAACAGCATGCATAGTGTGAACGGCCTTAAGTTGCTTGTTTCAGTGCTCACTGTTTACGTCCGGTCGCTTCGCCTTGAGTGTCCTACGCTCACAAATGCTTAAAATGGCGTAGCACTTAGCTCCTACCACACAGCAAGCCTCTCCGTATGGCGCAAGCACTATACGGGCGAGTATTGTTTTACGAAAGCTGCACGCAATTACAGGCGCGCAGCGTATACTACCACGCTGTACACGTGCTGTCTTCTGCGGTCCCTGTAATGCGCGACATGTAAGGGTGGTCGCCATTACCCGCTTTCCTCAAGGCTGGCGGATGGAGGGGGTGCTTCCTTGCACGGTCTGCTCCGACGCGTCCTCGCGCCAGCGACTTCGAGCGTGCCCTCCGCATCGTGTCGAGACGCGCCTCATTAGCCCGGTCCGCCGAGGCGTTCGTTGGGAGCCTGACGAGTCAGCCGGCGTTCCAGAGTGCGCGTGCGGCCAAATTGAATCTGCTGAGCGCACTGCGTGTGTATGCAAGCCCTTCTGCTGGCGCTACTCTCAGCTCCAGTCGCGAGTGCTGCAAGGAACAGCAGCACCAGGGGCTCTTCTGGAACGTCCTTTCAGCACCGTTGCACAAGCGCTGTCACGCCGGACTAATTGCCCGTGTGTGATGAAGAAGAGAGAGAGAAGTAGATAAAGGAGACTAAAAAAGCAGTAGGTAAACAAAAAAGAAATATTGAAACAGATATAAATATATATATATATATATATATATATATATATATATATATATATATATATATATATATATATATATATATATATATATATATATATATATATATATATATATATATATATATATAGATAGATAGATAGATAGATAGATAGATAGATAGATAGATAGATAGATAGATAGATAGATAGATAGCATTTGTGCCTTTAAAGGGCTTCGTATATCGTGTTCTGGCTTGAATAATGATCAGGAGAAGTGGAACCTCGCGTTCTGTTCACACAGAGCTCGACGTGTGGAATCACTTCATAATCTATTGATATAATTATATTGGTTATGGGCCATATGATAATGTCTTCTTCGATAGCGGACTCAAATATCGCTGTCAAAGCAACGTATGACATGAAGATTTTTACAATCTTAAGCAATTCACGTGTTCAAAAGACGCACTTGAGGCATGTTGTTCATTTAGGAGGAAATAAATAAGCGGAAGGACAGGGAGGTTAGCCAGTTCTTAGACTGAGAGAAAAGACAAAAGATGGTGAAAGAGGAAAGGCAAAATTAAAAAAAAATACGACACCAAGGTCGATTTCTAAGGCCAGTTGTCTGCAAAAAAGAAAGAAGGTAGTAAAGCTTTCAAAGTCTTCTTGGTTGAGAATTGACTCGACCGAGAACCCGGAATCCTTTGCTCCGACAAAGGGTGATCATCTAGTCTATCTAGAGCTTCGGCAAGTTCTTATCTTGGTGCGTTGAAATGGGTATACTCGCTCAGTAGCTGGGTGATTGTTTCTTCGCAGCTGCAGTAATTGTCCTTAGAGGTGCTGTCCATTCCGAAGGAGTCTGCGTTCGGGAAGGTCACGGCATGCCACAGGCGGCACAGAAGAGTCTCCACAGCTCGAGATAATCCTCAGGGAATACAAAACTTGAGATCGGGATGCAAGTTATGTAGTGGAGCGTTTCTAAATTCTATCGGATTCCACTGTGCTAGTGTGAGGTCACGTGTGAGCGAACGGAGCCTTGTACCTGCGTTGATTCGTGAGAACGGGATGGCTGTTTATTGCGTACCGTCATGCGAAGATCTGGCGGCCTCATCTGCGTGGTCGTTGCCATATATACCACAATGACCTGACATCCACTGATACGCTATGCTATGTTGTCTCTCGATTTCTTCGTGGGGAAGAAGCCTGACATCGGCTTCTGACTGTTCTTTAGATCCACGACAAAAGGGTGACATGAGACTTCGAAAAGCTGCCTTCGATTCCGAGAAGTTGGAGCAAGCTTGAAGAAGGTTCTTCAGCAATCAACTCCAGCGCTGCATGTATGGCGGCGAGTTCTGCAGCTGTCGATGACGTCGAATACGACATCTTGAATTTAATTGTGATAGACTCCGCGGGATTAACCACCGTCGTGCTGAGCTTACTGAAGAAACGGAGCCATCCGTGTAAATGTGAAAGCGTCTGTTGTGCTTCTCGTGCAGGAAAAGTAGTGTGGCCTGTTTCAGGGCTGAATGCGACGACTGTTTCTTCTTTTGAATGCCAGGAATCGTAAGAAGAGCTTTGAGTGGGTGGAGGCACCACATTGGTAACGGCAGCCGTGCTGCATACGTGAAGTGGAATGGAAGTACTGCGCAATGTTGAGCTAGTTGCGCTGAACGCTGAGTGGAGCATAGAAGTTCGAAGTGAGGCGAGGTGATGCGATTAAATCCAAGTGAAAGGTCTTAAGTGCATTATCAAAGCGTCTACGTGGATGTATGTGTCGACCTGATAAACACGGGCGATGACGACTGTCGGTGCTGTAATGCGCATCTCCGAAGGCCAAGGCATATTGACAGTGCTTGGGCTTGAAGCAACTGAAACGTTTCATTTAAAGATATTCAGGTTGAGTACGATGAGGAAGAAAGGAAATACTGGCACAGGAAAGAGGCGCGATAAAAGTACCAGTACATTTGGCGCTGTACTGACAAACTTGTATTCCCACGACGGACCTGATTGCGATTTGAGCCTGAAGATTGCGTACTACGTCATCATACGTCAGCCGTCCACGTTCCGCTTCGTGCCACGTGGAGCTAAAGACCAAGGCCCGAACCACAGTTGGGACCCTCGGATATGTCAATGGTGATTCCTCTCTTGTAGCGGGATTCTACTCTGTCGGGTGAATGCTAGCTGCGGCGAGATCAGAATCACGTTCTGGTTCGTTTGCAATTGCATCCTTCCGTGTGAATACAGATTACCGAGACGGTAATAGTATACAGCTGCCGGCTCTACGCAGGGTGTAATCTCGCATACGAATGTATCCCGTGTCTCTCGTGGTCCAGCCGTTGCAGTGTCGCTAACGACGTTATGTGCGAAGTGTTTAGTTGCGCTGGTTTCGAAAAATTGGTGCGAAACATCGGTTGGGAAACACTGGGAAACATTATACTGGCGAACAAAAGTACGGACAGGATTCAAAGATGCACAACGCCAGACTTCAACTGAACTTTATTACAAGTAAGCCGTTCTTTTTGTACTCCAGAAGGAACCACTGGGGACAAGGCGCGTCGATACTTGACTGGTAGGGCCACAAACTAACAAAAACGGCAAAACTGCTTGTAGAAGCAGTACTCAGGTACATAGGCGTGTGCAAGGTTCCCCTTCAGGGAGGGGAGGGGGGTGGTTTGTCGCAGTCCTCCCACCCCTTGCTTTCTCTCTATTTCGTCAATGTAAGGGGCGGCATCACCGAGCGCATGACAGCGAACGACGCGGAGTCAAGCTCTGCGGCTCTCGCATTTCCCGTCAACTCAGTGGCGATTTGTGCGATATTTGACAGCTACAAAAAAATTGGAATAAATCAGATAAAAAAAAGAACCAGATGCACCGACGTACACTGTTTGCTAAAGGTAAAACCATGCGACCGCCCAAAGGATTTGTTTGAGAAGTGGATCCCATGGCGTACGGGCGCATAAACAGGAAGGACCTCAAGTCATTGAACAACATTCGTCCATGCGGACGTCACAAATTACCAGGCAAATAATGTTTACAATTATCGTGGGTAGTTCTTTCGCCCATTACGAGCGACACCGTGGACAAGGACACTTCAGAGGCGGAGTATCTGAGTTCCCTAGTCGACACTGCTTTGCTGCAGGCTTCATAATGTTCTGAACATATGTCCTTCGTGTAAGTGCAAAGGGCATGATCAAAACAAGCGCAATACGCTAAACGATCCGCCGTACGAACGTAAACACGACGCGGTCACTGGGACATATGTGTTCTGTTGGCTCGGTGATAGCGATTGGAAGACGGGAACTGACGTCACTTGCAAGTCATGTGAAGGCTGCGTGGCACGATGTACAGGCTACTGTTGGAAACACTTCCGAGTGCACCATGTCCGGATTTCGCTCTCTTAGAAAAGCATAGTGGCTTAGATTTCCATGAGATTACTGCTGGTTGACAGTACTGACCTCTTGATAGACTAGTGTAATGCAAAAACTGTGTTTTTGCGTCTACTTGCACTTAGGGGACCCGAAATGGGACAGGCGCTCATTAGAGTGTTCCATTTAACAAAGAACGGTACTGTATATATTGTGAGCAATATGAACTCGAACACGCGAGCGCGTGGCAATTAGCATGAAAAGAAACATCACGTGATAGGTGGAGGGCGCTGCCGAAACCGGACGGGAAAGGAGGGGTGCTCTTCCACTGTCTGTTGGCACTCCCTCTTCGCTAGCGTTGCGAGCAAACGGCAGATGGTTGCGTGCAATCCGCCGCTAGAGATGATAACATGAAGAAAAATGCACGAACAACAAAGTAAGTGAAACACGTGCACCAATATGTGTATCCAACACCACCAACATATAATACAGGCATGACATCACGGCAGCCTACGTTGAAGCTACATGGGTTATTCACAGCTGCATGGGTCATTCAGTGTGACTTCGTGCGGTATGCGACTGCAAATCACTGCTGGAAGCGACTAACATGCAATAAGCCACCGTTTCGCAGCAGTGACGCCAAGGTGGGAGTGTCAACAGATATCAGAAGTCGCCACTCATTCCACTTACGTTCCGACAACGACCACTGCAAATCAGCCGATGTAAGGTTTGAGGCTATTCGCCACACGCTTCGTGTTCGAACTCGCATATTGCCAACGATAGAACTTCATGTAAGAAGAAGCGAGATAGTTGTCTGCAGAAGCCAAGAGATCAGAGCGAGAGCCTAACTGTACCGCTCATCAAATAACCACAACGTCTGTATACTGATTATCGCAGTGTTCAACGCATTCATTGTTCAACTAACGATTTCAACGAGTCATTCCTGCCGAGTGTTATATATAACATTGAAAAATATACAGTCAAAACGAAAAAAATTACCACAAGTGCATGACCGGTGTGGCGAAATTGTGACCGGGCACGCCGATAGACAGTACATATCTGCGAGAGTGCCAAGCACATTCCATTTTCCAACGCAAGGTGGCCAGCAGAAAGCAGACCATCTTGCTGCCGGCCAACACGAAAGACCACACATTAAAAAACGCTTGTGCGTCCCTTATTGGCAGATTTGGCTACGCCCAGGATTTCTTTTTTTAACAGCGAAAACTGTATATGGCTAGGATAAACGAGAATACGTCCGGCAGCGGTGTCAAGAGTGGTCTACATTAGCTCTGTTGTCTGTTATGTCGTTCGCAGCGTCGCACCCAAGCAAGCACGCCATTAGCTGCGTTATGAGGGACGTCGTTCATCCCGTCACCGCCGTGCGCATCTGAGTTTCTCCTGAAACCTTCACGTGGATATGCCACGGACAACTCTAGAAGAGCGCTGAAAGTGGAAACAAGAGAGAGCTTGCATTCGCCCGGCCGATGCTGCAGTCCGGGCACAAAAACAGGCTCGGGAGGCCGAGTGCCAGCAGCAACTACGCTAGCCTTCCAAGCCACGTTAAATCGCGAACGGGAATGCAGGCGCCGGTGCGATGCCACCTATAGATAATTTCAGGCCTGCTCACTGTGTCTTCCGTGGGCTCTGACGTCACTCCATTTAGACCAGTGTGTTTCGCTGCACACACGTGCCCACGCTTGCTCTCGTCGCTCGACAGACACGAATCGCCAAGCCCAACGAACGTTTTCGTGGCGTGCTTGTTGGCGACTCGAGAAGCCCATCTTTTTCTGGGTCCGTAAACTGCAACATTGATATGTGATGCGTTTTGTGCACTGGATATTCGCAATCTGTGCGCCTGCAAATCCGTATGGTTGGGCTATGCTGCGTGGTGAATTGTCGCGGCAAAGGGACCGAAGCTGTGGGTGTCGTTATTTTCTAAAGACAACCGAAGAACAAAATGGGAGCATGCCGTTTGTCGAGCTGACGTCGACATCCGTTTACTTCGTGACCCGAAGGTACGTGAGCCCGTACTACATATTTCGAAGTCTTTCTAATGACCCCATATCCAGCATGTTCCGTTCTTGCCCTAAATAAAGGTGTCGTGTGCGCTTCTAACTTGTTAGGGCGAGCCCTATAGTAGTAAAATAAGACACGCGCGTTACCTTACGTTTTCAGAATCGATATTTTTCCTTCAGGGTCGGTAAACATTTTTCTGTGGGCGATTAGCGCCATGGACTTGTATTACCTCTGTTCACTTGGTTGAGAAAAATAGAATGAATGCTGTTGCATTATTTAGTGCATCGGCTTTGCGCATAGTATTTTCTTGCCGGTATTCCTACCACTTTATTGAGGTACTAATGTGATCAGAACTTTAGCCTAATATGTTTACTTGAAATTTAGATGCATCTAGACACTTCCGGCAAAGCACTTTCTTAATTAGTTTTCAGGCGTGTGAATTCTACTCCGAGCTGGAATATTTAGGAACCACAGTAAAAATATATCAATCCAAGAATAGGCAGTGCAGTAGAAGCGCCCATGGGCGCTACACGGTTTCATATAGCGCCAGGACAAACTTTTTTTTTTCATGCCCTAAGTTATATGACCGAACACGTACAACTGTGAGAGGGGCCAGAAGAAAAGAGGAAGCCGCTTCTTGTGTCGGTCACAAGAAATTTTTGTGTAACGAAAGATTGTTTTCACTTGCAATGGTCATCACCCTGGTATGGTGCTGAATAACATACTTGTGGCAGCAGCACACGCTCCTAAATAACTACGTGTAAGACAGGTGTTCAAAAGAGTACAAATAAAACTGCTGCAACTTTGCAAAGAAGTAGAAACAGTTTTCCTGCATGCTCTAGATAGTCTGTGTGTGCGTGCGTGTGTAAAAAAATAAATAACGAGTAAAATTACCTTACTTATTTCGTCAAATTGTTGGTCCACTTAATTTTGCTCTTATAGATTGACGACACATTCGGTAGCGTACAATCTTTGACTTTTTCGTGGAAGAAATGGCTCACAGGTGAATCTCCAAATGCTTTCAAGCGCAATACAGTCTTTAAATCAGTGCCCTTTTTTTACCCAAAAGGCATAATAAAGCTGTTAAGCCTGTAAAACTGGCCGCGAACGCTTGATCTTTTAACGGAGAGAGTGTGGTGGCAGTGCATTCACATACGAGTGACGTCATGACGGCAGTGAGCAGGCCTGATTCTCCTAGGTTACATTGGCCGCTGGTGGGCGGACACTGCGAACCACGCCATCGAGTTCACTCGTGACGTCAAACGCTTGTGACGTCAAATGATCGTGACGTCAAACGCAACGTCGTTGCGGCGTCAACGTGATGACAGAGGAAGCGCATTCGCCGGGACGAACGCCCGCTTTCGGCGGCAGTTTCTTCGGTGGCTCATTGGCTTCGGCTGGGACGTCTGTGACCGCCTGCGGTTCGAGAGAAACGACTTGATCAACGCATTGCGAAACGGATTTAACCACTCATTACACTCCCCATGCCCGTGATCATGCGAGGCACAATGTGCGGCATGTGAAATAAACACTGTGGCAAACCCAAGCCAAACGTTTGTCTGGCCTAATTAAGAAGCACGAAAATGTCGAAAATGTAACCAATATTTGTGGAAGGCTTGAGTGTCACGTTGGAAGCAACCGCTAAACACCGGGACCGCACGTTCCATCTCTCGCTGGTTAACCATTTGTGCGGAGTGTTTGGGCGGTGATTTCTTTTCTCCCTCTTTCTTTTCGCTGCAGTTCTGACTAACCGTATCTTTATTGCAGTTACTCCAAAAAAAAAAAAAAAAACTGTTTGTTGCAGTGCTTTCTACCAAATACCCCTGGTTTGGAAAGTGGAATGTTTTTGACACTCTCGCTATATCAATGGGCTCGGGAACACACACAAAAAAAACAGTTTGTTGCAGTGCTTTCTACCAAATACCCCTGGTTTGGAAAGTGGAATGTTTTTGACACTCTCGCTATATCAATGGGCTCGGGAACAACAGCGCATACCGATAGATGGATGGATTGATTGATGTGGCTGTACCCTTTAGATCGGTCGGCGACTAACGCCACCTAGCCGTAATACTTAGTGAACTAACCACTAGATTTATCTTTTTTTTTTCTTTCTATAGTAAAGTTGGACGGGCACTTTGCAGTGAAAGGTTTAATTTTCACTCGTGCCTTGACTTTAGCCACCAATCAGATAACCTCCTTCTAGTTAAGTCCGCCCGCTCAGTCTATTTTGCCCTCCCTGTCCCTAAACCCCAGTGCTTTGAAAAACTCTGCGCCATCATCCTGAACTATAGGATTCAGGATGATGGCCTTTTAGAAATTCAGCGCCACCTATCGAACGAAACCAAAAACACATTTTTTTCCGCCATGTCTTTGCTCACCCAATCACGGCCGGACTCGACTCCTTCTCCGGCGCTCCCCTTACGGCCTTCGCATTGGGGCGTTTTGCTGCCTGCCGCCGCAAGTTCGGGGTGGCGCTGCTAGACCACTGTTGCTCTGCGACCACTGTTGCGCTGCTAGACCACTGTTGCTACTGCGACCACTGGAATTACAATAGGTATGATGTTGTGAGAGGAATATGGAAAGGGGTCATGGTTCCTGGGCTGACGTTCGGCAATGCGGTCTTGTGCATGAGATCAGAAGTTCAAGCAAGATTAGAAATTAAGCAACGGGGAATAGGTAGGCTTGCTTTAGGAGCTCACGGGAATACACCAAATCAGGGAGTACAAGGTGATATGGGATGGACATCATTTGAGGGCAGGGAAGCTAGCAGCAAGATAAAATTTGAGAAACGATTGAGAGAAATGGAGGAAGAGCGTTGGGCTAGGAAGGTTTTCAGCTACTTATACTTAAAGAATGTCGATACGAAATGGAGAAAGCGAACCAGGAAGTTGACTGGTAAATACTTAGAAAACAGCAGGTGGCCAAACCAAAAAGAACTGTCGGTTAAGAAGAAAGTGAAGGAAACTGAGACTGACATGTGGAGAATGGGCATGATTAAGAAGTCCGCACTAGAGACCTATCGAACCTTTAAGCAGGAAATTGCCAGGGAAAGGATCTATGATAATACTCGGGGTAGTTCTCTACTGTTTGAGGCCCGGACGGGAGTACTGCGAACCAAGACATATCGGGCCAAATACGAAGGTGTAGACACAGTATGCAGTGCGTGTGGAGAGGAAGAAGAAACTGCCGAACACTTGATAATGTTCTGTAAAGGGCTTCACCCTATAGTTCAGGATGATGGCGCTGCGTTTTTCAAAGCACTGGGGTTTAGGGACCAGGAGGGCAAAATAGACTTTAAGCGGGTAGACTTAACGAGAAGGAGGTTATCTGATTGGTGGCTAAAGTCGAGGCACGAGTGAAAATTAAACTCTTCACTGCGAAGTACGAATCCTCAAACTCACTTTTTAAGAAAAAAAATAAATATAGTTTTTGGTTCATTAGGTATTACGGCTTGGTGGCGCTAGCCACCGCCCGATCTAAAGGGTACAGCCATATCCATCCATCCATCCATCCTCCGCCGCCTCCAAGCGCGTTCACGGGCGCAGTGTGCGCGCCACAGCGCTATGGCCATCATAACAGCGCTGAGTACGAGGAACAGAACCAACTGCGGCGCATGAATTCTTGAAGATGAACGTTTTATGCACACAATACAGCTCGGTCGTTGCATGTGATGAGGTTAAAATGGTATAGTCTACATCTGAGAGCACCGCTTACCCAGTCGCAACAATTCCGGCAGCTTTCCCGGATTTTCGCACACGTGTGTTGTCACAAGCAACAGTAATCCATTACAGCGCACAAAATTCAGAGTGAAAAAGCAATATTTATTTTGTCGTAAGGTGGACTAGAACTTCCCGTAGGTAGACGGCGATGACTCCGCTTTCCGTTTTGTCGGCTGTCGAGGAGCCGAGGTGGCCGAGGGGCCACGCGCTGCAGGTTCTTTACGCGGCCTCTTCGAAGCCGGGACCATATACGAAGGATACTGATCGAAGACCGTGGGCACGGCTCCTGGACGCAGTTTCCGGATACGATATCCGGGAACATAGTCATTTTCCGTGAAGTGTTTGCTGCACACTACAGTCGATGCGGACTTGTCATTGATGACGAGGTTTTCACGTGAAACATTTTTCCTCCACTTCAAACACAGTTCCTCATCGATAGGAAATTGGTACGACACACCCGGTGTCTTCCCTTGCTGTAACTTAGACAGCGGCACGCAACAATAAACCATGGCTACGCTAGTGCAGTTAGCGTGCCTGAGCGTGTCTGACGCATTATTTACCCGAGGTCATCGAACGCAGTCAAGAAAAGTCGCAGTCGACGACGAGGGGAGCCGTCGGCGACGCGGGAAGTCGGTGGAGCTTACAGTGAGGTGGTACTGCCCTCTACGCGTCAGAAAAAAATATATGCGCGGCGCCGGTATTGAGAAGGCCGTAAGGAGCGTGCGGAAGGAGCGTCGAGTCCGGCCGTGACCCAATGAACGCCCAATGGCGTACCGTCCAAACACGGTACACGTCCTGCAGGAACGCTATCGGTATCCGTGTGCGCAGCGGGGAACGCTCATCGGCGTTGCTGGGACACACAGCCCGCACGAGTGAACAAGATATGGCGGAAGAGTCATGTTACCAGGCTAAATTTTTTAAAGGGTCTACGCTCCGGCAGTCTGCTCTAGTACTGATCCTTTTCTGTTGAGACTGGACTTCCTGGTGGTAGTCTGAGAAAAATTGCGTATAATTTAGAAGTTATTCTTCTTCGCAGTTACTATTGTCCGTAATCTCAGTAATTGTCCTTTGTTAAGGAGGTTGGGGGGGGGGGATTTATTGTACTTGTATTCTAGTGCCTTTATTACGCGTTTTCTTGTTTTTTTTTCAAGCTGTATTTATTCGTTTTAATCTTGTGAACCGGGGCTATCCTTTGTTTTCTCTATATGCAGTGCCCACGCACGAAAGGCCCTTAGGGGTAAATAAATAATCAGTTGATGATGATATGCCATGAAGCAGCGGAACACCACCAATAAGTAAATATACAATGAAGAGCTCATGCATTGTTGTGTAAATCCAACGGTAACATTTTTGCGAGACATTTCTAATCGTTACAAGCTGCCACTCTAGCGTCGCCAGCGCGAAGTCGGCGACGGGAATGACAGCAGGTTAGTTCGTTCCGTACGCAAGCAGAGAGTGTGAAGATATCAGAGACGTGAGAAAACAAAACAAACTTTACTCTAGTGATATTGCTGCACACGGGATCTAGTACAACACTTCAATACAACTAACAAAATACATCAACACTTGATACAACTAAATAAATACATATAAAAAAGCAATAAATCAGCTTACCAGAGAGAACTATTACAAACTACACAAACTAACAACAATAGAACTACGGAGGAGAAAGTTCGAAGATATAAACAGGTGAAGGCATACGTGTGATGACCGGCAGCGTTGCGTCCCCGACGATTGGATGCGAGAAGTCGAAGAGAGTTCTGGCACGACTGCGATGTCGGCGGTGTTGCAACGCTGGTGGCTCCGGGAGGCTATAGTGCTTGCAGGTGACCTTGGGCAGGTTGAGCTAACTCGAGGCGAGGTCCCGATGTCTACGTTGCAGACGTTAATATCGCGTCACAACTAGACGAACGGCTAAGTTTAGGTGGCTAGCCGATACAGAGCCACACTAAAAACTTCTAGAAGAGATACTTCTTGATCTCCTTCTACACCATGTTGGTCAGCGACTAGCCTGCCTAGCAGGGCAAAATCCTGCACTTAAATCCCCCTCGTGTCCCCTCGCTCTCTTCCTTGGGGACAAGAGACCTCTACATGGGTCCAATCATGCGTGTTTCATTGTTGGAAACTCCGCCCCAAAAATATATTGCCCCCACCCCTTTTTAATTAGGAGAGGGCCCTCAACTAGCGAGAGTGACAACCTGTTGGGGTGCTGTCATACGGCTTGGCCCCCAGAAGTTCTCCCGTGGGAACGGTCAGACTGTTTGGCTCTCAGCCGGTGCGTCCCGTAGTACAAACCTTGTTCAGGGAACATCGTGGCCTTCCACGACCCTGCAGACGCCGCCGTAGGTACAAAGGATCAAACGTCGGCGGCGACGTTCGAAGAAGACCACCCCATTCTGCCCTTCCCGCGACTCTCTTTCATGCGCCCGCAGTTCCTGCCGGTCAGCGGGGTAGTACGGCGCCCGTTAATTGCCGTGACGCCGGGTCGCAAAAATGGCAACAACGGGTCGCAAACAACGGCGTACTTAAGTACGCCGTTGTTTGAAATTTACGCTTCTCAAAACATTATGCGTAAAGGCTACGTTGAGTTTCATACGCGGAGTTCATGCTTTCAGGGAATGCCCGAAAAGTGATCTTCTCAGAATTCCTCGCCATGACCCTCACTACTGGATTATTTGCGCGCAAAAGAGCGGCCTGTTTTATTAAGCTTAAAAATACTCGCTTACCCAAAGGAATGTATATATGGTTACGTGAATATATCAGTCACTATTACTTGAAGACATAACTTCCAATTATGGTTGCTTTTGCCAGAAGCTTTCCCTCTTTCTTTCTTTCTTTCTTTCTTTCTTTCTTTCTTTCTTTCTTTCTTTCTTTCTTTCTTTCTTTCTTTCTTTCTTTCTTTATTTATTTATTTATTTTTTCCCCTCCATATCAATAAGTCCAGCGAGACGGAGCTCACCCAAACTAACTACCTTGCACATCCCAGCTAAGAGCTCATACTTCTCAGTCACACAGGTTAGCCAAGCTCTACTCTTCTACGCCCCCAAAGACAAAGCAAAGGGGTCTTGATGAACGACTGAAAGCCATTAGCGCTGGCGGACGCCCGAAGCTTAGATGATAGAAAGCGTTTCTCAATCCGTGTGGTGGATGAGATACGTCCAGTACGTCCCCGTTGTTACTGTGGCGCACAGGTAACTCCAATCTTGCCTTAAATCTCGCCCCTTCTTCTTTTCTTTCTTCTTACGCCCACATTTCTCGCACCGTAGTCCAGCAGATATCCACCTTTTGCTAGCCACGAACATCACCGCGATCGACTCTCGCTCGTTCACCAACCCTAATGCGGACTTGCTCTTTAACGATGATCTAAGACTCATTCAGAGCCACGGACGATGCCATCAGTATATACCACTGCAACCATTGTATGTTTTCGCTGTGTCATATTTCCGTTCGCCCTCTTTGTCTTTCTTTATCTGGCACTACTCGGCGGGCACTCACCCTTATATACTGCCAAATAACAAAAACAAATAAAAAAATTGACAGATCCCACGTAAAGTAGGAATCGATGATATGCGAAGTGCGAACGAGGGAGGTTGATGTATCACTTCAAAATCAGAACAACGTTACAAGGCGGAGGTTAATTATGCCGTACGTTACTTCCATGTGATGTTTATCCTGTTTGGACTTGTCATCTACCTTTGTCGTCTATTCACGTCACGTAATACCAACTCTAGTGTATGTTGAGCCAGCAAAACGGCCGCGAGTGCGCAATGAACGTAGCAGGTAGTCATGTTTTACATGACACGCATATCATTATTATCATGTATGGACCTGTTATTTGCATTCGTCGTTCATTCACGTCACGTAATACCAAATTTGGTACTTGTGAAACTAGTGAAACGGCCGCGACTACGCTATGAGCGAAGCATGTAGTCATGCTTTACATGACACGCATATCATGATTATCATGTTTGTACGTGTCATACTTTCGTTGTGTATTCACGTCATGTGATAACGAATGTGGTATATGTGGAGCTAGCGAAACGGCCGCGAGCTCATCATCAGTGTGGTATGTTGTTATGTTGTTACATGACACGCGTGTCATTATTATCATGCTTTCACCAGTCATATACCTTCGTCATCCATTGACGTCACGTAAAAACAAATTTGGTATATGTGGAACTAGCGAAACGGCCGCGAATCCATCATAAAGGACCCACAGACTCCGATGTAACGTTGACGCGCGCGCACGCTGGGTGCAGCGACGCTGCGCTAGCAAAACGCGAGCACTCTGTATAGTCTGACGCCAGGCGCGACCAGCGTCCGTCGGCGCGACCCGGCGACAACCGGCGAGAAATGCGACATGCTGCAATTCGCGCCGTTGGCGTTACTCAGAGAGCACTGTGTCAGCCTCTGTTCGTGACGGAGGGATGCCAGGCACGCTCAAATGCGCGTGCGTTAAATCGACGCAGACGTGGAAGTAGATCGGCGCTTTGGCATGGCATCGCCCACGTGACGTGACGAAACGAACGCCTGCGCGCACAGTCACATCGAAGTGACTTGGCGGCTTGAGTCTTTCATGTAGACATGTTCTTACATGACCGTGACGCATCTCATCATTATCATGTTTTCACCAGTCACATACCTACGTCATCCAGTAACGTGAAGTAATACCAAGTTCGGCATATGTGAAGCTAGCGAAACGGCTGTGAGCGCATCGTGAGTGCGGCATGTAGTCATGTTGTTACATGATACACATGTCATAATTATCAAGTTTGGACGCGTCATTTATCTATGTCACCCGTTGGCGTCACGTAATACGGAATTTGGAGCGTGTGAAGCTAGCGCAACGGCCGCGAGTGCATCATAAGCGTAGCATGTAGTCATGTTTTCACATGACACGTATTTCATTATTATCATGTTTGCACCAGTCACATACCTTCGTCATCCATTCACGTCCCGTAATACCTGGTATATGTGAAGCTAGCGAAACAGCCGCGAGCGCATCATGAGCGTAGCATGTAGTCATGTTTTGACATGACAAGTATCTCATTATTATCATGTTTGCACCAGTCACATACCTTCGTCATCCATTCACGTACCGTAATACCTGGTATATGTGAAGCTAGTGAAACGGCCACGAGTGCATCATGAGCGTGGTATGTAGTCATGTTGTTATATGACACGCATGTCATGATTTCCATGTTAGTGTCTGTCGCTTGTGTTCGCCATGCAGTCATGTCATGCCATAACGCTTTTGCAACATTTCATATGAACGAAACCACCGTTGGAGCAGCAAGATCATAAAATGTAAAACATGACATTCATGGCATACATGTCATGATTTTCATGTTATGACTAGTTACTTATGCTGGTCATACAGCCATGTTATGCCGTACAATGTTTTGTATCAATACCTTAATCGAAACGGCCAGGAGAGCTAAAAGTCGTAGGTGGCTAGATAGATAGATAGATAGATAGATAGATAGATAGATAGATAGATAGATAGATAGATAGATAGATAGATAGATAGATAGATAGATAGATAGATACGCTCAGCGTCGCCGAATTTCGATAGGAAATGCTTCGCATTTAAAACGTATGTTGACGGATTAAAATGGCGGCCACAGCTGCCTTATACATCCACGGCTCATTTCTTCCCAATTTGTGCGGAACACGTGCTTAGCCTATGCGCATGCGTGTACGTACGTGCGAGCTAAGGGCTCTCGCTAACTTCCGCGCCAGCTATACGAGCACCAAACGCAATCAGGGCCGTTCCCTCGGGGTCGGTCGCTCCACTCCGAAGGGACGCATCGTTCTCTCGCTGTCTCGCGAAACGTAAGAGGGCACGACAAATGGCCCTTGCCGCTGCACACCGCTACATAGCGTTTAGTGTAGAGGGCACGCACTATATACACTCAATCTTTCTGTAGACGCACACACACGGCCTCTTTGCGGTACCTCTTACTCTCAGTTGTTCATTCTTCACTTTCTTTTTTCTGTGCCAACGATGTGCAACCTCGGAGCTAAAAGACGGGCGAGGCCGCGAGAGTTCCTGTCGTGGTGAGTGCCACAGTGTTCCGTGCGGCATTGCGAGAGCGTAACCGTGCCAAATTGCGACAGTATGAAGCCGCGGCAATTTATTCGTGGGCCAGCACATCATTTCGATCCTTTCGGAACGTACACACATGCGGCAAAAGTGTATATATATATATATATATATATATATATATATATATATATATATATATATATATATATATATATATATATATATATATATATATGTGTGTGTGTGTGTGTGTGTGTGTGTGTGTGTGTGTGTGTGTGTGTTATGAAGTGAGAGAGAGGAGTAATTTGGTTTGATAGGGAGCAGAGAGAACATGGTAAAGGTCGTGCTTTCCTCGCCACGTCACCCCCCTCCAGGGGATGCCGTATTTCCATGCTTGCATGTCCGGTTCTGAGGCGTCTGCTGACGCAGCGTCTTCCTTCTGATGGACGTTTATGGTAGCCTGATATTGGGGAGGATGCGCAGTGCGAGATACTAAAGGAAACTCACTGCTGGCCAGAGTGAGTGCTACAGGATGAGACGTCTTCGATGGTTTATTAGGGGAATGTGCCATGCGGATGTACTCACTTCAAAGCGCAGAGGCGGTCGTGGCTTACGGTCACCGCCGGTTGGGTGTCATTCCACAAGGCATATTCGTGTCGCATCAAAATTGCTGACACTGACAAATGTATATACCTTCCTCAAGAGTAAGGTATATAACAGCGGTATTTTGCCGGTACTTAGCTACGGAGCAGAAACCTGGAGACATACAAAGAGGGTTCTGCTTAAATTGAGAACGACGCAGCGAGCAATGGAAAGAATAATGGTAAGTGTAACCTAAACAGACAAGAAGAGAGCAGAGTGGATTAGGGAACAAATGGGGGTTAAGAATACCATAGTTGAAATCAAGGAGAGAAAATGGACATGGGCCGGGCATGTAGCGCGTAGACAGGGTAACCGCTGCTCATTAAGGGTAACTAACTGGATTCCCAGAGAAGGCAAGCGAGTTAGGGGGAGACAGAAGGTTAGGTGAGCAGACGATATTAAGAAGTTTGCGGCTATAAATTGGCAGCAGCAAGCACAGGACCGAGTTAACTGGCGGAACATGGGAGATGCCTTTGTCCTGCAGTGGACGTAGTCAGGCTGATGATGATGATGATGATGCTGATGATGATGTTGTATACACGCGATTATCACGACAGTGAAAATGCTGAATTCGGCCATGCGAGTAGTCACAGAAATCACGGCTACATCGTCACTGCTCATATATACGACACGGTCATTTGTGCAACAATCACTTGCACCGATTCCAGGGTTCTCGGCCGTATTTACAGCGACGTAGTTCCTAATGAATGACCTATAAGAAAGGCAGGAGCGGGATGCTACAAGTATACGATAAGAAAGTCATAAACAGGTTGTGTGCGCAGGAGGCGACATTCTGACAGGCGGACTTCATTCATGCTGCACATAAGTCTACTTGTCGAAACTTCGGCTCTATAGCACACATCCTGTTTACGAATTTTTAATCTTGCCAATGACGTATTCTATGGCATGGTTCGTGAAGACACAACTTAGCACGTTTTGCGAAGTTTTGTTCATTATTATATCCAGGGGTTTACTGAGAATTTTGGTTTTGTGCGTGTGGGGCGGCGGGGAGTGAGGAATTTGTTGGGCTGGATGGATAGAGCAAACTATATTAGTGTATTTCAAGTAGCTCGCGAACGCGCTAAGGGCTCCCAGGTTGGAACTGAAGGGCCCAGCCTGACAGCCGCATCACTGGCTTGCTGAACGGCCCATCCCTGGTTGACTTGGCGTGCATTTGCTGGGGAGCCTAAAGGGTTCCGGCTCGAATATATATACAGTGTGCCCCAGTTACCTTTAACCAGAGTTTACAGATATGCCCTCCTAGAGGTTGTTTCAGTCCCTATATCAAGCTTTCACCGAAGCATCATGACCAGTAAACGTATTGAAGGACTCTGATATATATATGTAATTTTGGTGCATGTGTGTGAGGAGAATGTGAGGTTCGGCAAACCCTTGAGGTAGGGTGTGTGTGTGTGAGAGAGAGAGAGAGAGAGAGAGAGAGGGCTGTGTATAACTTCTTGATCGTACCCAGCGATACATACTCTAGATGTTTGTGAACTTGTGAACCAATTAGGCTCCTAACCATGTTATGCAGCCAATTAAAACTGGAACTACATCAAGTTGTGTGTCGATTGCATAGAAGGCAGGGAAGGCGTTGGTGGTGTCTAAAGTCGACAAAGCCGCGTGACTACCAGTAAACTTTATGTGCGGTC
This sequence comes from Rhipicephalus microplus, assembly GCF_043290135.1. NCBI lineage: Eukaryota > Metazoa > Arthropoda > Arachnida > Ixodida > Ixodidae > Rhipicephalus > Rhipicephalus microplus. The sequence goes on from NC_134700.1 coordinate 227,800,588, forward strand.
GCTAGTCATAAAGCGATTCTTCATATCTCTCTTTTCTCGACTTGTCCATTCCCCATTGCACAGTAGTGAATCGAACCTGTGTGGACAACCACCCTGCTTTCCTTGCCTCTCTGTTTCTCTCTCTGTCACTTCGGCATTAATGCATGTAGAAGAGTGATACGACTTCGTCTTATATTCAGAGGCTATGGTATGTAACCAGCTCGGAGACTGCGTAACATGCAGCATAGGGAAGTCATAGGAATCTGCCATGGACCACGTAGCGATGTTTGCTTGCGATGGGAGTCGAAAAAGAAGACGCTCTTGTTTAGGGCGCATTAGCGCACGAACCTATCAACAACTTAGACCATTTTAATCTCCTGTTTATCCTTCGAACTTCTACTTGTTCAAGCAACGCTAAACTTATGCGTATCATTGCATCACCTTGACAAGATTATCTGTATGGCAGCGCTGGTACATAATGCGTTACTGCAGGGGTTCGTTGGCCTTTATTAAGGTATGGCGCTGGCCTTATTTGTACTGCATGCTTCAGCTGCCGAGTGAAGTTACGCGAACTCACCTGGACTGAAATACGCGATAGATGGCACTTTCTCATAAATTTGACAGCGTGATACAGCATCTGAGCAGTTCGCTAAGTTAGCCTTATGGGCGCATGAATTAGTAATATCCAATCACCTGAACCGCACTTGCTTCATCGTAGTCTTTGCACCTCAGATAAATCTTCCGGACATGCAACGCGTGTCGCCGCTGAAATGCTAACGTGATGACACACCATATGCAGGGCCTAATGCACCGAGTGCCAGCGCGCACTCGTGTCTCTGTGCGGCATTGAAGGCGTAATGAAGTTGCTGTCAATAACGTCTGAAATTAGGACGCATTCCGATACGTGCAATCAAGCTATTCAAACTTCGTTGCACGAGGCGGCCCTTCAATAGACTCCGCGAGCCCTTACATGCGGCGCACGTGCACTCATAGGGAGAACTATATGCCTGCGAATTATTTAGCGTTAAGGGTCTTTGTATTGCGCAATCATAACGACATAGCTAACTGAATATGGAATATGTATGAAGTCTCGTAATAACATGTCATGTGAGATGCTTTGAATTAAACGCCAGTCCACCTAGCTTCCGGCTAGTTTAAGGGTTACTTTCCACGTGCTCGTCACGTCTTAATAGGCAGAGCTTTAGCTCAGAAACTGTTATCTAAGAGCGCAGTTCACGGGAAATGGTTTGACGCGTCGGCGTTAAAGAGCTATTTTCACAAAAATGCCGGCTTTGGCGTGGGCATCGTTAATTGTGAGCGAAAAATCATCTTGTGCGTGACCGAGAAGTGGAGAAAGATTAATAGAATAAATAAAAGAATTTTTCTGGTATGACTTGGGTCCTGTATACAGGCGTTCCAAGACAACATGTAATATTGCAATGATATTGCGTGGTGCAAGCGTACTTTGCCACCGGGCGTCCGAATATGTGATTATCATAACGACTTCGTGGTTTAAAGCCGATGCGTACGTTACTGCGCATGTTACTGAAAAGATGCGCATGTTACTGAAAACATTCTCTTAATATCACGTGGTGCACAGCTAGTTCAAAAACATTTCACGTGCATAATTGCTACTCATTACGCAGAATTCAGCCATATAAGAAAGCTTCAACTGACACAAGTCCCTTTCAACTTGATCAGTTACATTGTAATAATTCACAATTTAAACTTCTCCAGTAACATCACACAATATAAAGCATGTACTAAGTGGTTAAAGTAAGCACTATAGGGACGGGATATTGCTATTGCATTCAGCTCCTAAAGATAGAGCTTAAGGATGCCCCAATTTTTCGGCTAAGCTATCCGTGTATAAGATTGCATTTAAAAATTCTAAATTGAATTTATTATTGAAAATTCTAACTTGAGACGCCATTCACGCTACTTCAGCGCGAGCTGCATAGATTGGGAGCTTCACCTGAGAATCAGAGGGCTCGCATTCTGTTTTACACTGCCTTCAAGGAAAGAGTAAGTTCTGTGGCTAACTCTGCACTACTGCATCACGGAGATAAACAACTATGGCAAGAGTAATGCAGCTGCTCTGCTCTTGTAGTACTCCATCTACATCTGCGGCAGTATACTGCTTTGAAGACACATTTTGCATTCGTGGTATACTGATTCGTATAACACTGGGTTAGCTCCGAGGTGTCCGTTCCTGCGTTAAGTGGCGTGTCGTCGTAACTGGCAAAGTGAGCGAGAATGAAACAGAGTGAACGTGTGGTGCACCGAAGGATGAAACATGGTGATGACGAAGAAAGCGCGAGGAGGGAAGGGGGTGGTGGAGTGGCAGTGGTGAGAAGAAGTGTCACAAGTTTTGTCGCAAAGGCGAAACAATGAATGCGATAGCAACAAATTGGACTGTCACGAGAAGAATGGCGAGCAGATTGAAACGTGCCCCGTGTTGCTCACGCACAAATGACGGCCGAAACGTACTCACAGGTACAGATGAACGCGAATAAGTGCCTCAGTTATTAATTACTTCGCTGTGTCTGAAAAGTATGCTCTTTTCGCAAACGGAGACTGTGCATCTAGTGCAGTCACCTTTGTGCGCCCGTTAACTACAAGAGAATCGTTCCGGTGAAATTCCAAGGCGTGCGATTCTCCCCAGTGTGAGATTGGCACACACGCGTGAACATTCATTCCCCCCCTCCCTCTTTGGGGCAAAGTACGCGTGGGCATGAGCACGCGTCGCCGCGTCGTGACGATCTAATGACGCGTGCTCACTTCGCCACCTCGTTGGCCATGCTGAAAACATGATAGTTCCCCCGAGATCGGCATTGCCAGTGGTAAGTGGTAGAATAAATAGCTTGCCGTTTCAGAGTTGTACGAGGTGTTCCCTCATGGCTCAGTGGCTAGCGCCACGCACTCACACGCAAGAGGCCGGATGTTCAATTGCGTGCGTCGGCGGAATCTTTTTCTAGATTATTTTTCTGGCGTTCATATATATATATATATATATATATATATATATATATATATATATATATATATATATATATATATATATATATATATATATATATATATATATATATATATATATATATATATATATATGCGTGTACATATATGGTGAATGACGGTGACGTCAAGACTAAGGTATGCGGAGAGGACGTTCGCAGATACCATATATGGAAATAAAGCATTGCATGAACAGAGGCGTTTGCGGTGGCTGCTATATTGTGACCAGACGCTGCCTTCTGTGGTCTCCCGGTTAGCAGGGCAGTCAAGTTGCGTTCTGTCTGCGGCGGTTCATGTGGAATGAGCTATATTGTCTGTGTCTCTCATGGTACTCATAGCGTGGTACGTAACTGTAAGTATATACTTGTCCCTTCAAACACTTTGCATCAACTTATTGAAAAATCAAAACACCAAAACAGCCGCATTTCGCATTAGGCAATATAGTAATTGTTGGTGGCATATTTTTTTTACATGTCACAATATTTGCGCCACTACTTGAAACGATTCACTTCTGTTAATAAGTTCGATTCACCCAAATTTGTCGTTTCTTCAGGTTTACCCCCAAGCCCAGCCGCGGTGGTCTAGTGGCTAAGGTACTCGGCTGCTGATCCGCAGGTGGCGGGATTGAATCCCGGCTGCGGCAGCTGCACTTAATGTTTTAGGCCCATGTGCTCAGATTTGGGTGCACGTCAAAGAACCCCAGGTAGTCGAAATTTCCGGAGCCCTCCACTACGGCGTCTCTCATAATCATATGTTGGTTTTGTGACGTTAAATCCCACACACAAATCAATCAGTCAATCAATCAATCAATCAATCAATTAATCAATCAATCAATCAATCAATCAAGTTTACTCCCAGGGAAGCGTCCTTGGGCCTGTGTTGTTCTTCATTTATATAAATGATCTGCCCAACAACATCACCTTTCGCATACAAATATTTGCTGATGACTGCAAAATTTGCCGCCCCATAACCCACACTGATCATATCGCGCTTCAGCAAGAGCTAGAAATAGTGAACCAGTGGTGTAACGTATGGCTCACGACTTTAAATATGTCGAAGTGTAAAATTATGTCTTTCACTCGCAAACCTGTTTATTCTCACTTTACCTATCCCATTAACAATAGTATTATATCACCGACTGCGAACTATAAGTATCTAGGCGTGCACCTCACACCTAACCAATCTTGGTCAGAGCACATAACTTGCGTATGCGCCAATGCATCCAAACCATTGGAATTTTTACGTCGGAACATGCGCAGTGCATCTCCCCCCTTGCGAAAACTTGCATACTTAACTTCCGTGCGACAGCAGCTTGAATATGCGTCTTCCATTTGGTCACCGCATCAGAAATACCTTATTCAAACATTGCAAATCATTCAGAATAGGGCAAGCCGTTTCATTGTTCAAAACTACAGTCACCTGTATAGTATCACGCAGATTAAAACCGAACTGTGATGACCATCGTTAGGTGACCGCCGTGATATTACATTACTGTCATTGTTCCAACAGGTCATTCACTCTGACGCATTATCACTGCCATGTTTGAATAATCAAGTGCACATATCGCGAAGATTACACAACACTCTCAGTTACACCCGCCTATATTGTGCAACGCAATCATTTAATTTTCCACTATTACCTCGCGCTATTCGTCTCGGGAACAGCCTACCGGAAAACATGGCTTCACTTAGAGACCATGACGCCTTTTACCTTCACTTGAACCAGCATTTTCCCACACATTACGCTTAGTTTCACCTATTCTATATGTGAGTGTGTATGTATTGCTTTTCATTCTGATTACGCTTGTCTTTTATTAGCATTGGCACAAGCTGTTCTTTTCATTACAAGTTGTATAATGTCGCAATGGTATTTTGGCGGCATTTTATTATGTACTGTAACTGCAATCTGTATTTACTCCTGCGCAATATTTTCTGTTATGTCGGGAAATTCTGATAATACGCGTATTCAAGGGATTGTACTGCACTGTATGCCCCCCTCCCTTTATGCCTCTTCCGTGGCCTGTGAGGTATTATAAATAAATAAATAAATAAATAAATAAATAAATAAATAAATAAATAAATAAATAAATAAATAAATAAATGAATGAATAAATAAATAACGTTCAGACATTAGCGCCATCATTTTCGCGAGCTGACAGTCATTTGCGTATTTTTAAATAATCTAATAGTTGTTTTCAAATCGTTAATTGCAGGACACACCGTAATAAGTCATGGAAGTAAATTGACGCTTAAGAAACAAAACGGAGACCGAGACAACGCATGACACCCAAGCAGATGATACATTATATAACAGACGTCCGAGCGAATCGGTCAGGGTTCATGCTCCTAAAGAACTCCTGACACCAATTCTGGAAACTCTAGATGGTTGTGTTTTAGACTCCTGCGTCAGTGTTGTCGCACTCTTTGGCCATTGGCGTGTTTATAAAAATGCTCGTATAAAACTGAGTCTCGGCCAAATGTGCTAAACTTTCGCCATCTTGTTTCTGAACACCAAAGGATTAACCAACATCACACAGACTATGAGCGAAAACTGGGTGTCACATGTGTTTGAGCCTGTGTTGTGTACGCCTTTCGTCTGTCATCCAAACATAGTGAAGTGCACACATTTACGAGGGGCGGCACTTGCCAGGTTACACGGCGTGTGAACAAAGGGTTAGTGGTGTGATTATCTAAACACCTTCGTTTCTATTCTTTCTGTGTTCGTTCACGCCGCAAAAGCGCCCCCAGATTTGTTTATTTTTTCATATTTGCTTTTTGGGAAAAGTGCACGCACGCACGAATGTCTGGCCGCACCTAATTAGGTTAAGTTCTATATCGGCCTGAGTGCGTGTAGCGAGCATTAGCACATTGCATAGCCTTTTCGTTTTCTTTTTCTTTCTTTTTTTTTGCTGAGGTTACTAAACGCTGTCTGCGATGATATATATCCTGCGCTTCAGAAAGCTAAAGCAAACGAATGGATAGAAAACATTTTTTCATGTGTCCGATATCGAGCTTGTGCAGTCAAGCGCTGCGTGATCGCATCGTGGTGGGTGTGATGGAAAAAAGAATTGTAGGAATAGTGGCGAAGGCTACGTGACGTTAGTCGGGATGTTCTATAAAAACAGTTGAAAGAAGAAAATATTTGGTACAGAAAGTGGCGCCAAACCTAAACACGTACGGATAGAAAAAAAAATTACGTGGCGTTGAAAACATGTTTGTCTTTTTGTAACTTCCTATCGGCTTGCGCCTATTTCTGTGGATAAAAGTTAGCGGACCACGAGAGTGTTAATTGGTTATTTAATTATCTACAGGAAGGGCTGTGCCGACTGGAATTGAGGCCGAACGCGCCACACGTGCGCTACAGCGGAATTCCACGATCTAGGGGTGCACGTAAACAATATTGATAACGATGAAAACAAGAAAGAAATTCGGCAGGTCAACGTACCTTGGAAATCGACGTCATGCGTAGCATGCGGAGGAAAGCTGACCGTGTTGTAATTATTTTATTGAGCGTCGTATTAGGAAATGACGCTAAATATATGCACAGATGTTGCACGCAGAGACATACGTTGAACAGTTGCATGCACATGTTTAAATAACCAGGTGTTTTCACTTGTTCAATGGGGCCAACATGAGTATTAGCAACGCCAGAAGCAATAAGGTGATACAGAGCGCCGGTGCTTGCGAGGATGGTAGCCCTGGACACTGCTATACATAAATAAACTTCAGCGCATGACACCTATGACCACAATTGACGTTAACAGAACGTGACAGCTCTATCAGAGGAGTACATATGTAATGTATATAAAATTAGATAGCCCGCACTGCAACCACAATGAACGTTTCACGATCATTAGTGCCTATTTGAAAAGTATTTCCGAGACCTGGCGCGGCTATGTGGCAGAATTCTTGATTTACACGCAGAATGCTCGGGCTTGATTCCTGCCGGGACTCCATAATTTATTCTATGCATTCGTAGGGTCTACGCTGCCGATGTCAGATTTTTCTTAACGCTCACGTGTTAAAATTACCGATGTGTGTTCTCACCGTTCCTGGGTAGATACCAAGTGTCACTCACATACCCACGTACCAGTGGCACATACCCGCCCCCGTGGGTATGTGGCGCGAAGTGTTTGACGACGTGTGCGACGGGATTGTGACACTATTCATGTGTTAACCAGCGCGTCATATTCGTCAGAACATCTTACCACCCTCCCATACTGATTTTGGTTCACGCCAAGTTAACGTGGCGAACATCACGGAAGCACCCAGACGGAAATAGATAGATAGATAGATAGATAGATAGACAGACAGACAGACAGACAGACAGACAGACAGACAGACAGACAGACAGACAGACAGACAGACAGACAGACAGACAGACAGACAGACAGACAGACAGACAGACAGACAGACAGACAGATAGATAGATAGATAGATAGATAGATAGATAGATAGATAGATAGATAGATAGATAGATAGATAGATAGATAGATAGATAGATAGATAGATAGATAGATAGATAGATAGACGCCAAAAGTGCTTGCAGTACGCAAAGAAATGCTTCGCCATTAAACCCCAAGGTAGTTGTGGTTTACAGGCTCTTGTGACATCAGCCACATACATGAGCGTCGGCAGGATGCTCTGTTTCGGGGTGCAAATTGCTGTTGCATCACGGCTGGGTAGGGGGACATGACTTGTGTAGCTACAGTGTGGGCTAGCACTGGTGAGGCTTGAGAGGGGGTGGGGGGGGGGTGGGGCTTCTGCACTACCATCTACCATTGTCGAAGTCAATTGCCACATACATACGCCGTGCTGGCCCAAGGCGTACACAACGTATGTGTTTCACGCGGCCATGATATTGCAGAAGACTCCAACAGAACTCGGAAATACGTAAGTCTTTATTTGACCGAACTTGTGCCCGGTAAACAGAAACTTAAATGCAAGCGAGAATCGCACGCTGTGTACGCAACGAGCAGGGCTTCGGCCATCGATTGACAAGAAGCCAAACACGTCGGCTTTATACAAGTATCATCGAAGATACCCCAGCGCTATGGTTAGCGGCCGCGTGAGTTACAGAACTAACTTTAATGCTCGCGTTGTTCATGTTAACTCGTCGGAAGGCTCTAACATTATCTAGATAGTTTACAGACATTTGCGCGCGCTTTGAGTGAGGCAACAGTAACATTGTAATGGGTTTGGTAACATGAAAATAGAAAGAAAGGAACACGTGTGGGCATAGTAACTTGGGGAGTCTTACATCTCAAAACTACGACATAGTGCACTAGGCGTGTCATTGGCTCTCAAATGTTCGCACTCTTTTGTTCACTCGTCATGCTGCTGTCTAATGATAATTACAACGTGTATCCTAATGCTCTGCCAACTATAGACATGCATGGTCACAATGTTAACAATATATTTTAAACACATCTTTCCCGAGAATTAGTAGTAGTAATAGACTTTTATTCAGTCACAATTTACAGGCCGAACATTTCGACCGCCTGTGCGACCAGTCGACGCTGTTCTTCTTCCCCTTCGGTGCCGATCCAGTCAAGCCAGGAGGTGATGGAAAGGGATGGGGGAGGGTAATAGCTGGATTGCTGAGCAGTTGGGCAGTAAAACAGGCAGTGTGACAGGTCAACGTATGGGGAGGGGCAATTGGGACAGCAGGGGTTAGACCTATATTTATAAAGAAAAAGGCGAGAGGGGGTTATCAGGCAGTTCATTTGGATGTGCCGTAGAGTTCGAGCCTCGAGCGCAGTGAGTGATGGATGAGGGGGAGGGTAAAGACGCTTGTCTAGCCGGAGCTGGAGATATACCTCCTTGATAGTGTGACGCAAGGAGATCTGCCCATCGTTATTCGCGGAGCTCTCACTGTCTTCCGAAGGTGAGGGCCAGGGAATGAACGGTGCCCGGTGCAACATATCGCGGGCAAGCTGATGAGCTAGCTCATTGCCGTTAATACCCGAATGCCCAGGAACCCAGCGGAGGAAGACAGTGGAGGGTTGAAGAGCAGAGGCCGCTTGCTCGACCTCCTGTTGAAGAGCAGGGGACAACGTGTTGTTCTGTATGTGACGGATGGCGGAGTGAGAGTCGGAGTAAATCGTGTACTCGGGGAGAGAAGGGAGGGAGGAAAATGACTGCATGGCGTGGACCATGGAAAGGACCTCGAGTGAAAGTACATTTGGCGGGTGTAAGTATGGCCCGCTGGTGTGCGTGTCAGGTGCCGAAAGGTGTGGATGGTTGATAACGTAGCCACACGAGCCCCGAGGAGCCATGTATGAGGAATCCGTGTAGGCAACTCCCTGTGTAGAGAGAGGAGGAGAATGATGCTGTGCTGCCGCATGACGCCGGCCGGCGTGAACGCGAGACATATTGGATGGGAGGGGAAGGATGCGAAGGTTAGAAGCAGCGGTGCTAGCGGCAGAAGGCAAGGTGGGAACGGAAACGGGAATGTGAGGGATACCGGCTTGGGCTAATAGCCATTGGCCTTGACGAGTGAGAAAAAGACGGGCAATCTGAGAGTCGTGGTGCAGAGAAATAAGAGAACGTAATGGATGGAAGAGGCCTGTGGCAAAGAGCTTAGTGGTAGAGGTAGTGACAGGGAGGTTTAGAGCTGCCTTGTAGAGGCCTAATAGAGCTCTTTCGAGTGTGTTGAGTTGCGTTCGGGTGAAATGAACGTAGGGTACAAAGTACAAGAACTTGTTAAGGGCAAGCGCATGTGCAACCCGGCACGCATGAGCCTCGTGGAGCCCCGACTGTCGAGTGACAACGCGTCGCAGGAGGTGGGTCACCGAGTGGCAAGTCCTCACAGCATAATGTAGTGCCTGCGCGATCTTTGTCGCGTGCAGAGGGAAGCCAAGAAATTTGCATTGCTGAACAGTGGAGATGAGAGAGCTAGAAAGATGTAGGGAGATTAGGGTACCTGAGAATGATTGATTACTGTATTCATCCATCTGGCATGAATTGAGAAACGAATAGATAAGACTTTCTGCAGTTACTTGAATAGCATTATGTCCTGTTTCTCTCATTTTGTTTGTACACGCGTTTGGGCTTAGGAGCTTCCGCTGAATGTTTTGTTGTGACGTTACTCTTATTATTTTTCTATTGTATTACGTAACCAACTCCTGCAATAGCCCTGCATTAGGCGATTGCAGGATTGCGATACATAATACACCCTCTGAAAGTAGATAAATAAATGATTATGAGGGGCGCTGTAGTAGAGAGATCCAGCAACTTTCACCATGTGGTGTTATTTGACGTGCACCTACACCACACCATACGTGGGCCTCTACCGTTCCGCCTCTATCGAAATATAACCGCCTCGGCTGGTATCGAACCCGCGACCTACGTGCTAGTTGCCGAGCACCATAGCCACTGATCCACCGAGGCGGACTGGCCTAGAGAAAAAGAAAGGTAGCTCAGCCAGACTTTGTTCTTGTGGTGCTTTAGGCGCATCCAATTTACCCCCATTACGGGGGGGGGGGGCGTTGACTGCGTGCCGGGTGCTGCCGATTGAGATATCTCTACTGAAATTCGTTGATGAATGCGTAAATTCGCTTGCGAAATTTGCGGTTCACAGAAAACAAAAGTATTTATGCCATGAATTGTTATGGACTGCAAGCTCGTAGTGTAAACAGCTGCCGTAAAGGAAATCATTATAAAGGTAATTAACGAAGTGTTGCTAATTAGTCAGTTTAGTGTCACGGTTGCTGCATGAAAGTATTTCCGCCACCTCGACGTTGAGTTCTGTGCGATAATGAAAGGAGCCTGACAGTCATTACATGTTTTATAAAAAGAAATGCCGGAGTGTTATTCTCTGTTTAGCAGAGCTTTTTGGAACACCACCACCCCCAGCAGCTTCCACAAGTGGGTCACTGCAAGCTTGGCTTGAAAAGTGTCGGTCGTATAAAAAAGCTGTCGCTGCGTATATGACCCCGAGTGCCCCAGATTCAGCTGACAAAAGGTCCGAAAGTTGCTTCACTTGGTCATTAATTGATTAAGTCCTGGTGGTACGGTATAGGTACGACAACTCATCTCTATGGGGCGCCAGCGTTCTCTTTTCTCTCGCTTGGGACGCCAGTGCTAATAAGCTAGCTTGTATGAGCAGGGCGGCGTCAGCCATCTCTTGTTACACGACGTGCACTTGCGCAATCTTGGAATGTGAGGAGTTAATTGGATACGTCGCCCACAGCTTCGCTTGGCCGGTGGCACATGTCAACGTCGGCGAGTCTTTCTTGTGAAGCTGTGCTTTATGCACGCTCGCAGTCTGCGCTGTATTGTAGTCAAATTGATTTTTAATTCTTCTTATTATTAATATCATCATCATCATCAGCAGCAGCAGCATATAGTGAGCAGCGTTCTTTAATGAAAAGGTTGTCAACGAATGCATTAGCTCTTAGAGCCATATAAAGGTTACAGATAGTGATACGCTCGTGTTCTGCTTACGCAATCTTCGATGCTGATTTGGAAAGCGCATATACGCTTTTCTGGGTTGTTCGAACAAAAATGCTGTCGTGAGGATGAAACATCGCGTAACATTCATAATGCAAAAATCACAGCATATCCACAGAATGATAATAAGTGGGGCAGCGTCCGACCACCCGTCCATCCCCCAGTTCGTCCACCCATCCACCCATCCGTCCGTCCATCTGTCCGTCCATCCGTCCGTTCATTCGTCTGTCTGCCTCCTGTCTGTCTGTCTGTCTGTCTGTCTGTCTGTCTGTCTGTCTGTCTGTCTGTCTGTCTGTCTGTCTGTCTGTCTGTCTGTCTGTCTGTCTGTCTGTGCTGTACTGTACTGGCTACGCCGGAGGAATGGACTGCTCTAGACCACAAGGATCTTGGCCCCTAATAATATCTGGGATTTTATGCTCCAAAGGAACAGTATTATTTCGACGGACGCCGTAGTTGAGAGCTCCGGAAGCGCTCACTGTCTGGTGTTCTTTGTAACATGCACTTACATCGCACAGTACACGTTCTTCTGGCCTTTCGCCTCTATCGAAATGAGACTACCGCGGCCGGGATCTAACCCGCGGCCTGTGGGTCAGCAGCCGGTCATCGTAACCGCCACAAAACAGCGGTGGGCGTAAAATTCATAGAGACGGAGATGAAAGCTACATTTTCTTCGCACTTTGGAATGGTCATAATGTAAATGCAAGACCGGCCGACTTACCTCTCATAAGACATATCATTCCGTGGTGGGCATTGTACTATCAATTCCAAATGCTAATGGATAGTTTCTGTCAAACTGCTTTGATGCCTCCGTATATACGTAAATCTGCTTGCCTCTACCAAGGTGCCGTATATGGCTCATACATGTCTTACATGTGGGCCACATGAATATACATATAAAGTCATACTCTGCCATAAGATTGTAATGACTTTTAGATCTGTTTGTAAAAAATACAGTATCTTTTTTTTACTTCTTGCAAACAAAATGTGGGCAGTCCGTTTAGACATTAAAGTTCCTTCACCAATGATTTCAGCCTGCATGCTTCACTAACATGTGCCAAATTATATACGCCATCGCTTCCTTCATTTCGTCCGCATAAAGATGCACAGGAAGTAACATGCACGAGTAACATACATAGCTTTAATGTATTTTAATAAAATCATTTACGTACATATAACTAAACAGATTGGCCTCGCTTTTTTTGTGTGTATACACATATATTTAGATATAGATGTCTTTGTTTTTTTTTTCATTTGGGAGTAGTTTGCAAATTTTTTTATACTTTGTTTCGTGTACTTAAACATCGCGTTTTACACGCAAGTTCTAATTCGTAGGCTGACATATCTGTAACATTTATAATATAATTGTGATAGCAGCTGTATAAACACACTCGGCTGGATTGTGCCGCCAGCGTCAGTACCGGCGTTGACGTCGGTGTCACCGTCACTCACCGTATAGCTAAATATATATATGAAAATTCAAGAAAAAAAATGGAAGATCGTACGAACAGTGGGAATCGATTATATGCCAAGCATGAATGAGAAAGTTTGATATGTCACTTTAAAATCAGCACAACGTTACGAGGTGCAGGTAAATGATGCCGTAAGTTACTTACGTGTGATGATTATCATGTTTGGATGTGTCGTTTACCTTCGTCATCTATTCACGTCACGTGATACCAAATTCAGTTTATGTGGAGTTAGTGAAACGACCGAGAGCACACTATGAGCGTGGTATGTTGTCTTGTTCTTACATGACACGCGTGTCAGGATTATGATGTTTCCACCAGTCATATACTTTCGGAATCCATTGACGTCACGTAACACCAAATTTGGTATAAGTGGAGCTAGCAAAATGGTCGCGAGTGCATCATGAAGGGCCCATTATACTCCAATGTAGCGTTCACACGCGCGCATGCTGGGAACCAACGTTACTAGATACTTTTTTCAGTTTGCAAACTGCGGCGCCGCGAGTGTCACCCTTCCCTGTACCGGTCAAAAAGCCGCAAGCGCGCCCCCTCTCGGCGGTGCCGTCTGACAACGGCACCGACGCTGTCAGCGTTGGCGTGATATGCATGGTGCCGGGTGTTTTTTAATGTCTTCAACTCAGTCATCGCTTTCCCTGTGAGCTACACAGCTCACATGTGTCATGTGACGGTTCTTGAATGTGAGAAAACATGCCTCGCTGCTTTGTGACAGGTTGCCGAAGTGGGTACGATTCGACGAAATCCGCGGCCGAAAAGAGACATTTTTTCAAGCCTCCCGCTGACGAGGTGCGCCTTCAGAGATTTCAACCATAAATTAGAAAGCATGGAAAAGGTGGCTGTAGCAAACAAAAAAGCACGTCTCCTGTAACTCTGGCTCTTGCCTTTGAAGAAAAGTGGCTTCCAGTTTGTTTGTTTCAGTGTTCAGTAAATTGTGTTTAATTTGACTTTGTTCAGTGTTCAATAAATTGTGTTTAGTTTGACTTTGTGTTCTCGTCATCTCGCGCATTTTATAGCCTTAAAAAGGCCAAATTTTTATTGAAGTAGTTTGGTATCTTTCTATGCTGTGCACTTCGATTCAGGTGCACGTTAGAGAAACCCCAGGTGGTTAAAATTTCCAAAACCCTTCACTACGACGTGCCTCATAATCATATCGTGGTTTTGGCTCGTAGAACCTTCTATATTATTGAACGATGAGCCACGCACTACAGCCATCTAATGACGCCGGATATGTTAAAGTGTAAAGCCCAGAACGACTTGTTCGTTCCAGGTAACTGAATCGTATGATTCGCATTATTTTAGAAGAAAGATACCGAACTACTTCAATAAAAATTTGGCCTTTTTAAGGCTATAAAATGCGCGAGATGACGAGAACACAAAGTCAAATTAAACACAATTTATTGAACACTGAACAAAGTCAAATTAAACACAATTTACTGAACACTGAAACAAACAAACTGGAAGCCACTTTTCTTCAAAGGCAAGAGCCAGAGTTACAGGAGACGTGCTTTTTTGTTTGCTACAGCCACCTTTTCCATGCTTTCTAATTTATGGTTGAAATCTCTGAAGGCGCACCTCGTCAGCGGGAGGCTTGAAAAAATGTCTCTTTTCGGTCGCGGATTTCGTCGAATCGTACCCACTTCGGCAACCAGTCACAATGCAGCGAGGCATGTTTTCTCACATTCAAGAACCGTCACATGACACATGTGAGCTGTGTAGCTCACAGGGAAAGCGATGACTGAGTTGAAGACGTTAAAAAACACCCGGCACCATGCAGATCACGCCAACGCTGACAGCGTCGATGCCGTTGTCAGACGGCACCGCCGAGAGGGGGCGCGCTTGCGGCTTTTTGACCGGTACAGGGAAGGGTGACACGTTGGGTGACACTCGCGGCGCCGCAGTTTGCAAACTGAAAAAAAGTATCTAGTAACGTTGCTGGGAACAGCGACGCTACGCTATAAAAACGCGAGCACTCTATTGTCTGACACCAGGAACGGCCAGCGTCTGTCGGCGTGGCCCGACGGCATCAGGCGCGAAATGCAGCATGTCGCATTTCACGCCGATGCGTTACCCAGAGAACACTGCGTCTCCCTGGTTTCGTGACGGAGGGACGCCGGACGCGCTGAATAGAGCATGCGTCAAAGCAATGCAGCGCGGTGCGCGCCTGCGAGTATGAACGCCGTTTGAGCATGACGCGATGAAATGAACGCCGGCGAGCACGCGCACCGCGTCACGTCGAAATGTATTGGCGCCTTGACTGGTGAATATAGTGATGTTCTCACACGACACACTTCTCATGATTATCATGTTTGCACCAGTCACATTCGGGGACTCGCTCACTGGATTTCGTGCCGACTGGTTGTGCCCTCGCGATCTCCGACATCAGCGTAGCTCTAGCCGACTGGGCTTGCCCTACGCCATCGCCTGACGCTGATCTTCGACGACAGCGTAGCTCTGGCCTACTGTACTTGCCCTACGCTATCTCCTGACGCCGACAAAAGCTCTCGCCAGAGGTGCCCCTTCTACTACTCCTGTATCATCATCATCATCATCATCATCATAATCATCATCATCATCAACACCACCACCATCATCATCATCATCATAATCATCATCGTCGTCGTCGTCGTCGTCATCATCATCAGCAGCAGCCTGACTACGTCCACTGCAGGACAAAGGAATCTCCCATGTTCCGCCAGTTAACTGGGTCCTGTGCTTGCTGCTGCCAATTCATAGCCGCAAACTTCTTAATATCACCTGCTCACCTAACCTTTCGTCTCCCCCTAACCCACTTGCCTTCTCTGGGAATCCGGTTAGTTACCCTTAATGACCAACATATATCCTGTCTACGCGCTACATGCCCAGCCCATGCCCCTTTCCTCTCCTTGATTGGAACTATGATATCCTTAACCCCCCTTTGTTCCCTGATCCGCACTGCCCTCTCTTTGTCTCTTAAGGTTACACCTACCATTTTTCTTTCCATTGTTCGCTGCGTGGTCCTCAATTTAAGCTGAACCCTCTTTGTAAGTCTCCAGGTTTCTGCTCCGTAGCTAAGTACCGGCAAGATACAGCTGTTATATACCTTCCTCTTGAGGGGCTCCTGCAACCGTGTCCATCTTTCATGTCTTCTCCTTACTTCCGTTGTTCGCTGTCCCTGCGCCTTGCTCTCTCTTTCCTCTCTCTCTATCTCTTTACTTTTTAATCCTACCCTTTGACTTACTTCTATACCACCATACCTCGTGAGCTACTGTTGCGGTGTCCTCCCCCTGAGAGACAGTTACGGGGCTCACTTTTCTCTTTTCACTTAAAATCAGTTCTCCCCCAGTCACATACCTTCGTCTTCCATTGACGTCACGGAATGCCGAATTTGGCATATATAAAGCTAGCAAAACGGCTGCGAGTGCATCATGAGTGTGGCATGTAGTTATGTTGTTACATGACACGCATGTCATGATTATAACGTTTGCACCAGTATCACACCTTCGTCATCCATTCACGTTCCGTAGTGCCAAATTTGGTATAAGTGAAGCTAGCGGAATGGCCGCCAGCGGATCATGAGCGTGGTATGTAGTCATATTGTTACATGACACGCGTCTCATGATTATCATGTTTGCACTAGTCAGATACCTTTGTCATCCATTCAGGTACCGTAATACCAAATTTGGTATATGTGAAGGTAGCGAAACGCGCGCCATCGCATCATGAGCTTGGCATGTAGTCGTGTTGCTACATGACGCGCATGTCACGATTTTCATGTTAGGGTCTGTCGCTTGTGTTCGCCATGCCATCATGTCATACCATACCAGTTTGCAACATGCAATGTGAACGAAACCCCCGCAAGAGCTGCAGGACCATGAAATGTAGATCATGACATTCATGACATCCATGTCATGATATACATGTCATGACATTTATGTTATGAGATAAATAGATAGATAGATAGATAGATAGATAGATAGATAGATACGCGCAAAATCGCCAAACTTCGCTAAGAAATGCTTCGCACTTAAAAAGCCCAGGAAAACACCCCTGCGCGCGGAATCGAACGTGGGACATCTGCGTCGTGAAAGCGACGCGTTAATCACTGAGCCACCCCGGAACACGTCCTTCACCACTTAAACGGCAAGCTATTTATAAATACCACTTACCACTGCCCGCGAGCATCTCGGGAAGGATTATGTTTTCAGCATTACCAGCAAGATGGCGCAATGAGCGCACATCCCCACATCGCTTGTCGATGCCCACTCTAATCTCCTACGCGTACTTTGCCCGGCTTAGATAAGGGGAGCGACACTCCCTCGTGCGCCTTTATCTTGTGGTGGCGAGCAGGGGAGGATCGTCAATCGTCGCTGGCCTCGGGTTTTACCCGAAACGATTCTGCTGTAGTTACCGGGTGCACAAAGGTCACTGCAATCATCGTAGTCTCCGTTTGTGAAAAGCACGCGCTTTTCAGACACAGTGAAGTTACAAATGAGACGCTTATTCGCGTGCATCCGCACTTTTGAGTACGTTTTGTGCGTCAGTTGTGCGTGAGATACGCGGGATTTGTTTCGATCTGCTTTCCATTCTGCGTGTGACCTTTCAATGTGTTGCTATCGCGTTCGCTGCTTCGCCTTTGCGGCAAAGCTGTGACTTTTTTACGTTGACACCCCACTTGTATGCTTTTGGGCTTATAGTGCTTTCGGACTTATTAGACGAACAACGATAACAACAACAAAAACAACAACAACAACAACAACAACAACAACAACAACAACAACAACAACAACAACAACAACAACAACAACAACAACAACAACAACGACGACGACGACGACGACGACGACGACCACAACGACAACAACTACAACGACGACAACGACAACAACAACGACGACGACGACGACGACGACGACGACGAGAACGACAACGACAACGACAGGAACGACATCAACATTAGTGACGACGACGACAATTAGAACCGAGCTGAAGGAGGTGCAGGTCGACATAAAACACAGCTTTCCGCGCTTTCACACATCCCATGATCTCTCCTCTCATGTTTTAATATCTGTTCGTGCTTTAATAGATGGATGAACACCCGAATAATCCGAGACCACACCTACTATTCCTAACCCTCATGTTAGTTAATCTCCTTCTGGAGAAGGAGCCTGAACAGCTCAGGCCCCTATAGCGTCGGCTGATCCAGCGGACATGTGGAATTGGCCCTGAAAGGAGAGAAGGGGAGACAGAGAGATCACGCTGAGAGAGAGAGAGAAACGAAAAAAAGAGGAAGGCAGGGAGGTTAACCAGATGCTAATATCCGGTATGCTACCCTACACTGGGGTTGGGGAATAGGGGTTGAAAGAGAAAGGGAGAGTTAAAAAATAAATAAGAGAAAAACACCGACACACATGCACACACAAAATCAGTCCACTCAGAGGCGTTCCGACAGGCCAGTAGTTCGTAAGAAGCCCAGTAGCGCTTGCACGGCTTTCTTCTGTGACGATGAGTCATGACGATGGCGCAGTATCCTTTCTTCTGACAGCGGCTGGTCATCTAACCTGTTTAGTTTATTAGAAAGGTGTTGTCTTTCCAGGTTGTATTTCGGGCAGTCACACAGTATATGTCGAATTGTTTCTTCATCTCTGCAGTGTGCACAGTCAGCGGTTTCGGCCATACCTATGCGGAACGCGTACGCACGGGTAAATGCGACTCCCAACCATAGTCTGCACAGAGCAGTAGCGTCGCCTCGTCGAATTTTTGTTGGAAGCTGCATGCTTAACGTTGGATCAAGGGATCGTAATCTTGCATGCGTAAAGTGATGCTCATTCCAAAGAGCCATGAAGCGTTGGCGAGCAAGCATCTGGAGTCTCCTAGCAGCGTCCGTTCTTGAGAGAGGTATTGACTGGTCGCTGTCTTCTGTATGGGCTGAACGGGCTGCTTGATCAGCTCGTTCGTTACCGATAATTCCACAGTGGCTTGGCAACCACACCGACGGCTCCGTCCTGCCAAACAGCTCAACTGCGGCGGTCGTTATTCCAACGCACGCCACAACCATCAAATTCAGGACAGCTCATGCAACCACAACAACGGCAGCAGAGCTTGCAGCGCTTCGCGCTGCGCTGCGTTTCATTAACGACCAAAGCACGCAACGGTGGACGATTTTTTGCGACTGCAAGGCGGCACTGCAGTCACTTTTGTCAAATCTGCGCCGTGCTCCACACGAGCAGTTGGTATTTGAAACAGCTCGAATGCTACACCACATAACAGAGAAAGGGCACCACGTTATATTTCAGATCACGCTGAGCTGACAAGAATGCATACGAGCTCGAACTTGCAGTAGCACGGTTCCAATTTACTTACTGCTTGTTTTCATCTCACTTGTTTTCTGATCACTTTCTGCATTTCCTTTTTTTTTTTCATCACGTCTTCAAGCAGCAGAGGAGATTGCACATCAGCTCGGCGGCATTTTCGCGACGCGCTTTCGACAACGAAGTTGCGGCTCAATTTTCTACGCTGACCAGAAAAAAAAAAAAAAAAAGCAGCGTCGACAGTTGACAGCTTGCGCAAGAGGCCGTCGCTGCCGGCGGCAACAAAATGGAGAGCGACGCTTGAGTGGCCGGATCCCGTTCCCGGGAGGCCGCTTATATAAGGCCCAACACTCGTCAGGAAAGACGGCTGGTTGCGTAAGAGGAGACGAACGAACCGCGAATGATATGCGAAGCAGAAAAAGGCGGCAAAGAAAACATAACAGACAGCGGCGATGGGAAAGCGAGCTGTACTGCACTCAGGGCGGAGACAAGCGCACCTTCGCTTGCGGTCACGGCTGTCATCACCGATTCAGGGCCGCTGGTGCGCGCGCCAAGTCCGTCACGTCTCATTACATTGAGCGATTGTTCGGGCGTCTTGCGTGCGCGGCAGCGGCGACGCAGCCAGTTGTCACCGATGCTGTGGCCTAGTCGCGTCGTATAGTGTCGCGGCGCTAGCTGCCGGCCTTTGTGTTTAGTACGATATCAACGACCTGTGCCCACATGTGTGTTCGGGTGAACGTGCTCCTCGTCCTCCGGCGCCTCGTGCAAGGTGAGGCCCGAGCCACGCTCATTCAACGCTTATGTGGAGTAATGTCATCACCTTCACTACATAGACCCGTGTGGTGAAATCCGTTCGCCATTCGTTGTCTGAGTGACTCGGGAATTCACGAGCATCGCGATGAATTCGACAACAGTGATATGGCCTTTCAGATGCCCATATCGCGGTTGAGAGATAGCATTCCTAAGTTCATGTTTGTTTTCATTTATGCAATGTGCTGATGGAGCGTGACTTTAAAAAAAAGTTCCTAGTTTTTCGTAGTTGTATTGCAGGCTTGTTTTGTATGTATACATACAATAGGCGAGGAATGCCTAAGTTTAAAAAAATAAAAAAAATGTCGCGCTTCTAACATCCATCTGCATTGAGAACAGCTCTTCCAAGAGTTCTCGCGCCGGATAATCGGGGTCACCACCCGCATAGCCCTTGATTGCGAGAAACTATCACTCAGTGTATATTACGTAACTTACTGAGCTCCGCTGCTCAATTTCGCTCTACTGGACAAGTGGTTCAATTACCAAGATAGAAAATAGCGAAAACTGTTATTAGTTTCTCGTGTTATGTCTGCTTGACGACCAGGACCGTTCGCAAGCAGTTGAAAATGGCCGAAGTTGCACATGGCGCGCTCCAAAAATGGCGACGAAAAGGGCCGCCCGGTATCGCAGACACCCAATTTGGACGGTTTTGCCCATGTCACGCCACGTGTCACCTGCGCCAACTGTCGATATCGCGCCTTTATGTCTCGCAACATGGCTTTAAAAAAATGAAAGAGGAGAGAATTTCTGCTCCCGCCGTCCACATGAAGAAACAAATGCTCTAACGAGAGCTTTTGTGTAGATGGCGAATAGTGAGAGGTAACTCATTACTAAAAATGTTAAACCTTATACAGTTCACAATAGAGAAAGTCGGCCTGTTGTGTGTGGGCACTGCAAGTGCGTGCTTCCCATTTGTTACGCTGACACACTTCGCGACATTCCGTTTAATACAGGCCGCTGCACGAACAAATATTTTAGTGTGACTTTTTGGCTCGTGTTAGTCCACGGTTCTTAATAAAATGGCTAATGGCATGCGGTCATAGGGGTACTAACTCCAACATTTTCAGTTGTCGTTCTTTTTTTTACGTCGAGACAAAGGTCAAGCCTTCAGGAGCCTATATGCATTGCTAAGCGCGAGTGCACCCTGAAAGTTAATTACAGCATGTTTTCAAAAGCTATGGTTTCCATGTACAGTGATGTCGCAACATTAAGTGAGCTTCTCGTAACGTGCTCGCGCAATATACTCTGTCACTTCCACGCCCATTGCCATCGTGGCCTCATCGATGATGTACAAGCGTCCATTTTGAAAGTTTCGATGCCTGACGCCATCGCAGCTATATGCCAGACTGCTGGGTGGTGTAACCAGAATTAGTACTATAGCTTGACAGTAAACTGACACTTAAAAGAAAGAATGAGTTGTCTTAGATTGATAAACTGCACTCTGAAAACTCTAGTGTGGCAAGGTTCACTGTCACAAGTTTATGATTAGCGGAGAAAATCAAGGTTGAAGTTTACCTTTTAAATTTCGCGTCGTAATCTTTGCGCGTCACGTAATAAATCCCACAATGCATTTTTTGTATTTTCGTGACATTGGATAGACGAAATTTTCTGATATTCGTGGGCTCATTTTATGACACCCAAAGGTTATAATGCACTTAAATTTCATCGATTAGAAGCTATGCAGGACCCAGTAGTTGCCTTCAAAAGTTTATGACGTCACAGTGTTTGGTGCGGGAACCCGAAGGTGGTGCCTCTACCCGCAGTTTTTTTCCGCACGTTTTTTGGTTACCAAGTGTAGTGCTGCATTAATAGTGGTTTTTTCTGGATTGTGGAATTGTACTTTACTAATACGCGGGAAAAATTTCTGCTTTTCAGTGTGTCCCTTTAAGCTATGCGATAAGTGCGCCATGAATAAAATACTTTATTATCAAAATAACATATCCTGTCAGCCTTACCTGGGCTTTACACTTGGCCAGAGCCGTCTCAAAAGGTTTGCTTGGCATACTACACTTAGCTTCGAGAAATGGTGTCAGTACTCCTTTAACCTAACTCGAAGCATAATTAATTATTTTATGGGCTTCAGACGCGAAAACCACGATATTGTTATGGAGCAAGCTGGGGTGTAGCAGAGCTTTCCGGAAATACAGTTCTTGTGTTCTTTTATGCGTTCTAGCATCGCTGAGAACACGGGCTCTTTGCATTTCACCTCAATCGAATTGCGAATGCCGCGGCCTGGATCAAACCTGTGGCTCTCGGGTCAGCTGGCGAGCAACATAACCACTGCACTACAGTGGCGGATGAATTCAGAGCATAGGTGGACTCATTTAGAGCACGTCAGCTCATGCTAGATCAACCAATTATTTTAGGACATTTGTTCTGTCAATGCCTCTGTATCAAGAGGCAGCTAAGTTTACACTTATTCAACGAACAACGCTCTTTGTAGCCGTGTAACACTGGCGTACGCAACGAGCGATGCAGAGTTGTTGCGTCGTATAAAAGTCCTCGAGGACGCGACTTATGGATCCGTGTACACGTGCGGCGTTCAATACGTTATACACGACGCACAGACGCCGACCCGCTGGTGCATGAACGGTGCTATCTCGTAACTCGGCATGAAGACCCTCATGCATAATGCACGTACCAGCAACACGTGACCGAACGGATGTTCGTCGTCTGGAATCATTGGTGAAGATTGAATTTTGTACGGTGAAACCAGAATACGATCGCGAGGCATGCTGGACAGGAGTCTTTAAATAAGCAGTTTGCGAACTGTAGACATGGGTAATTCTGCAGTACTCTCTACATGAGAACGTGTATGCTGCAACCGACGTTTCATTAATAGAGCCCGTCTGTATAAAAAAAAAACAATGAGACACTATATCCGAATTGCTATCACTGCACAGGAGGAGAAGGAGAAATAAATTCTATTCAGAAAAAAAAAAAAGGTCAACGCCGGCAGTTATAATCGGGCCTTCAGTTCAGGGCTCCGCTGGCACGAGCGGCTCGCTGGGCCTGTTCAAGCAAAGCTATTTTGCTGTGCTTGGATTCGTCCGCAAGCCATGCCTCCCACTACCTGTGTAACATCTGTGAATGGTTAGTAACGTGTGGACTGTCGATTTGTGTGGGCCTTTTGGTGCACTCCAGTGTTATGTGGCTGAGTGTCGGTGTATCACTGCACAACGGCAAACGATTTCGACCTCAATTTCGGCATTTCAAGAGTATATCTAGTCACGAATAGCCACTTCGAGCGCTATATGTTTGTAAACGGTGGTAGGCGCCATCGACGTACTGAGTACTTGTAGCGAGGTCGCGGTGCTGCCCAGGCAAAAGCATGTCACCACCTTGTATGATCACGTGACAACTGGCACAGCCGCTGCATAGTTGCCTCCGAGCTCAGCGCGTCGGGAGAGGCTCCCCGGGAGGCTCCTCGTTCCAACCGCCTCAGTATGTCGACAGCGCCTAACCACTGTTTACAAACATGGGAGGCCGCCGGAGGAGAGGATTAGGCACAAAGGGGGCACACGAGACAGAGGTGCTGTTTTCAGCACCTGTGCCCCCATGTTCCCTGAGTCTGCCTTTGTTAAGTGTGCGCTATATTTTCTTTGTGATGAACAACCAACAAACTCGAGATGTCTTACATTAAAGTTTACATACTGTCGCTGGAGACTTTGCGTGTTTGAAGTTGTCCACTAGGCGTTCCGCCTGCTTTTCAAAATTGTGTTAAGTCGCTTAATGTGAAGTGGTACTTGGAGAGGCTATAGGAGCAGTTCGTACGCTCACAACAATTCAAGCGCTGACTTGTTCGACGCTTGAATCAGTGACGCACAGCTTCGGAAGCCAAAGTCGTTAGTAGAAAATTACATTGCCTATCCAAGCTTTTGCTTGACCACGAGTGCTCAGTAATGTTAGTGATCCTCTATTCAACGTGTTGTGTGCCATTATCTTCCATCACGCTCGACCCGTGAACTGACAAGTTTTTCGACCCTCCCGACTTCATCAAAAGCGTCGATGTTAGTGTTCTACTCCTTGTCGACTCGTGAGCAGTTTAGAAGCCGATGGTCGTGCTTCGTTCTGCGAGGTCTGGAAAACAATCTGAGTCATCACTCCTGCGTCTGAAAAATTTCGACGTTGTGGCGTGGGTCAGTACTAATTTCTAAGAAATTTGGTTAAATAGGGAAAGTTGCCGGAGCCAACGCTTTGACTAGGGGACTTGTCCTCGACAGAGCGAGAACTGCGACAAAATGAAGGCTTCGTATTTCACTGAACTTTCGTCTCATTTGCATTCGCACATGTCAAGCTCCGTGCATTGACAAGTACATGGCTAGTCTTCATTATAGACCACTACAACACGCACATGTGAAGCACTTGTTTACTAATGAACGTTAGAGGTAACCGCACAATGGTCATCGGCGTGCTCTTTCTTAACAGCGAAGCTGTTTAAGCCGCACTTAGTGTGGCCTACCAGAAAACTATCATAATTAAGAACGGGTATGTGCCGCAGTAGTTCGGTACATCCCAGTACTCGTCGTTAGTCCAATGAAAATCGCGATGGGAGCAGTCAGAACAACAAATGTAAATGGTAGCGACAGTGGTCAGCCGAACACCCCGAGAACTTACAACGAGAGATTACCAGAGAACGGGAAAGGCGGCATCGGCTGCGAGAAGACCTCGAAGCGATGAAAAACCTACGCAAATGAAGAGGTGCTCGTAGATCTACAAGAGGTGCGCGCGCTTGGTTGCAGCGCGAGTTCCTGTTTTTTGGATTTCGGACATTCTGTCGTGTCTCACGGTGACTGCCTGCGGCATAAGTCCAACCTCGCTGCGCTGAGAATCCACGTAGAAACATCTTGCATCACTGATCTAACGCCTGGGAACAACCTCCATTTAAAGAACCAGGTTATTCTTCAGAATCATCCTATCCTTGCGCGGCTTAGTGCAGGTTCCACCTGTACTTGTTCGTGTTCTTATGCTTCACTTTGCCTCACTGCATGCAAAAAAAAAAATCTGCGTCACACTGTCGTCCTAACTGGTTCTGAATGAATTCTGGTCTAGCAATAGCAAAGAATGTGACTGCGCCTCAGATTATTATAGTGGCAAAAACGGAAAAATGTTGTCTGGCCAGAAACTCTCGATAGACGACGTAAGCAGTTTAGGCGCTGCTTGTCAGGCCACAGCGACCGAGGGCGGATTAGCACGCGCCTGAGGCGTTGCAGACGTCGAGTACACTCAACGACTACATAGGCGCGCCTGCGCGCGCTCGCTCGCGTCACCTGTGTGCGATAACCACAGCCGAAGACAGTCTAATAATGGTCGAGGATTAAGAGTCATGCGTGTCGAGGCTTAGCTCGCGTTTTTTGGTTGCGGCTCAGGTTTGCACCCCGTCTCGACCATCAGTGAGCTGCTCGCGCCGTGGATATTCATGAGCGCCAGCGACTAGGCTTAAAACGATAATGTATATATATATATATATATATATATATATATATATATATATATATATATATATATATATATATATATATATATATATATATATATATATATATATATATATATATATATATATATGATTCAAAAAAGAAAAAAGAAATTCTGTGGGTCCGGTGCAAATATAATTAAGAATAAAGGAGCACACTTACGAAAATTCGATAATTGTTTACTCTACGGCACGGCCGAAACGTAGAGTAAACAATTATCGAATGGTCGTAAGTGTGCTCCTTTATTCTTATATATATATATATATATATATATATATATATATATATATATATATATATATATATATATATATATATATATATATATATAATGCGTTGCCTGTTGGGGCTATTACTCCTCCCGCATTGGCTGTCCCCGTAACGCGAGTTAAGCTACCGTGACACGAAATGTGACGTAGTCGTCGAAACTATGACGCAACGCAGTGAGCGCTCTGTTGCGTGTCATCTATAATTTGCATTCAAACTGCACGCTGCCTTGTTCAAGGCGCGCTACACGCGGGCGCTGTGCAAAGGCGCCGTAAACCCTGACATTGTTGGTCGATGGAGTTTGTTGGATTTGGTTGTGAAGTTGCTTCAATCGGGGAGACGGTGTCAGGTGTTTCGAGCAATTATGTTATGCGTGAGGTATAGGATGCTTGTGCAAGCATTTATAATGCCGAGTTGCACAGTGGCTAGTATAAGGAGTAACGTGAACTATAATGAATAGCATAAAGCAGAATAAAGGCGCGTTTAGCTTAACCATCGGTGGGTGCATCTGCAATAGCAAGGCAACGACTAGTTCTAGCTTCCGACGGTACGTATAGCAGCGGAAGATACACATGGCTGCAAAAATGTAGATTTTTTTGTTGCTCACCGCTTGTGGTATAGTATAGGAGGTTTCGTTATGCGAGAACCTGTTCTCCAGAAATTTCGGCTAAGTGATTAAATAATAATAATATATACCATAATAACACCCGTAAAAGAACATTGAACACAACGAACGATTTCATTATCACTTACAGGGAATGGAAACCGTCGAATATGCTAAGAAAGACTCGGGTATAAAGCTGCTCCTGCATACGTGTCTTGTGTAACACAGCTCAGGACCTTTAAAACATTTTTTTAAAAAGGAGCTATTATTATACAACAAATTATGCCAAGATGACTGGAAAGTGTTCGCCATAAAATTGTTTTTGCCATTAATTAGGTGTGATGCAGTGACTGGTGTAAAGTCAGCGGGACGGCTAAGTCCTCTCCCATAGTTGAGTACGAAGTACTCGAAATCGTTCAACATTTTATTTCGAAACACAGATGGCAAGCTGTCAGGAAGGTAAACTAAATAGTTTCACTGACGTGGATAACTGATTTTCAGTATAAACCGGTGGAGACAAAAATGTCTGTGCTTGCACTTGAAACAGCGAG
This sequence comes from Rhipicephalus microplus, assembly GCF_043290135.1. Taxonomy (NCBI): domain Eukaryota; kingdom Metazoa; phylum Arthropoda; class Arachnida; order Ixodida; family Ixodidae; genus Rhipicephalus; species Rhipicephalus microplus. The sequence continues at coordinate 227,827,518 of NC_134700.1, forward strand.
ACTGGATGATTCTGAAGACTAATGTGATTGCTTCTAGGTTGTTCTAGGTTTTTTCTTGGTCTTAGCTGGGTAATGATTTTCCTAGGTTCCCTCTATAGGCTGTTGCTAGGCTTTAGCTGCTAGGTAATGCTGGGTTGTGTCTAGGTTGATTCTCAGCAAATAGGGGTTGCCTGTAAACCAGTACACACAGACACGGCATGACTGTCTTAAGTCCAGAGAAAGAAACTCACGCTGAAACCAAGTGTTCACACGTAAAATAGGTCTACGGACACGCCGTCGTTGGCGTTGGCCTTCCACCACTTCGAGGTCTTCTATAGAAGCCGCCCTTGCCTTTCCCGAGTACTCTCGGGTAGCACGTACTTGGCGTCTTCGACTTGCTGCCATCGCTTCGCAGGCGTCTGTTGAGCTGTTGCCCTCTTCATTTTTGGTGGACCAGTGGTGATCAGTGGGACTCACTCGATTTCTGTGAAACATGCCCGTTTATGATGATGATGATGATAGCTTTGTGATAGGTCTTACGGCACACATCCGTACACCGCACTAATTAAGGCTAGCTTAAGCAGCTTCCCTGTTAAAAATGCATTTACATGTGACAGTGGCATGTAAGAGTTAAACATTCCACCCGTTTCCCACCTCCCTTGATTTCTTTTTCGCGTGCTCATAATCTTATAGTGGTTCTAGGCTGTTGAGCCCCACATATCACCATTGATTTTTTTTTTCGCCTGTATACCGAGAGACTCATAAACGTAAGACGATTGAGCTTATCCTTCAAAAGCAGAACACGACAGCGTAATCCTGACCCGTGTGCACTGTTGTTGTTGTTGTTGTTGTTGTTCACCTATTGATAGTGGCGCATACCAACTATGGGGGATTGGCCAAGAATCGAGTGGTTCTAAAAATTACTCTTTAGATTTGGAATAATGGAGGTATAACAGAAAGATTACCGATAGCCTTAAAAAGTGTGATGCTTAATGTAACGCATAGAAATATTTACATAAACGAATTTATTCTTAGATTAGAGCAGTAATCTGATTTTATACGAATATAATTGTGTGGACATGTTAGGATAATGGAACTGATTAATTAGTCAACCTTTTAGTTTCATCAATATAGTCCCGGACGGCCGCGCATACTGTCGCATTAGAGAAACCAGAAATGGAAGCTCCAAAAGACAAAATGACAGGCTGAGATAAGTCCATACCAATACCACGTAAAGGTATCTTTAATATGGTTTTTCGTAATGTGTTAAACCGCCTGCAGGTCAAAAAGAAATGGTCTATTGTTTCCAGTTCATCACAGAACGCGCACAGTGGCGAAGGTGCCTGAGCAGACCTGTGTTTATAGAAATTTAGATTTGGTACCCGGCAACGCAGCCTTGCGATAGCTACTTCTTGTTTACGAGTGCGGCAAAAGTCTCTTCGCCAGGTATATAATAGATGGCATTATTCGGTAGAGTTTGTTAGTGCTGAACTTTTAAAGACTTCCATAAGCGTACGTCTGCGGAATCGAGCAGCAGTCACATAAGCGAATGATGGACAGTGCGGTATATAGAATCGGCTCGCTGATTGACGACTTAGCTAAGGAATCAGCTATTTCATTTAGAAATAAACCTTTATGTCCAGGCACCCAAACTAATCGTACTTTTCTCAAATGCGCAGGTACTAGTGCACAGAACGCCTTTGTTACTTGACTATCGGCACCAACACAGAGTGCCGCACAAAGAGATAGGGGATCTGTTATTATGACAGCTGATGTAATTGCTTTATCTAACTTGCGTAAGGCGAACACTGCTGCCAGAAATTCAGCCACAAAAGTGAGTATGAAATCGGGTAGTCGAAGGGAATAAATCCAATCTAAAACCGGGCTGAAAATACCAACCCCTGACTTTTCGTCATATTGCGATGCGTCTGTAGCAATAATAACGTTTGTTGTGATACTGCGCAGGTGATCTTGTAGTAAACCATTCAAAATATTATGGGGAAGTAATTTGGCATTATTAGGATAAATTTCGTCACATTGAATTTCCACCGGGGCTGAATTATCACGACTCGGCATGATGTCGCATATACGTACCTTTAGAGGCTCCAGTAAATTTTGCACAAACATAATTTGTGGGGTGTGAAATCGCGGCCATCTAGCACCAAAAAATGATTCTGGGATGGAAATAAAGGCTGTTTATGAATACCGTAATGGTGATTCATAAATTCTTAAGAATGTCTGAACAGTCAGAAGGCGAATTCTACAAGAAAGCGGAGGGACGCTCGATACGAGATACAACACATTGTTAGCAACTGTTTTGGGAAGGCCAAGGCATAAGCACAAAGCTTCTCTTTCCAAAAAAAATTAGAGGCCGCAACTTGTAAGCTGGAACTCCAGAGAAAAGTACACAACCAAATTCAAAAATGGGACGACCGTACATGCGATATATCATTACCAATGTGTTTCTTCTCATACCTATGCGGCAGTTGCTTAGCCTACGTAATATGCCAATGGCCCGCACACCTTTTTCGGCAATAATTTTGATATGCGGTTGCCAGTTAGGCGATGTGTGATAAATTACTCCAAGTTATTTAACAGATTCGACCTGTGGTATATCCTTATGATGGTAAGACATAGAGATGTTCACAGGGTATTGCAGTGGGAAAACAAGGAGGGGACATTTACTCGGATTAAGTAGAAAGCAGTTGCTATCGAGCCAGCTCTCCAATATATTAAGGTAAGTCTGCAGCCGTTCATATAAGGTCTGAATGTTATCTGCCATTGAAAAAAAAAGCGATATCGTCAGCATAAACATAAGTTGTTATATCCTGTTTACGTGGAATGGTCCTCATTAGCAAATTAAATAGCACTGGGGAAAGCACTGAGCCTTGCGGTACTCCCCTAGTTTGGGTATGAGTAGATGACGAAAACCCATCTTTAAAACAATAAAACTTCCTGTCTGCAAGAAAACTGTGAACCCACGCTACTATGTATGATCGAAAATCAAGGTATTCTAACCGATCTATCAAAATACTGTGCTCCGTGGTATCACATGCTTTAGCAATGTCTAAGGTAACTAAAGCTGCATATTTTTTATGTAGCCGAGCTAATTGAAGCCGACTTTCTTAATCAACGTGGGAATCCCAAATTGAACAACCCGCCCTGAACCCAATTTGACAGGGGCTTAGAATTGACCTCATGGTAATAAGTTCATTAATTCGTATATTGATGATTCTCTCAACCAATTTCACTATGTTTGATGTCAGTGCGATCGGCCTTATGTTATCCAACATGTATGCTTCATTTTCATTTTTCGTAACAATACAATTTTGGCAAGTTCCCAATCTGGAGGTATCCATGCGTTCCCTAACGAATAATTTACTAGTTCTAGCAAAAGATTAGGGGATTCCTAGAGTAAACATATTAAAATAGAATTCGTAATTCCATCTGGTCCGGGAGCTGTCCTTGGTAAGCATAATATTGTCTGACTCAATTCAGCTAAAAAAACTTCTGGAAATTCATGCAAGTTTACCAGAATGGACCGAATAGCCGTCAGATTAGCAGTGAAGCGGCGTTCTAAACCTTGCGCTATGTGTTCTTGAGAGGTGTTCATTTCGTGCGGCGTCAAGACACATGACTGCAACGTTAAAGGTGCTGGCAGTACTTTTCTTGTCCGAAGATAAGCGAACAAAGCACGCTTATTTTTTGATTTAGAAAGATAATCAAAATGTCTATTGTTGTATTCTTTTTTCGCGCGGTTCACTGTACGCTTAAATACGCCAGCAAGGAATTGATAGTCTTTCCACTTTGTTGGGCTCTGATTACGAAGAAGTTTTTTCCAAGCGGCTTTTCGTCTTCTATAATCGCGCCTACACTCATCGTTCCACCAACGAGAGGAGGATCGTTTATTCAATGGAATAGAAAATTCGGAATTTTTTCTAGATCCCTCCAGCATTGAACCAATCGTAGATGTAATCTCCTTAGTACTGGCATTTCCGAGCTTGAAAATGGCAGAACGGAGGCAGGCTTGAAATTCGCTATGGTCGATGTATGTGAGTTTTGGCTGATCTAAAGTTATTGTTGGACAAGTAATGTCAAAAACTACAGGAAGATGGTCACTGTTAGTTGCCCGATCCAGAAAGCTCATGACGAAACCTTGATTGCATCCGAGCAAAACGTTAAATCCAATACTGAGCAAGTCTGACCTCGGTCAAATGTTACATGACCTTGATTCAGACACGAGAGGTTGTGATCAATAGTCCATTCCCACAGGCGTCTACCACAAGAATCTGTCCTTATACCCCAAGACAAATGATGCGAATTAAAGTCTCCTGCGAGTACAATTTCCTTTCTACATGCTACCAAAACACTGTCAATATAACGCGTACTTTGCACGACGGAGGGGAAGTAACAATTTTTAATTGAAAAAGGTGGTATCCAGGGAGGCACAAGTCTAATGCTAATATTTCACAATCCGAGTCTAACATTCCGAAAGAAAGTTTCGCCCTATGGCATAATTTAATTGATACAAGGATCATTAAACCACCACCACGTGATGGGCGATCTAATCAAAAGAACGAAAACCTGCAAGATGGATAATTTTATCCGGTGTGAGACAAGTTTCTTGGAGAATTGCTTTAGCTGGTTTTGGGTCGTCGATGCATGCCTCGACCGTGCCACGAGGAAACGAACGTGTGTACGCGATACCATCAGCCATTCAAAACTGTCCTATCATGCCTACTGTAAGTAACGGCACAGTGCCCACTATACCATAATCATTCCGTTAGCGAATCAGCAAAAGCCCCTCCCCCCCCCCCCCTACAAGTCCGTAAGGCAGCGCACGAACCTACGCAGCTGCTTACGTTGTTGATGTTTCTGTGCGTGATTATGATTGCCTGCGGCTGAGCGCTGTGTAACAGGTGTGCGTTCGAAATGCCGCCCGCTAGTTGCGCATTTGACATGTTTCGATGCCTCGCGTGATTCTACTTTGTCACGCAATATTGCATGCATTAAGGAGATCCTCACACTTCATAGCACTCATATAAAGCTTTTTAACACCATTGCGTTAAAGGGCGCAAAGACGATGGAAAAGGCGGGGGATGCTCACTTGACCCGCATATATTGTAGATGCTCACTCAGAGATAACAGGGGCAAAATGTCCCCACAGTGCCCAGCGCTGCTAATAAATATGACGCGAACCGACAAGTACTGCTCACGCAGCTTTGCAGTTGAGTTGGCTCACACCATTTGAAAGAGGAAAGCAGGAAAGGTAAAATCAAGACATGGATACAGGACAACTAGATGGTACTATGGTCGAATGCAACTTAAGAAGTCCGGAGAGGCCTCGCTAAGACAGCCGAAACGCAGCAGCCGAGAGGGTGGCAAATGAAATGAGACTTTCACCTCACTGCCTTTCCGTCGGAGCTTCTCTCTTTCCAGTCTTAATGCTTTGCGTAATTTGTACAATGGCTTGTAGAACAGGTTTAAGAAGAAATTGCGTAACCTCTCACTGCATATGCAATAAGTATGGTGATGGAGTAGGTTTATATAGGGAAAATAACTAAAACAACCTAAATACTGATCTAAATGGTCTCACTTTTCTTTACGGGTATAGGGGCGGGGAAAGGTGTTCTATTCGTCATCAAGATAAACGCATACGATGCCAATTTTGGAGAACAGTATGAGTAAAAATCTGGCACTTAGCCTATGTTTTTTTAAACTCCAGAAAAAAAAAGCCATTGTGCTGGATTGCACTGGGCTCTTCGTGAGATCCAGAAAAGCAACAGTCAGTAGAGCTTAGCTATACTCTGCAACAGGCATTCTCCAGAAGAGAAAAAAAAAAAAAAAACTTCCTTTCCTTCAACAGTTTTTTTTCTCCCCCCAAAATAAAAAGTTGTCGCTAAAGTTTGTCGAGGTGAGGAACACGCCGGCTCTAAAGCGCGACAGTAAACGGCCCGCTTCGCCTGCGCTGCAAAACTGTGGCGCAAGATTGTCTCCCGGCTGTAATAAACTTAAACCTTCTACATCGGAAGTCCACAGAGACATTTTTTTATAAACCGACTGGCTACCGACTTATTTCTTTCTGCCTTGACTCGACGTACGTTAAGGGCCAGCCAGTGTGTGTAATGGAATCAATTGGTCGAACTATATGTTGTGTCGGTTGCCTGTGCCACGCGAGAGAGCAGCAGTGGTAGCCAGAGTGTGTGTGTGGGGGGGGGGGGGGGAGAGAAATGAGGGGCGGTTCGGGGCCACAAAAGCCCAATAAGATCGATCTTCGACGAGCCACCGTGCGGCCAGGAGAGAGACCGGCGACCGTCCGAAAAGACGGCCTCTCACGTTCTATTTCGGGGCCGGCCTTGGTGCTCGCGAGTACGCGCTGGGGAGTACGAAAAGAGAAGCGAAACTGGGGGAAAAAAAGGGTTATCGGTCCTGGGGCAGAAAGGCGGCTAGGGTTCTCGGGAGAGCCATCGGCCAGTCGCAACATATATTGCATCTCCGACACGAGCCGCCGGCCTTGGTGCGAAAGAACAAACTGCAGCTCCTATAGCCTGTATACAACAATGGCGCCTGGGTCTGGGTATAGCGCGGGGCTCGTATATTGGCGGACAGGGTCGCGGTCGGTAATTCGCGTGTTATTAAATAACACAGCCGCGCTCGGCACGTGGTGTGCTTTCATATATAGGTTTCCGATACTCCCGCCTGCTTAGACATGGGCCTCGCATTACGCTCCTCTTGATCGAGAAGCGAACGGGGCGGGGTGGATGCATACGCAGCTCGCTTAATCGCCCACGCGCCCGCCTGTCAGGGCCGGGAAGTAGATGCGTTGTCTATGCATTAAGGTGTGTACATATATATTACGTAAGATGTGAAGGTATTCATCGTTACGAAACTATCACCGTCCTCTTAACATACACTCTTAAAAAAAAGGCGGTGCTACTTACTAACTTTGAGGCAGTAAATTGTTGTCACAACATTCACTACCTAAGTAGTAACTGCTGGTAGTAGATAACAGTCATTTACTACCTCTGGTTGCGTCCAAGGTAGTAAACGTCTGTGGCCTACTACATGAAGTTACTACTTAGGTAGTGAATGTTGTGACAACAATGTACTACCTCGAATTTGGTAAGTAGCACTGCCTTTTTTTAAGAGTGTATAATTAGGGTAGCAGTCTTCACAAAGTCATGATGGCATCGCGAACGTGGCGTGCCTTATTAGCTACAAGCGCTAGTGGCTCGGTGGGTAGCTTTTGTTTCTCCATCTTTTGGAACAGAGCCGTATCGCGCATTCAAGAACGCCAAAAATGTGATCCATCAGAACTGTTGGGAGAAGAAAGTGCGTACAAATGGTGCGTTTTGAGGTAATTATTCGCGAAGCTGTGTAGGCAGCGGTGCAGTGGTATGCGGGCACAACTCGCAAATGAAATTATCCATTCGGGCCCCAGGCAATGCTGTACTTAAACCCGACGATATCGAACTTGGGTAAATCTAATTATAAATGATAACAAGCAAACAATACATAGAAAAACGTACTTATACATCGAAAAAAATTGATTGCACACTTCATACATTGAACATTTGGCAACGGCGCAGCGCGAAACGCGCAAAAAGCTTTCATTTCATAGGACGCCCCCTTTTTTTTTCTTTCAAAAGGAGACTTTCCCACATGCATTCGGGAGATCGAGTGGTGTGGTTAGGAAATCGCCGCCCGCAGTGAGTCGAAACTACCGTTTGCCATCTCCTGCTTTCTCCCGCGATTGCACTTCGTCGCGTCTGGCCCCGTGGTCGGCCCACCGTGCACAGCCTCCGTTCGGTTCTACGGGACTCTCCGTCCAACGTAAGAGCCTGCGGTTTGCCCGAGAGGTGGTGACGATCAACGTACTCGAACAGGAAGA